>NW_028295813.1:1849846-2466461 GCF_964341445.2 Mesoplodon mirus | reverse complement strand
TTTTTTGTTTTGTTTTTGAAATTCCTTTTTATAGTGGGTTTGAGCTGATTCTCGCTGCCATCTTTATGCCAGTCTACACACACTTGATTCCCTTACGGAGACATATCAATACATAGGTTTTAAGATTCTTACTAGTCAGATATATTCCTCTGCGGGAAATATGGGGTTTTGAGTCCCTTTCACTGAGGAAGGTGTAGGTCTTGTCTATTCCATAGTTGGTTTTTGGAACGGTACCTGTGCTTATATCAACCTCTGGTTTTATACATCACCCCACCTCTCCTTCCCCCTTAAGCAGGCATAAGAGTGTTTTCTAAATGTGAGACTCTCTTCTCTTTCCTAACTCAGTTCATGTGTAGCCATGTTTACAGGATCTTCATAAGTGATATCTTATGATAAGTTTCTTTTTCTGTGAGACTTATTTCACTTAGAATCATCGTACCTGAATCCACTCATTTTGCTGCTACTGGTCTTGTGACATTAATTTCAAGGCTGAGGGATAGTCCATCGTACGTAATACCACAATTTTTTGAAACATTTTTATCTTTCCTGGGATACTAAAAGTGTACCCAAGTTGAGGTTCTTGTAAGCATTGCAGCCCTAAATTTAGGCGTGGCTCTGTCTTGTTGATTTTCAGTTTTCCCAAGGTATATTCCCTAGACTGGAAGTGCCCATGGCTCTGTAGCTCTGTTGTTTACTTGTTTTAGGGAACACAATGCACTCCTCCAGAGAGGCAGTTGGAAATTTACATGCCGCCCATCAGCATAACAAGGCTCCCTGTTCTCCAAGGCCTGTCTTGCCTTTCTGGTTTTTACCCATTTTGTGGATGTCCCTTTTGACCGGTGGGAAGTGATACTTCTTTGTAGTGCAGATTTGCATTGCCCGCTTGCTTGCTTGGCTAAAAATGGCGTATGCGTTTTCTCCTGCATATGTTCAGGAGAAAATGCATACGCCGTTTTTGGCCAAGTGCATCATTGACGAAGTTGTGCCCCTCTTCCTGTGCTTTACATGTGATTCCAATGTACCTCTTGAAATCTGTTTCCTGCTATTCTGCCTCGCTTTCAAGTCTGCCTCGTTGCCTCCCTGAAGAGATTTTTGGATGATAGTTGTCCTTTCTTACTTTGCCATTTTGTGAATTGCTGTGCCCTTGAGCGCCATTATTCAACTCGTTTTTTGTAGCTGAACGCATGTCCAAAATTTCGGTTCAGGACCTATACTGGTTCCCGGTGGGTGGCTGCAACTTTGGTTAATTCTTCTTCCTGCCGGGAAATTAGAGTGACATATGCCCATCCAAATGCCTAACAGCTACTCTCTCATTGGTTCTCCCTCTTCCCTTTCATCCTCTGCCAAATTAGCAACCGGTGAGAATCAGGAGGTTAAAGGGGCTGTCTCTCTAAGTTGGGAGATTGATAGTAAAGCAGTTGGAAAGTGAAACTGGAGCACCAGGAGAGGGACTATTCGTTGAGTTTTAGAGAACTTTACTATTCACTGTGTGCGCATTCTCTAGGTTTCCCGTACATGTTATAGCTGTAGTAATATTCCCTTCAACCTGGAGAGTTGGGACCCATGGAATGGGTGCCATGCATTTTTGCTTTAAAGGGTCTGCGTTTGCTCACCCAATCTCACCAATCCTCTCATTCCCAAGTGTCCAGCCTTATGCCACATTCAGCTGTCATTGTAGACAGGGTCATTCCAGGTTTCATCAGAGACCCTGAAGGAATTGTAAAGAATTTCGCTATTTTTTTGTTTTGTTTTTGAAATTCCTTTTTATAGTGGGTTTGAGCTGATTCTCGCTGCCATGTTTATGCCAGTCTAGACACACTTGATTCCCTTATGGAGACATATCAATACATAGGTTTTAAGATTCTTACTAGTCAGATATATTCCTCTGCGGGAAATATGTGGTTTTGAGTCCCTTTCACCGAGGAAGGTGTAGGTCTTGTCTATTCCATAGTTGGTTTTTGGAACGGTACCTCTGCTTATATCAAACTCTGGTTTTATGCATTACCCCACCTCTCCTTCCCCCTTAAGGAGGCATGAGAGTGATTTCTAAATGTGAGACTCTGTTCTCTTTCCTAACTCAGTTCATGTGTAGCCAAGTTTACAGGAACTTCGTAAGTGATATCTTATGATAAGCTTCTTTTTCTGTGAGACTTATTTCACTTAGAATCATCGTACCTGAATCCACTCATTTTGCTGCTACTGGTCTTATGACATTGGTTTCGTGGCTGAGGGATATTCCATCGTACGTAAGTACCATAATTTTTTGAACCATATTTATATTTCCTAGGATATTTCAAGTGTACCCAAGTTGAGGTTCTTGTAAGCAGTGCAGCCCTAAATTTGGGGGTGGCCATGTCTTAATGATTTTCAGTTTTCCCAAGGTATATTCCCTAGACTGGAAGTGCCCTTGGCTCTGTAGCTCTGTTGTTTACATGTTTTAGGGAACACAATGCACTCCTCCAGAGAGAAAGTTGGCAATTTACATCCCGCCCAACAGCATAACAACGCTCCCTGTTCTCCAGGGCCTGTCTTGCCTTTCTGGTTTTTACATATTTTGTGGATGTCCTTTTTGACCGGTGGGAAGTGATACTTCTTTGTAGTGCAGATTTGCATTGCCCGCTTGCTTGCTTGGCCAAAAAGGGCGTATGCGTTTTCTCCTGCATATGTTCAGCAGAAAATGCATACGCCATTTTTGGCCAAGTGCATCATTGACGAAGTTGTGCCCCTCTTCCTGTGCTTTACATGTGATTCCAACGTACCTCTTGAAATCTGTTTCCTGCTATTCTGCCTCGCTTTCAAGTCTGCCTCGTTGCCTTCCCTGAACAGATTTTTGGATGATAGTTGTCCTTTATTACTTTGCCAGTTTGTGAATTGCTGTGCCCTTGAGCTCCATTATTCAACTCGTTTTTTGTAGCTGAACGCATGTCCAAAATTCCGGTTCAGGACCTATACTGGTTCCCGTGGGTGGCTGCAACTTTGGTTAATTCTTCTTCCTGCCGGGAAATTAGAGTGACATATGCCAGTCCAAATGCCTAACAGCTACTCGCTCATTGGTTCTCCCTCTTCCCTTTCATCCTCTGCCAAATTAGCAACCTGTGAGAATCAGGAGGTTAAAGGGGCTGTCTCTCTAAGTTGGGAGATTGATAGTAAAGCAGTTGGAAAGTGAAACTGGAGCACCAGGAGAGGGACTATTCATTGAGTTTTAGAGACCTTTACTATTCACTGTGTGTGCATTCTCTAGGTTTCCCGTACATGTTATAGCTGTAGTAATATTCCCTTCAACCTGGAGAGTTGGGACCCAAGGAATGGGTGTCATGCATTTTTGCTTTAAAGGGTCTGCGTTTGCTCACGAATCTCACCAATCCTCTCAGTCCCAAGTGTCCAGCCTTATGCCACATCCAGCTGTCATTGTAGACAGGGTCATTCAAGGTTTCATCACAGACCCTGAATGAATTATAAAGAATTTCACTGTTTTTTTGTTTTGTTTTTGAAATTCCTTTTTATAGTGGGTTTGAGCTGATTCTCGCTGCCATGTTTATGCCAGTCTAGACACACTTGATTCCCTTATGGAGACATATCAATACATAGGTTTTAAGATTCTTACTAGTCAGATATATTCCTCTGCGGGAAATATGGGGTTTTGAGTCCCTTTCACTGAGGAAGGTGTAGGTCTTGTCTATTCCATAGTTGGTTTTTGGAACGGTACCTGTGCTTATATCAAACTCTGGTTTTATGCATTACCCCACCTCTCCTTCCCCCTTAAGGAGGCATGAGATTGATTTGTAAATGTGAGACTCTGTTCTCTTTCCTAACTCAGTTCATGTGTAGCCATGTTTACAGGAACTTCGTAAGTGATATCTTATGATAAGCTTCTTTTTCTGTGTGACTTATTTCACTTAGAATCATCGTAGCTGAATCCACTCATTTTGCTGCTACTGGTCTTATGACATTGGTTTCGTGGCTAAGGGATATTCCATCGTACGTAAGTACCATAATTTTTTGAACCATTTTTATATTTCCTAGGATATTTCAGGTGTACCCAAGTTGAGGTTCTTGTAAGCAGTGCAGCCCTAAATTTGGGGGTGGCTCTGTCTTAATGATTTTCAGTTTTCCCAAGGTATATTCCCTAGACTGGAAGTGCCCTTGGCTCTGTAGCTCTGTTGTTTACATGTTTTTGGGAAAACAATGCACTCCTCCAGATAGGCAGTTGGCAATTTACATCCCGCCCATCAGCATAACAAAGCTCCCTGTTCTCCCGGGCCTGTCTTGCCTTTCTGGTATTTACATATTTTGTGGATGTCCCTTTTGACTGGTGGGAAGTGATACTTCTTTGTAGTGCAGACTTACATTGCCTGCTTGCTTGCTTGGCCAAAAAGGGCGTATGCATTTTCTCCTGCATATATTCAGGAGAAAATGCATACGCCCTTTTTGGCCAAGTGCATCATTGTCAAAGTTGTGCCCCTCTTCCTGTGCCTTACAGGTGATTCCAACGTACCTCTTAAAATCTGTTTCCTGCTATTCTGCCTCGCTTTCAAGTCCGCCTCGTTGCCTTCCCTCAACAGATTTTTGGATGATAGTTGTCCTTTATTACTTTGCCAGTTTGTGAATTGCTGTGCCCTTGAGCTATATATTTCAACTCATGTTTTGTGAGCTGAACGCATGTGCAAAATTTTGGTTCAGGACCTATACTTTTTCCCGGAGGGTGGTTGCATATTTGTTAATTCTTCTTCGTGCCGGGAAATTAGAGTGACTTATGCCCGTCCAAGTGCCTAACAGCTAATCTCTCATTGGTTCTCCCTCTTCCCTTTCATCCTCTCCCAAATTGTCAAACTGTGAGAACCAGGAGGTTAAAGGGTCTGTCTCTCCAATTTGAGAGATTGATAGTAAAGCAGTTGGAAAGTCAAACCGGAGCACCAGGAGAAGGACTATTCGTTGAGTTTTAGAAACCTTTCTTATTCACAGTGTGTCCATTCTCTAGGGTTCCCGTACATGTTATAGCTGTAGTAATAAACCCTTCAACCTGGAGACTTGGAACCCGTGGAATGTGTGCCATGCATTATTGCTTTAAAGGGTCTGCATTTGTTCACCCAATCTCACCAATCCTCTCACTCCCAAGTGTCCAGCCTTATGCCATATCGAGCTGTCATTGTAGACAGGGACATTCCAGGTTTCATCAGAGACCCTGAAGGAATTGAAAAGAATTTCCCTCTTTTTTTGTTTTGTTTTTGAAATTCCTTTTTATAGTGGGTTTGAGCTGTTTCTCGCTGCCATGTTTATGCCAGTCTGGACACACTTGATTCCCTTATGGAGACATGTCAATACATAGATTTTAAGATTCTTACTAGTCAGATATATTCCTCTGTGGGACATATGGGGTTTTGAGACCCTTGCACTGAGGATGGTGTAGGTAGGTCTTGTCTATTCCATAGTTGGTTTTAGGAACGGTACCTGTGCTTATATCAAACTCTGGTTTTATGCATCACCCCACCTCTCCTTCCCCCTTAAGCAGGCATAAGAGTGTTTTCTAAATGTGAGACTCTATTCTCTTTCCTAACTCAGTTCATGTGTAGCCATGTTTACAGGATCTTCATAAGTGATATCTTATGATAAGCTTCTTTTTCTGTGTGACTTATTTCACTTAGAATCATCGTACCTGAATCCACTCATATTGATGCTACTGGTCTTATGACATTGATTTCATGGCTGAGGGATATTCCATCGTACGTAAGTACCACAATTTTTTGAACCATTTTTATCTTTCCTGGGATATTTAAGGTGTACCCAAGTTGAGGTTCTTGTAAGCAGTGCAGCCCTAAATTTGGGGGTGGCTCTGTCTTATTTATTTTCAGTTTTCCCAAGGTATATTCCCTAGACTGGAAGTGCCTTTGGCTCTGTAGCTCTGTTGTTTACTTGTTTTAGGGGACACAGTGCACTCCTCCAGAGAGGCAGTTGGCAATTTACATCCCGCCCATCAGCATAACAAGGCTCCCTGTTCTCCAGGGACTGTCTTGCCTTTCTGGTATTTACACATTTTGTGGATGTCCCTTTTGACCGGTGGGGAGTGATACTTCTTTATAATGCAGATTTGCATTGCCCCCATGCTTGCTTGGCTAAAAAGTGCATATGCGTTTTGTCCTTACTATATTCAGGAGAAAACGCATACGCCGTTTTTGGCCAAGTGCATCATTGTCGAAATTGTGCCCCTTTTCATGTGCTTTACAGATGATTCCAACGTACCTCTTGAAATCTGTTTCCTGCTATTCTGCCTCGCCTTCAATTCCCCCTCATTGCTTTCACTCAACAGATTTTTGGACGATAGTTTTCCTTTAATACTCTGCCAGTTTGTGAATTGCTGTGCCCCTTAGCTTCATTTTTCAACTCGTTTTTGGTGAGCTGAACGCAAGTCCACAATTTTGATTCAGGACGTAATTGAATCCCGGGGGGTGGTTGAGACTTTGGGTAATTCTTCTTTTTGCTGGGAAATTAGTGTGACATATGCCCGTCCAAATGCCTAACAACTACTCTCTCATTGGTTCTCCCTCTTCCCTTTTATCCTCTGCCAAATTGGCAACCTGTGCGAACCAGGAGGATAAAGGAGCTGTCTCTCCAAGTTGGGATATTGATAGTAAAGCAGTTGGAAAGTAAAACTGGAGCACCAGGAGAGGGACTATTAGTTGAGTTTTAGAAACCTTTCGTATTCACAGTGTGTCAATTCTCTAGGTTTCCCGTACATGTTATAGCTGTGGTAATATTGACTTCAACCTGGAGAGTTGGGACTAATGGAATGGGTGCCACACATTATTGCTTTAAAGGGTGTGCATTTGCTCAACCAATCTCACCAATCCTCTCAGTCCCAAGTGTCCAGCCTTATGCCATATCCAGCTGTCATTGTAGATAGGGTCATTCCAGGTTTCATTAGAGCCCCTAAATGAATTGTAAAGAATTTCTATGTTTTTTTGTTTTTTTTGTTTTTGAAATTCCTTTTTTAGTGGTTTTGAGCTGATTCTCACTGCAATGATTATGCCAGTCTAGACACACTTGATTCCATTACGGAAACATATCAATACATAGGTTTTAATATTCTTACTAGTCAGATATATTCCTCTGTGGGAAATATCGTGTTTTGAGTTCCTTTCACTGAGGAAGGTGTAGGTCTTGTGTATTCCATAGATGGTTTTTGAAATGGTACGTGTGGTTATATCAAACGCTGGTTTTCTGCAGCACCCCACCTCATATTCCCCCTTAAGCAGGCATAAGAGTGTTTTCTAAATGTGAGTCTCTGTTCGCTTTCCTAACTCTGTTCATGTGTAGCCATGTTTAGAGGACCTTCATAAGTGATATCTTATGATAAGTTTCTTTATCTGTGTGACTTATTTCAGTTAGAATCATCGTACCTGAATCCACTCATTTTGCTGCTACCTATCTTATGACATTGATTTCATGGCTGAGGGATATTCCATCATACGTAACTACCAAAATATTTTAAACCATATTTATATTTCCTGGGATATTTAAGCTGTACCCAAGTTGAGGTTCTTGTAATCAGTGCAGCCCTAAATTTTGGGGTGGCTCTGTCTTATTAATTTTCTGCTTTCCCAAGTTATATTCCCCAGACTGAAAGTACCCTTGGCTCTGTAGCTCTGTTGTTTACTTGTATTAGGGAACACAATGCACTCCTCCAGAGAGGCAGTTGGCAATTTACATCCCGCCCATCAGCATAACAAGGCTCCCTGTTCTCCAGGGCCTGTCTTGCCTTTTTGGTTTTTACCCATTTTGTGGATGTACCTTTTGACAAGTGGGAAGTGATAATTTGTAGTGCAGATTTGCATTGCCAGCATGCTTGCTTGGCCAAAAAGGGCGTATGCGTTTTCTCCTGAATATATTCAGGAGAAAACGCATACGCCCTTTTTGGCCAAGTGCATCATTGTCGATGTTGTGCCCCTCTTCCTGTGCCTTAAATGCGATTCCAACGTACCTCTTGAAATCTGTTTCCTGCTATTCTGCCTCGCTTTCAAGTCTGCCTCATTGCCTTCCCTCAACAGATTTTTGGACGATAGTTGTCCTTTATTACTCTGCCTGTTTGTGAATTGTTGTGCACAGAGCTACATTATTTAACTCGTTTTTTTTGTGAGCTGAACACACGTCCAATATTTTGGTTCAGGACCTATACTGGTTCCCGGTGGGTGGCTGAGGCTTTGGTTATTTCTTCTTCTTCCCGCGAAGTAAGAGTGACATGTGCCCGTACAAATGTCTAACAGCTACTCTCTCACTGGTCTCCCTCTTCCCTTTCATCCTCTGCCAAATTGGCAACCTGTGCGAACCAGGAGGTTAAAGGTGCTGTCTCTCCAAGTTGGGAGAATGATAGTAAAGCAGTTGGAAAGTCAAATGGGAGCACCAGGAGAGGGACTATTCGTTGAGTTTTAGAAACCTTTCGTATTCACTCTGTGTCCATTCTCTAGGGTTCCCGTACATATTATAGCTGTAGTAATATGCCATCAAACCTGGCCTGTTGGGACCGATGGAATGGGTGCCACACATTATTGCTTTAAAGGGTCTACATTTGCTCTCCCAATCTCACCAATCCTCTCAGTCCCAAGTGTCCAGCCTTATGCCACATCCAGCTGTCATTGTAGATAGGGTCATTCCAGGTTTCATCAGCGACCCTGAAGGTATTGTGTAAGAATTGTTCTGTTTTTATGTTTTGTTTGAATTTCATTTTTATATTGGGTTTGAGCTGATTCTCCCTGCCATGTTTATGTCATACTAGACACACTTAGTTACCTTACGGAGACATATCAATACATAGGTTTTAATATTCTTACTAGTCAGATATATTTCTCTGCGGGGAATAAGGATGTTGAGTTCCGTTCACTGAGGAAGGAGTAGGGCTTGTCTCTTTTGTTTTTGGATTATGGAACGGTACCTGTGCTAATATCAATCTTTTGTTTTGTGCATCTCCCCACCTGTATTTCCCCTTAAGCAAGCGTGAGTGTTTTCTAAATCTGAGACTCTGTTCTCTTCCCTAAATCAGTTCATATGTAGCCATGTTTACATTCCCTTCATAAGTGATATCTTATGTCAGAATGCACCATGGCCCTTGTCATAATAATGCTTCTTGACCCCTGTCATCACAATGATCCATGCCCTGGTTATCAAAATGCTCCATGTCCCTTGTCATCAAAATTCTCCACGTACTTGTCATCACAATGCTACATGACACTTCTCATCAAAATGTTACATGCTCTTGTCATCACAATTCTCCATTCTCTTGACATTGCAATGCTCCATGCCCTTGTCATCACAATGCTCCATGCCTTTGTCATCACATTGCTCCATGACCCCTGTCATCACATTGCTCCCTGACAACTGTCATCACAATGCTTCATGCCCCTTGTCATTACAGTGCTCCATGATGCTCGACATCACAATTACCCAAGGCCTTCTCATCACAATGCTCCACGGTTTTGCCGTCACCATGCTCCATGCCTTGTCATCTCAAATCTCAATGTCCCTTGTCCTCACAATTCTCCACGTACTTGTCATTACAGTGCTCCATGGCACTTCACATCACAATGTTATATGGTCTTGTCATCACAATACTCCATTCACTTGTCATCGCAATGCTCCATGACCCCTGTCATAGGAAGCTCCATGTGATTTTCATCAAAATGTTTCACGACCAGGGCATCAAAATTCTCAATGGCCCTTGATATCACAATGCTCCATGCCATTTTCATCACAATGCTCCTTTACTTTGTCACAACAATCCTCCATAACAATTGGCATCAAAATGCTCCATGATATTGTCATCAAACTGGAACATTACATATTTCATCACAATGCTCCCTGACACCTTTCTTCACAATAATCCATGACCTTGTCATCATAGTGCTCCATGACCTTGTCATCTCAATGTGCTATGCCCATTCTTATCACAATAATCCAAGAAACTTGTCAGACCAATGCTCCATGCCCCTTTTCATCACAATGATCCATGAACGCTGTCATCAAAATGCACCATGCCCATCATCATAATGCTTCATGCTATTGTAATCACAATGAAATCAAAAAGCTCCATGACATCTGTCACCACAATGCTGCAAACCCTTGTGATCACACTGTCCCATAACACTTGCAATCACAATGCCCCATGACGCTGGTCACCACAGTTATCCATGGGCTTATCATCACAATGCTCCATGACTTTTGTCAACACAATGTTCAATACCCTTGTCAACACAATGCTCTCTGACTATTGACCTCAGTATGCACCGTGCACTCTTTCATGGCAAGGCTCCATGCCTATTTCATCACAATGATCCATGCCCTTTTCATCAAAATGTTCCAAGACACCTGTGATCACAATGCTCCTTGCACTTGTCATCACAAAGCTCCATGACGAATGTCATCAGCATGCTCCATGGCCTTCTCATCATAATGTTCCATGCCCTTGTCATCACAATGCTCCAAGACCCCTGTAATCAAAATGATCCATGTGCCTTTGCATCAGAATGCTCCATGAGACTTTTCATCACAAGGTTCCATGGTCTTCACATCACAGTGCTCCAGGACCTTGTCATCACAGTGCTCCATTCCCTTGTCATCACAATGCTCCATGACCCCTGTCATCACAGTAATCCATGAATATTTTCAGCCCAATGCTCTACAAAATTCTCATCACAATGCACCATAGCCCATATCACCACAATGCTCCATGACCACTGTCATCAAAACACTCCATGAAGGGCCTCCCTGGTGGCGCAGTGGTTGAGAGTCCGCCTGCCGATGCAGGGGATACGGGTTCGTGCCCCGGTCTGGGAGGATCCCATATGCCATGGAGCGCCTGGGCCCGTGAGCCATGGCCGCTGAGCCTGTGCGTTCGGAGCCTGTGCTCCGCAACAGGAGAGGCCACAACAGTGAGAGGCCCGCGTACAGCAAAAAAAAAAAAAAACACTCCATGACACATGACAACATAATGATCCGGGACACTTGTCATCACAATGCTACATTCCCTTGTCATCACAATGCTCCATGACCACTGTCATCACAACACTCCATGAACATTTTCAGCCCAGTGCTCCATGACCCTTGTCATCACAATGATCCATGCCCTTTTCATCCCAATGCTCCATGACCCCTGTATTCACAATGCTCAGTAACGCTTGTCATCACAGTGCTCCATGACACCTGTCATCACAATGCTCCATGCCTTTGTCAACAAAATGTTACATGACCTTGTCATTACAATGCTCTATGTGCTTGTCATCACAATACTCCATTTCCATTGTCACCACAATCCTCCATGAACCTTGGGATCACATTGCTTCCTGCCGTTGTCATCACAATGCTCCATGCTCCTTGAAATCAAAATGATCCATGACCTCTGTCATCACAATGCTCCAAAACCTTGTGATCACAATGTTCCATAACACTTGTCATCCCAACGCTCCATGATGCCTGTCATCACAATAATCCATGCCCTTTTCATCACAATGCTCCATGACCTTTGTCATCACAATTCTCAATACACTTGTCATCAAAATGCTCCCTGACACTTGTCATCAGAATGCTCCTTGAAACCTGTCACGAAAAGGCTCCATGCCGTTTTCATCACAATGCACCATGCCATTTTCATCACAATGGTCCTGGCCATTTTCATCAAAATCCTCCACAAGCTTGTCATCAGAATGCTCCATGACCCTTGTCATCACAATTCTCCATGCACTTGTCAGCACAATGCTCCCTGATCCTTCTCATCACAATGCTCCAAGCCATTGTCATCACAATGCTCCATTACATTTGTCATCAGAATTCTCCATGACACTTGGCTTCACAATGCTCCATGCCATTGTCATCACAATGGGCCATTCCAAATGTCATTGCAATAATCCGTGAAACATATTAGACCAATGATCCATGCCCTTGTCATCACAATGCTCCATGCCCTTGTTATCACAATGCTCCATGACCCCTGTCATCACAATGCTCCGTTACTCCCGTCATCACAATGCTTCATGACCTTTGTCATCACAATGGTCCATGCCGTCGTCATCAACAGTCTCTGACCTTTTTAACCACAATGCTCCATGAAATTTTCATCACAATGCTCTTTGACCATTGTCATCACAATGCACCATGCGATTGTCATCACAGTGCTTCACAATCTTGTCATCACATTCTCCTTAAAATATGTCATCACAATGCTCCATGCACTTCTCATCAAAATACTCTCTCACCACTGATATCACAATGCTACATCACTATTTGTCACAATACTCCCTCACCCCTGTCATCACAATGTTCCATGACTCCTGTCATCACAATGCTACATGCACTTATCATCACAATGTTCGATGACCCCTGACATCACAATGTTCCATAACATCTGTCATCAAAATGTTCCATGACACTTTTCATCAAATTGCTCCATGACCCTGTTATCACAATGCTCCCTGCCCTTCTCATCACAATGCACAACGCCCGTGCTATCAAAATGCTCCATGACTTTTTTCATCACAAAGATACATGACCCTTGGCATCACAATGCTCCATGTCATTGTCATCACAATGCTCCATGAACGCTCTCATCACTTTGCTCCATGCCCTTGTCTTCACAAAGCTCCATGACACATGTCATCAGGAATGATCCTTGGCATTCTCCTCACAATGCTCCACGCCCTTGCCATCAGAATGCTCCATTACACCTGACATAACAATTCTCCATGACCCCTGCCATAATGATGTTCCATGGCTTAGTCATCACAAAGCTCCATGATCCTTCTCATCACAATGCTCCAGGAACACTGTGATCACAATGCTCTATGCCCCTTTTCATCTCAATGATCCGTGAACCCTGTCATCACAATGCACCATGCCCATCATCATAATGCTTCATGCTATTGTCATCACAATGAAATCAAAATGCTCCATGACCTCTGGCATAACAATGCTCCAAACCCTTGTGATCACAATATTACATATCACTTGTCATCACAATGCCCCATGATGCTCGTCATCACAGTTATCAATGGACTTCTCATCATAATGCTCCATGACCTTTGTCCTCAAAATGCTCAATACACTTGTCATCAACATGCTCCCTGACACTTGTTGTCTGTATGCTCCTTGAATCCTGTCATGACAAGGCTCCATGCCTTTTTCATCACAATGAACCATGCCCTTCTCATCACAATGCACCACACCCTTGTCATCAAAATGCTCCATGACCTTTGTCATCACAAAGCTCCATGACACTTGGCATCACAATGCTCCATGTCATTGTCATCACAATGCTCCATGAACTCTCTCATCACATTGCTCCATGACATGTCATCACAAAGCTCCATGACACTTGTCATCACAATGTTCGATGCCGGTCTCATCACAATGCTCCATGGCCTTGTCATTACAATCCTCCATGACCCATGTATAACAGTGTTCCGTGCCCTTGTCATCACAATGCTCCATGCCCACTCTTATCACAATAATCCATGAAACTTTTCAGACCAATGCTCAATGCCCTTCTCATCACAATGCTCAATTACCTCTGTCATAACAATGCTCCATGACCCGTGCCATCACAATGTTCCATGGCCTTGTCATCACAAGGCTCCATGACCCTTGTCATCACAATGCTCCAAGACCCCTGTAATCACAATTCTCCATGGCCTTGTCTTCACAAAGCTCCATAACACATGCCATCAGAATATTCCATGGCCTTCTCATCACAATGCTCCATGCCCTTGTCATGACGATGCTGCAAGACCCCTGTAATCACAATGCTCCATGCCCCTTTTCATCTCAATGCTCCATGAACCCTGTAATCAAAATGCACCATGCCCACCATCATAATGCTTCAGGATCTTGTCATCACAATGAAATCAAATTTCTCCATGACCACTGTCATCATAATGCTCCAAACCCTTGTGATCACAATGTTCCTTAACACTTATCATCACAACACCCTATGACGCTCATCATCACAATTATCCATGGTCCTCTCATCACAATGCTCCATGATCTTTGTCATCACAATTCTCAATAAACTTGTCATCACAATGCTCCCTGACACTTGTCGTCAGTATGCTCCTTGAACCCTGTAATGACATGGCTCCATGCCTTTTCATCACAATGAACCATGCCCTTTTCATCACAATGCTCCAAGACCCCTGTAATCACAATGCTCCATGCCATTGTCATCACAAAGCTCCATGACGCATGTCATCAGAATGCTCCATGGCCTCCTCCTCACAATGCTCCATGCGCTTGTCATCACAATGCTCCAAGTCCCGTGTAATCACAATGCTCCATGCCCCTTTTCATCACAATGCTCCATGAGACTTGTCATCACAAGTCTCCATGGTCTTCCCATCACAATGCTCCAGGACCTTGTCATCACCATGCTCCATTCCCTTGTCATCACAATGCTCCATGACCCCTCTCATCACAATACTCCATGAACATTTTCAACCCAGTGCTCCATGAACTTCTCATCACAATGCTCAATGACAAATATCATCAAAATACTCCATGACCACTGTCATCACAACACTCCATGACACATTACAATACAATGACCCGGGACTCTTGTCATCAAAATGCTCCATTTCCTACTCATCACAATGCTCCATGACCCCTGTCATCACAGTACTCCATGAACATTTTCAGCCCAATGATCCATGACCCTTGTCATCACAATCATCCATGACCTTGTCATCCCAATTCTCCATGACCCTTTTAATCACAATGCTCCAAGAACCCTTAATCAAAATGCTCCATGCCCCTGTCATCACAAAGCTCCATGACGCATGTCATCAGAATGTTCCATGGCCTTCTCATCAATATGTTCCATGCCCTTGTCATCACAATGCTCCCAGACCCCTGTAATCACAATGCTCCATGCCTCTTTTCATCTCAATGCTCCATGAACCCTGTCATCACAATGCATCATGCCCATCATCATAATGCTTCCGGCTATTGTCAGCACAATAAAATCAAAATTCTCCATGACCTCTGTCATCACAATGCTCCATGACCCCTGTCATCACAATACTCCATGAACATTTTCAGCCCAATGCTCCATGACACTTGTCTGCAAAATGATCCATGTCCTTTTCATCCAAATTCCCCATGACCCATGTATTCACAATGCTCCGTGACGCTTCTCATCACAGTGCTCCATGACACCTGTCATCACAATGCTCCAGGCCTTTGTCAGCAAAATGCTACGTCACCTTTTCATTACAATGCTCTATGCGCTTGTCATCACAATACTCCATTACCATTGTCATCACAATCCTCCATGAACCTTAGGATCACATTGCTTCATGCCCTTGACATCACAATGCTCCATGCTCCTGGAAATCAAAATGATCCATGGCCTCTGTCATTGCAATGCTCCAAAACTTTTGATCACAATGTTCCAAAACACTTGTCATCACAACGCTCCATGATGCCTGTCATCACAATACTCCATGCCCTTTTCATCACAATGTTCCATGAACATTGTCATCACAATTCTCAATACACTTGTCATCACAATGCTCCCTGACACTTGTCGTCAGAATGCTCCTTGAAACCTGTCACGAAAAGGCTCCATGCCTTTTGCATCACAAAGCCCCATTCCATTTCCTTCACAATGTTCCATGCCATTGTCTTCAAAATACTCCTCAAACTTGTCATCAGAATGCTCCATGACCCTTGTCATCACAATTCTCCATGCACTTGTCAGCACAATGCTCCCTGGCCCTTGTCATCACAATGCTCCAAGCCATTGTCATCACAATGCTCCATTACCTTTGTCATCAGAATCCTCCATGACACTTGGCATCACAATGCTCCATGCCATTGTCATCACAATGGGCCGTTACATATGTCATCACAATGCTCCCTGATAACTCTCTTCACAATACTGCATGACCTGGTCATCACAATGCTCCAAGCCATTGTCATCACAATGCTCCATTACATTTGTGATCAGAATCCTCCATGACACTTGGCATCACAATGCTCCATGCCATTGTCATCACAATGGGCCCTTACAAATGTCATCACATTGCTCCCTGATACCTCTCTTCACAATACTGCATTACCTGTTCCTCACAATGCTCCATGCCCTTGTCATCACAATGCGCCATTCCTACTGTCATCACAATAATCCATGTAACTTATTAGACCAATGTTCCATGCCCTTGGCATCACAATGCTCCATGCCCTTGTTATCACAAAGTTCCAACACCCCTGTAATCAGAATGCTCCATGCCCCTTTTAATCAGTATGCTCCATGAAACTTTTTATCACAAGGCTCCATGGTTTTCTCATCACAATGCTCAAGAACCTTGTCATCACAATGCTTCACGACATTGTCATGAAAATTCTCAATGGCCCTTGTCATCATAATGCTCCAAGCCCTAGTCATCACAATGCTCCATTATATTTGTCATCACATCCTCCATTACATTTGGCATCACAATGCTCCATGCCATTGTCATCGCAATGGACCATGGCATATGTCATCACAATGCTCCCTGACACCTGCCTTCACAATACTCAATGCCCTTGTCTTCACAATGCTCCATGCCCTTGTCATCACAATGCACGATGTCCACTGTCATCACAATAATCTATGAAACTTGTCAGACCAATGCTCCATGCCCCTGTCATCACAGTGCTCCATACCCTTGTCATCACAATGCTCCATGACCCCTTTCATCACAATGTTCCGTGACTCCAGTCATCACAATGCTTCATAACGTTTGCCATCACAACGGTCCATGCCCACATCATCACAAGGCTCTGTGACATTTGTAACCACAATGCTCCATGAACTTTTCATCACAATGCTCCGTGATCCCTGTCATCACAGTGCTCCATGCCTTTGTCAGTACAATGCTCCAGGACCCTTGTCATCAAAATGTGCCATGCTCTTTTCATCACAATGATCCACAACTTTGTCATCGCTATGCTCCATGAACCTTGTAATCACAATGCTCCATGCACTTCTCATCCATACGCTCTCTCTCATGAGATATCTCAATGTTCCATCACTAGTCATCACAATCCTCCCTCACCCCTGTTATCACAATGTTCCATGACCCCTATCATCACAATGCTATATCCCCTTATCAGCACAATGTTCCATGACCCCTGACATCACAATGTTCCATAACCCCTGTCATCAAAGTGCTCCATGACAATTTTCATCAAATTGCTGCATGACCCTGTCATCAAAATGCTTCCTGCAATTCTCATCACAATGCACCACACACTTGTCATCAAAATGCTCCATGAACTATGTCATCACAAACTCCATGACCGTTGGCATCACAATGCTCCATGTCATTGTCAACACGATGCTCCATGAACCCTCTCATCACATTGCTCCATGCACTTGTCATCACAAAGCTCTATGACACTTGTCATCACAATGCTCGATGCTCTTCTCATCACAATGCTCCATGCCCTTGACATTACAATCGTCCATGACCCAAGTATCACAGTGTTCCGTGCCCTTCTCATCACAATGCTCCATATCCAATGTCATCACAATAATCCATGAAATATTTCAGACCAATGCTCAATGCCCTTCTCATCACAATGCTCCATTATTTCTGTCATAACAATGCTCCATGACCCGTGCCATCACAAGGTTCCACGGACTTGTCATCACAAGGCTCCATGACCCTTGTCATCACAATGCTCCAAGACCCCTGTAATCACAAAGCTCCATGCCCTTGTCATCACAAAGCTCCATGGCACATGTCATCAGAATGTTCCATGGCCTTCTCCTCACAATGCTCCATACACTTGTCATCACAATGCTCCAAGACCCCTGTAGTCACAGTGATCCATGCACTTTTTCATCAGAAAGCTCCATGAGACTTGTCATAACAATTCTCCATGGTCATCTCATCTCAATGCTCCAGGACATTGTCATCACCATGCTCCATGCACTTGTCATCACAATGCTCCAAGACCCCTGTAATCACAATGCTCCATGCCCCATTTCATCAGAATGCTCCATGAGACTTGTCATCACAATTCTCCATGGTCTTCTCATCAAAACGCTCCAGGACCTTGTTATCACCATGCTCCATTCCCTTGTCATCACAATGCTCCATGACCACTGTCATCACAATATTCTATGAATATATTCAGCCAAATGCTCCATGACATTCTCATCACAATGCTCCATGCCCTTGTCATCACAATGCTCCATGAACCCTTTCATCACAATGCTCCATGAACCCAGTCATCAGAATGCTTCATAACGTTTGTCATCACAATGGGCCCTGCCCGCATCATCACAAGGCTCTGTGACCTTTGTAACCACAATGCTCCATGAACTTTTCATCACAATTCTCTGTGACCCTTGTCATCACAATGCTCCATGTCTTTGTCAGAACAATGCTCCATGACGATTGTCATCACTATGTGCCCCGGGCAATTCATCACAACGGTCCACAACCTTGTCATTGCAATGCTCCATAAACATTGTAATCACAATGCTCCATGCACTTCTCATTAAAATGCTCCCTCACCAGTGATATCACAGTGTTCCTTCACTAGTCATCACAATACACCCTCACCCCTGTAATCACAATGTTCCATGACCCTGTCATCACACTGCAACATCCGCTTATCATCACAAAGTTCCATGACCCCTGACATCACAATGTTCCATAACCCCTGTCATCAAAATGCTCCATGACCCTTTTCATCCCAAAGCTCCAAGACCCCTGACATCACAATGTTCTATAACCCCTGCCATAAAAATGTTCCATTACACTTTTCATCAATTTGCTGCATGACACGGTCATCAAAATGCTCCCTTCCCTTCTCATCACAATGAACCATGCCCTTGTCAACAAAATGCTCCATGACTTGTCATCACAAAGCTCCATGACCCTGGGCATCACAATGCTCCATGTCATTGTCATCAAAATTCTCCATGAACCCTCTCATTACATTGCTCAATGCCCTTGTCATCACAAAGCTCCATGACACTTGTCATCACAATGCTCGATGCCCTTCTCATCACAATGCTCCATGCCCTTGTCATTACAATCCCGCATGACCCAGGTATCATAGTGTTCCGTACCCTTGCCATCACAATGCTCCATGCCCACTCTCATCACAATAATCCATGAAACATTTCAGACCAATTTTCCATGCCATTCTCATCACAATGCTCCATTACCTCTGTCATAACAATGCACCATGACTCCTGCCATCACAATGTTCCACGGCCCAGTCATCACAAGGCTCCATGACACTTGTCATCACAATGCTGAAGGCCCCTGTAATCACAATGCTCCATGCCCTTGTCATCACAAAGCTCCATGACGCATGTCATCAGAATGTTCCATTGCCTTCTCATCACAATGCTCCATGACTTTGTCATCACAATGCTCCAAGACCCCTGTAAACACAATGCTCCATGCCCCTTTTCATCTCAATGCTCCATGAAACCTGTCATCACAATGCACCATGCCCATCATCATAATGCGTCAGGCTATTGTCATCACAATGAAATCAATATTCTCCATGACCACTGTCATCATAATGCTCCAAACCCTTGTGATAACAATGTTCCATAACACTTATCATCACAACACTCCATGACGCTCATCATCACAATTAGCCATGGCATTCTCATCGCAATGCTTCAAGATCTTTATCATCACAATGCTCAATAAACTTGTCATCACAATGCTCCCTTACACTTGTCGTCAGTATGCTCCTTGAACCCTGTCATGACAAGGCTCCATGCCTTTTTCATCTCAATGATCAGTGCCCTTTTCATCACAATGCTCCAAGATCCCTGTAATCACAATGCTCCATGCCCTTGTCATCACATAACTCCATGACGCATGTCATCAGAATGTGCCATGGTCTTCTCATCACAATGCTCCATGCCCTAGTCATCACAATGCTCCAAGGCCCCTGTAATCACAATGCTCCATGCCTCTTTTAATCAGAATGCTCCATTAGACTTGTCATCACAAGTCTCCATGGTCTCCTCATCACAATGCTCCATGACCCCTGTCATCACAACACTCCATGAACATTTTCAGCCCAGTGCTCCATGACCCTTGTCATCACAATGATCTATGCCCTTGTCATCCCAATGCTCCATGATCCCTGCATTCACAATGCTCCGTAACGTTTGTCATCATATTGCTCCATGACACATGTCATCACAATGCTCCATGCCTTTGTCAACAAAATGCTACATGACTTTGTCATTACAATGCTCTATGTGCTTGTCATCACAATACTCCATTTCCATTGTCATCACAATGCTCCATGAACCTTGGGATCACATTGACTCATGCCCTTGTAATTACAATGCTCCATGCTCCTTGAAATCAAAATGATCCATGACCTCTGTCATCACAATTCTCCAAAACCCTGTAATCACAATGTTCCTTAACACTTGTCATCACAACGCTCCATGATGCCTCTCATCACAATACTCCATGCACTTTTCATCACAATACTCCATGAACTTTGTCATCACAATTCTCAATACACTTGTCATCACAATGCTCCCTGACACTTGTCATCAGAATGCTCCTTGAACCCTGTCACGAAAAGGCTCCAAGTCTTTTTCAGCACAATACCCCATGCCGTTTTCATCACAATGCTCCATGCCATTGTCATCAAAATACTCCACAAGCTTGTCATCAGAATTCTCCATGACACTTGTCATCACAATTCTCCATGCACTTGTCAGCACAATGCTCCGTGACCCTTCTCATCACAATGTTCCAAGCCATTGTCATCACAATGCTCCATTACTTTTGTCATCAGAATCCTCCATGACACTTGGCATCACAATGCTCCATGCCGTTGTCATCACAATGGGCCATTACATATGTCATCACAATGCTCCCTGACACATGTCTTCACAATACTGCATGACCTGGTCATCACAATGATCCATGCCCTTGTCATCACAATGCGCCATTCCAACTGTCATTGCAACAATCCATGAAATTTATTAGACCAATGTTCCATGCCCTTGTCATCACAATGCTCCATGCCCTTGTTATCACAATTCTCCATGACCCCTGTCATCAGTATGCTCCGTGACTCCAGTCATCACAATGCTTCATGTCCTTTGTCATCACAATGGTCCATGCCCTCTTCATCAACAGTCTCTGTGACCATTTTAACCACAATGCTCCGTGAACTTTTCATCACAATGCTATTTGACCCTTGTCATCACAATGCTCTATGCCTTTCTCAGCACAATGCTCCATAACCCTTGGCATCACAATGCTCCATGCGCTTGTCAGCACAATGCTCCACGACACATGTCATCACAATGCACCATACGCTTGTCATCACAGTGCTCCACAAACTTGTCATCACAGTGCTCCATAAACATTGTCATCATAATGCTCCATGCACTTCTCATCAAAATGCTCTCTCACCACTGATATCACAATGCTACATCACTATTCGTCACAATACTCCCTCACCCCTGTCATCACAATGTTCCATGACTCCTGTCATCACAATGCTACATGCACTTATCATCACAATGTTCGATGACCCCCGACATCAGAATGTTCCATAACACCTGTCATCAAAATGTTCCATGACAGTTTTCATCCAATTGCTCCATGACCCTGTCATCACAGTTCTCCCTGCCCTTCTCATCACAATGTACAACGCCCTTGCCATCAAAATGCTCCATGACTTTTGTCATCACAAAGATCCATGAGCCTTGGCATCACAATGCTCCATGTCCTTGTCATCACAACGCTCCATGAACGCTCTCATCACATTGCTCCATGCCCTTGTCTTCACAAAGCTCCATGACACATGTCATCAGAAAGCTCCATGGCCTTGTCATCACAATGCTCCATGCCCTTGCCATCACAAATATCCATTACACCTGTCATAACAATGCTCCATGACCCTGCCATCACGATGTTCCATGGCCTTGTCATCACAAGGCTCCATGACCCTTCTCATCACAACACTCCAAGAACCCTGTAATCACAATGCTCCATGCCCCTTTTCATCTCAATGATCCACGAACCCTGTCATCACAATGCACCATGCCCATCACCATAATGCTTCATGCTATTTTCATCACAATGAAATCAAAATGTTCCATGACCTCTGTCATAACAATGTTCCAAACCCTTGTGATCACAATATTCCATAACACTTGTCATCACAATGCCCCATGAGGCTCGTCATCACAGTTATCTATGGTCATCTCATTACAGTGCTCTATGACATTTGTCATCACAATGATCCATGCCCTTTTCATCACAATGCTCCATGCCCTTGTCATCACAAAGCTCAATGACACATGCCATCAGAATGCTCCTTGGTCTTCTCCTCACAATGTTCCATGCCATTGTCATCACAATGGACCATGACATATATCATCACAATGCTCGCTGACAACTTTCTTCACAATACTCCATGACCTTCTCATCACAATGCTCCATGCCCTTGTCATCACAATGCACCATGCCCACTGTCATCACAATAATCTATGAAATTTGTTAGACGAATGCTCCATTCTCCTGTCATAACAATTCTCCATGCTCTTGTCATTACAATGCTCCATGACCTCTGTCATCACAATGCTCCGTGACTCCAGTCATCACAGTGCTTCATAACGTTTGTCATCACAATGATCCATGCCAGCATCATCACAAGGCTCTGTGACCTTTGTAACCACAATGTTCTATGAACATTTCATCACATTTCTCTGTGACCCTTGTCATCACAATGCTCCAAGTCTTTGTCAGAACTATGATCCATGACCATTGTCATCACAATGTGCCACGCGCATTTCATCACAACGGTCCACAACCTTGTCATTGCAATGCTCCATAAACGTTGTAATCACAATGGTCCATGCACTTCTCATCAAAATGCTCTCTCACCAGAGATATCACAATGTTCCATCACTAGTCATCACAATACTCCCTCACCCCTGTAATAACAAGGTTTCATGTCCCTGTCATCACAATGCTACATCCCCTTATCATCACAATGCTCCATGTCATTGTCATCACAATGCTCCATGAACTCTCTCATAATATTGCTCCATGCCCTTGTCATCACAAAGCTCCATGACACATGTCATTACAATGCTCGATGCACTTCTCATCACAATGCTCCATGCCCTGTCATTACATTCCTGCATGACCCATGTATTATAGTGTTCCGTACCCTTGTCATCACAATGCTCCATGCCCACTCTCATCACAATAATTCATGAAACATTTAAGACCAATATTCCATGTCCTTCTCATCACAATGCTCCATTACCCCTTTCATAACAATGCACCATGACCCACGCCATCACAATGTTCCATGGCCTAGTCATCACATGGTTCCATGACAATTGACATCACCATGCTCAAGACGCCTGAAATCACAATGCTCCATGCCCTTGTCATCACAAAGCTCCATGACGCATGTCATCAGAATGTTCCATGGCCTTCTCATCTCAATGCTCCATGTCCTTGTCATCACAATGCTCCAAGACCATTGTAATCACAATGCTCCATGCCCCTTTACATATCAATGCTCCATGAACCCTGTCATCACAATGCACCATGCCCATCATCATAATGCTTCAGGCTATTGTCATCACAATGAAATCAAAATGCTCCATGACCTCTGTCATCATAATACTCCGAACCCTTGTGATCACAATGTTCCATAACACGTATCATCACAACACCCCATGACGCTCATCATCACAATTATCCATGGGCTTCTCATCACAGTGCTCTATGATTTTTGTCATCACAATGCTCAATACACTTGTCATCACAATGCTCCCTGACACTTGTCTTCAGTATGCTCCTTGAAACCTGTCATGACAAGGCTCCATGCCTTTTTCATCACAATGATCCATGCCCTTTTCATCACAATGCTCCATTACCCCTTTAATCACAATGCTCCATGCCCTTGTCATCACAAAGCTCCTGGACGCATGTCATCAGAATGCTCCATGGCCTTCTCATCACCATGATCCATGCCCTTGTCATCACAATGCTCCAAGACCCCTGTAATCACAATGCTCCATGCCCCTTTTCAACAGAATGCTCCATGAGACTTCTCATCAGAAGTCTCCATGGTCTTCTCATCAAAAGGTTCCAGGACATTGTCATCACCATGCTCCATTCGCTTGTCATCGCAATGCTCCATGACCAATATCATCACAATTCTCCATGACCACTGTCATCACAACACTCCATGACACCTGACAGCACAATGATCCGGGACTCTTTTCATCACAGTGTTCCATTCCCTAGTCATCACAATGCTACAGGACATTTGTCATCACAATGATCCATGCACTTGTCATCCCAATGCTCCATAAGCCCTGTATTCACAATGCTCCATGACGCTTGTCATCACAGTGCTCCATGACACCTGTCATCACAATGCTCCATGCCTTTGTCAGCAAAATGCTTCATGACCTTGTCATTACAAGGCTCTATGTGCTTATCATCACAATACTCCATTACCATTGTCATCACAACCCTCCATGAAACTTGGGAAAACATTGCTTCATGCCCTTGTCATCACAATGCACCATGCTCCTTGAAATCAAAATGATCCATGACCTCTGTCATCACAATGCTCCAAGCCCTTGTGATCACAATGTTCCATAACACTTGTCATCACAACGCTCCATGATGCCTGTCATCACAATACTCCATGCCCTTTTCATCAAAATGCTCCATGACCATTGTCATCACAATTCTCAATACACTTGTCATCACAATGCTCCCTGACACTTGTCATCAGAATGCTCCTTGAACCCTGTCACGAAAAGGCTCCATGCCTTTTTCATCACAATGCCTCATGCCATTTACATCACAATGCTCCATGCCATTGTCATCAAAATACTCCACAAGCTTGTCATCAGAATGTTCCATGACCCGTGTCATCACAAATCTCCATGCACTTGTCAGCACAATGCTCCCTGACCCTTGTCATCACAATGCTCCAAGCCATTGTCATCACAATGGGCCATGACATATGTCATCACAATGCTCCCTGACACCTGTCTTCACAATAATTCATGACCTGGTCATCACAAAGATCCATGCCCTTGTCATCTCAATGCGGCATACCAACTCTCATCGCAATAATTCATGAAACTCATTAGACCAATGCTCCATGCCCTTGTCATCACCATGCTCCATGCCCTTGTTATCACAATGCTCCATGACCCCTGTCATCACAATGCTCCGTGACTCCAGTCATCACAATTCTTCATGAACTTTCTCATCACAATGGTCCATGTCCTCATCATCAACTGTCTCTGTGACCTTTTTAACAACAATGCTCCATGAATTTTCATCACAATGCTCTTTGACCCTTGTCATCAAAATGCTCTATGCCTTTCTCAGCACAATGCTCCATGACCCTTGTCATCACAATGCTCCATGCGCTTGTCAGCACAATGCTCCATGACACATGTCATCACAATGAACCATGCGCGTGTCATCACAGTGCTCCACAATCTTGTCATCACAATGCTCCATGCACATCTCATCAAAATGCTCTCTCACCACTGATATTACAGTGCTACATCACTATTTGTCACAGTACTCCCTCATCCCTCTCATCACAATTTTCCATGACTCCGGTCATCACAATGCTACATGCACTTATCATCAGAATGTTCGATGACCCCTGACATCACAATTTTCCATAACATCTGTCATCAAAATGCTCCATGACCATTTTCATCAAAATGCTCCATGACCCCTGACATCACAATGTTCCATAACACCTGTCCTCAAAATGTTCCATGACACATTTCATTAAATTGCTCCATGACCATGTCATCACAATGCTCCCTGCCCTTCTCATCACAATGCACAGCGCACTTGCCATCAAAATGCTCCATGACCTTTGCCATCACAATGATCCATGACCCTTGGCATCAAAATGCTCCATGTCATTGTCATCACAATGCTCCATGAACACTCTCATCACATTTCTCCATGTCCTTGTCATCACAAAGCTCCATGACATATGTCATCAGAATGCTCCATGGCCGTCTCATCACAATGTTCCATGCCCTTGCCATCACAATGCTCCTTTACCCCTGTCATAACAATACTCCATGACCCCTGCCATCACGATGTTCCATGGCCTTGTCATCACAAGGCTACATGACCCTTCTCATCACAATGCTCCAAGAACCCTGTAATCACAATGCTCTATGCCCCTTTTCATCTCAATGATCCATGAACCCTGTCATCACAATGCACCATGCCCATCATCATAATGCTTCATGCTATTGTCATCACAATGAAATCAAAATGCTCCATGACCTCTGTCATAACAATGCTCCAATCCCTTGTGATCACCATATTCCATAACACTTGTCATCACAATGCCCCATGACGCTCGTCATCACAATTATCCATGGTCTTCTCATCACAATGCCCCATGACCTTTGTCATCACTATGCTCAATACACTTGTCATCAAAATGCTTCCTGACACTTGTTGTCTGTATGCTCCTTGAACCCTGTCATGCCAAGGTTCCATGGCATTTTCATCACAATTATCCATGGCTTTTTCATCACAATGCTCCAAGACCCATGTAATCACAATGCTCCATGCCCTTGTCATCACAAAGCTCAATGACGCATGCCATCAGAATGCTCCTTGGACTTCTCCTCACAATGTTCCATGCCCTTTTCATCACAATGTTCCAAGACTCCTGTAATCACAATGCTCTATGCCCCTTTTCATCAGTATGCTCCATGAGAATTCTCGTCACAAGGCTCCATGGTTTTGTCATCACAATGCTCCAGGACCTTGTCATCACAATGCTTCACGACTTTGTCATGAAAATTTTCAATGGCCCTTGTCATCATAATGCTCCAAGCCCTAGTCATCCCAATGCTCCATTATATTTGTCATCACAATCCTCCATTACATTTGGCATCACAATGCTCCATGCCATGGTCATCGCAATGGACCATGACATATGTCATAACAATGCTCCCTGACACCTGTCTTCACAATACTCCATGACCTTCTCATCACAATGCTCCATGCCCTTGTCATCACAATGCACCATGCCCGCTGTCATCACAATAATCTATGAAACTTGTCAGACCAATGCTCCATACCCCTGTCATCACAATGCTCCATGCCCTTGTCCTCACAATGCTCCATGACCCCTGTCATCACAGCGCTCCGTGACTCCAGTCATCACAATGCTTCATAATGTTTGTCATCACAGTGTTCTATGCCCTACTCATCACAATGTTCCATGCCCGACTCATCAGAAGGCTCTGTGACCTTTGTAACCACAATGCTCCATGAACATTTCATCACAATTCTCTGTGACACTTGTCAACACAATGCTGCATGTCTTTGTCAGAACAATGCTCCATGACACATGTCATCACAATGCACCATGCACTTGTCATCACAATGCGCCATTCCAACTGTCATTGCAATAATCCATGAAACTTATTAAACCAATGCTCCATGCCCTTGTCATCACAGTGCTCCATGCCCTTGTTATCACAATCCTCCATGACACCTGTCATCACAATTCTCCGTGACTCCAGTCATCACAATGCTTCATGACATTTGTCATCACAATGGTCCATGCCCTCATCATCAACAGTCTCTGTGACCTTTTTAACCACAATGTTCCATGAACTTTTCATCACAATGCTCTTTGACCCTTGACATCACAATGCTCTACGCCTTTATCAGCACAGTGTTCCATGCCCTTGTCATCACAATGCTCCATGACCCCTGTCATCACAATGCTCTGTGACTCCAGTCATCACAATGCTTCATAATATTTGTCATCACAGTGGTCCATGCCCGCATCATCACAAGGCTCTGTGACCTATTTAACCACAATGCTCCATGAACTTTTCATCACAGTGCTCCGTGACCCTTCTCATCACAGTGCTCCATGCCTTTGTCAGAAAAATTCTCCATGACCCTTGTCATCACTATGTGCCACGCACTTTTTATCCCAACGGTCCACAAATTTGTCGTCACAGTGCTCTATAAAACTTGTAATCAAAATGCTCCATGCCCTTCCCATCACAATGCTCCATTACCCCTGTCATAACAATGCTCCATGACCCCTGCCATCACAATGTTCCACGGCCTTGTCATCACTAGGCTCCATGACACTTGTCATCACAATGCTCCAAGACCCCTGTAATCACAAAACTCCATGCCCCTTTTCATCTCTATGCTCCATGAATCCTGTCATCACAATGCATCATGCACATCATCATAATGCTTCTGGCTATTGTCAGCACAATGAAATCAAAATTCTCCATGACCTCTGTCATCACAATGCCCCATGCCCTTTTCATCACAATGCTCCATGACCCCTGTCATCACAATGCTCCGTGACTCCAGTCATCACATTGCTTCATAACTTTTATCATCACAACGGTCCATGCCGGCGTCATCACAAGGCTTTGTGACCTTTGTAACCACAATGTTCCATGAACTTTTCATCACAATGCTCCGTGACCCTTGTCATCACAATGCTCCATGCCTTTGTCAGAACAATGCTCCACGACCCTTGTCATCACAATGTGCCACGTGCCTTTCATCACAAACTTCCACAACCTTGTCATCGATATGCTCCATAAACCTTGTAATCCCAATGCTCCATGTACTTCTCATCAAAATGCTCTCTCACATGAGATATCATAATGTTCCATCACTAGTCATCACATTACTCCCTCACCCTTGTAATCACAATGTTACATGAACCCTGTCATCACAATGCTACATCCCCTTATCATCACAATGTTCCATGACCCCTGACATCACAATGTTCCACAACCCCTGTCATCAAAATGCTCCATGACCCTTTTCATCCCAAAGCTCCATTACCCTTGACATCAAAATGTTCTATAACACCTGTCATCAAAATGTTCCATTATAATTTTCATCAAATTGCTGCATGACCCTCTCCTCAAGCTGCTCCCTGCACTTCTCATCACAATGCACCACGCCCTTGTCATCAAAATGCTCCATGACTTTTGACATCACAAACATCCATGACACTTGACATCACAATGCTCCATGTCATTGTCATCACAATGCTCCATGAACCCTCTCATCACATTGATCCATGCCCTTGTCATCACAAAGCTCCATGACACTTGTCATCACAATGCTCAATGCCCTTCTCATCACAATGCTCCATGCCCTTGCCATTACAATCCTCCATGACCCATGTATCACAGCGTTCTGTGCTCTTGTCATCACAATGCTCCATGCCCACTCTCATTACAATAATGCATGAAACATTTCACAACAATGCTTCCTGCCCTTCTCATCACAATGCTCCATTACACCTGTCATAACAATGTTCCATGACCCCTGCCATCACAATGTTCCCCGGCCTTGTCATTCACAAGGCTCCATGACACTTGTCATCACAATGTTCCAAGACCCCTGTAATCACAATGCTCCATGCCCTTGTCATCAGAAAGCTCCATGACGCATGTCATCACAATGTTCCATGGACTTCTCATCACAATGCTCCATGCCCTTGTCATCACAATGCTCCAAGACCCTTGTTATCAAAATGCTCGATGCCCATTTTCATCTCAAAGCTCCATGAATCCTATCATCACAGTGCACCATGCCCATCACAATAATGCTTCAGGCTGTTGTCATCACAATGAAATCAAAATGCTCCATGACCTCTGTCATCACAATGCTCCAAACCGTTGTGATCACAATATTCCATAACACTTATCATCACAACACCCCATGATGCTCATAATCACATTTATCCATGGTCTTTTCATCACTATGCTCCATAACATTAGTCATCACAATGCTCAATACACTTTTCATCACAATGCTCCCTGACACTTGTCGTCAGTATGTTCCTTGAACACTGTCATGACAAGGCTCCAAGCCTTTTTCATCACAATGATTCATGCCCTTTTCATCACAGTGCTCCAAGACACCTGTAATCACAATGCTCCATGCACTTGTCATCACAGTGCTCCATGACGCATTCATCAGAATGCTCCATGTCCTTCTCTTCACAATGCCCCATGCCCTTGTCATAACAATGCTCCAAGACCACTGTAATCATAATGCTCCATGCCCCTTTTCATCAGAATACTCCATGAGACTTGTCATCACATGTCTCCATGGTCTTCTCATCACAATGCTCCAGGACCAATATCAACACAATGCTCCATGACCACTGTCATCACAACACTCAATTACACCTGACAACACAGTGATCCGGAACTCTTTTCATCACAATGCTCCATGACCCCTGTCATCACAATACTCCATGAACATTTTCAGCCCAATCTTCCATGACTCTTGTCATCACAATGATCCATGCCCTTTTCATCCCAATGCTCCTTGACCCATGTATTCACAATGCTCTGAGACGCATGGCATCACAGTGCTCCATGACACCTGTCATCAAAATGCTCCATGAATTTGTCAGCAAAATGCTACATGAACTTGTCATTACAATGTTCCATGCGCTTGTCATCACTATACTCCATTACCGTTGTCATCAAAATCCTCCATGAACCTTTGTATCACATTGTTTCATGCCCTTGTCATCACAATGCTCCATGCTTCTTGAAATCAAAATGATCCATGACCTGTGTCATCACAATGCTCCAAACACTTGTGATCACCATGTTCCATAACACTTGTCATCACAACGCTCCATGATGCCTGTCATCACAATACTCCACGCACTTTTCATCACAATGCTCCATGACCTTTGTCATCACAATTCTCAATACACTTGTCATCACTGTGCTCCCTGACACTTGTCGTCAGAATGCTCTATGAACCCTGTCACGAAAAGGCTCCATGCCTTTTTCCTCACAATGACCCATGCAGTTTTCATCACAATGCTCCATGCCATTGTCATCAGAATACTCCACAAGCTTGTCATCAAAATGCTCCATGACCTTGGCATCACAATTCTCCATGCACTTGTCAGCAAAATGCTCCCTGACCCTTGTCATCACAATGCTCCAAGCCATTGTCATCACACTGTTCCATTACCTTTGTCATCAGAATCCTCCATGACACTTGCATCACAATGCTCCATGCCATTGTCATCACAATGGGCCATTACATATGTCATCACAATGCTCCCTGACACCTGTCTTCACAATACTGTATGACCTGGTCTTCACAATGCTCCATGCCCTTGTCATCAAAATGAACCATTCCAACTGTCATTACAATAATCCATGAAACTTATTAGACCAATGTTCCATGCCCTTGTCATCACAATGCTCCATGCCCTTGTTATCACAGTGCTCCATGACCCCTGTCATCACAATGCTCCGTGACTCCAGTCATCACAATGCTTCATGACCTTTGTCATCACAATGGTCCATGCCCTCATCATCAACAGTCTCTGTGACCTTTTTAAACACAATGCTCCATGAACTTTTCATCACAATGCTCTTTGACCCTTGTCATCACAATACTCTATGCCTTTCTCAGCACAATGCTCTATGACCGTTGTCATAACAATGCTCCATGCGCTTGTCAGCACAATGCTCCATGACACCTGTCATCACAATTTGCCATGTGCTTGTCATCAGAGTGCTCCACAATCTTGTCATCACAATGCTCCATAAACCTTGTCATCACAATGCTCCATGCACTTCTCATCAAAATGCTCTCTCACAACTGATATCAAAATATTTCATCACTATTCATCACAATACTCCCTCAGCCCTGTCATCACAATGTTCCATGACTCCTGTCATCACAATGCTACATGCACTTATCATCACAATGTTCGATGACCACTGACATCACAATGTTCCATAACCCCTGTCATCAAAATGCTCCATGACCCCTTTCATCAAAATGTTCCATGACTCCTCTCATCACAGTGCTCCATGATACTTGAAATCACAATGATCCATGACCTCTGTCTTCACAATGCTCCAAACCCATGTGATCACAATGTTCCATAACCCTTGTCATCACAACGCTCCATGATGCCTGTCATCACAATACTCCATGCCCTTGTCGTCACAATTCTCCATGATATTTGTCATCACAATTCTCAATACACTTGTCATCACAAGTCTCCCTGACACTTGTCGTCAGTATGCTCCTTGAACACTGTCATGAAAAGGCTCCATGCATTTTTCATCACAATGCTCCATGCCCTTTTCATCACAATGCTCCATGCCATTGTCATCACCATACTCCACAAGCTTGTCATCAGAATGCTCCATGACACTTGTCATCACAATGCTCCATGAGCACTGTCATCACAATGCTCCATACTACTTGTCATTACAGTGCTCCATGACGCTCGTCATTCACAATTATCCATGGTCTTCTCATCACAATGCTCCACACCCTTGTCATCAAAATGCTCCATGACTCTTTTCATCACAATGCTCCATGGCCACTGTCATCACAATTCTCCATACCTTTTGTCATTATAGCGCTCCATGGTGCTCATCATCACAATTATCCACGGTCTTCTCATCACAATGCTCCAGGGTCTTGCCATCACAATGCTCCATGCCCTGGTCATCACAATGCTCCATGTTCCCTGTCATCACAATTCTCCACGTTCTTGGCATAACTATGTTCCATGACACTTCCCATCACAGTGTTAAATGCTTTGTCATCAAAATACTCCACAAGCTTGTCATCACAACACTCCATGACACTTGTCATCAAAATGATCCATGACCCGTGTCATCACAATGCTCAATGAAACGTATCATCACAATGCTCCATGCCCCTTGTCATTACAGTGCTCCATGATGCTCGTCACCAGAATTATCCATGGTCTTCTCATCACAGTGCTCCACGGTCTTGCCCTCACAATGCTCCATGCCCTGGTCATAACAATTCTCCACGTCCTTGTCATCACAATGCTCCATGACAGTTCTCATCACAATGTTACATGCTCTTGTCATCACAATTCTCAATGCACTTGTCATCGCAATGCCCCCTGACCCCTTTCATAGCAAGCCCCATGCCTTTGTCATCACAATGCTTCACGACATTTTCATCCAAATTCTCAATGGCCGTTGTCATCACAATGCTCCATGCCCTTGTCATCACAATGCTCCATGACCCTTGTCATCACAATGCTCCAAGCCTTTGTCATCACAATGCTCCATTACCTTTGTCATCACGATCCTCCATAACACTTGGCATCACAATGCTCCATGCCATTGTCATCACAATGGTACATGAAATATTCCATCACAATGCTCCCTGACACCTTTCTTCACCATACTCCATGACCTTGTCATCAAAATGCTCCATGCCCTTGTCATCACAATGTGCCATGCCCACTGTCAACACAATTATCCATGAAACTTGTCAGACCAATGCTCCATGCCCCTGTCATCATAATGCTACATGACCCCAGTCATCACAATGCTCCGTGTGTCCCATCATCACAAGGCTTCATGACCTGTGTCATCACAATGGTCAATGCCCTCATCATCACAATGCTCTGTGAAATTTGTCACCACAATGTTCCATGACCTTTTCATCACAGTGCAGATACGTCCATGAGTGAAAGTGCCCTATGCTCTGTAGCTCATCTTTTAGATGTTTTAGCAAATACAATACACTTCTCCATAGTGGCCGTTGGCAAATTACAATTCCACTATAAGCTTCACAGGGCTCCCTTTTCTCCTCGCCCTGTCCTGCATTTCTGGTGTTTACACTTTATGTGGATGGCCCTTCTGACTGATGTGAAGTGATACATTTTGTAGTATTGATTTCCAGTGCCCACCTGTTTGGTTGGATAAAAAGTGTGTATGGCCTTTACTTGAATATATTCGGAAAAAATGACATACGCCCTTTTGGGCCAACTGCATCATTGGCGATGTTCAGCCCCTTTTCTTGTGTTTTAAAAGGGAGTCCTTTCTACCTCTTCAAATCTGTTTCCTGCCACTCTCCCTTGCTTACAACTCCTTTTCTGTGACTTACCTCAAGACATTTTTCGACGATAGATATTTTCAACTCTGCAGTTTCATGAATTTTAGTGCCCCTGAGTTCCATTATTCAACTTGTGTTTTTGGAAACTGGACACAAAACAGCGGGATTTCCTCTAGCCCTATTCTGTTTCCGTGGGCAATTCTAGCCTTTGATGAATTTGTCTTCCAGATTGGAAATTAGAGTGGCATGTTCCTGTCCGAACAACTAAGACTTGTCTCTAAATTTTTCTCATCCTTCCGCTTCATCCTCTGGACAAATTCCAAACTGTGTGCAACAGGATGTTGACGGTGCTGATATCCCCAAGTGAGGAGATTGTTAGGAAAGATGCTGGAGGTGTGAACCCGAGCACCAGACGATGAGGAGATGAGGTGCCTTTTCCAAACTCTTTCCGAACAAATGGTGTACCATCCTCTAGGTGTGACAGGCATGTTTTAGCTGTAGGAAGGGTCCAGTGCATGGAAGGAGAACACCAGGGATTTTTCCAAATCAGTGCCTCCCCGTACCCCAAACTGGGGAATTTTTAAGCTACGGCTACACGTATGTCCATTAAGCGCCTTGGGAAATAGGCAGAGCCCAAACTTTAGATGATTGAAATCTTCAGGTTCAGAAGCGTTCACCATCGGCCTTGCTTAGGTTACATTTTATCTGTCTTTGATAAACGATGTCAATAAAAATATCTATTATTTTTCAGATTATTTCCCCTTATAGGTTATTGCAAAATATTCAGTGTAGTTCCCTGTGCTATACAGTAGTTCCTTGTTGATGATCTATTTTATACATAGCAGTGTGTATGTCTTAATCCCACACGGTTAATTTATCCCTTGTCCTACCTTTCCCCTTTGGTAATAATAAATTATAAGATTTTATACTTCTCAGAAATGGGGGAGCTGAAAGAGTGGTATCATTTTCAATGGAAAAGCATTCAAAACATGATTGAAGCTTCAGCTATGAGTATTTGATGTACATCCATGGAAATAAATCACTTCATTTCTCTAATGTTGACCTGACAAATAAGACAGACGTCTTCACTGAACTTGATTATAGTAAAGTGATGGAAATATCAAAGGTAAGTCTTAGAAACATCTTATTTTACCCGAGCATTATACACTGCTCTATGTTAACTACAGTTTGGCTCACACATCTGTTCATTGAAGTTACAATGTTCTCAATTTCTGTTACTGATCCTCTAGAGTGGACCCCAACAGAAGTCCCCGTGCCCAGTGTCATTGGAGCCAACAGATCAAGACTGAGTTTGGTTCAGAAGCAAAGGAAACATTATTTTGAAAACAGAATGGAGAGGTGAGAGCGTGCACTCCCCCATGGGCTGTTGGCTGGGATGCTGTGTAAGGATCCCAGGAGCGTCACTGGGAGGGAGGGGATGGAGCTCTCGAGGGCTGGGTTGGCTGAAGCTCAGGCTCTATGCCGTGGAGTCTGCATGGGACCCCGCTAGCTGAGGTGTGGACCCAGCCATTCTGCACTATGAAATCGGGTCTGAAGTGCCGGGTGTGGGACCTCTGCATGTGGAACCCAAGGAGCACGTGAAATTAGACAAAGCACAAAGGAAAAACAGGTAAGACTTTATTTTATTGCCCAGATTCTCTTTTTATCTCCCAGGAATTTTTAATGAACGTTGCCAGAGACAAACACCTCCTCTGATTTTTGTACTGTTCCTCATTCTTCGGGTGTTGAGGGTGCAGACCCCTCTTTTGTAACTGCTTCATGCTGTGGTGGGAGCCCTGATACTTCGGGGGAGGGGCAAAACGTCTCCCCACCAGCCTCCAGGTGAGGTTGATTGTCCCAAGGCCTCCTGCCTCACTTCTCGTACGCCTGAGCACCAGCATTGGAAGTGTTATAGATTCTAATGACCTTTAAGTGTCCAGGAGAGAGATGTGCAGAGATGCTGAGGTGGCAGGTTTCACCCTACCCCACATTTGTTTGGTGACCTTAGGCTGACGGTTTTTGCCAGCCTAGATGCTCTGACCAGTAGTCTGTGCTTTCTTTAATTATGTCCCTGAATTAATGTACAAACAGCACCATGTGTCAGAACCCTGCCCGCGCAACTCCCAGACAGTCCAGGGTCAGTGGTGCTCCAGGACCATGACGTCCACTGAGTCAACGGCCTTTAGAAGTAGCCAGCAGTCCAGCCGGTCATATTGGCCACCATCACCGTGGTGTCTGTAGGGTTTTCTATGGTGAAAGCGTGATATACGTTTCCCCCGCCAAGCTTATTAGCTCCCATCTGGGTGCAGTAAGTCCTGCAAGCAGTAGTCTGCTCCTTCGGGGCACAGTCTTGTTGTTTTCTGAGAGAAACTCCAGGTCAAGTGATGGTCACACGAGTCATCTTGGGGTCCCGTTGCCCCCATTTGTCTCTCTGGAGGTTGGAGTTGGAGGGCCTCCTCACTCGAGGTCAGTGTGTCCACAGAGCGACCCCTGCAACTTCAGGGCATGATGGGTGGTTAGGATCACGACGTGGGGTCCTTTTCCCTTAGGAGGGAGCTGGCCTTGTGGGCTGCTGATTTCTAGCTTTTTAGATACCCCAGTATCCTGGCCTGATGAGTCGGTGGGCAAAGCCCTTGGTGACCATAGTTTATCATACCTGAAGGGCATTCTTGTGTTGCTCCATTTCAAGTGGTCCCAGTTTTTGCACTAAGGCTCCAAGGGTGATTAACCTTTGACCGGGTATGTAAAGGTCAAAGGGTTTAGCTAAATTAGGGAGTTCCTGGGCAAGGGTCTGAATTGACTGCTCTTTCCATTCTTGAAAGGCTGCTTCTGGATTCTATACAAAAGGATCATCATCTTTTCGTGTCAGTGTTTCATGTAGAGGCCCAGCTATTAGACTGTATTTAGGGATCCAGATGCAGAAAACCTTGGCCTCCCCAGGAACCCCTAAGCTGTCTTCTAGTTTTAGAAGAGGTAAGGCTGCAAATGGCTTCTTCCCTATCCTGGGATGCGTTTCTCTGTATATCTGTGAGAATGAATCCCAGGCATGTCACCTGAGCCTGGGATATTTGAGCCTTTTTCTTGGACACCTTCTATCCTTTCTTGGCTAGGTAGTTCAGAGGCGTCTTTAGTAGGCCTGGCAATCAGAATGTCATCAGCATATTGAAGGAGGGTTCCCTTTTACAGAGGTAGAACTTTTTGGTCTTTAGAGGACATTTCCCCAATGATGGTGTGGGGATTTTTGAACCATTGGGGCAGGACGGCCCAGCATTATTGCTTGTGTTGCATGTTGTGTCCTGCCACTCACAAGCCAAAAATTCTTGTGACTCTGAGATGAATGGAATACAGAAGAAGGCATCATTGAAGTGTAATACAGAATGCCATGGCCTGGTGGATGGTAGAATCAGCAGCAGGGTGTAGGAAATAGGAGCTACTGGATGTATATCCTCGGTGGCTTCACTGACTGTCCTGATATCCTTTACCAGGTCACCAGCAGCCCATGGGGCTCTCGTGGTCAGGCCAATCCCAGGATATGGAGCTCACCTGGGCTGCATCACGCACCCCACAGCCCACGGGGCTCTCGTGGTCAAGTCCTTCCCAGGGTATGGAGATCACCTGTGCAGCTACCCAGCAGCCCATGGGGCTCTCATAGTCAGGCCCTTCCCAGGATACGGAACTCCCCTGGGCAGGTACCCCAGCAGGGCTGGACACACAGGAACTGTGCACATAGCCCACCTTGCAGAGAACCCCCAGCTCACCTGTCGCTCACAGCTGACACAGAACACCTCAGAGCAGGACTTGAACTAACAAACAGCAGCTCTGACAGGTCTGTGACCCTGGCTATCACTCTGTGCAGCCTCTCTCTGCCTGGTCTTCCAGACACTTCCACTGCAGCCAGGGCACCAGGCCTCTGTCTCCACCCACCATCACTCCTCTCCCTGACTCCTGGGTTCCTCTCATTAGGATAGGGTCTTCTTGAAGTTGTTTTCCACTCATGGACCAGATAAAATGATAAGAAAACAAGCCGCAGCTGCAGCCCCTTGTCTATCCTGACTCTCAAGAGCCCACACCTCTTCCTTGGGCCTGGCCCGTTTAACAAGTTTCATTTTCTGCAACTGTGAGCCCCTGAGTGGTGAGGATTGGCTGATTTGGGCAGCCTGACACTGCCTGCCAGCCCTCCCCAGGTGTGCCTGTGTTGAGGTCAATATAAACACCTCTCCAGTCAGCAAGAGCCCCTGTAGCTGTGCCTGACACCATATTCTCTGCCCCGTCAGCAGTGTCGGGGCTGGGGTGGTGGTACGGAGGGAGAGGCCGTGGCTTTGTGGGTGGCCCAGTGTGAGTGGGGCTCTGCTGGACTTTCTGCAGGAATTGCCAGGCTGCCACCTGCTAAAGAAGAGGATGTGTCACCCATACCTGCCGCTGGAATTTCTCCCCAGGCAGAGGTGAGGAAGTAAAAAAAGCAGTGGGGGCCATGGCAGGAGGGGTATCTCAGGCAGGGAAATGGAAAGATTCCAGAAGAGCATCTGGGGCCAGGACCATCCTGACTGGCCTGCAGGCTCCAAGTCGGCCTGCGTTCTGTCGCTGGTGTGGCTCCACAGCCCTTCCTCTAGGCTTGCAAGTGCTTGTACATATTCAGGTGTTTTACCTGGAAAGGGTGGGAAGAGTTCAGATGCAGCAGGACTGGGGCTCAGCTCACATTTACTCACAGACGCCTCGACACAGTACCCCAGCTTTGCAATGAGGATGCTCCTTGTGGGGGGGAGTGCTGCTGAGTGCATGGGAGACGATTTCCCACCTCTGACCAACTTAAGAATTTTTTACCACTGGAGCAAGTCCCTGATACGATTTTCCTCTGTATAACTGGTGGGTTCTGTTTTTTTTTTTTTTTTTTTCTTTTTTTCTTTTTGGTTCAAGGTAAATTTTATTTATTCCTCTATTTTTTTTTTAATTTGGAGATATAAACATGGAAATAATGCATTAATATAAAGACATCTATGTGAAGGGAAATACTTTTTTTCTGTTTTATTTAATTAAATGTTATTTATTTATTTTTAATTTTTTAAAATTTATTTATTTCTTTTATACAGCAGGTTCTTATTGGATATCTATTTTATACATATAAGTGTGCACATGTGAATCCTAGTCTCCCAATTCATCCCACCACCACCCTCACATGGTGTTCCCCACTTGGTGTCCATATGTTTGTTCTCTACATCTGTGTCTCTATCTCTGCCCTGCAAACCGGTTCATCTGTACCATTTTTCTAGGTTCCACATATATGCTTTAATATACAATATTTGTTTTTCTCTTTCTGACTTACTTCACTCTGTATGACAGTCTCTAGATCCATCAAGGTCTCTACAAATGACCCAATTTCATTCCTATGTATGGCTGAGTAATATTTCATTGTATATATGTGCCAGATCTTCTTTATCCATTCATCTGTTGATGGACACTTAGGTTGTTTCCATGTCCTGGCTATTGCAAATAGAGCTGCAATGAACATTTTTGTACATAACTCTTTTTGAATTATGGTTTTCACAAGGCAAATGTCCAGTAGTTGGATTGTTGTGTCGTACGGTACTTCTATTGTTAGTTATTTAAAGGAACCTCCGTACTGTTCTCCCTAGTTCCCATATCAATTTACATTCCCACCCACAGTGCAAGTGTGTTCCCTTTTCTCCAATAAAGGCCTCTCCAGCATTTATTGTTTTGTAGATTTTTTTGATGATTGCCACTCTGACTGCTGTGAGGTGATACCTCACGGTAGTTTTGATTTGCATTTCTCTAATGATTAGTGATGTTCAGCATCCTTTCATGTGTTTCTTGGTAATCTGTATATCTTCTTTGGAGAAATGTCTATTTAGGTCTTCTGCCCGTTTTTGGATTGGGTTGTTTGTTTTTGTGATATTGAGCTACATGCGGTGCTTGTAAAGTTAGGAGATTAATCCTTTGTCAATTGCTTCATTTGAAAATATTTTCTCCCATTCTGAGGGTTGTTTTTGCATCTTGTTTATGTTTTCCTGTACTGTGTAAAAGCTTTTAAGTTTCATTAGGTCCCATTTGTTGATTTCTGTTTTTATTTCCATTTCTCTAAGTGGTGGGTCAAAAAGGATCTTGCTGTGATTTATGTCATAGAGTGTTCTGCCTATGGTTTCCTCTAAGTTTTTTATATTGTCTGGTCTTATATTTAGATCTCTAATCAATTTAGAGTTTATTTTTGTGTATGGTGTTATGGAGTGTTCTAATTTCATTCTTTTATGTGTAGGGGTCCAGTTTTCCCAGCACCAATTACTGAAGAGACTGTCTTTTCTCCATTGTATATCCTTAGCTCCTTTGTCATAGATGAGATAGCCATAGGTATGTAGGTTTATCTCTGGGCTTTCTGTCCTGTTCCATTGATCTGTGTTTATGCCAATCTACATACACTTGATTCCATTATGGAGACATATAAATACATAGGTTTCAAGGTTATTACCAGTCAGATATATTCATCTTCAGTGAATAGGGTGTTTTGTGTCCAGTTCATTGAGAAAAGAGTAGGTCTTGTCTATTACATATTTGGTATATGGAATGGGATCTGTGCTAATTTCAAACTCTGCTTTTACACATCACCCCACGGCACCTTTCCCCTTAAGGAGGCATAAGTGTGTTTTCTAAATGTGTAACTCTGTTCTCTTTTGAATTCAGTTCATGTGTAGCCATTTTTACATTCCCTCTATAAGTGATATATTACAAAAAGTTTCTTTTTCTTTGTGGCTCATTTCACTTAGCATCATCATACCTAAAGCCACTCATTAAGCTGCTACTGGCCTTATGACATTGATTTTATGTCTGAGTGATATTCAATTGTATATAAGTACCACAACATCTATATCTATTTTTTTTCCTTTCCTGGGATATTTAAAGTGTACTGAAGTCGAGGTTCTTGTAAACAGAGCAGCCCTAAAGTTTGGGCTGGCTGTGTGTTGTGGATTTTTAGTTTTCCCAAAATACACGCCCATGAGTGGAAGTGTGCTATGCTCTGTAGCTCTGTTTTAGAAAACAACATACAGTTCTCCAGAGAGGCTGTTGGCAATTTACATCCTGTCCATCGGCGTAACCAGGCTCCCTTTTCTCCATGGCCTGTCCTGCATTTGTGGTTTTTACACTATTTGTGGATGGCCCTTTTGACTGGAGGTAAGGGACACTTCTCTGTAGTGTGGATTTGCAATGCCTGATGTCTTGCTTGGCCAAAAAGGGGATATGCATTTTTTCCCGAATATATTCAAGAAAATACACATAGTCCCTTTTCAGCCAAGGGCAACATTGTCGAAATTCTGTCCCTTTTCATGTGCTTTAAAGACGACTCCAATCTACCTCTTGAAATCTGTTTCCTTCAATTCTGCCTTGCATTCAAATCCTCTTCACTGCCTTTCCTCAATATATTTCTGGATGATAGTTGTCCTTTATAACTCTGCAAGTTTGTGAGTTGCTGTGCCCCTGATTTACATTTTTCAACTCGCCTCTTTGTTAGCTGGCTGCAATACCGCAGGATGGCTTTAGGCACTAGTCTGGTTCCGGGGCTTCAGGCTGAGGCTTTGTTTAATTCTTCTTCCTGGTGGGAAACTAGAGTGACATGTGCCCATCCAAACACCTACAGCTAATCTCTCATTTATTCCCCCTCTTCCTGTTCATCCTCTGCACAATTTGCAAACTGTGCATATCAGGAAGGTAAAGGCGCTGACACTCCAAGTGGGGAGATTTTGAGTAATGCAGATGGAATGGCGAAGCCGAGCACGACAAAAGGAAAAATGAGGTACCTTTTAGAAAACTTTCCCAATTACACAGTGTACCATCCACTGGGTTTCCCATGCATGTTTTAACTGTAGGAAGATTCCCTTAAACCTGGAGAGTTGGGACCACTAGAATGGGTAGCACACACTATTGCTCTAAGTGGTGTTCTTTTGCTCACACAACCTCAGCAATCTTGTCAGCCCCAAGTGTCCAGGCTTATGTCTCATCCAGCTGTGGGTGTAAAGGTGGTCAATCCAGGTGGCATCACAGGCCCTGAACGAAATTTTTAAGACTTTCTCACTGTTTCGCTGTTTTTGCATTTTGCTTTTGAAATTTATTTTTATAAGTGGGTTTAACTGAATTTCAGTGCTCTGTTCATGACGTTATACACACACATGATTCCTTTATGGAGACATGGGAATACATATGTTTTAAAATACTGAGAGTCAGACATATTCCTTGCAATGAATAGGGGGTGTTGAATCCAGTTCATTGTGGCGGGATTAGGTGTTGTCTATTACATACTTGGTTTATGTAACGGTATCTGTGCTAATTTAAAACTGTGATTTTATGCGTAACCCCACCTCGCCTTTCCCATTAAGCAGGCAGAAGCTTGTTTTCTAAATCTGTGACTCCGTTGTGTTTGTAAATCAGTTCATGTGTAACCATGTGTACATTCCCGCTATGAGTGATATCTTATGATAGATTCGTTACTCTGGTATCTTTCCTAAATCAGTTCATGTGAGGGCATGTTTACAGGACATTCATAAGTGATATCTTATGATAAGTTTCTTTTTCTGTGTGACTTATTTCACTTAGAATCATCATACCTGAATCCACTCATTTTGCTGCTACTGGCCTTATGAAATTGATTTCATGGCTGAGGGATATACCATCGTACGTAAGTACCAGAATTTCTTGAACCATTTTTGTCTTTCCTGGGATATTTAAGGTATACCCAAGTTGAGGTTCTTGTAAGCAGTGAAGCCCTAAATTTTGTGGTGGCTCTGTCTTATTGATTTTCAGTTTTCCAAAGGTATATTTCCTAGACTGGAAGTGCCCTTGACTCTGTAGCTCTGTTGTTTACTTGTTTTAGGGAACACAATGCACTCCTCCAGAGAGGCATTTTGCAATTTAAATCCCACCCATCAGCATAACAAGGCTCCCTGTTCTCCAGGGCCTGTCTTACCTTTCTGGTTTTTACACATTTTGCAGATATCCCTTTTGACCAGTGGGAAGTGATACTTCTTTGTAGTGCAGATTTGCATTGCCTGCTTGCTTGCTTGGCCAAAAAGGGTGTATGCGTGTTCTCCTGCATATATTCAGGATAAAACATATACGGCCTTTTTGGGCAAGTGCAGCATTGTCGAAGTTGTGCCCCTCTTCCTGTGCTTTAAAGGCGATTCCAGCATACCTCTTGAAATCTGTTTCCTGCTATACTGCCTCGCTTTCAAGTCCGCCTCGTTGCCTTCCCTCAGCAGATTTTTGGGCGATAGTTGTCCTTTATTACTCTGCCAGTTTCTGAATTGCTGTGCCCCTGAGCTCCATTTATAAATTCGTTTTTTGTGAGCAGACCGCAAGTCCAAAATTTTGGTTCAGGACATACACTGGTTCCCGGCGCGTGGCTGAGACTTTGGTTAATTCTTCTTCCTGCCGGGCAATTAATGTGACATGTACCCGTCCAAATGCCTAACATCTACTCTCTCATTTGTTCTCCCACTTCCCTTTCATCTTTGCCAAATTGGCAACTGTGCGAACCAGGAGGTTAAAGGGGCTGTCTCTCCAAGTTGGCAGATTGATAGTAAAGCAGTTGGAAAGTCAAACTGGAGCACCAGGAGAGGGATTATTAGTTGAGTTTTAGAAACCTTTCATATTCACAGTGTGTCCATTCTCTAGGTTTCCCATACATGTTATAGCTGTAGTAATATTCCCTTCAACCTGGACAGTTGGGACCCATGGAATGGGTGCCACACATTATTGCTTTAAAGGGTCTGCATTTGCTCACCCAATCTCACCAATACTCTCAGTCCCAGGTGTCCAGCCTTATGCCACATCCAGCTGTCATTGTAGATAGGGTCATTCCAGGTTTCATCAGAGACCCTGAAAGAATTGTAAAGAATGTCCCTGTTTTATTGTTTTGTGTTTTAAATTCCATTTTAGAGTGGGTTTGAGCTTATTGTCACTGCTATGTTTATGCCAGTCTAGACACACTTGATTCCCTTTTGGAGACATATCAATACATAGGTTTTAAGATTCTTACTAGTCAGATATATTGCTCTGCGGGGAATATGCGGGGTTGAGTCCCTTTTACTTAAGAAGGTGTAGGTAATATATATTCTGTATTTGGTTTTTAGAATGGTAGCTGTACTAATATCAAACTCTGGTTTTATGCATTATCCACCTCTCCTTCCGCTTTAAGCGGGCATAAGAGTGTTTTCTAAATGTGAGAGTCTGTTCTCTTTCCTAACTCAGTTCCTGTGTAGCCATGTTTACAGGACCTACATAAGTGATATCTTATGATAAGATTCTTTTTCTGTGTAACTTATTTCACTTAGAATCATCGTACCTGAATCCACTCATTTTGCTGCTACTGGCCTTATGACATTGATTTCATGGCTGAGGGATAATCCATCGTGCGTAAGTACCACAATTTTTTGATCCATTTTTATCTTTCCTGGGATATTTAAAGTGTACCAAAGTTGACGTTTTTGTAAGCAGTGCAGCCCTAAATTTTGGGGAGGCTCTGTCTTTTTGATTTTCAGTTTTCCCAAGGTATATTCCCTAGACTGGAAGTGCCCTTGGCTCTGTAGCTCTATTGTTTACTTGTTTTAGGGAACACAATGCACTCCTCCAGAGAGGCAGTTGGCAATTTACATCCCGCCCATCAGCATAAAAAGGCTCCCTGTTCTCAAGGGCCTGTCTTGCCTTTCTGGTTTTTACACATTTTGAGGATGTCCCTTTTGACCAGTGGGAAGTGATACATCTTTGTAGTGCAGATTTGCATTGCCCGCTTGCTTGCTTGTCCAAAAAGGGTTTATGCGTTTTCTCCTGAATATATTCAAGAGAAAACGCATAAGCCCTCTTTGGCCAAGTGCATCATTGTCGAAGTTTTGTCCCTTTTCCTGTGCTTTAAAGCCGATTCCAACGTAACTCTTGAAATCTGTTTCCTGCTATTCTGCCTCGTTTCAAGTCCGCCTCGTTGCCTTCCCTCAACAGATTTTTGGATGATAGTAGTCCTTTATTACTCTGCCAGTTTTTGAATTGCTGTGCCCCTGATCTCCATTTTTCTACTCGTTTTTTGTGAGCTGAACCCAAGTCCAAAATTGTGATTCAGGACCTATACTGGTTCCTGGTGGGTGGCTGCGACTTTAGTTAATTCTTCTTCCTGCTGGGAAATTAGAGTGATATGTGCCCGTCCAAATGCCTAACAGCTACTCTCTCATTGGTTCTCCCTCTTTTCTTTCATCCTTTGCCAAATAGGCAACCTTTGCGGACCAGGAGGTTAAAGGGGCTGTCTCTGCAAGTTAGCAGATTGATAGTAAAGCAGTTGGAAAGTCATACTGGAGCACCGGGAGAGGGACTATTTGTTGAGTTGTAGAAACATTTTGTATTCACAGTGTGTCCATTCTCTAAGTTTCCCTTACTTGTTATATCTATAGTAATATTACCTTCAACCAGGAGATTTGGGACTGACGGAATGGGTGCCATGCAGTACTGCTTTAAAGGGTCTACATTTGCTCCCCCAATCTCACCAATCCTCTCAGTCCCAAGTGTCCAGCCTTATGCCACATCCAGATGTCATTGTAGATATGGTCTTTCCAGAAATCATCAGAGACCCTGAAGGAATTGTAAAGAAATTCCATGTTTTTTTGTTTTGTTTTTGAAATTTCATTTTATAGTGGGTTTGAGCTGATTCTCACTGCCATGTTTATGCTAGTCTCGACACAGTTGATTCCCTTATGGAGATATATCAATACATAGGTTTTAAGATTCTTACTAGTCAGATATATTCCTCTGCGGGAAATATGTGGTTTTGAGTCCCTTTCACTGAGGAATGTGTAGGTCTTCTCTATTCCACAGTTGGTTTTTGGAACGGTACCTGTGCTAATATCAAACTCTGGTTTTATGCATCACCCCACCTCTCCTTCCCCCTTAAGCAGGCATAAGAGTGTTTTCTAAATGTGAGACCCTGTTCTCTTTCCTAACTCAGTTCATGTGTAGCCATGTTTACAGGATCTTCATAAGTGATATCTTATGATAAGTTTCTTTTTCTGTGTGACTTATTTCACTTAGAATTATCGTACCTGTATCCACTCACTTTGCTACTACTGGTCTTATGATATTGATTTCAGTGCTGAGGGATATTCCGTCGTACGTACGTACCACAATTTTTTGAACCATTTTTATCTTTCCTGGGATACTTAAGTTGTACACAAGTTGAAGTTCTTGTAATCAGTGCAGCCCTAAATTTTGGGGTGGCTCTGTCTTATTGATTTTCAGTTTTCCCAAGGTATATTCCCTAGAATGGAAGTGCCCTTGGCTCTGTAGCTCTGTTGTTTACTTGTTTTAGGGAGCACAATGCACTCCTCCAGAGTGGCAGTTGGCAATTTACATCCAGCCCATCAGCATATCAAGGCTCCCTGTTCTCCAGGGCATATCTTGCTTTTCTGGTTTTTACCCATTTTGTGGATGTCCATTTTGACTGCTGGGAATTGATACTTGTTTGTAGTGCAGATTTGCATTGCCCGCTTGCTTGCTTGGCCAAAAAGGGCGTATGCGTTATTTCCTGAATATATTCAGGAGAAAACACATACGCACTTTTTGGAAAAGTGCATCATTGTCGAAGTTGTGACCCTCTTTCTGTGCTTTAAAGGCAATTCCAACGTACCTCTTGAAATCTGTTTCCTGCTATTCTGCCTCGCTTTCAAGTCCGCCTCGTTGCCTTCCCACAACAGATTTTTGGACGATATTTGTCCTTTATTTCTCTGCCTGTTTGTGAATTGCTATGCCCCTGAGCTCCATTTTTTAACTCGTTTTTTCTGAGCTGAACGCAAGTCCAATATTTTGTTTCAGGAACTATACTGGTTCCCCGTGGGTGGCTGAGACATTGGTTAATTTTTTTCTTCCTGGGAAATAAGAGTGACATGTACCCGTCCAAATGCCTAAGAGCTACTCTTTCATTGATTCTACCTCTTCCCTTTCATCCTCTGCCAAATTGGCAACCTGTGTACCAGGAGGTTAATGGTGCTGTCTCTCCACGTTGGGAGATTGATAGTAAAGCAGTTGGAAGTTCAAACCGGAGCACCAGGAGAGGGCCTATTCGTTGAGTATTAGAGACCTTTTGTATTCACAATGTGTCCATTCTCTAGGTCTCCAGTACATGTTATACCTGTAGTAATATTCCCTTCAACTTGAAGACATGGGATCCATTGAATGGGTGCCATGCATTATTGCTTTAAAGGGTCTGCATTTGCTCACCCAATCTCACCAATCCTCTCAGTCCCATGTGTCCAGCCTTATGCCATATCCAGCTGTCATTGTAGATAGTGTCATTCCAGGTTTCATCAGAGACCCTGAAGGAATTGTAAAGAATTTCCCTGTTTTTTTGTTTTTCAAATTCCTTTTTATAGTGGGTTTGAGCTGATTCTCGCTGCCATGTTTATGCCATTCTAGACACACTTGATTCCCTTATGGAGACATATCAATATATAGGTTTTAAATTTCTTACTAGACAGATATATTCCTCTGTGGGAAATATGGGGTTTTGAGTCTCTTTCACTGAGGAAGTTGTAGGTCTTGTCTATTCCATAGTTGGTTTTTGGAACGGTACCTGTGCTTATATCAAACTCTGGTTTTATGCATCACCCCACCTCTCCTTCCCCCTTAAGCAAGCATAAGAGTGTTTTCTAAATATGAGACTCTGTTCTCTTTCCTAACTCACTTCAAGTGTAGCCATGTTTACAGGAACTTCATAAGTGATATCTTATGATAAGATTATTTTTCTGTGAGACTTATTTCACTTAGAATCATCATACCTGAATCCACTCATTTTGCTTCTACTGGTCTTATGATATTGATTTCATGGCTGAGGGATATTCCATCATACGTAAGTACCACAATTTTTTGTACCATTTTCATCTTTCCTGGGATACTTAAGGTGTACCCAATTTGAGGTTCTTGTAAGCAGTGCAGCCCTAAATTTTGGTGTGGCTCTGTCTTATTGATTTTCAGTTTTCCCAAGGTATATTCCCTAGAATGGAAGTGCCCTTGGCTCTGTAGCTCTGTTGTTTACTTGTTTTAGGGAACACAATGCATTCTTCCAGAGAGGCAGTAGGCAATTTACATCCTGCCCAACAGCATAACAAGGCTCCCTGTTCTCCAGGGCCTGTCTTGCCTTTCTGAATTTTACACATTTTGTGGATGTCCCTTTTGAACGGTGGGAAGTGATACTTCTTAATAGTGCACATTTGCATTGTCTGCTTGCTTGCTGGGCCAAAAAGGGCGTATGCGTTTTCTCCTGAATATATTCAGGAGAAAACGCATACGCCCTTTTTGGCCAAGAGCATCATTGTCGAAGTTGTGCCCCTCTTCCTGTGCTTTAAATGCAATTCCAAAGTACCTATTGAAATCTGTTTCCTGCTATTCTGCCTCACATTCAAGTCCGCCTCGTTGCCTTCCCTCAACAGATTTTTGCATGATAGTTGTCCTTTATTACTCTGCCTATTTGTGAATTGCTGTACCCCTGAGCTACATTATTTAACTCGTCTTTTTGTGAGCTGAACGAAAGTCCAATATTTTAGTTCAGTACCTATACTGGTTCCCAGTGGGTGGCTGAAACTTTGGTTAATTCTTTATCCTGTCGGGAAATAAGAGTGAGATGTGCCCGTCCAAATGCCTAACAGCTACTCTCTCATTGGTTCTCCCTCTTCCCTTTCATCCTCTGCCAAATTGGCAACCTGTGCGAAACAGGAGGTTAAAGGGGCTGTCTCTCCAAGCTGGGAGATTGATAGTAAAGCAGTTGGAAAGTCAAACCGGAGCACCAGGAGAGTGAGTATTCGTTGAGTTTTAGAGACCTTTCGTATTCACAGTGTGTCCATTCTCTAGGTTTCCCGTACATGTTATAGCTGTAGTAAAATTCCCTTCAACATGGAGACATGGGACCCATGGAATGGGTTTCATGCTTTATTGCTTTAAAGGGTCTGCATTTGCTCACACAATCTCACCAATCCTCTCAGTCCCAAGTGTCCAGCCTTATGCCACATTCAGCTGTCATTGTAGATAGGGTCATTCCAGGTTTCATCAGAGACCCTGAAAGAATTGTAAAGAATTTCCCTGTTTTTTGGTTTTGTTTTTGAAATTCCTTTTTATAGTGGGTTTGAGCTGATTCTCGCTGCCATGTTTATGCCAGTTTAGACACACTTGATTCCCTTAAAGAGACATATCAATACATAGGTTTTAAGATTCTTACTAGTCAGATATATTCCTCTGTGGGAAATATGGTGTTTTGAGTCCCTTTCACTGAGGAAGGTATAGGTAGGTCTTGTCTATTCCATAGTTGGTTTTTGGAACGGTACCTGTGCTTATATCAAACTCTGGTTTTATGCATCACCCCACCTCTCCTTCCCCCTTAAGGAGGCATAAGAGTGTTTTCTAAATGTGAGACTCTGTTCTCTTTCCTACCTCAGTTCATGTGTAGCCATGTTTACAGAAACTTCATAAGTGATATCTTATGATAAGCTTCTTTATCTGTGTGACTTATTTCACTTAGAATCATCGTACCTGAATCCACTCATTTTACTACTGCTGCTCTTATGACATTGATTTCATGGCTGAGGGATTTTCCATCGTACGTAAGTACCACAGTTTTTTGAACCATTTTTATATTTCCTGGGATATTTAAGGTGTGCCGAAGTTGAGGTTCTTGTAAGCAGAGCAGCCCTTAATTTGGGGATGGCTCTGTCTTACTGATTTTCAGTTTTACCAAGGTATATTCCCTAGACTGGAAGTGCCCTTGGCTCTGTAGCTCTGTTGTTTACTTGTTTTATGGAACACAATGCACTCCTCCAGGGAGGCAGTTGGCAATTTACATCCTGCCCATCAGCATAACAAGGCTCCCTGTTCTCCAGGACCAGTCTTGCCTTTCTGGTTTTTACCCATTTTGTGGATGTCCCTTTTGACCGGTGGGAAGTGATACTTCTTTGTAGTGCAGATTTGCATTGCCCGCTTGATTGTTTGGGCAAAAATGGTGTATGCGTTTTCTGCTGAATATATTCAGGAGAAAACGCATACGCCCATTTTGGCCAAGTGCATCATTGTCGAAGTTGTGCCCCACTTTCTGTGCTTTAAAGACGATTCCAACATACCTCTTGAAATCTGTTTCCTGCTATTCTGCCTCGCTTTCAAGTCCACTTCGTTGCCTTCCATCAACAGATTTTTGGACGATAGTTGTCCTTTATTATTCTGCCTGTTTGTGAATTGCTGTGCTCCAGAGATCCATTATTTAACCCGTTTTTGTGAGCTGAATGCAACTCCAATATTTTGGTTCAGGACCTATACTGGTACCGGGTGGGGGTTGAGGATTTGGTTAATTCTTCTTCCTCCCGGGAAACAAGTGTGACATGTGCCCGTCCAAATGCCTAACAGCTAATCTCTCATTGTTTCTCCCTCTTCCGTTTCATCCTCTGCCATATTGGCAACCTGTGTGAAACAGGAGGTTAAACAGGCTGTCTCTCCAAGTTGGGAGATTGATTGTAAAGCAGTTGGAAAGTCAAACTGGAGCACCAGGAGAGGGACTATTTGTTGAGTTTTAGAGACCTTTCGTATTCAGAGTGTGTCCATTCTCTAGGTTTCCCGTACATGTTATAGCTGTGGTAATATTCCCTTCACCATGGAGAGTTGGGAACCATGGAATGGGTGCCATGCATTATTGATTTAAAGGGTCTGCATTTGCTCACCCAATCTCACCAATCCTCTCACTCCCATGTGTCCAGCCTTATGCCACATCCAGCAGTCATTGTAGATAGGGTCATTCCAGGTTTCATCAGAGACCCTGAAGGAATTGAAAAGAATTTCCCTGTTTTTTTGTTTTCTTTTTGAAATTCCTTTTTATAGTGGGTTTGAGCTGATTCTCACTGCCATGTTTATGCCCGTCTAGACACACTTGATTCCATTATGGGGACATATTAATACATAGGTTTTAAGATTCTGACTACTAAGTTATATCCCTCTGCATGGAATATGGTGAGTTGAGTCCCTTTCACTGAGGAAGGTGTAGTTCTTGTCTATTCCATATTTGGTTTTTGGAACGGTACCTGAACTAATATCAATATCTGGTTTAATGCATCACCCCACCTCTCCTTCCCCCTTAAGCAGGCATAAGAATATTTTCTAAATGTCAAACTCTTTTCTCTTCCCTAAGTCAGTTCATGTGTAGCCATGTTTACAGGAACTTCATAAGTGATATCTTATGATAAGTTTCTTTCTCTGTGTGACTTATTTCACTTAGAATCATCGTACCTGAATCCACTCATTTTGCTGCTACTGGTCTTATGACATTGATTTCATGGCTGGGGGATATTCCATCGTACGTAATTACCACAATTTTTTGAACCATTATTATGTTTCCTGGGAAATTTAAGGTGTAGACAAGTTGAGGTTTTTGTAAGAAGTGCTGCCCTAAATTATGGACTGGCTCTGTCTTATTGATTTTAGGTTTGCCCAAGGTATATTCCCTAGACTGGAAGTGCTCTTGGCTCTGTAGCTCTGTTGTTTACTTGTTTTAGGGAACACAATGCAATCCTCCAGAGAGGCAGTTGACAACTTACATCCCGCCCATCAGCATAACAAGGCTCCCTGTTCTACAAGGCCTGTCTTGCCTTTCTGGTTTTTACCCATTTTGTGGATGTCCCTGTGGAACGGTGGGAAGTGATACTTCTTTTTAGTGCAGATTTGCATTGCCCGCTTGCTTGCTTGGCCAAAAAGTGCGTATGCGTTTTCTCCGGCATATATTCAGGAGAAAATGCATATGCCCTTTTTGGCCAAGTGCATCAGTGTCGAAGTTGTGCCCCTCTTCCTGTGCTTTACAGACGATTCCAACGTACATCTTGAAATCTGTTTCCTGCTATTCAGCCTGAATTTCAAGTCCACTTCGTTGCCTTCCCTCAACAGATATCTGGGCGATAGTTGGCCTTTACTACTCTGCCAGTTTGTCAATTGCTCTGTCCCTGAGCTCCATTTTTCAACTCGTATTTTGTGAGCTGAATGCAAGTCCAAAGTTTTGGTTCAGGACCTATACTGTTTCCCGGTGAGTGGCTGAGACTTTGGTTAATTCTTCTTCCTGCCGGACAATTAGAGTGACATGTGCCCGTTCATATGCCTAACAGCAACTCTCTCATTGGTTCTCCCTCTTCCCTTTCATCCTCTGCCATATTTGAAACCTGTGGGAACCAGGAGGTTAAAGGGTCTGTCTCTCCAAGTTGGGAGATTGATAGTAAAGCAGTTGAAAAGTCAAAGCGTAGCACCACGAGAGGTTTTATTCGTTGAGTTTTAGAGACCATTTGTATTCACACTGTGTCCATTCTCTAGGTTTCCCATACATGTTATAGCTGTAGTAATATTCCCTTCACCCTGGAGAGTTGGGACCCATGGAATGGGTGCCATGCATTATTGCTTTAAAGGGTCTGCCTTTGCTCACCCAATCTTACCAATCCTCTCAGTCCCATGTGTCCAGCCTTATGCCACATCCAGCTGTCGTTGTAGATAGGGTCATTCCAGGTTTCATCAGAGACCCTGAAGGAATTGTAAAGAATGTCCCTGTTTTTTTGTTTTGTTTTTGATATTCTTTTTTATAGTGCGTTTGAGCTGATTCTCGCTGTCATGATTATGCCTGTCTAGAAACACTTGATTCCCTTACAGAGACATATCAATACATAGGTTTTAAGATTCTTACTAGTCAAATATATTCCTCTGCGGGAAATATGGGGTTTGAGTCCCTTTCCCTGAGGAAGGTGTAGGTCTTGTCTATTCCCTAGTTGGTTTCTGGAACGGTACCTGTGCTTATATCAATCTCTGCTTTTATGCATCACCCCACCTCTCCTTCCCCCTTAAGCAGGCCTAAGCGTGTTTTCTAAATGTGAGACTCTGTTCTCTTTCCTAACTCAGTTCATGTGTAGCCATGTTTACAGGATATTCATAAGTGATATCTTATGATACGGTTCTTTTTCTGTGTGACTTATTTCACTTAGAATCATCGTACCTGAATCCAGTCATTTTGCTGCTACTGGTCTTAAGACATTGATTTCTTGGCTGATGGATATTCCATCGTACGTAAGTACCACAATTTTTTGAACCATTTTTATGTTTCCAGGGATATTTAAGGTGTACACAAGTTGAGGTTGTTGTAAGCAGTGCAGCCCTAAATTTGGGGGTGGCTCTGTCTTATTGATTTTCAGTTTTCCCAAGGTATATTCCCTAGACTGGAAGTGCCCTTTGCTCTGTAGCTCTGTTGTTTACTTGTTTTAGGGAACACAGTGCACTCCTCCAGTGAGGCAGTTGGCCATTTACATCCCGCCCATCAGCATAACACGGCTCCGTGTTCTACAGGGCCTGTCTTGTCTTTCTGGTTTTTACCCATTTTGTGGCTGTCCCTTTTGACCGGTGGGAAGTGATACTTCTTTGTAGTGCATATTTGCATTGCCCGCTTGCTTGCTTGGCCAAAAAGGGCGTATGCGTTTTCTCCTGAATATATTCAGGAGAAAACCCATACGCCCTTTTTAGCCAAGTGCATCATTGTCGATGTTGTGCCCCTCTTCCTGTGCTTTACAGGCGATTCCAACGTACCTCTTGAAATCTGTTTCCTGCTATTCTGCCTCGCTTTCAAGTCCACCTCGTTGCCTTCCCTCAACAGATTTTTGAATGATAGTTTTCCTTTATAACTCTGCCAGTTTGTGAATTGCTGTGCCCTTGAGCTCCATTTATCAACTCGTTTTTTGTGAGCTGAACGAATGTCCAAAATTTTGGTTCAGGACCTATATTGGTTCCCGGTGGGTGGCTACGACTTTGGTTAGTTCTTCTTCCTGCCGGGAAACAAGAGTGACATGTGCCCGTCCAAATGCCTAATAGCTATTCTCCCATTTGTTCTCCCTCTTCCCTTTCATCCTCTGCCAAATTGGCAACCTGTGTGAAACAGGAGGTTAAAGGGGCTGTCTCTCCAAGTTGGGAGATTGATAGTAAAGCAGTTGGAAAGTCAAACCGGAGCACCAGGAGAGGGACTATTCATTGAGTTTTAGGAAACTTTCGTATTCACAGTGTGTCCATTCTCTAGGTTTCCCGTACATGTTATAGCTGTAGTAATATGCCCTTCAACCTGGAGAGTTGGGACCCATGGAATTGTTGCCATGCATTATTGCTTTAAAGGGTCTGCATTTGCTCACCCAATCTCACCAATCCTCTCAGTCCCATATGTCCAGCCTTTTGCCACATCCAGCTCTCATTGTAGATAGGGTCATTCCAGGTTTCATCAGAGACACTGAAGGAAATGTAAAGAATATCCCTTTATTTTTTGTTTTTCAAATTCCTTTTTATAGTGGGTTTGAGCTGATTCTCGCTGCCATGTTTATGCCAGTCTAGAAGCACTTGATTCCCTAACACAGACATATCAATACATAGGTTTTATGATTCTTACTAGTCAGATATATTCCTCTGTGGGAAATATGGGGTTTTGAGTCCCTTTCACTGAGGAAGGTGTAGGTCTTGTCTATTACATAGTTGGTTTTCGGAACAGTACCTGTGCTTATATCAAACTCTGGTTTTATGCATCACCCCAGCTCTCCTTCCCCGTTAAGCAGGCATAAGAGTGTTTTCTATATATGGGACTTTCTTCTTTTTCCTAACTCAGTTCATGTGTAGCCATGTTTACAGGGTCTTCCTAAGTGATATCTTTTGATAAGTTTCTTTTTCTGTGTGACTTATTTCACTTAGAATCATCGTACTTGAATCCACTCATTTTGTTGCTACTGGTCTTATGACATTGATTTTATGGCTGAGGGATATTCCATTGTATGAAAGTAACATAATTTTATGAACCGTTTTTATCTTTCCTTTTATATTTAATGTGTACCCAAGTTGAGGTTCATGTAAGCAGTGCAGCCCTAAATTTTGGAATGGCTCTGTCTTATTGATTTTCAGTTTCCCCAAGATATATTCCCTAGACTGGAAGTGCCCTTGGCTCTGTAGCTCTGTTGTTTACTTGGTTTAGGGAACACAAGGCACTCCTCAAGAGAGGCAGTTGGAAATTTACATCCCGTCCATCAGCATAACAATGCTCCCTGTTCTCCAGGGCCTGTCTTGGATTTCTGGATTTTACCCATTTTGTGGATGTCCCTTTTGACAGGTGGGAGTGATACTTCTTTGTAGTGCAGATTTGCATTGCCCGCTTCCTTGCTTGGCCAAAAATGGTGTATGCGTTTTCTCCTGAATATATTCAGGAAAAAAAGCATACACCCTTTTTGGCCAAGTGCATCATTGTCGAAGTTGTGCCCCTCTTCCTGTGCTTTAAAGGCGATTCCAACGTACCTCTTGAAATCTGTTTCCTGCTATTCTGCCTCGCTTTCAAGTCTGCCTCGTTGCCTTCCCTCAACAGATTTTTGGACGATAGTTTTCCTTTATTACTCTGCCAGTTTGTGAATTGCTTTGCCCCTGAGCTCAATTATTTAACTTGTTTTTTGTGATCTGAACGCAAGTCCAATATTTTGGTTCAGGACCTATACTGGTTCCCAGTGGTTGGCTGAGACTTTACTTAATTCTTCTTCCTCCGGGAAATAAGAGTGACATGTGCTCGTCCAAATGCCTAACAGCTACTCTCTCATTGGTTCTCCCACTTCCCTTTCATCCTCTGCCAAATTGGCAACCTGTGAGAACCAGGAGGTTAAAAGTGCAGTCTCTCCAAGCTGGGAGACTGATAGTAAAGCAGTTGAAATGTCAAAGCGTAGCACCATGAGAGGTTCTATTCGTTGAGTTTTAGAGACCTTTTGTATTCACAGTGTGTCCATTCTCTAGGTTTCCCATACATGTTATAGCTGTAGTAATATTCCCTTCAACCTGGAGAGTTGGGACCCATGGAATGGGTGCCATGCATTATTGCTTTAAAGGGTCTGCCTTTGCTCACCCAATCTTACCAATCCTCTCAGTCCCATGTGTCCAGCCTTATGCCACATCCAGCTGTCGTTGTAGATAGGGTCATTCCAGGTTTCATCAGAGACCCTGAAGGAATTGTAAAGAATGTCCCTGTTTTTTTTGTTTTGTTTTTGATATTCTTTTTTATAGTGCGTTTGAGCTGATTCTCGCTGTCATGATTATGCCTGTCTAGAAACACTTGATTCCCTTACAGAGACATATCAATACATAGGTTTTAAGATTCTTACTAGTCAAATATATTCCTCTGCGGGAAATATGGGGTTTGAGTCCCTTTCCCTGAGGAAGGTGTAGGTCTTGTCTATTCCATATTTGGTTTCTGGAACGGTACCTGTGCTTATATCAATCTCTGCTTTTATGCATCACCCCACCTCTCCTTCCCCCTTAAGCAGGCCTAAGCGTGTTTTCTAAATGTGAGACTCTGTTCTCTTTCCTAACTCAGTTCATGTGTAGCCATGTTTACAGGATCTTCATAAGTGATATCTTATGATACGGTTCTTTTTCTGTGTGACTTATTTCACTTAGAATCATCGTACCTGAATCCAGTCATTTTGCTGCTACTGGTCTTAAGACATTGATTTCTTGGCTGATGGATATTCCATCGTACGTAAGTACCAAAATTTTTTGAACCATTTTTATATTTCCTGGAATATTTAAGGTGAACCCAATTTGAGGTTCTTGAGAGCAGTGCAGCCCTAAATTTTGGGGTGGCTCTGTCTTATTGATTTTCATGTTTCCCAAGGTATATTCCCTAGACTGGAATTGTCCTTGGCTCTGTAGCTCTGTTGTTTACTTGTTTAGGGAACACAATGCACTCCTCCAGAGAGGCAGTTGGCAATTTACATCCCGCCCAACAGCATAAAATGGCTCCCTGTTCTCAAGGGCCAGTCTTAAAATTCTTGTTTTTACCCTTTTTGCGGATGACCCTTTGGACCGGTGGGAAGTGATACTTCTTTGTAGTGCATACTTACATCGTCCGCTTGCTTGCTTGGCCAAAAAGGGCGTATGTGTTTTCTCCTGAATATACTCAGGAGAAAACGCATACTCCCTTTTTGGACAAGTGCATCATTGTCGAAGTTGTGCCCCTCTTCCTGTGCTTTAAAGGCGATTCCAACGTACCTCTTGGAATGTGTTTCCTGCTATTCTGCCTCACATTCAAGTTCACCTCGTTGCCTTCCCTTAACAGATTTTTGGATGATAGTTGTCCTTTATTACTCTGCCAGATTGTGAATTGCTCTGCCCTATAGCTCCTTTTTTTATCTCTTTTTTTTTTGAGCTGAACGCCAGTCCTATATTTTGGTTCAGGACCTATAATTGTTCCCAGTGGGTGGCTGAGACTTCGGTCAATTCTTCTTCCTCCTGGGAAATAAGAGTGACATATCCCCGTCCTAATGCCTAATAGCTACTCTCTCATTGGTTCCCCCTCTTCCCATTCATTCTCTGCGAAACTGGCCACCTGTGCGAAACAGGAGGTTAAAGGTGCTCTCTCTCCAGGTTGGGAGATTGATAGTAAAGAGGTTGGAAAGTCAAACCGTAGCACCAGGAGAGGGACTATTCGTTGCGTTTTACAGACCTTTCGTATTCACAGTGTGTCCATTCTCTAGGTTTCCCATACATGTTATAGCTATAGTAATATTCCCATCAACCTGGAGAGTTGGGACCCATGGAATGGGTGCCATGCATTATTGCTTTAAAGGGTCTGCGTTTGCTCACCCAATCTCACCAATCCTCTCAGTCCCATGTGTCGAGCCTTATGCCACATCCAGCTGTCGTTGTAGATAGGGTCATTGCAGGTTTCATCAGAGACCCTGAAGGAATTGTAAAGAATGTCCCTGTTTTTTTGTTTTGTTTTTGAAATTCCTTTTTATAGTGGGTTTGAGCTGATTCTCACTGCCATGTTTATGCCAGTCTAGACACACTTGTTTCCCTTATGGAGACATATCAATACATAGGTTTTAAGATTCTTACTAGTCAGATATATTCCTCTGCGGGAAATTTGGTGTTTTGAATCCCTTTCACTGAGGAATGTGTAGGTCTTCTCTATTCCATGTTTGGTTTTTGGAACAGTATATGTGCTTATATAAAACTCTGGTTTTATGCATCACCCCACCTCTCCTTCCCTCTAAAGCAGGCATAAGGGTGTTTTCTAAATATGAGACTCTGTTCTCTTTCCTAACTCAGTTCATGTGTAGCCATGTTTACAGGATCTTCATAAGTGATATCTTATGATAAGTTTCTTTTTCTGTGTGACTTATTTCACTTAGAGTCATCGTACCTGAATCCACTCATTTTGCTGCTACTGGCGTTATGACATTGATTTCATGGCTGAGGGATATTCCATCGTACGTAAGTACCACAGTTTTTTGAACCGTTTTGATCTTTCCTGGGATATTTCAGGTGTACCCAAGTTGAGGTTCTTGTAAGCAGTGCAGCCCTAAATTTGGGGCTGGCACTGTCTTATTGATTTTCAGTTTTCCCAAGGTATATTCCCTAGACTGGAAGTGCCCTTGGCTCTGTAGCTCTGTTGTTTATTTGTTTTAGGGAACACAGTGCACTCCTCCAGAGAGGCAGTTGGCAATTTACATCCTGCCCATCAGCATAACACGGCTCCCTGTTCTCCAGGACCAGTCTTGCCTTTCTGGTTTTTACCCATTTTGTGGAGGTCCCTTTTGACCGTTGGGAAGTGATACTTCTTTGTAGTGCAGATTTGCATTGTCCGCTTGCTTGTTTGGCCAAAAAGGGTGTATGCGTTTTCTGCTGAATATATTCAGGGGAAAACACATACGCCCATTTTGGCCAAGTGCATCATTGTCGAATTTGTGCCCATCTTTCTGTGCTTTAAAGGCGATTCCAACATACCTGTTGAAATCTGTTTCCTGCTATTCTGCCTCGCTTTCAAGTCCACTTAGTTGCCTTTCATCAACAGATTTTTGGGCGATAGTTGTCCTTTATTACTCTGCCTCTTAGTGAATTGCTGTGCCCCTGAGCTCAAGTATTTAACTTGTTTTTTGTGAGCTGAAAGCACGTCCAAAATTTTGGTTCAGGAACTATACTGGTTCCCAGTGTGTGTCTGAGACTTTACTTAATTCTTCTTCCTCCCGGGAAATAAGAGTGACATGTGTACGTCCAAATGCCTAACAGCTACTCTTTCATTGGTTCTCTCTCTTCCCTTTCATCCTCTGCCAAATTGGCAACCTGTGGGAACCAGGAGGTTAAAGGTGCTGTCTCTCCCAGCTGGGAGATTGATAGTAAAGCATTTGGAAAGTCAATGCATAGCACCACAAGACGTTCTAATCGTTGAGTTTTAGAGACCTTTCGTATTCACAGTTTGTCCATTCTCTAGGTTTCCCGTACATGTTATAGCTGCAGTAATATTCCCTTCAACCTGGAGAGTTGGGACCCATGGAATGGGTGCCATGCATTATTGTTTTAAAGTGTCTGCATTTGCTCACCAATCTTACCAATCCTCGCAGTCCCATGTGTCCATCCTTATGCCACATCCAGCTGTCAATGTAGATAGGGTCATTGCAGGTTTCGTCAGAGACCCTGAAGGAATTGTAAAAAATTTACCTTTTTTTTTTTTTGTTTTTCAAATTCCTTTTTATACTGGGTTTAAGCTGATTCTCGGTGCCATGTTTATGCTAGTCTAGACACAGTTGATTCCCTTACGGAGACATATCAATACATATGTTTTAAGATTCTTACTACTCAGATATAATGCTCTGTGGGAAATATGGTGATTTGTGTCCTTTTCACTGAGGAAGGTTTTAGGTATTTTCTATTCCATAATTGGTATTTGGAACGGTGCCTGTGCTTATATCAAACTCTGGTTTTATGCATCACCCCACCTCTCCTTTCCCCTTAAGCAGGCATAATCGTGTTTTCTAAATGTGTGGCTCTGTTCTCTTTCCTAACTCAGTTCATGTGTAGCCATGTTTACAGGATCTTCATAAGTGATATCTTATGATAAGTTTCTTTTTCTGCGTGACTTATTTCACTTAGAATTATCGTACCTGAATCCACTCATTTTGCTGCTACTGGTCTTATGACATTGATTTCATGGCTGAGTGATATTTCATTGTATGTAAATAACATAATTTTTTGAACCGTTTTTATCTTTCCTTGGATATTTAAGGTGTACCCAAGTTGAGGTTCTTGTAAGCAGTGCAGCCCTAAATTTTGGAATGGATCTGTCTTATTGATTTTCAGTTTTCCCAAGATATATTCCCTAGACTGGAAGTGCCCTTGGCTCTGTAGCTCTGCTGTTTACTTGGTTTAGGGAACACAATGCACACCTCCAGAGAGGCAGTTGGCAATTTACATCCCGCGCATCAGCATAACAATGCTCCCTGTTCTCCAGGGCCTGTCTTACCTTTCTGGATTTTACCCATTTTGTGGATGTCCCTTTTGACAGGTGGGAAGTGATACTGCTTTGTAGTGCAGATTGGCATTGCCCGCTTGCTTGCTTGGCCAAAAAGGGCGTATGCGTTTTCTCCTGAATATATTCAGGAGAAAACGCATACGCCCTTTTTGGCCAAGTGCATCATTGTCGAAGTTGTGCCCCTCTTCCTGTGCTTTAAAGGCGATTCCAACGTACCTCTAGAAATCTGTTTCCTGCTTTTCTGTCTCGCTTTCAAGTCCACCTCTTTGCCTTCCCTCAACAGATTTTTGGACGATCGTTGTCCTTTATTACTCTGCCTGTTTGTGAATTGCTTTGCCCCTGAGCTCAATTATTTAACTCGTTATTTGTGAGCTGAATGCAAGTCCAATATTTTGGTTCAGGACCTATACTGGTTCCCGGTGGGTGGCTGAGAGTTTAGTTAATTCTTCTTCCTCCAGGAAATAAGAATGACATGTGCGCGTCCAAATGCCTAACAGCTACACTTTCATTGGTTCTCCCTCTTCCCTTTCATCCTCTGCCTAATTGGCAACCTGTGCGAACCAGGAGGTTAAATGTGCAGTCTCTGCAACCTCTGAGATTGATAGTAAAGGAGTTGGAAGGTCAAACCAGAGCACCAGCAGAGGGACTATTTGTTGAGTTTTAGAGACCTTTCATGTTCACAGTGTGTCCATTCTCTAGGTTTCCCATACATGTTATAACCGTAGTAATATTCCCTTCACCCTGGAGAGTTGGGACCCATGGAAGGGGGGCCATGAATTATTGCTTTAAAGGGTCTGCATTTGCTCACCCCATCTCACCAATCCTCTCAGTCCCAAGTGTCCAGTCTTATGCCACATCCAGCTGTCGTTGTAGATAGGGTCATTCCAGGTTTCGTCAGAGACCATGAAGAAATTGTAAAGAATTTCCTGTTTTTTTTGTGTGTCTGAAATTCCTTTTTATATTGGGTTTGAGCTGATTCTCACTGCCATGTTTATGCCAGTCTAGACACAGTTGATTCCCTCATGGAGACATATCAATAAATAGATTATAAGATTCTTACTAGTCAGATATATTCCTCTGAGTGAAATATGGGGTTTGGAGTCCCTTTCACTGAGGAAGGTGTAGGTCTTGTCTATTCCGTACTTGATTTTTTGAACGGTACCTGTGCTTATATCAAACTGGTTTTATGCATCACCCCACTTCTCCTTCCCCCTTAAGCAGGCATAAGAGTGTTTTCTAAATGTGAGACTCTGTTCTCTTTCCTAACTCAGTTCATGTGTAGCCATGTTTACAGAATCTCTATAAGTGATATCTTACGATAACTTTCTTTTTCTGTGTGACTTATTTCACTTAGAATCATCGTACCTGAATCCACTCATTTTGTTGCTACATGTCTTATGGCATTGATTTCATGGCTGAGGGATATTTCATTGGACGTAAGTACCACAAATTTTTGTACCATTTTTATCTTTCCTGGGATATTTAAGGTGAATCCAAGATGAGGGCCTTGTAAGCAGTGCACCCCTAAATATCGGGGTGGCTGTGTCTTATTGATTTTCAGTTTTCCCAAGGTATCTTATGTAGACTGGATGTGCCCTGGGCTCTGTAGCTCTGTTGTTTACTTGTTTTAGGGAACACAGTGCACTGCTCCAGAGAGGCCGTTGGCAATTTGCCTCCCACCCATCAGCATAACAATGCTCCCAGTTCGCCAGGGCCTGTCTTGCCTTTCGGGTTTTTACCCATTTTCTGAATATCCCTTTTGACTTGTGGGAAATTATACTTCTTTGTAGTGCAGATTTGCATTGCCTGCTTGCTTGCTTGGCCAAAACGGGTGTATGTGTTTTCTCCTGAATATATTCAGGAGAAAACTCATACACCCTTTTTGGCCAAGTGCATCATTGTCGAAGTTGAGCCCCTCTTCCTGTGCTTTAAAGGCGATTCCAGCATACCTCTTGAAATCTGTTTCCTGCTATTCTGCCTCGCTTTCACGTCTGCCTCTTAACCTTCCCTCAACAGAGTTTTGGACGAGAGTTGTCCTTTACTACTCTGCCATTTGGTGAATTGCTGTGCCACTGAGCTCCATTATTCACCTCGTGTTTTGTGATCTGAATGCAAGTCCAAATTTTGGTTCAGGACTTATACTGGTGTCCGGTGGGTGGCTGAGACTTTGGTTAATTCTTCTTCCGGCCGGAAAATTAGAGTGACATATGCCCGTCCAAATGCCTAACAGCTACTCTCTAATTGGTTCTCCCTCTTCCCTTTCATCCTCTGCCAAATTGGCAACCTGTGAGAAGCAGGAGGTTAAAGGGGCTGTCTCTCTAATTTGGGAGATTGATAGTAAAGCAGTTGGAAAGTCAAACCGGAGCACCAGGAGAGGGACTATTAGTTGAGTTTTAGAAATCTTTCGTATTCACAGTGTGTCCATTCTCTAGGTTTCCCGTACATGTTATAGCTGTTGTAATATTCCCTTCAACCTGGAGAGTTGAGACCCATGGAATGGGTGCCACTCATTATTGCTTTAAAGGGTCTGCATTTGCTCACCCAATCTCAACAATCCTCTCAGTCCAAAGTGCCCAGCCTTATGCCACATCCAGCTGTCATTGTAGATAGGGTCATTCCAGGTTTCATCAGAGACCCTGAAGGAATTTTAAGGAATTTCCCTGTTTTTCTTGTTTTGTTTTTGAAATTCCTTTTTATAGTGGGTTGAGGTGATTCTCACTGCCATTTTTATGCCAGTCTAGACACACTTGATTCCCTTATGGAGACATATCAATACATAGGTTTTAAGATTCTTATTAGTAAGATATATTACTCTGTGGTGAATATGGGGTGTTGAGTCCCTTTCACTGAGGAAGGTGTAGGTCTTTTCTATTCCGTATTTGGTTTTTGGAACTGTACCTGTACTAATATCAAAATCTGCTTTTATGCATCACCCCACCCCTCCTTCCCCCTTAAGAAGGCATAAGGGTGTTTTCTAAATGTGAGACTCCCTTCTCTTTCCTAACTCAGTTCATGTGTAGCCATGTTTACAGGATCTTCATCATTGATATCTTATGATAATTTTCTTTTTCTGTGTGACTTATTTCACTTAGAATTATCGCACCTGAATCCACTCATTTTGCTGCTACTGGTCATATGACATTGATTTCATGGCTGAGGGATATTCCGTCATACGTAAGTACCACAATTTCTTGAACCATTTTTGTCTTTCCTGGGATATTTAAGGTGTACCCAAGTTGAGGTTTTTGTAATCATTGCAGCCCTGAATTTTGGTGTGGATCTCTCTTATTAATTTTCAGTTTTCCCAAGCTATATTCCCTAGACTGGAAGTGCCCTTGGCTCTGTAGCTCTGTTGTTTACTTGTTTTAGGGAACACAATGCACTCCTCCAGAGAGGCAGTTGGCAATTTGCATCCCGCCCATCAGCATAACAAGGCTCCCTGTTCTCCAGTGCCTTTCTTGCCTGTCTGGTTTTTACACATTTTGCGGATATCCCTTTTGGCTGGTGGAAAGTGATAGTCCTTTGTAATGCAGATTTGCATTGCCTGCTTGCTTGCTTGGCCGAAAAGGGCATATGCGTTTTCTCCTGAATATATTCACGTGAAAGCCCACATGTCCTTTATGACCATTTCCATTATTTTCGAAGTTGTGATGCTTTTCCTGTGTTTAAAGGCGATTCCAATGTACCTCTTGAAATCTGTTTCATGCCACTCTGCCTCATTTTCACTTCCGCCTCGTGGCTTTCCCTCAACAGATTTTTGAAGAGAGTAGTCCTTTATAACTCTGCAGGTTAGTGAATTGCTGTGGCCCTGAGTTTCATTTTTCAACTCGCGTTTTTGTGAGCTGACCGCAAATCCACAGTTTTGCTTCTGGACCTATACTGGTTCTGGGGGGGGGGGCAGGCTGAGTCTTTGGTTAATTCCTCTTCATGACGGGAAATTAGAGTGAAATGTGGCCGTCCAAATGCCTGCAGCTACTCTCTCATTCGTTCTCTCTGTTCCCTTATATCCTCTGCACAATTTGCCAGCTGTTCGAACCAGGAGGTTATAGGGCCTGACTCTCCAAGTTGGGAGATTGATAGTAAAGCAGTTGGAATGTCAAACTGGAGCACAAGGAGAGAAAAAAGTAGTAGAGTTTTAGAAACCTTTCACCATCAGATGGTTTCCATTCTCTAGGTTCCCATACATGTTATAACTGTAGTGATATTCCCTTCTACTTGGAGAGTTGGGAACCATGGAATGCGTGGCAGGCATTATTGCTTTAAAGGTTCTGCATTTTTTCACCCAATCTCACCAATCCTCTCAGTCCCAAGTGACCAGCGTTATGCCACATCCAGCTGTCATTGTAGATAGGGTCATTCCAGGTTTCATCAGAACCCCTGAAGGTATTGTGTAAGAATTTTACTGTTTTTATGTTTTGTTTTGAAATTCATTTTTATAGTGGGTTTGAGCTTATTCTCACTGCCATGTTTATGTCGTTCTAGACACACTTATTTCCCTTACGGAGACATATCAATTCATAGGTTTTAAGATTCTTACTAGTCAGATATATTTCTCTGTGGGGAATAAGGATGTTGAGTTCCGTTCACTGAGGAAGGAGTAGGGCTTGTCTCTTCTCTTTTTGGATTATGGAACGGTACCTGTGCTAATATCAAACTTTTGTTTTGTGCATCTCCCCACCTGTCTTTCCCCTTAAGCAAGCATTAGAGTGTTTTCTAAATCTGAGACTCTGTTCTCTTCCCTAATTCAGTTCATATGTAACCATGTTTACATTCCCTTCATAAGTGATATCTTATGTCAGAATGCACCATGGCCTTGTCATAATAATGCTCCATGGCCCCTGTCATCACAATGCTCCATGCCCTGGTTATCACAATGCTCCATGTCCCTTGTCATCACAATTCTCCACGTCCTTGTCATCACAATGCTACATGACACTTCTCATCAAAATATTACATGCTCTTGTCATCACAATTCTCCATGCACATGAAATTGCAATGCTCCATGCACTTGTCATCATAATGCTCAATGCACGTGTCATCACAATGTTCCATGCCCTTGTCATCACATTGCTCCATGACACCTGTCATCACAATGCTCCCTGACACCTGTCATCACAATGCTTCATGCCCCTTGTCATTACAGTGCTCCATGATGCTCGACACCACAATTACCCAAGGTCTTCTCATCACAATGCTCCACAGTTTTGCCATCACCATGCTCCATGCCTTGTCATCTCAAAGCTCAATGTCCCTTGTCCTCACAATTTTCCACGTCCTTGTCATTACAATGCTCCATGGCACTTCACATCATAATGTTATATGCTCTTGTCATCACAATACTCCATGCACTTGTCATCGCAATGCTCCATGACCCCTGTCATAGGAAGCTCCATGCGCTGTTCATCACAATGTTTCACGACCTGGATATTAAAATGATCAATGGCCCTTGATATCACAATGCTCCATGCCCTTGTCATCACAATGCTCCTTTAACTTGTCACAGGAATCCTCCATGACACTTCGCATCACAATGCTCCATGATATTGTCATCAAACTGGAACATGTCATATTTCATCACAATGCTCCCTGACACCTTTCTTCACAATAATCCATGACCTTGTCATCACAGTGCTCCATGCCCTTGACATCACAATGTGCCATGGCCACTCTTATCACAATAATGCATGAAAATTGTCAGACCAATGCTCCATGACACTTTTCATCACAATGATCCATGAACGCTGTCATCACAATGCACCATGCCCATCATCATAATGCTTCATGCTATTGTCATCACAATGAAATCAAAATGCTCCATGACCTCTGTCCTCACAATGCTGCAAACCCTTGTGATCACAATGTTCCATAACACTTGTAATCACAATGCCCCATGACGCTGGTCAGCACAATTATCCATGGTCTTCTCATCACAATGCACCATGATTTTGTCATCACAATGTTCAATACACTTGTCATCACAATGCTCTCTGACTATTGCCCTCAGTATGCACCTTGAACCCTTTCATGACAAGGCTCTTTGCCTATTTCATCACAATGATCCATGCCCTTTTCATCACAATGCTCCAAGACACCTGTGATCACAATGCTCCTTGCACTTGTCATCACAAAGCTCCATGACGCATGTCATCAGAATGCTCCATGGTCTTCTTATCATAATTTTCCATGCCCTTGTCATCACAATGCTCCAATACCCCTGTAATCACAATGTTCCCTACGCCTTTTCATCAGAATGCTCCATGAGAATTGTCATCACAAGGTTCCTTGGTCATCACATAACAGTGCTCCAGGACATTGTCATCACAGTGCTCCATTCCCTTGTCATCACAATGGGCCATTACATATGTCGTCACAGTGCTCCCTGACATATGTCTTCACAATACTGCTTGACCTGGTCATCAAAATGCTCCATGCCCTTGTCATCACAATACGCCATTCGAACTGTCAATGCAATAATCTATGAAACTTATTAGACCAATGCTCCATGCCTTTGGCATCACAATGCTCCATGCCCATGTTATCAAAATGCTCCATGACACCTGTCATCACAATGTTCCATGACTCCAGTCATCACAATATTTCATGACGTTTGTCATCACAATGATCCATGCCCTCATCATCAACAGTCTCTGTGACATTTTTAACCACAATGCTCCATGTACTTTTCATCACAATGCTCTTTGACCCTTGTCATCAATGTGCTCTATGCCTTTCTCAGCACAATGCTCCATAACACTTGTCATCACAATGCTCCATGAGCTTGTCAGCACAATGCTCCATGACACATGTCATCACAATGTGCCATGCACCTGTCGTCACAGTGCTCCACAATCTTGTCAACACAATGCTCCATAAAACTTGTCATCACAATGCTCCATGCACTTCTCATCAAAACGCTCTCTCACCACTGATATCACAATGATACATCACTATTAGTCACAATACTACCTCACCTCTGTCATCACAATATTCCATGACTCCTGTCATCACAATGCTACATGCACTTATCATCACAATGTTCGATGAACACTGACATCACAATGTTCCATAACCCCTGTCATCAAAATGCTCCATAACAATTTTCCTCAAAATGCTCAATGACCACTGACATCACAATGTTCCATAACCCCTGTCATCAAAATTCTCCATGGCATTTATCATCAAAATGCTCCATGACCGTTGCCATGACGATGTTCCATGGCCTTGTCATCACAAAGCTCCCTGACCCTTCTCATCAAAATGCTCCAAGAACGCTGACATCACAATGTTCCATAACACCTGTCATCAAAATGTTCCATGACACTTTTCATCAAATAGCTCCATGACCCTGTCATCAGAACGCTCCCTGCCCTTCTCATCACAATGCACAATGCCCTTGCCATCAAAATGTTCCATGACCTTTGTCATCACAAAGATCCATGACCCTTGGCATCACAATGCTCCATGTCATTGTCATCACAATGCTCCATGAAAGCTCTCATCACATTGCTCCATGCCCTTGTCTTCACAAAGCTCCATGACATATGTCATTAGAATGCTCCATGGCCTTCTCATCACAATGCTCCATGACCTTGCCATAACAATGCTCCATTACAACAGTCATAACAATGCTCCATGAACCATGCCATCACGATGTTCCATGGCCTTTTCATCACAAAGCTCCATGAACCTTCTCATCACAATGCTCCAAGAACCCTGTAATCACAATGCTCTATGCCCCTTTTCATCTCAATGATCCATGAACCCTCTCATCACAGTGCACCTTGCCCATCATCATAAGGCTTCAGGCTATTGTCATCACAATGAAATCAATATTATCCATGACCACTGTCATCATAATGCCCCAAACCCTTGTGATCACAATGTTCCATAACACTTGTCATCACAACACCCTGTGATGCTCATCATAACAATTATCCATGGTCTTCTCATCACAATGCTCCATGATCTTTGTCATCACAATTCTCAATACAGTTGTCATCACAATGCTCCCTGACACTTGTCGTCAGTATGCTCCTTGAACCCTGTCATGACAAGGCTCCATGCATTTTCATCACAATGATCCATGCCCTTTTCATCACAATGCTTCAAGACCCCTGTAATCACAATGCTCCATGCGCTTGTCATCACAAAGATCCATGACACATGTCATCAGAATGCTCCATGGCCTTCTCCTCACAATGTTCAATGCCCTTGTCATCACAATGCTCCAAGACCCCTGTAAACACAATGCTCCATGCCCCTTTTCATCAGAATGCTCCATGAGACTTGTCATCACAAGTCTCCATGGTCTTATCATCATAATGCTCCAGGACCTTGTCATCACCATGCTCCATTCCCCTGTCATCACAATGCTCCATGACACCTGTCATCACAAAAATCCATGAATATTTTCAGCCCAATGCTCCATGATATTCTCATCACAATGCTCCATGACAAATATCATCAAAATGCTCCATGACCACGGTCATCACAACACTCCATGACACCTGACAACACAATGATCCGGGACTCTTTTCATCACAATGCTCCATTCTCTACTCATCACAATGCTCCATGACACTTGTCATCACAATGATCCATGCTCTTGTCATCCCAATGCTCCATGACCCCTTTATTCACAATGCTCCGTGACGCTTATCATCACAGTGCTCCATGACATATGTCATCACAGTGCTCCATGACATATGTCATCACAATGCTCCATGCCTTTGTCAGCAAAATGCTACATGACCTTGTCATTAAAATGCTCTATGCGTTTGTCATCACAATACTCCATTACAATTGTCATCACAATCCTCCATGAAACTTGGGATCACATTGCTTCATGCCCTTGTCATCACAATGCTCCATGCTCCTTGAAATCAAAATGATCCATGACCTCTGTCATCTCAATGCACCAAACCCTTGTGATCACAATGTTCCATAACACTTTTCATCACAACGCTCCATGATGCCTGTAATCACGATACTCCATGCCCTTTTCATCACAATGCTCCATGACATTTGTCATCACAATTCTCAATACACTTGTCATTACAATGCTTCCTGACACTTGTCATCAGAATGCTCCTTGAATCTTGTCACAAAAAGGCTCCATGCCTTTTACATCACAAGGCCCCATGCCGTTTTCATCACAATGCTGCATGCCATTGTCATCAAAATACTCCACAATCTTGTCATCAGAATGCTCCATGACCCTTGTCATCTCAATTCTCCATGCACTTGTCAGCAAAATGCTCCCTGACCCTTGTCATCACAATGCTCCAAGCCATTGTCATCACAATGCTCCATTAACTTTCTCATCAGAATCCTCCATGACACTTGGCATCACAATGCTCCATGCCATTGTCATCACAATGGGCCACTACATATGTCATCACAATGCTCCCTGAAACCTCTCTTCACAATAATGCATGACCTGGTCATCACAATGCTCCATGTCTTTGTCATCACAATGCGCCATTCCAACTGTCATCACAATAATCCATGAAACATATTAGACCAATGTTTCATGCCTTTGTCATCACAATGTTCCATGCTCTTGTTATCAGAATTCTCCATGAACCTTGTCATCACAATGCTCCGTGACGCCAGTCATCACAATGCTTCATGACCTTTGTCATCACAATTGTCCATGCCCTCGTCATCAACAGTTTCTGTGACCTTTTTAACCACAATGCTCCATGAACTATTCATTACAATGCTCTTTGAACATTGTCATCAAAATGCTCCTTGCGCTTGTCAGCACAAATGTCCATGACCCATGTCATCACAATGCACCATGTTCTTATCATCAGAGTGCTCCACAATTTTCTCATCACAATGCTCCTTAAAATTTGTCATCACAATGCTCCATGCACTTCTCATCAAAATGCTCTCTCACCACTGATATCACAATGCTACATCACTATTTGTCACAATACTCCCTCACCCCTGTCATCACAATGTTCCACGACTCCTGTAATCACAATGCTCCAAGAACCCTGTAATCACAATGCTCTATGCCCCTTTTCATCTCAGTGGTCCATGAACACTGTCATCACAATGCACCATGCCCATCATCATAATGCTTCATGCTATTGTCATCACAATGAAATCAAAATGCTCCATGACATCTGTCATAACAATGCTCCAAACCCTTGTGATCACAATATTCCATAACACTTGTCATCACAATGCCCCATGAAGCTCGTCATTACAATTATCAATGGTCTTCTCATCACAATGCTCCATGACCTTTGTCATCACAATGCTCAATACACTTGTCATCAAAATGCTCCCTGACACTTGTTGTCTGTATGCTCCTTGAATCCTGTCATGAGAAGGCTCCATGCCATTGTCATCACAATGATCCATGGTCTTTCATTACAATGGTTCAAGACCCATATAATCACAATGCTCCATGCCCTTGTCATCACAAAACTCAAGGACGAATGCCATAAGAATGCTCCTTGGATTTCTCCTTACAATGCTCCATGCCCTTGTCATCACAATGTTCCAAGACCCCTGTAATCACAATGCTCCATGCCCCTTTACATCAGTATGCTCCATGAGACTTGTCATCACAAGGCTCCACGGATTTGTCATCACAATGCTTCAGGACATTGTCATCACAATGCTTCTCGACATTGTCTTAAAAATTTTAAATGGCCCTTGTCATCATAATGCTCCAAGCCCTAATCATCACAAAGCTCCATTATATTTGTCATCGCAATTCTCCATTACATTTGGCATCACAATGCTACATGCCATTGTCATTGCAATGGACCATGACATATGTCATCACAATGCTCCTTGACACCTGTCTTCACAATATTCAATGACCTTCTCATCACAATGCTCCATGCCCTTGTCTTCACAATGCACCATGCCCACTGTCATCACAATAATCCATGAAAATTGTCAGACTAATGCTCCATGCCCCTATGATCACAATGCTCCATGCCCTTGTCATCACAATGCTCCAGGAACCATGTCATCTCAATGCTCCGTGACTCCAGTTACCAAAATGTTTCATAAAGTTTGTCATCACAATGGACCATGCCCGCGTCATCACAAGGCTCTGTGACCTTTGTAACCAAAATGCTCCATGAACTTTTCATCACAATTCTCTATGATCCTTGTCATCACAATGCTCCATGTCTTTGTCAGAACAGTGCTCCATGACCATTGTCATCACAGTGTTCCACGTGCATGTCATCACAACGGTCCACAACTTTGTCATTGCAATGCTACATAAACTTTGTAATCAAAATGGTCCATGCAATTCTCATCAAAATGCTCTCTCACCAGAGATATCACAATGGTCCATCACTAGTCATCACAATACTCCCACACCCCTGGTATCACAAAGTTCCATGACCCTATCATCACAATGCTATATCACTTTATCATCACAATGTTCCATGACCCCTGACAACATAATGTTCCATAACCCCTGCCATCAAAATGCTCCATGACCCTTTTCATCCCAAAGCTCCAAGACCCCTGACATCACAGTGTTCTATAACCCCTGCCATCAAAATGTTCCATTACACTTTTTATCAATTTGCTGCATGAACCGTTCATCAAAATGCTCCCTGCATTTCTCATCACAATGCACCATGCACTTGTCACCAAAATGCTCCATGACTTGTCTTCACAAAGCTCCATGACCCATGGCATCACAGTGCTCAATGTCATTGTCATCACAATGCTCCATGAACCCTCTGATCACATTGCTCCATGCCCTTGTCATCACAAAGCTCCATGACACTTCTCATCACAATGCTCGATGCCATTCTTATCACAATGCTCCATGCCCTTGTCATTACAATCCTGAATGACCCATGTATCACAGTGTTCCGTACCCTTGTCATCACAGTGCTCCATGCCCACTCTCATCACAATAATCCATGAAACATTTCAGACAAATATTCCATACCCTTCTCATCAAAATGCTCCATAACCCCTGTCATAACAATGCACCATGACCCTTGCCATAACAATGTTCCACGGTCTAGTCATCACAAGGTTCCATGACACTTGTCATCACAATGCTCAAGACCCCTGAAATCACAATGCTCCATGCACTTGTCATCACAAAGCTCCATGACGAATGTCATCAGAATGTTCCATGGCCTTCTCATCACAGTGCTCCATGCCCATGTCATCACAATGCTCCAAGACCCATGTAATCACAATGCTCCATGCCCCTTTTCATCTCAATGCTCCATGAACCCTGTCATCACAATGCACCCTGCCCATCATCATAATGCTTCAGGCTATTGTCATCACAATGAAATCAATATTCTCCATGAGCTCTGTCATCATAATGTTCCAAACCCTTGTGATCACAATGTTCCATAACACTTATCATCACAACACCCCATGACGCTCATCATCACAATTATCCATGGTCTTCTCATCACAATGCTCCATGATCTTTGTCATCACAATGCTCAATACACTTGTCATCACGATGCTCCCTGACACTTGTCGTCAGTATGCTCCTTGAACCCTGTCATGACAAGGCTCCATGGCGTTTTCATTACAATAATCCATTCACTTTTCATCACAATGCTCCAAGATCCCTGTAATCACAATGCTCCATGCCCTTGTCATCAAAAAGTTCCATGACGCATGTCATCAGAATGCTTCATGGCCTTCTCATCACAATGCTCCATGCCCTTGTCATCACAATGCTCCAAGACCCCTGTAATCACAATGCTCCATGCCCCTTTCAATCAGAATGCTCCATGAGACTTGTCATCACAATTCTCCATGGTCTTCTCATCACAATGTTCCCGGACCTTGTCATCACCATGCTCCATTCCCTTGTCATCAGAATGCTCCATGACCCCTGTAATCACAATAATCCATGAACATTTTCAGCCCAATGCTCCACGACCTACTCATCACAATGCTCCATGGCCAATATCATCACAATGCTCCATGACCACTGTCATCACAACACTCCATGACACCTGACAACACAATGATCCGGGACTCTTGTCATCACATTGCTCCATTCCCTAGTTATCACAATGCTCCATGACCCTTGTCATCACAACACTCCATGAACATTTTCAGCCCAGTGCTCCATGACCCTTGTCATCACAATGATCCATGCCCTTGTCATCCCAAAGCTCCATGAACCCTGTATTCATAATGCTCCGTGACACTTGTCATAACAGTGCTCCAAGACACATGTCATCACAATGCTCCATGCTTTTGTCAGCAAAATGCTACATGACCTTGTCATTACAATGCTTTATGCGCTTGTCATCACAATACTCCATTTCCGTTGTTATCACAATCCTCCATGAAACTTGGGATCACATTGTTTCATGCCCTTGTCATCACAATGCTCCATGCTCCTTGAAATAAAAATGATCCATGACCTCTGTCATCACAATGCTCCATACCCTTGTGATCACAGTGTCCCATAACACTTGTCATCACAACGCTCCATGATGCCTGTCATCACAATATTCCATGCCATTTTCATCACAATGCTCCATGATCTTTGTCATCACAATTCTCAATACACTTGTCATTACAATGCTTCCTGACACTTGTCATCAGAATGCTCCTTGAACCATGTCACAAAAAGGCTCCATGCCTTTTTCATCACAATGCCCCATGCCGTTTTCATCAAAATGCTGCATGCCATTGTCATCAAAATACTCCACAATCTTGTCATCAGAATGTTCCATGACCCTTGTCATCACAATTCTCAATGCACTTGTCAGCAAAATGCTCCCTGACCCTTGTCATCACAATGCTCCAAGCCATTGTCATCACAATGCTCCATTACCTTTCTCATCAGAATCCTCCATGACACTTGGCATCACAATGCTCCATGCACTTGTCATCACAATGCTCCATGACCCCTCTATTCACAATTCTCCATGACGCTTGTCATCACAGTGCACCATCACACCGGTCATCACAATGCTCCATGCCATTGTCATCACAATGGGACATAACATATGTCATCACAATGCTCCCTGACCCCTGTCTTCACAATACTGCATGACCTGGTCATCACAATACTCCATGCCCTTGTCATCACAATGCATCATTCCAACTGTCATCACAATAATCCATGAAACTTATTAGACCAATGACACATGCCCTTGTCATCAAAATGTTCCATGCCCTTTTTATGACAATGCTCCATGACCCCTGTCATCACAATGCTCCGTGACTCCAGTCATCACAATGCTCCATGACCTTTCTCATCACAATGGTCCATGCCCTCATCATCAAAAGTCTCTGTTACCTTTTTAACCACAATGCTCCATGAACGTTTCATCACAATGCTCTTTGACCCTTGTCATCACAATGATCTATGCCTTTCTCAGCTCAATGCTCCATGCCCTTCTCATCACAATGATCGATGACCCCTGTCATCACAATGCTCCTTGACTCCATTCATCACATTTCTCTTTAACATTTGTCATCACAGTGGTCGATGCCCGCGTCATCACAAGGCTCTGTTACCTTTGTAACCACAATGCTCCATGAACTATTCATCACAATGCTCCGTGAACCTTGTCATTACAATGCTCCATGCCTTTGTCCGAAAAATGTTCCATGACCCTTGTCATCACAATGTGCCACGCGCTTTGCATCACAATTGTCCACAAATTTGTCATCACAATGCTCCATAAACCTTGTAATCACAATGCTCCATGCCCTTCTCATCACAATGCTCCATTACCCCTGTCATAACAATGCTCCATGAGCCCTGCTATCACAATGTTCCACGGCCTTGTCCTCACAAGGCTCCAAGACATATGTAATCACAATGCTCCATGCCCTTGTCATCACAAAGCTCCATGACACATGTCATTAGAATGTTCCATGGCCTTCTCATCAAAATGCTCCATGCCCTTGTCATCACAATGCTCCCACACCCCTGTATTCACAATGCTCCATGCCCCTTTTCATCTCAATGCTCCATGAACCCTGTCATCACAATGCATCATGCCCATCATCATAATGCTTCCGACTATTGTCAGCACAATGAAATCAATATTCTCCATGACCTCTATCATCACAATGCTCCATGACCCCTGTCATCACAATATTCCAGGAACATTTTCAGCACAATGCTCCATGACGCTTGTCATCAAAATGATCCTTGCCCTTTTCATCCCAGTGCTCCATGACGCCTGCATTCACAATGCTCCATGACGCTTGTCATCACAGTGCTCCATGACACCTGTCATCACAATGCTCCCTGCCTTTGTCAGCAAAATGCAACATAACCTTGTCATTACAATGCTCTATGCGCTTGTCATCAATACACTCCATTACCATTGTCATCACAATTCTCCATGAACCTTGGGATCACATTGCTTCATGACCTTGTCACCACAATGCTCCATGATCCTTGAAATCAAAATGATACATGACCTCTGCCATCACAATGCTCCAAACCCTTGTGATCACAATGTTCCATAACACTTGTCATCACAACGCTCCATGATGCCTGTCATCACAATACTCCATGCCCTTTTCATCACAATGCTCCATGACCTTTGTCATCACAATTCGCAATACACTTGTCATCACAATGCTCCCTGACACTTGTCTTCAGAATGCTCCTTGAACCCTGTCACGAAAAGGCTCCATGACGTTTTCATCACAATGCCCCATGCCGTTATCATCACAATGCTCCATGCCATTGTCATCCCAATGGGCCATTGCATATGTCATCACAATGCTCCCTGACACCTATCTTCACAATACTGCATGACCTGGTCATCACAATGCTCCATGCCCTTGTCATCACAATGCTCCAAGACCACTGTAATCACAATGCTCCATGCCCCTTTTCATCACAATGATCCATGAAACCTGTCATCACAATGCACCATGCCCATCATCATAATTCTTCATGCTATTGTCATCACAATGAAATCAAAATGCTCCATGACCTCTGTCATAGCAATGCTCCAAACCCTTGTGATCACAATATTCCATAACACTTGTCATCACAATGCCCCATGATGCTCGTCATCACAGTTATCTATGGTCTTCTCATCACAATGCTCCATGACCTTTGTCATCACAATGCTCAATACTCTTGTCATCAAAATGCTCCCTGACACTTGTTGTCTGTACTCTCCTTGAACCCTGTCATAACAAGGTTCCATGCCATTTTCATCACAATGTTCCAAGACCCCTATAATCACAATGGTCCATGACCCTTTTCATCAGTATGCTCCATGAGAATTGTCATCACAAGGCTCCATGGATTTCTCATCACAATGCTCCAGGACCTTGTCATCACAATGCTTCACGACCTTGTCATGAAAATTCTCAATGGCCCTTGTCATCATAATTCTCCAAGCCCTAGTCATCACAATGCTCCATTATATTTGTCATAACAATCCTCCATTACATTTGGCATCACAATGCTCCATGCCATTGTCATCGCAATGGACCATGACATAGGTCATCACAATGCTCCCTGAAACCTGTCTTCACAATACTCCATGACCTTCTCATCACAATGCTCCATGCCCTTGTCATCACAATGCTCCGTGACTCCAGTCATCACAATGCTTCATGACATTTGTCATCACAATGCAACATGCATTTGTCATTACAATCCTACATGACTCATGCTTCATAGTGTTCCATACCCTGGTCTTCACAATGTTCTATGCCCACTCTCATTACAATAATCCATGAAATATTTTAGACCTATGTTCCATGCCCTTCTCATCACAATGCTCCATTACCTCTGTCATAACAATGCAACATGACCCCTGCCATCACAATATTCCACGGCCTAGTCATCACAAGGTTCCATGACACTTGTTATCACAATGCTGAAGACCCTTGTAATCACAATGCTCCATGCCCTTGTCATCACAAAGCTCCATGACGCATGTCATCAGAAAGTTCCATGGCCTTCTCATCACAATGCTCCATGCCCTTGTCATCACAATGCTCCAAGAACACTGTAAACAAAATGTTCCATGCCCCTTTTCATCTCAATGCTCCATGAACGCTGTCATCACAATGCACCATGCCCATCATCATAATGCTACAGGATATTGTCATCACAATGAAATCAATATTCTCCATGTCCTCTCTCATCATAATGCTCCAAACCCTTGTGATCACAATGTTCCATAACACTTAGAATCACAACACCCCATGACGCTCATCATAACAATTAACCCTGGTCTTCTTATCACAATGCTCCATGAGCTTTGTCATCACAATGCTCAATAAACTAGTCATCACAATGCTCCCTGACACTAGTCGTCAGTATGCTCCTTGAACCCTGTCATGACAAGGCTCCATGCCTTTTTCATAACAATGATCCGTGCCGTATTCATCACAATACACCAAGATCCCTGTAATCACAATGCTCTATGCCCTTGTCATCACAAAACTCCATGACACATGTCATCTGAATGCTCCATGGCCTTCTCATCACAAAGCTCCATGCCCTAGTCATCACAGTGCTCCATGACCCCTGTAATCACAATGCTCCATGCCCCTTTTCATCAGACTGCTCCATGAGACTTGTCATCACAAGTCTCCATGGTCTTCTCATCGCAATGCTCCAGGACATTGTCATCACCATGCTCCATTCCCTTGTCATCACAATGCTCAATGACCCGTATTATCACAATAATCCATGAACATATTCAGCCCAATGCTCCACGACCTACACATCACAGTGCTCCATGGCCAATATCATCACAATGCTCCATGACCACTGTCATCACAACACTCCATGACTCCTGACAACACAATGATCCGGGACTCTTGTCATCACAGTGCTCCATTCACTAGTCATCACAATGCTCCATGACCCCTGTCATCACAACACTCCATGAATATTTCAGCCCAGGGCTCCATGAACCTTGTCATCACAATGATCCTTGCACTTGTCATCCCAATGCTCCCTGACGCCTGTATTCAAAATGCTCCGTGACGCCTGTCATCACAGTTCTCCATGAAACATGTCCTCACAATGCTCCATGCCTTTGTCACCAAAATGCTACATGACGTTGTCATTACAATGCTCTATGCACTATTCATCACAATACTCCATTTCCATTGTCATCACCATCCTCCATGAACCTTGGGATCACATTGCCTCATGCCCTTGTCATCACAATGTTCCATGCTACTTGAAATCAAAATGATCCATGACCTCTGTCATCACAATGTTCCAAACCCATGTGATCACAGTGTTCAATAACACTTGTCATCACAACGCTCCATGATACCTATCATCACAATATTCCATGCACTTTTCATCACAATGCTCCATGACATTGTCATCAAAATGCTCAATACACTTGTCATCACAATGCTCCCTGATATATGTCATCAGAATGCTCCTTGAACCCTGTCACGAAAAGGCTCCATGCCTTTTTCATCACAATGCCCCATGCCGTTTTCATCACAATGCTCCATGTCACTGTCATCAAAATACTCCATAAGCTTGTCATCAGAATGCTCCATGACCCTTGTCATCACAATTCTCCATGCATTTGTCAGCACAATGCTCCCTGACCCTTGTCATCACAATGCTCCAAGCCATTGTCATCACAATGCTCCATTACCTTTGTCATCAGAATCCTCCATGTCACTTGGCATCACAATGCTCCATGCCATTGTCATCACAACGGGCCATTGCATATGTCATCACAATGCTCCCTGACACCTGTCTTCACAATAATGCATGACCTGGTCATCACAATGATCCAGGCCCTTGTCATCACAATGCGCCATTCCAACTCTCATCGCAATAATCAATGAAATTTATTAGACCAATGTTCCATGCCCTTGTCATAACAATGCTCTATTCCCTTATTATCACAATGCTCCATGACCCCTGTCATCACAATGCTCCGTGACTACAGTCATCACAATGCTTCATGACCTTTGTCATCACAGTGGTCCATGCCCGTGTCATCACAAGGCTCTTTGACATTTGTAACCACAATGCTCCTTGAACTTTTCTTCACAATTCTCTGTGACCCTTGTCATCCCAATGCTCCATGTCTTTGTCAGAACAATGCTCCATGACAATTATCATCACAATGTTCCACGCGCACTTCATCATAACGGTCCACAACCTTGGCATTGCAATGCTCCATAAAGCTTGGAATCACAATGCTCCATGCTCCTCTCATCAAAATGCTCTCCCAACAGAGATATCACAGTGTTCCATCAGTAGTCATCACAATACTCCATCACCCCTGTAATCACAATGTTCCATGACTCTGTCATCACACTGCTACATCCCCATATAATCACAATGTTCCATGACCCCTGACATCACAGTGTTCCATAACCCCTGTCATCAAAATGCTCCATGGCCCTTTTCATCCCAAAGCTCCAAGATCCCTGACATCACAATGTTCTATAACCCCTGCCATAAAAATGTTCCATTACACATTTCATCAAATTGCTGCATGACCCTGTCATCAAAATGCTCCCTGCCCTTCTCATCACAATGCACAACACACTTGTCATCAAAATGCTCCATGACTTTTGTCATCACAAAGCTCCATGACACTTGGCATCACAATGCTCCATGTCATTGTCATCACAATGCTCCATGAAACCTCTCATAACGTTGCTAAATGCCCTTGTCATCACAAAGCTCCATGACACTTTTCATCACAATGCTCGATGCCCTTCTCATCACAATGCTCCATGCCTTTGTCATTACAATCCTGCATGAACCATGTATCATAGTGTTCCGTACCCTTGTCATCACAATGCTCCATGTCCACTCTCATCACAATAATCCATGAAACATTTCAGACCAATGTTCCAAGCCCTTCTCATCACAATGCTGCATTACCTCTGTCATAACAATGCACCATGACCACTGCCATCACAATGATCCAACGCCTAGTCATCACAAGGATCCATGACACTTGTCATCACAATGCTGAAGACCCCTGTAATCACAGTTCTCCATGCCCTTGTCATCACAAAGCTCCATGATGCATGTCATCAGAATGCGCCATGGCCTTCTCCTCACAATGCTCCATTACCTTTTCATCACAATGCTAATAGACCCCTGTAAACACAATGCTCCATGCCAATTTTTATCTCAATGCTCCATGAATCCTGTCATCACAATGCACCATGCCCATCATCATAATGCTTCAGGCTATTGTCATCACAATGAAATCAATATTCTCCATGACCTCTGTCATCATAATGCTCCAAACCCTTGTGATCACAATGTTCCATAACACTTATCATCACAACACACCATGACGCTCATCATCACAATTAGCCATGGCATTCTCATCGCAATGCTTCAAGATCTTTATCATCACAATGCTCAATACACTTGTCATCACAATGCTCCCTTACACTTGTCATCAGTATGCTCCTTGAAAACTGTCATGACAAGGCTCCATGCCTTTTTCATCTCAATGATCAGTGCCCTTTTCATCACAATGCTCCAAGATCCCTGTAATCACAATGCTCCATGTCTTTGTCATCACAAAACTCCATGACGCATGTCATCAGAATGCGCCATGGTCTTCTCATCACAATGCCCCATGCCCTAGTCATCACAGTGCTCCAAGGTCACTGTAATCACAATGCTCCATGCCTCTTTTAATCAGAATGCTCCATTAGACTTGTCATCACAAGTCTCCATGGTCTCCTCATCACAATGCTCCATGACCCCGGTCATCACAACACTCCAGGAATATTTTCAGCCCAGTGCTCCATGACCCTTGTCATCACAATGATCCATGCCCTTGTCATCCCAATGCTCCATGACACCTGTATTCACAATTGTCCATGACTCTTGTCATCAAAGTGCTCCATGACACATGTCATCACAATGCTCCATGCCTTTGTCAGCAAAATGCTACATGACCCTGTCATTACAATGCTCTATGCGCTTGTCATCACAATACTCCATTTCCATTGTCATCACAATCCTCCATGAACCTTGGGATCACATTGCTTCATGCCCTTGTCATCACAATGCTCCCTGCTCCTTGAAATCAAAATGATCCATGACCTCTGTCATCACAATGCTCCAAACCCTTGTGATCACAGTGTCCCATAACACTTGTCATCACAACGCTCCATGATGCCTGTCATCACAATATTCCATGCTCTTTTCATCACAATGCTCCATGATCTTTGTCATCACATTTCTCAATACACTTGTCATTACAATGCTTCCTGAGACTTGTCATCAGAATGCTCCTTGAACCATGTCACAAAAAGGCTCCATGCCTTTTTCATCACAATGCCCCATGCTGTTTTCATCACAATGCTGCATGCCATTGTCATCAAAATACTCCACAATCTTGTCATCAGAATGCTCCATGACCCTTGTCATCACAATTCTCCATGCACTTGTCAGCAAAATGCTCCCTGACCCTTGTCATCACAATGCTCCAAGCCATTGTCATCACAATGCTCCATTACCTTTCTAATCAGAATCCTCCATGACACTTGGCATCACAATGCTCCATGCCATTGTCATCACAATGGGCCACTACATATGTCATCACAATGCTCCCTGACACCTATCTTCACAATACTGCATAACCTGTTCATCACAACGATCCATGCTCTTGTCATCACAATGCGCCATTCCAACTCTCATCGCAATAATTCATGAAATTTATTAGACCAATGTTCCATGCCCTTGTCATCACCATGCTCCATGCCCTTGTTATCACAGTGCTCCATGACCCCTGTCATCACAATGCTCCGTGACTCCAGTCATCTCAACGCTTCATAACGTTTGTCATCACTATGGTCCATGCCCGACTCATCACAAGGCTCTGTGACCTTTTTAACCACAATGCTCCATGAACTTTTCATCACAATTCTCTTTGACACTTGTCATCACAATGCTCCATGTCTTTGTCAGAACAATGCTCCATCACCATTGTCATCAAAATGTGCCATGCACATTTCATCACAAAGGTCCATAACATTTTCATTGCTATGCTCCATATACATTGAAATCACAATGCTCCATGCACTTCTCATCAAAATGCTCTCTCACCAGAGATATCACAGTGTTCCATCACTAGTCATCTCCATACTCCCTCACCCCTGTAATCACAATGTTCCATGACCCTGTCATCACAATGCTACATCCTCTTACCATCACAATGTTCCATGACCCCTAACATCACAATGTTCCATAACCCCTGTCATCAATACGCTCCATGACCCTTTTAATCCCAAAGCTCCAAGACCCCTGACATCACAATATTCTATAACCCCTGCCATCAAAATGTTCCACTACAATTTCATCAAATTGCTGTATGACCCGGTCATCAAAATGATCCCTGCCCTTCTCATCACAATGCACCATGCCCTTGTCATCAAAATGCTCCATGACTTGTCATCACAAAGCTCCATGACCCTTGGCATCACAATGCTCCATGTCATTGTCATCACAATGCTCCATGAACCCTCTCATAACATTGCTCGATGCCCCTGTCATCACAAAACTCCATGACAATTGTCATCACAATGCTCGATGCCCTTCTCATCACAATGTTCCATGCCCTTGTCATTACAATCCTGCATGACCCATGTATCATAGTGTTCCGTAACCTTGTCATCACAATGCTCCATGCCCACTCTCATCACAGTAATCCATGAAACATTTCAGACCTATATTCCATTCCCTTCTCATCACAATGCTCCATTACCCCTTTCATAACAATGCACCATGACCCCCCGCCATCACAATGTTCCACGGCCTAGTCATCACATGGTTCCATGAAAATTGTCATCACAAAGCTCAAGACCCCTGAAATCACAGTGCTCCATGCCCTAGTCATCACAAAGCTCCATGACGCATGTCATCATAAAGTTCCATGGCCTTCTTATCACAATGCTCCATGCTCATGTCATCACAATGCTCCAAGACCCTTGTAATCACAGTGTTCCATGCCACTTTTCATCTCAATGCTCCATGAACCCTGTCATCACAATACAGCATGCCCATCATCATAGTGTTTCAGGCTATTGTCATCACAATTAAATCAAAATGCTCCATGACCTCTGTCATCAGAATACTCCGAACCCTTGTGATCACAATGTTCCATAACACTTATCATCACAACAACCCATGACGCTCATCATCACAATTATCCATGGCCTTCTCATCACAATGCTCTATGACCTATGTCATCACAATTCTCAATACACTTGTCATCACAATGCTCCCTGACACTTGTCGTCAATATGCTCCTTGAACCCTGTCATGGCAAGGCTCCATGCCTTTTTCATCACAATGATCCATGCCCTTTTCATCACAATGCTCCAAGACCCTTGTAATCACAATGCTCCATGCCCTTGTCATCACAAAGCTCCAGGACACATGTCATCAGAATGCTCCATGGCCTTCTCATCACCATGATCCATGCCCTTGTCATCACAATGCTCCAAGACCCCTGCAATCACAATGTTCCATGCCCCTTTTCAACAGAATGCTCCATGAGACTTCTCATCAAAAGTCTCCATGGGGGGCCTCCCTGGTGGCGCAGTGGTTGAGAGTCCGCCTGCCGATGCAGGGGATACGGGTTCGTGCCCCGGTCTGGGAGGATCCCATATGCCGCGGAGCGGCTGGGCCCGTGAGCCATGGCCGCCGGGCCTGCGCATCCGGAGCCTGTGCTCCGCAACGGGCGAGGCCACAACAGTGAGAGGCCCGCATACCGCAAAAAAAAAAAAAAAAAAGTCTCCATGGTCTTCTCATCACAATGCTCCAGGACATTGTCATCAACATGCTCCATTCGCTTGTCATCGCAATGCTCCATGAAGAATATCATCAAAATGCTCCATGACCACTGTCATCACAACATTCTATGACACCTGACAACACAATGATCCGGGATACTTGTCATCACAATGATCTATGCCCTTGTCATCCCAATGCTCCATGACCCCTGTATTCACAATGCTCCGTGACGCTTCTTATCACAGTGCTCCATGACACATGTCGTCACAATGCTCAATGCCTTGGTCAGCAAAATGCTACATGACCTTGACATTACAATGCTCTGTGCGCTTGTCATCACAATACTCCATTTCCATTGTCATCACAATCCTCCATGAACATTGGGATCACATTGCTTCATTCGTTTGTCATCACAATGCTCCATGCTCCTTGAAATCAAAATAATCCATGAGCTCTGTCATAACAATGCTCCAAAACCTTGTGATAACAGTGTTCCATTATACTTGTCATCACAACACTCCATGATGCCTGTCATCACAATACTCCATGCCCTTTACGTCACAATGCTCATGACAATTGTCATCGCAATTTTCAATATACATGTCATGACAATGCTCCCTGACACTTGTCATCAGAATGCTCTTTGAACCCTGTCACGAAAAGGCTCCATGCCTTTTTCCTCACAAATCCCCATGCTGTTTTCATCACAATGCTCCATGCCATTGTCATCAAAATACTCCACAAGCTTGTCATCAGAATGCTCCATGACACTTGTCATCACAATTCTCCATGAACTTTTCAGCACAATGCTCCCTGACCCTTGTCATAACAATGCTCCCAGCCATTGTCATCACAATGCTGCTTTACATTTGTCATCAGAATCCTCCATGACACTTGGCATCACAATGTTCCATGCCATTGTCATCACAATGGGCCATTACATATGTCATCACAATGCTCCCTGACACCTGTCTTCACAATACTGCATGATCTGGTCATCACAATGCTCCATGCCCTTTTCATCAGAATGCGCCATTCCAACTGTCATCGCAATAATCCATGAAACTTAGACCAAAGTTCCATGCCCTTGTCATCACAATGCTCCATGAACCCTGTTTTACAATGCTCCCTGACTCCAGTCATCACAATGCTTCATGACCTTTGTCATCACAATGGTCCATGCCCTCGTCATCAACAGTCTCTGTGACATTTTTATCCACAATGCTCCATGAAATTTTCATCACAATGCTCTTTGACCTTTGTCATCACAATGCTCTATGCCTTTCTCATCACAATGCTCCATGACCCTTGTCATCACAATGCTCCAAGACTTTGTCATCACAATGCTCCATTACCTTTGTCATCAGAATCCTCCATGACACTTGTCATCACAATGCTCCTTGACACTTGTCATCAGACTCCTCCATGACACCTGGCATCACAATATGCCATGCCATTGTCATCACAATGGGCCATTACATATGTCATCACATTGCACCCTGACACCTGTCTTCACCATACTGCCTGACCTGGTCATCACAATGCTCCATGCCCTTGTCATCACAATGTGCCATTCCATCTGTCATCACAATAATCCATGAAACTTATTAGACCAATGCTCCATCGCTTTTTAATCACAATGCTCCGTGCCCTTGTTATCACAATGTTCCAAGACCCCTGTAATCAGAATGCTCCATGCTCATTTCCATCAGTATGCTCCCTGAGACTTGTCTTCACAAGGCTCCATGTTTTTCTATTCACAAAGCTGCAGGACATTGTCATCACAATGCTTCACGACCTTGTCATGAAAATTCTCAATGGCCCTTGTCATCATAATGCTCCAAGCCCTAGTCATCACAATGCTTCATTATATTTGTCATCACAATCCTCCATTACATTTGGCATCTAAATGCTCCCTGCCATTGTCATCGCAATGGACAATGACATATGTCATCAGAATGCTCCCTGACACCTGTCTTCACAATACTCTATGACCTTCTCCTCACAATGCTCCATGCCCTTGTCATCACAATGCACCATGTCCACTCTCATCACAATAATCTATGAAACGTGTAAGACCAATGCTCCATGCCCCTGTCATCACAATGCTCCATGACCATTGTCATCACAATGCTCCATTACCCCTGTCATCACAATGCTCCTTGACTCCAGTCATCACAATGCTTCATAACGTTTGTCAACACAACGGTCCATGCTCGCGTCATCAAAAGGCTCTGTGTCCTTTGTAACCACAATAATCCATGAACTATTTATCACAATGCTCCGTGACCCTTGTCATCACAATGCTCCATGCCTTTGTCAGAACAATGCTCCATGACACTTGTCATCACAATGTGCCACACGCTTTTCATCACATTGATAAACAACCTTGTCATCGCTATGCTCCATAAACCTTGTAATCACAATGCTCCATGCACTTCTCTTCCAAATGCTCTGTCACCTGAGATATCACAATATTCCATCACTAGTTATCACAATCCTCCCTCACCCCTGTAAGCACAGTGTTCCATGACCCCTGTCATCACAATGCTACATCCCCTTATCAGCACAATGTTCCATGACCCCTGACATCACAATATTCCATAACCCCTGTCATCAAAATGCTCCATGACCCTTTTCATCCCAAAGCTCCATGACCCCTGGCATCACAATGTTCTATAACCCCTGTCATCAAAATGTTCCATTACACTTTTCATCAAATTGCTGCATGAACGTGTCATCAAAATGCTCTCTGCCCTTCTCATCACAATGCACCACACCCTTGTCATCAAACTGCTCTATGACCTTTGTCATCACAAACTCCATGACCCTTGGCATCACAATGCTCCATGTCATTGTCATCACAATGCTCCATAAACACTCTCATCACATTGCTCCATTCACTTGTCATTACAAAGCTCCATGACACTTTTCATCACAATGCTCGATGCCCGTCTCATCACAATGCTCCATGCCCTTGTCATTACAATCCTCAATGAACCATGTATCACAGTGTTCCGTGCCCTTGTCATCACAATGCTCCATGCCCACTCTCATCACAATAATCCATGAAATATTTCAGATCAATGCTCAAAGCCCTTCTCATGAAAATGCTCCATTACCTCTGTCATAACAATGCTCCATGACCACAGCCATCACAATGTTCCACGGCCTTTTCTTCACAAGGCTCCATGACCCTTGTCATCACAATGCTCCATGCCCTTGTCATCACAAACTCCATGACGCATGTCATCAGAATGTTAGATGGCCTTCTCATCACAATGCTTGATGCCCTTGTCATCACAATGCTCCAAGACCCCTGTAATCACAATGCTCCATGCCCCTTTTCATCTCAATGCTCCATGAACCCTGTCATCACAATGCACCATGCCCATCATCATAATGCTTCAGGCTATTGTCATCACAATGAAATCAAAATTCTGCATGACCTCTGTCATCATAATGCTCCAAACCCTTGTGATCACAGTGTTCCATAACACTTATCATCACAACACTCCATGACGATCATCATCACAATTATCCATGGCCTTCTGATCACAATGCTCCATGACATTCGTCATCACAATTCTCAATACACTTGTCATCACAATGCTCCCTGACACTTGTCGTCAGAATGCTCCTTGAACCCTGTCATGAAAAGGCTCCAGGCCTTTTTCATCACAATGTCCCATGCCGTTTTCATCACAAATCTCCATGCCATTGTCATCAAAATACTCCACAAATTTGTCATCAGAATGCTCCATGACCCTTGTCATCACAATTCTCCATGCACTTGTCAGCAAAATGCTCCCTGACACTTGTCATCACAATGCTCCAAGCCATTGTCATCACAATGCTCCATTACCTTTGTCATCAGAATTCTCCATGACATTTGGCATCACAATGCTCCATGCCATTGTTATCACAATGGGCCATACATATGTCATCACAATGCTCCCTGACACCTCTCTTCACAATACTGCATAACCTGGTCATCACAATGCTCCATGCCCTTGTCATCAGAATGCACCATTCCAAATGTCATCGCAATAATACATGACACTTGTCAGACCGATACTCCATGCCCCTGTCATCACAATGCTCCATGCCCTTGTTATCACAATGCTCCATGACCCCTGCCATCACAATGCTCTTTGACTCCAGTCATCACAATGCTTCATGACCTTTGTCACCACAATGGTCCATGCCCTCGTCATCATCACTCTCTGTGAGCTTTTTAACCAAAATGATCCATGAACTTTTCATCACAATGCTCTTTGACCCTTGTCATCACAATGCTCTATGCCTTTCTCAGCACAATGCTCCATGACCCTTGTCATCACAATGCTCCATGCGCTTGTCAGCACAATGCTCCATGACACATGTCATCACAATGCTCCATGACCCCTGTCAACACAGTGCTCCGTGACTCCGGTCATCACAGTGATTCATAATGTTTGTCATCACAATGGTCCATGCCCGCGTTATCACAAGGCTCTGTGACCTTTTTAACCACAATGCTCCTTGAACATTTCATCTCAATGCTGCGTGACCCTTGTCATCACAGTGCTCCATGCCTTTGTCAGAAAAATGCTCCATGACCCTTGTCATCACAATGTGCCACGTGCATTTGCTCCCAACGTTCCACATATTTGTCATCGCAATGCTCCATAAAACTTGTAATCACAATGTTCCATGCCCTTCTCATCACAATGCTCCATTACACCTGTCATAACCATGCTCCATGACTCTGCGATCACAATGTTCCACGGCCTTGTCATCACAAGGCTCCATGCCCTTGTCATCACAAAGCTCCATGACGCATGTCATCAGAATGCTCCATGGCCTTCTCCTCACAATGCTCCATGCCCTTGTCATCACAATGCTCCAAGACCCCTGTAATCACAATGCTCCATGCCCCTTTTCATCTCACTGCTCCATGAACCCTGTCATCAGAAAGCACCATGCCCATCATCATAATGCTTCAGGCTATTGTCACTAAAATGAAATCAAAATTCTCCATGACCTCTGTCATCATACTGCTCCAAACCCTTGTGATCACAATGTTCCATAACACTTATCATCTCAACACCCCATGACGATCATCATCACCGTTATCCATGGTCTTCTCATCACAATGCTCCATGATCATTGTCATCACAAAGCTCAATACACTTGTCATCACAATACTCCCTGACACCTGTCGTCAGTATGCTCCTTGAACACTGTGATGACAAGGCTTCATGCCTTTTACATCACAATGATCCATGCCTTTTCATCACAATGCTCCAAGACCCCTATAATCACAATGCTCCATGGCCTTGTCAGCACAAAGCTCCATGACGCATGTTATCGGAGTTCTCCATGGCCTTCTCCTCAAAATGCTCCATGCCCTTGTCATCACAATGCTCCAAGTCCACTGTAATCACAATGCTCCATGCCCCTTTTCATTAGAATGCTCCATGAGACTTGTCATCACAAGTCTCCATGGTCATCTCATAACAATGCTCCAGGACATTGTCATCACCATGCTCTATTCCCTTGTCATCACAATGCTCCATGACCCCTGTCATTACAATAATCCATTAATATTTTCAGCCCAATGCACCATGACCTTCTCATCACAATGCTCCAAGACCAATATCATCACAATGCTCCATGACCACTGGCATCACAACCACCCATAACACCTGACAACACAATGATCCGGGACTCTTGTCATCAAAATGCTCCATGCCCTTGTCATCACAATGCACCATGTCCACTGTCATCACAATAATCTATGAAACTTGTCAGTCCAATGCTCCATTCCCCTGTCATCACAATGCTCCATGCCCTTGATATCACAATGCTCCATGACCCCTGTCATCACAATGCTCCGTGACTCCAGTAATCACAATGTTCCATAACCCCTGTCATCAAAGTGCTCCATGACCCTTTTCATCCCAAAGCTCCATGATCCCTGGCATCACAATGTTATATAACCCCTGTCATCAAAATGTTCCATTACACTTTTCATCAAATTGCTGCATGACCCTGTCATCAAAATACTCCCTGCCCTTCTCATCACAATGCACCACACCCTTGTCATCAAAATGCTCAATGACATTTGACATCACAAAGCTCCATGAACCTTGGCATCACAATGCTCTATGTCATTGTCATCACAATGCTCCATGAACCCTCTCATCACATTGCTCCATGCCCTTGTCATAACAAAGCTCCATGACACTTGTCACCACAATGCTCGATGCCCTTCTCATCACAATGCTCCACGCCCTGGTCATTACAATCCACCATGACCCATGTATCACAGTGTACCGTGCCCTTGTCATCACAATGCTCCATTCCCACTGTCATCACAATAATCCATAAAACATTTCAGACCAATGCTCAATGCCATTCTGATTACAATGCTCCATTACATCTGTCATAACTATGCTCCATGACCGCTGCCATCCCAGTGTTCCACGGCCTTGTCATCAAAAGGCTACATGACCCTTGTATCACAATGCTCCAACACACCTGTAATCACAATGCTCCAAGCCCTTGTCATCAAAAAGCTCCATGACGCATGCCATCAGAATGTTCCATGGCCTTCTCCTCACAATGCTCCATGCCCTTGTCATCACAGTGCTCCAAGACCCCTGTAATCACAAAGCTCCTTACCCCTTTTCGTTAGAATGCTCCATGAGACTTGTCATCACAAGTCTCCATCTTCATCTCATCACAATGCTTCAGGACCTTGTCATCACCATGCTCCATTCCCTTGTCATCACAATGCTCCTTGACACCTGTCATCACAATACTCAATGAACATTTTCAACCCAATGCTCCATGACGGTCTTATCACAATGCTCCATGAGCAGTATCATCACAATGCTCGATGACCACTGTCATCACAATGCGCCATTCCAACTGTCATCACAATAATCCATGAAACTTATTAGACCAATGCTCCATGCCCTTGTCATCACAATGCTCCACGACCAGTGTAAACACAATGTTCCATGCCCCTTTTCATCTCAATGCTCCATGATCCCTGTCATCACAATGCACCATGCCCATCATCATAAAGCTTCAGGCTATTGTCATCACAATGAAATCAATATTCTCCATGACCTCTGTCATCATAATGCTCCAAACCCTTGTGATCACAATGTTCCATAACACTTATCATCACAACACACCGTGACGCTCATCATGACAATTATCCATGGTCTTCTCATCACAATGCTCCATGGCCTTTGTCATCACAATGCTCAATACACTTGTCATCACAATGCTCCCTGACCCTTGTCTTCAGTATGCTCCATTAACCCTGTCATGACAAGTCTGCATGACTTTTTCATCACAATGATCCGTGCCCTTTTCATCACAATGCTCCAAGACACCTGTAATCACAATGCTCCAAGCCCTTGTCATCACAAAGCTCCATTACCCATGTCATCAGAATGCTGCATGGCCGTCTCTGACAATGCTCCATGCCCTTGTCATCACAATGCTCCAAGACCACTGTAATCACAATGATCCATGCCACTTTTCATCAGAATGCTCCATGAAACTTGTCATCACAAGCCTCCAAGGACTTCTCATCACAGTGCTACATGACCTTGTCATCACCATGCTCCATTCCCTTGTCATCACAATGCTCCATGACCATTGTCATCACAGTACTCCATGAATATTATCAGCACAGTGCTCCATAACCTTCTCATCACAATGCTCCATGACCAATAGCATCACAGTGCACCATGACAACTGTCATCACAACACTTCATGACACCTGACAACACAATGATCCGGGACTCTTGTCATCACTATGCTCCATTCCCTAGTCATCACAATGCTGCATGAACCCTGTCATCACAATGCTCCATGACACCAGTCTTCACAATACAGCATGACCTGTTTATCACAATGCTCCATGCCCTTGTCACCACAATGCACCATTCCAACAGTCATCGCAATAATCCATGAAAATAATGAGACCAATGATACATGCCCTTGTCATCACAATGCTCCATGCCCCTTTCATCACAATGCTCCATGACCCCTGTCATCACAGTGCTCCGTGACTCCAGTCATCACAATGCTTCATGACCTTTGTCATCACAATGGTCCATGCCCTCATCATCAACAGTCTCTGTGACCTTTTTAACCACAATGCTCCATGAACTTTTCATCACAATTCTCTTTGACCCTTGTCATCACAATGCTCTATGCCTTTCTCAGCACAATGCTCCATGACCCTTGTCCTCACAATGCTCCATGCGCTTGTCAGCACAATGTTCCATGACACATGTCATCACAATGCACCATGCGCTTGTCATCACAGTGCTCCACAATCTTGTCATCACAATGCTCCATAAACCTTGTCATCACAATGCTCCATGCACTTCTCATCAAAATGCTTTCTCACCACTGATATCACAATGTTACTTCACTATTCGACACAATACTCCCTCACCTCTGTCATCACAATGTTCCATGACTCCTGTCATCACAATGCTACATGCCCTTATCATCACAATGTTCGATGACCCATGACATCACAATGTTCCATAACCCTTGTCATCAAAATGTTCCTTGACACTTTTCATCAAATTTCTCCGTGACCATGTCATCACAATGCTCCCTGCACTTCTCATTACAATGCACAACGCCCTTGTCATCAAAATGTTCCATGACCTTTGTCATCACAAATATCCATGACCCTTGGCATCACATTGCTCCATGCCCTTGTCATCACTAAGCTCCATGACACATGTCATCAGAATGCTCCATGGTCTTCTCATCACAATGCTCCATGACCTTTGTCATCACAATGCTCAATAAACTTGTCATCAATATGCTCCATGACACTTGTTGTCTGTATGCTCCTTGAACCCTGTCATGGCAAGGCTCCATGCATTTTTCATCACAATATTCCATGCCCTTTTCATCACAATGCTACAAGACCCCTGTAATCACAATTCTCCATGCGCTTGTCATCACAAAGCTCAATGACTCATGTCCTCAGAATGCTCCTTGGCCTTCTCTTCACAATGATCCATGCCCTTGTCATCACAATGTTCCAAGACCCCTGTAATCACAATAGTCCATGCACCTTTTGATCAGTATGCTATATGAGATTGTCATCACAAGGCTCCATGGATTTCTCATCACAATGCTCCATGCCCTTGTCATCACAATGCACCATGTCCACTGTCATCACAATAATCTATGAAACTTGTCAGACCAATGCTCCATGCCCCTGTCATCACAATGCTCCATGCCCATGTCATCACAATGCTCCATGACCCCTATCATCACAGTGCTCCGTGACTCCAGTCATCACAATGCTTCATAATGTTTGTCATCAAAACGGTCCTTGCCCGTGTCATCACAAGGCTCTGTGACCTTTGTAACCAAAATGCTCCATGAACTTTTCATCACAATGCTTCGTGACCCTTGTCATCACAATGCTCCATGCCTTTGTCAGAACAATGCTCCATGACCCTTGTCATCACAATGTGCCACGTGCTTTTCATCACATCGGTCCTCAACCTTGTCATCGCTATGCTTCATAAACCTTGTAATCCCAATGCTCCATGCACTTCTCATCCAAATGCTCTCTCACCAGAGATATCACAATGTTCCATCACTAGTCATCACAATGCTCCCTCAACCCTGTAATCATAATGTTCCATGACCCCTGTCATCACAGTGCTACATAACCTTATCATCACAATGTTCCATGATCCCTGACATCACAATGTTCCATAACCCCTGTAATCAAAATGCTCCATGACCCTTTTCATCCCAAAGCTCCATGACCCCTGACATCACAATGTTCTATAACACCTGTCCTCAAAATATTCCATTATATTTTAATCAAATTGCTGCATGAACCTGTAATCAAAATGCTCCCTGCCCTTCTCATCACAATGCACCACACCATTGTCATCGAAATGCTCCCTGTTATTTGTCATCACAAATCTCCATGACCCTTGGCATCACAATGCTCCATGAACACTCTCATCACATTGCTCCATGCCCTTGTCATCACAAAGCTCCATGACGCTTGTCATCACAATGCTCGATGCCCTTCTCATCGCAATGCTCCATGTCCTGGTCATTACAATCCTCCATGAACCATGTATCACAGTGTTCCGTGCCCATGTCATCCCAATGCTCCATGCCCACTCTCATTACAATAATCCATGAAATATTTTAGACCAAAGCTCAATGCCCTTCTCATCACAATGCTCCATTACCTCTGTCATAACAATGCTCCATGACACCTGCCATCACATTGTTCAACGGCATGTCATCACAAGGCTGCATGATCCTTGTCATCACAATTCCCCAAGACCCCTGTAATCACAATGCTCCATGCCCTTGTCATCACAGTGCTCCATGATGCATGTCATCAGAATTTTCCATGGCCTTCTCATCACCATGCTCCATGTCCTAGCCATCACAATGCTCCAAGACCCCGGTAATCACAATGCTCCATTCCCCTTTTCATCTCAATGCTCCATGAACCCAGTCATCACAATGCACCATGCCCATCATCATAATGTTTCATGCTATTGTCATCACAATGAAATCTAAATTCTCCATGACATCTGTCATCATAATGCTCCAAACCCTTGTGATCACAATGTTCCATAAGACTTATCATCACAACACCCCATGACGCTCATCATCACAATTATCCATGGTGTTCTCATCACAATGCTCTATGACATTTGTCATCAAATGCTCAATACACTTGTCATCACAATGCTACCTGACACTTGTCGTAAGTATGCTTCTTGAACACTGTCATAACAAGGCTCAATGCCTTTTTCTTCACAAGGATACATGCCCTTTTCATCACAATGCATCAAGACACCTGTAATCACAATGCTCCACGACCTACTCATCACAATTCTCCATGGCCAATATCATCACAATGCACCATGACCACTGTCATCTCAACACTCCATGACACCTGACAACACAATGATCCGGAATTCCTGTCATCAAAATGCTCCATTCCCAAGTCATCACAATGCTCCATGACCCCTGTCATCACAATACTCCATGAACATTTTCAGCCAAATGCTCCATGACCCTTGTCATCACATTGAACCATGCCCTTGTCATCCCAATGCTCCATGACCACTGTATTCACAATTCTCCGTGACGCTTGTCATCACAGTGCTCCATGACACCTGTCATCACAATGCTCCATGCCTTTGTCAGCAAACGCTACATGACCTTGTCATTACAATGCTCTATGCGCTTGTCATCACAATACTCCTTTACCATTGTCATCACAATCCTCCATGAACCTTGGGATCACATTGCTTCATACCCTTGTCATCACAATGCTCCATGCTCCTTGAAATCAAAATGATCCATGACCTCTGTCATCACAATGCTCCAAACCCTTGTCATCACAATGTTCCATAACACTTCTCATCACAATGCTCCATGATGCCTGTCATCACAATACTCCACGGCCTTTTCATCAAAATGCTCCATAACCTTTGTCATCACAATTCTAATACACTTGTCAATACAATGCTTCCTGAAACTTGCCGTCAGAATGCTCCTTGAAACCTGTCACGAAAAGGCTCCATGCTTTTCTCATCACAATGCCCCATGCCGTTTTCATCACAATGCTCCATGCCACTGTCATCAAAATACTCCACAAGATTGTCATCAGAATGTTCCATGACCTTTTTCATCACAATTATCCATGCACTTGTCAGCACAATGCTCCCTGAACCTTGTCATCACAATGCTCCAAGCCATTGTCATCACAATGCTAAATTACTTTTGACATCACAATGCTCCGTGACTCCAGTCATCACAATGCTTCATAACGTTTGTCATCACAACGGTCCATGCCCGCGTCATCACAAGGCTCTGTGACTTTTGTAACCACAATGCTCCATGAACTTTTCATCACAATGCTCCGTGAAACTTGTCATCCCAATGCTCCATGCCTTTGTCAGAACAATGTTCCATGACTCTTGTCATCACAATGTGCCATGCGCTTTTCATCACAATGATCAACAACCTTGTCATCGATATGCTCCATAAACCTTGTAATCACAATGGTCCATGCACTTCTCATCCAAATGCTCTCTCACCTGAGATATCACAATGTTCCATCACTAGTCATCACAATCCTCCCTCAACCCTATAATCACAATGTTCCATGACCCCTGACATCACAATATTCCATAACCACTGTCATCACAATGCTCCCTGACACATTTCATCCCAAAGCTCCATGACCCATGGCATCACAATGTTCTGTAACCCCTGTCGTCAAAATGTTACATGACACTTTTCATCAAATTGCAGCATGAAACTGTCATCAAAATGCTCCCTTTCCTTCTCATCACAATGCACCACATGCTTGTCATCAAAATGCTCCATGACCGTTGTCATCACAAAGCTCCATGACCCTTGGCATCAAAATGCTCCATGTCATTGTCATCACAATGCTCCCTGAACGCTCTCATCCCATTGCTCCATGCCCTTGTCATCACAATGCTCCGTGACACTTGTCATCACAATGCTCGATGCCCTTCTCATCAAAATGCTCCGTGCCCTTTTCATCACAATCCTCCATGACCCATGTATCACAGTGTTCCGTGCCCTTGTCATCACAGTGCTCCATGCCCACTCTCATCACAATAATCCATGAAAACTTTCGGGCCAATGCTCAATGCACTTGTCATCACAATGCTCCATTACCTCTGTCATAAAAATTCTCCATGACCCCTGCCATCACAATGTTCCACGGCCTTGTCATCACAAGGCTCCCTGCCCCTTGACATCACAATGCTCCAAGACCCCTGTAATCAGAATGCTCCATGCCACTTTGCATCTCAATGCTCCATGAACCCTGTCATCACAATGCACCATGCCCATCATCATAATGCTTCAGGCTATTGTCATCACAATTAAATCAAAATTCTCCATGACCTCTGTCATCATAATGCTCCAAACCCTTGTGATCACAATGTTCCATAACACTTATCATCACAAATCCCCATGACGCTCATCATCACAATTATCCATGGTATTCTCATCACAATGCTCCATGAACTTTGTCATCACAATGCTCAATACACTTGTCATCACAATGCTCCCTGACACTTGTCATCAGTATGCTCCTTGAACCCTGTCATGACAAGGCTCCATGACTTTTTCATCAGAATGATCCATGCCCTTTTCATCACAATGCTCCAAGATCACTGTCATCACAATGCTCCATGTGCTTGTCATCACAAAACTCCATGAAGCATGTCATCAGAATGCCCCATGGCTTTCTCATCAAAATGCTCCATGCCCTAGTCATCAAAATGCTCCAAGACCCCTGTAATCACAATGCTCCATGCCCCTTTTCATCGGAATGCTCCGTGAGACTTCTCATCACAAGTCTCCATGGTCATCTCATCACAAAGATCCAGGATATTGTCATCACCATTCTCCATTCCCTTGTCATCACAATGCTCCATGACCCCTGTCATCACAATAATCCATTAACATATTCAGCTCAATGCTCCACGACCTACACATCACAATACTCCATGGCCAATATCTTCACAAGGCTCCATGACCACTGTCATCACAACACTCCATGACTCCTGACAACACAATGATACGGGACTCTTGTCATCACAATGCTCCATTCCCTACTCATCACTATGCTCCATGACCCATGTCATCACAACAGTCCATGAATATTTTCAGCCCAGTGCTCCATGACACTTGTCATCACAATGATCCATGCCCTTGTCATCCCAATGCTCCATGACCACTGTATTCACAATGGTCCATGACTCATGTCATCACAGTGCTCCATGACACATGTCATCACAATGCTCCATGCCTTTGTCAGCAAAATGCCACATGACCTTGTCATTACAATGCTCTATGTGCTTGTCATCACAATACTCCATTTCCATTGTCATCACAATCCTCCATGAACCTTGGGATCACAGTGCTTCATGCCCTTGTCATCACAATGCTCCATGCTCCTTTAAATCGATATGATCCATGACCTCTGTCATCACAAGGCTCCAAACTCTTGTGATCACAATCTTCCATAACACTTGTCATCACAACGCTCCATGATGCCTGTCATCACAATACTCCATGCCCTTTTCATCACAATGCTCCATAACCTTTGTCATCACAATTCTCAATATACATGTCATCACAATGCTCCCTGACATTGTCATCAGAATGCTCCTTGAAACCTGCCACGAAAAGGCTCCATGCCTTTTTCTTCACAATGCCCCATGCCATTTTCTTCACAATGCTCCAGGCCATTGTCATCAAAATACTCCACAAGCTTGTCATCAGAATGCTCCATGACCCTTGTCATCACAATTCTCCATGCAATTGTCAGCACAATGCTCCCTGTCCCATGTCATCACAATGCTCCAAGCCATTGTCATCACAATGTTCCATAACCTTTGTCATCAGAATCCTCCATGACACTTGGCATCACAATGCTCCATGCCATTGTCATCACAAAGGACCATTACATATGTCATCACAATGCTCCCTGACACCTCTCTTCACAATACTGCATGACCTGGTCATCACAATTCTCCATGCCATTGTCATCACAATGGGCCATTACATATGTCATCACAATGCTCCCTGACACCTCTCTTCACAATACTGCATGACCTGGTCATCACAATGCTCCATGCCCTTGTCATCACAATGTGCCATTCGAACTGTCATCGCAACAATCCATGGAACTTATTAGACTAATGTTCCATGCCCTTGTCATCACAGTGCTCCATGCCCTTCTTATCACAATGCTCCCTGACCCCTGTCATCACAATCCTCCGTGACTCCAGTCATCACAATGATTCATGACCTTTGTCATCACAATGGTCCATGCCCTCGTCATCAACAGTCTCTGTGACCATTTTAACCACAATGCCCCATGAACTTTTCATACAATGCTCTTTGACCCTTGTCATCACAATGCTCTATGGCTTTCTCAGCACAATGCGCCATGACCCTTGTCATCACAATGCTCCTTGCGCTTGTCAGCACAATGCTCCATGACACATGTCATCACAATGCACCATGCGCTTGTCATCACAGTGCTCTACAATCTTGTCATCACAATGCTCCATAAACATTGTCATCATAATCCTCCATGCACTTCTAATCAAAATGCTCTCTCACAACTGATATCACAATGCTACATCACTGTTTGTCACAATAATCTCTCCCAACTGTCATCACAATGTTCCATGACTCCTGTCATCACAATGCTACATGCACTTATCATCAAAATGTTCGATGACCCCTGACATCACAATGTTCCATAACACCTGTCATCAAAATGTTCCATGAAAATTTTCAACAAATTGCTCCATGAACCTGTCATCACAATTCTCCCTGCCCTTCTCATCACAATGCACAACGCCCTTGCCATCAAAATGCTCCATGACCTTTGTCATCTCAAAGAGGCCTGACACATGGCATCACAATGCTCCATGTCATTGTCATCACAATGCTCCATGACACAAGTCATCAGAATGCTACATGGCCTTCTCATCACAATGATCCATGCCCTTGCCATCACAATGCTCCATTACCCCTCTCATAACAATGCTCCATGCCCCTGCCATCACGATATTCCATGGCATTTTCATCACAAGGCTCCATGACCCTTCTCATCACAACACTCCAAGAACGCTGTAATCACAATGCTCCATGCCCTTTTTCATCTCAATGATCCATGAACCCTGTCATCACAATGCACCATGCCTATAATCATAATGCTTCATGCTATTGTCATCACAATGAAATCCAAATGCACCATGACCTCTGTCATAACAATGCTCCAATCCCTTGTGATCACAATATTCCATTACACTTGTCATCACAATGCCCCTTGACGCTCGTCATCTCAATTATCCTTGGTCTTCTAATCACAATGCTACATGACCTTTGTCATCACAATGCTCAATACACTTGTCATCAAAATGCTTCCTGACACTTGTTGTCTGTATGCTCCTTGAACTCTGTCATGACAAGGCTCCATGCCTTTTTCATCACAATGATCTAAGACCCATGTAATCAAAATGCTCCATGCCCTTGTCATCACGAATCTCAATGACGCATGCCATCAGAATGCTCCTTGGTCTTCTCCTCACAATGTTCCATGCCCTTGTCATCACAATGTTCCATGACCCCTGTAATCACAATGCTCCATGCCCCTTTTCATCAGTATGCTCCATGAGACTTGTCGTCACAAGGCTCCATAGCTTTGTCATCACAATGCTCCAGGATCTTTTCATCACAATGCTTCACGACCTTGTCATGAAAATTCTCAATGGCCCTTGTCATCATAATGCTGCAAGCCCTAATCATCACAATTCTGCATTATATTTGTCATCACAATCCTCCATTACAATTGGCATCACAATGCTCCATGCCATTGTCATCGCAATGGACCATGACATATGTCATCACAATGCTCCCTGACATCTCTCTTCACAATATTCCATGACCTTCTCATCACAATGCTCCATGCCCTTGTCATCACAATGCACCATGCCCATGGTCATCACAATAATCTATGAAATTTTTCAGACCAATGCTCCATTCCCCTGTCATCACAATGCTCCATGCACTTGTCATCACAATGCTCCATGACCCCTGTCATCCCAATGCTCCGTGACTCCAGTCATCACAATGCTTCATAACGTTTGTCATCACAATGGTCCATGTCCGCGTCATCACAAGGCTCTGTGACATTTGTAACCACAATGCTCCATGAACATTTCCTCACCATTCTCTGGGACCCTTGTCATCACAACGCTCCATGTCTTTGTCAGAACAATGCTCCATGACCATTGTCATCACAATGTGCAACGCACATTTCATCACAACTGTCCACAACCTTATGATTGCAATGCTCCATAAATTTTGTTATCACAATGGTCCATGAACTTCTCATCAAAATGCTCTCTCACCATAGATATCACAATGTTCCATCACTAGTCATCACAATACACCCTCACCCATGGAATCACAATGTTCCATGACCCTGTCATCACAATGCTACATCCCTTTATCATCACAATATTGCATGACCCCTGACATAACAATGTTCCATAACCCCTGTCATCAAAATGCTCCATGACCCTTTTCATCCCAAAGATCCAAGAACCCTGACATCACAATGTTCTATAACCCATGCCATCAAAATATTCCATTACGCTTTTTATCAAATTGCTGCATGAACCGGTCATCAAAATGCTCCCTGCACTTCTCATCACAATGCACCATTCCCTTGTCATCAAAATGCTCCATGACTTGTCATCACAAAGCTCCATGACACATGGCATCACAATGCTCCATGTCATTGTCATCACAATGCCCCATGAACCCTCTCATCACATTGCTCCATGCCCTTGTCATCACAAAGCTCCATGACACATGTCATCAGAATGTTCCATGGATTTCTCATCACAATGCTCCATGCCCTTGTCATCACAATGCTCAAGACCCCTGTAATCACAATGCTCCATGCCCCTTTTCATCTCAATGCTCCATGAACCCTGTCATCACAATGCATCATGCCCATCATTATAATGCTTCCGGCTATTGTCAGCACAATGAAATCAAAATTCTCCATGACCTATGTCATCACAATTCTCCATGTCCCCTGTCATCACAATACTTCATGAATATTTTCAGCCCAATGCTCCATGATACTTGTCATCACAATGATGCATGCCCTTTTCAACCCAATGCTCCATGACCCCTGTGTTCACAATCCTCCGTGATGTGTGTCATCACAGTGCTCCATGACACCTGTCATCACAATGCTAGATGACTTTGTCAGCAAAAGGCTAAATGACCTTGTAATTACAATGCTCTATGCGCTTGTCATCACAATACTCCATTACCATTGTCATCACAATCCTCCATGAACCTTGGGATCACATTGCTTTATGTCCTTGTCATCACAATGCTCCATGCTCCTTGATATCAAAATGATCCATGAAATCTGTCATCAAAATGCTCCAAAGCCTTGTGATCACAATGCTCCATATCACTTGTCATCACAACACTCCATGATGCCTGTCATCACAATAATCCATGCCCTTTTCATCACAATGCTCCATGACCTTGGTCATCACAATTCTCAATACACTTGTCATCACAATGCTCCCTGACACTTGTCCTCAGAATGCTCCTTGAACTCTGTCATAAAAAGGCTCCATGCCTTTTTCATCACAATGCCCCATGCCGTTTTTTCATCACACTGCTCCATGCCATTGTCATCATAATACTGCACAAGTTTGTCATCAGATTGCTCCATGACCCTTGTCATCACAATTCTCCATGCACTGGTCAGCACAATGCTCCTTAACCCTTGTCATCACAATGCTCCAATCCATTGTCATCACAATGCTCCATTACATTTGTCATCAGAATCATCCATGACACTTGGCATCACAATGCTCCATGCCATTGTCACCACAATGGGCCATTACATATGTCATCACAATGCTCCCTGACAGCTGTCTTCACAATACTGCATGACCTTCTCATCACAATGATCCATGCCCTTCCCATCACAATGCACCATGTCCACTGTCATCACAATAATCTATGAAACTTGTCAGACCAAGGCTCCATGTCCCTGTCACCAAAATGCTCTATGCCCTTGTCATCACAATGCTCTATGTCCACTGTCATCACAATGCTTCATAACATTTGTCATCACAATGGTCCATGACCGCGTTATCACAAGGCTCTGTGACCTTTATAACCACAATGCTCAATGAACTTTTCATCACAATGCTTCGTGACCATTGTCATCAAAATGCTCCATGCCTTTGTCAGAAAAATGCTCCATGACCCTTGTCATCACAATATGCTACGCGCTTTTCATCACAACGGTCCTCAAATTTGTCATGGTAATGCTCCATAAACCTTGTATTCACAATGCTCCATGTCCTTCTCATCACAATGCTCCATTATCCCTATCAGAACAATGTTCCATGACCACTGCCATCACAATATTCCACGGCCTTGTCATCACAAGGCTCCATGACACTTGTCATCACAATGCTCCAGACCCCTGTAATCACAATGCTCCATGCCCTTGTCATCAAAAAGCTCCATGACACATGCCATCAGAATGGTCCATGTCCTTCTCATCAAAATGCTCCATGCCCTTGACATCACAATGCTCCAAGAACCCTGTAATCACAATGCTCCATGCCCCTTTTCATCTCAATGCTCCATGAACACTGTCATCACAATGCATCAGGCCCATCATGATAATGCTTCAGGCTATTGTCATCACAATGAAATCTATATGCTCCATGACCTCTGTCATCACAATGCCCCAATCCCTTGTGATCACAATGTTCCATAACACTTATCATCACAACACCCAATGACGCTCATCATCACAATTATCCATGGTCTCCTCATCACAATGCTCCATGACCTTTGTTATCACAATGCTCAATACACTTGTCATCACAATGCTCCCTGACACTTGTCATCAGTATGCTCCATTAACCCTGTCATGACACGTCTCCATGCTTTTTCATCACAATGATCAATGCCCTTTTAATCACAATGCTCCAAGACCCCTGTAATCACAATGCTCCATGCCCTTGTCATCACAGAGCTCAATGACGCATGTCATCAGAATGCTCCATGGCCTTCTCCTCACAATGTTCCATCCCCTTGTCATCACAATGCTCCAAGACCCCTGTAATCACAATGCTACATGTCCCTTTTCATCAGAATGCTCCATGAGCCTTGTCATCACAAGTCTCCATTGTCTTCTCATCAAAGTGCTCCAGGAACTTGTCATCAAAATGCTCCATGATCCCTGTCATCACAATACTCCATGAACATTTTCAGCCCAATGCTCCATGACACTTGTCATCACAAATATCCATGCCCTTGTCATCCCAATGCTCCATGACCCCTGTATTCACAATGCTCCGTGACGCTTGTCATCACATTGCTCCATGACACCTGTCATCACAATGCTCCATGCCTTTGTCGGCAAAATGCTACCTGACCTTGTAATTGCAATGCTCTATTCGCTTTTCATCACAATACTCCATTACCATTGTCATCACAATCCTCCATGAACCTTGGGATCACATTGCTTCATGCCCTTGTCATCACAATGCTCCATGCTCCTTGAAATCAAAATGATCCATGACCTCTGTCATCACAATGCTCCAAACCCTTGTGATCACAATGTTTCATAACACTTGTCATCACAACGCTCCATGATGCCTGTCATCACAATAATCCATGCCCTACTCATCACAATGCTCCATGACATTTGTCATCACAAATCTCAATACACTTGTCATCACAATGCCCAATGCCTTTTTCATCACAATGTTCCATGCCATTGTCATCAAAATACTCCACAAGCTTGTCATCAGAATATTTCATGACCGTTTTCATCACAATTCTCCCTGCACCTGTCAGCAAATTTCTCCCTTACCCTTGTCATCACAATGCTCTAAGCCATTGTCATCACAATGCTCCATTACCTTTGTCATCAGAATCCTCCATGACACTTGGCATCACAATGCTCCATGCCATTGTCATCACTATGGGCCATTACATATGTCATCACAATGCTCCCTGACACCTGTCTTCACAATACTGCATGACCTGGTCTTCAGAATGCGCCATTACAACAGTCATCACAATAATCCATGAAACATATTAGACCAATGCTCCATTCCCTTGTCATCACAATGCTCCATGTCCTTGTTATCACAATGCTCCATGATGCCTGTCATCACAATGCTCCATGCCTCCATTCATCACAATGATTCATGACCTTTTTCATCACAATGGTCCATGCCCTCGTCATCAACAGTCTCTGTGACATATTTAACCACAATGGTCCAATAACTTTTCATCACAATGCTCTTTGACCCTTGTCATCACAATGTTCTCTGCCTTTCTCCACACAATGCTCCATGACCCATGTCATCACAATGCACCCTGCGCTTCTCTTCACAGTGCTCCACAATCTTGTCACCACGATGCTCCATAAAACTTGTCATCACAATTCTCCATGCACTTCTCATCAAAATGCTTTCTCACCAATGATATCACAATGTTACAGCACTATTCATCACAATACTCCCTCACCCCTGTCATCACAATGTTCCATGACTTTTGTCTTTGCAATGCTACATGCACATATCATCACAAAGTTCGGTGACCCCTGACATCACAATATTCCATAACCCCTGTCATCATAATGCTCCATAACACTTTTACTCAAAATGCTCAATGACCCCTGACATCACAATGTTCCATAACCCCTGTCATCATAATTCTCCATGATCCTTTTCATCAAAATGCTCCATGAACCCTGACATCACAATGTTCCATAACCCCTGTCATTAAAATATTCCATGACACTTTTCATCAAATTGCTCTATGACCCTGTCATCACAATGCTCCCTGCCCTTCTCATCACAATGTACCACGCCCTTGTCATCAAAATGCTCCATGACCTTTGTCATCACAAAGCTCCATGACAATTGGCATCTCAATGCTCCATGCCATTTTCATCACAATGCTGCATGAACCCTCTAATCACAATGCTCCATGCCCCTTTGCATCTCAATGCTCCATGAACCCTGTCAGCAAAATGCACCATGAGCAACATTATAATGCTTCAGGCTATTGTCATCACAATGAAATCAAAATATTCGATGAACTATCTCATCACAATGCTCCAAATCCTTGTGATCACAATGTTCCATAACACTTATCATCACAACGCCCCATGAAGCTCATCATCACAGTTATCCATGGTCTTCTCATCACAGTGCTCCATGACCATTGTCATCACAATGCTCTATACACATGTCATCACAATGCTCCCTGACACTTCTCATCTGTATGCTCCTGGAACCCTGTCATGACAAGGCTCCATACCATTTTCATAACAATGATCCATGCCAATTTCATCACAGTGCTCCAAGACACCAGTAATCACAATGCTCCATGCCCTTGTCATCACAATGCTCCAAGACACCTGTAATCACAATACTCCATTCCCCTTTTCATCAGAATGCTCCATGAGACTTCTTATTACGAGGCTCCATGGTCTCCTCATCACAGTGCTCCAGGAACCTTTCATCACTGTGCTCCATTCCCTTGTCATCACAATGCTCCATGACCCATGTCCTCACAATATTTCCTGAATATTTTCACGCCAATTCTCCAGGAAGTTCTCATCACAATGCTTCATGATCCCTATCATCACAGGGCTCCATGACCACTCTCATCACAACGCTCCATGACCCCTGACAACACAGTGATCCGGGACTCTAGTCATCACAATGCTCCATTCCCTAGTCATCACAATGCTCCATTAATATTTTCCGCCCAATGCTCCATGACACTTGTCATCACAATGATCCATGACCTTGCCATCCCAATGGTCCATGACCCATGTAATCACAATGATCCGTGATGCTTCTCATCAAAGTGCTCTATGACCCTTATCATCACAATGCTCCATGCCTGTGTCAGCAAAATGCTACATGACATTGCCATCAAAATGCTCCATTTGCTTGTCATCACAGTACTCCCTTAGCATTGTCATCACAATCATCCATGAACCTTGGGATCACATTGCTTCATGCCCTTGTCATCACAATGCTCCATGCTCCTTGAAAACAAAATGATCCATGACTTCTATCATCACAATGCTCCAAACCCTTGTGATCAAAATGTTCCATAACACTTGTCATCACAACGCTCCATGATGCCTCTCATCACAATACTCTATGCCATTTTCGTCAAAATGCTCCATGATCTTTTTCATCACAATTCTCAATACACATGTCATCACAATGTTCCCTGACACTTGTCATCAGAATGCTCCTTGAAACCTGTCATTAAATGGCTTCATGCCTTTTTCATCACAATGCTCCATGCGCTTTTGATCACAATGCTCCAAGCCATTGTCGTCACAATACTCCACAAGCTTGTCATCAGAATGCTCCATGACACTTGTCATCATATTTCTCCATGGCCACTGTCATCACAATGCTCCATACCCCTTGTCATTACTGTGCTCCATGACGCACGTCATCACAATTATCCATGGCTTTCTCATCACAATGCTCGACGCCATTGTCATCAAAATGCTCCATGACCCATGTAATCACAATGCTCCATGCACTTGTCATCACAAAGTTCCATTTCTTTGTCAGAACAATGCTCAATGAACATAGTCATCACAATGTGCCATGCGCATTTCATCACAACGGTCAACAACCTTGTCATTGCTATGCTTCATAAACCTTGTAATCACAATGGTCCATGCACTTCTCATCAAAATGCTCTCTCACCAGAGATATCACAATGTTCCATCTCTAGTCATCACAATACTCCCTCATCCCTGTAATCACAATGTTCCAGGACCCTGTCATCACAATGCTACATCCACTTATCATCACAATGTTCCATGACCCCTGGCATCACAATGTTCCATAACACCTGTCATCAAAATGCTCCATGACCCTTTTCATCCCAAAGCTCCAAGACCCCTGACATCACAATGTTCTATAACCCCTGCCATCAAAATGTTCCTTTACAGATTTTATCAAATTGATGCATGACCTGGTCATCAAAATGCTCCCTGCATTTCTCAGCACAATGCACCATGCCCTTGTCCTCAAAATGCTCCATGACTTGTCATCACAAAGCTCCATGACCCTTGGCATCACAATGTTCCATGTCATTTTCATCACAATGCTCCATGAACCCTCTCATCACATTGCTCCATGCACATGTCATCACAAAGCTCCATGACACTTGTCATCACAATGCTCGATGCCCTTCTCATCACAATGCTCCATGCCCTTGTCATTACAATCCTGCATGACCCATGTATCACAGTGTTCCGTGCCCTTGTCATCACAATTCTCCATGCCCACTCTCATCAGAATAATCCATGAAACATTTCAGACCAAAGTTCCATGCTTTTCTCATCAAAATGCTCCATTACACCTGTCATAAAAATGCACCATGACCCTTGCCATCAAAATGTTCCACGGCCTAGTCATCACAAGGATCCATGACACTTGTCATCACAATGCTCCAGACCCCTGAAAGCATAATGCTCCATGCCCTTGTCATCACAAAGCTCCATGACGCATGTCATCAGATAGTTCCATGGCCTTCTCATCACAGTGCTCCATGCCCTTGTCATCACAATGCTCCAAGACCCTTGTAATCACAATGCTCCATGCCCCTTTTCATCTCAATGCTCCATGAACCCTGTCATCACAATGCACCATTCCCATCATCATAATGCTACAGGCTATTGTCATCACAATGAAATCAATATTCTCCATGACCTCTGTCATCATAATGTTCCAAACCCTTGTGATCACAAGGTTCCATAACACTTACCATCACAACACCCCATGACGCTCATCATCACAATTATCCATGGTCTTCTCATCACAATGCTCCATGATCTTTGTAATCACGATGCTCAATACACTTGTCATCACAATGCTTCATGACACTTGTCGTCAGAATGCTCCATGAACCCTGTCATGACAAGGCTCCATGCCTTTTTCATAACAATGATCCATGCACATTTCATCACAATGTTCCAAGATCCCTGTAATCACAAATGCTCCATGCCCTTGTCATCACAAAACTCCATGACGCATGTCATCAGAATGCTCCATGGCCTTCTCATCACAATGCTCCATGCCCTAGTAATCACAATGCTCCAAGACACCTGTAATCACAATGCTCCATGCTCCTTTTCATCAGAATGCTCCATGAGACTTCTCATCAGAAGTCTCCATGGTCTTCTCATCACAATGCCCCAGGACCTTGTCATTACCATGCCCCATTCCGTTGTCATCAAAATGATCCATGACATATGTCATCACAATGCTCCATGCCCTTGTCATCAAAAAGCTCCATGACACATGTCATCAGAATGCTTCATGGCCTTCTCATCACAACGCTCCATGCTCTTGCCATCAAAATGCTCCAAGACCCCTGTAATCACAATGCTCCATGCCCCTTTTCATCAGAATGCTCCATGAGACTTATCATCACAAGTCTCCATGGTCTTCTCATCACAATGCTCTAGGACCTTGTCATCACCATGCTCCATTCCCTTGTCATCACAATGCTCCATGACCCCTGTATTCACAATAATCCATGAACATTTTCAGCCCAGTGCTCCGCGACCTACTCATCTCAATGCTCCATGGCCAATATCATCACAATGCTCCATGACCACTGTCATCACAACACTCCATGACACCTGACAACACAATGATCTGGGACTCTTGTCATCACAATGTTCCATTCCCTAGTCATCAAAATACTCCATGACCCCTGTCATCACAACACTCCATGAACATTTTCAGCCCAGTGCTCCATGACCTTTGTCATCACAATGATCCATGTCCTTGTCTTGCCAATGCTCCATGACCCCTGTATTCACAATGCTCCGTGACGCTTGTCATCACAGTGCTCCATGACACATGTCATCACAATTCTCCATGCCTTTGTCAGCAAAATGCTACATGGCCTTGTCATCACAATGCTCTATGTGCTTGTCATCACAGTACTCCATTTCCAATGTCATCACAATCCTCCATGAAACTCAGGATCACATTGCTTCATGCCCTTGTCATCAAAATGCTCCATGCTCCTTGAAATCGAAATGATCCATGACCTCTGTCATCACAATGCTCCAAATCCTTGTGATCACAGTGTTCCATAGCACTTGTCATCCCAACGCTCCCTGATGCTTGTCATCAAAATACTCCATGCCCTTTTCATCACAATGCTCCATGACCTTTGTCATCACAATTCTCAATACATTGTCATCACAATGCTCCCTGACATTTGTCATCAGAATGCTCACTGAAACCTGTCACAGAAAGTCTCCATGCCTTTTTCATCACAAAGCCCCATGCGGTTTTCATCACAATGCTCCATGCCATTGTCATCAAAATACTCCACAAGCTTGTCACCAGAATGCTCCATGACCCTTGTCATCACAATTCTCCATGCACTTGTCAGCACAATGCCCCCTGACCCTTGTCATCACAATGCTCCAAGCCATTGTCATCACAATGCTCCATTACCTTTGTCTTCAGAATCCTCCATGACACTTGGCATCACAATGCTCCATGCCATTGTCATCACAATGGGCCATTACATATGTCATCACAATGCTCCCTGACACCTGTCTTCACAATACTGCATGCCATTGTCAACACAATGCTCCATGAAACTCAGGATCCCATTGCTTCATGCCCTTGTCATCACAATGCTCCATGCTCCTTGAAATCGAAATGATCCATGACCTCTGTCATCACAATGCTCCAAGCCATTGTCATCACAATGCTCCATTACCTTTGTCTTCAGAATCCTCCATGACACTTGGCATCACATTGCTCCATGCCCTTGTCATCACAATGCTCCATGCCCTTGTTATCACAATGCTTAATGACCCCTGTCATCACAATGCTCCGTGACTCCAGTCATCAAAATGCTTCATGACCTTTGTCATCACAATGGTCCATGCCCTCATCATCAACAGTCTCTGTGACCTTTTTAACCACAACGCTCCATGAACTTTTCTTCACAATGCTCTTTATCCCCTGTCATCACAATGCTCTATGCCTTTCTCAGCACAATGCTGCATGATGTATGTCATTAGAATGCTCCATGGCTTTCTCCTCACAATGCTCCATGCCCTGGGCATCACAATGCTCCAAGACCCCTGTAATCACAATGCTCCATGCCCCTTTTCATCAGAATGCTCCATGAGACTTGTCATCACAAGTCTCCATGGTCATCTCATCACAATGCTCCAGGACCTTGTCATCACAATGCTCCATGACACCTGTCACCACAATGCTCTGTGACTCCAGTCATCACAATGCTTCATAATATTTGTCATCACAATGGTCCATGCCCACGTCATCACAAGGCTCTGTTACCTTTGTATCCACAATTCTCCATGAACATTTCATCACAATGCTCCGTGACCCTTGTCATCACAATGCTCCATACCTTTGTCAGTAAAATGATCCATGACCATTGTCATCACAATGTGCCAAGCGATTTTCATCCCAACGGTCCAAAAATTTGTCATCACAATGCTCCATAAAAATTGTAATCACAATGCTGCATGCCCTTCTCATCACAATGCTCCATTACCACTGTCATAACAATGCTCCATGACACCTGCCATCACAATGTTCCACGGCCTTGTCATCACAAGGCTCCATGACACTTGTCATCACAATGCTCCAAGACCCCTTTAATCACAATGCTCCATGCCGTTGTCATCACAAAGCTCCATGACACATGTCATCAGATTGTTCCTTGGACTTCTCATCAAAATGCTCCATGCCCTTGTCATCACAATGCTCCAAAACCCCTGTAAACACAGTGCTCCATGCCCCTTTTCATCTCAATGCTCCATTAACCCTGTCATCACAATGCATCATGCTGATCATCATAATGATTCAGGCTATTGTCATCACAATGAAATAAAAATTATCCATGACCTCTGTCATCACAATGCTCCATGACCCCTGTCATCACAACACTCCATGAACATTTTCAGCCCAATGCTCCATGACACTTGTCATCACAATGATCCATGCACTTGTCATCCCAATGCTTCATGACCCGTGTATTCACAATGCTCCGTGACACTTGTCATCACAGTTCTCCATGACACCTGTCATCACAATGCTCCATGCCTTTGTCAGGAAAATTCTACATGACCTTGTCATTACAATGCTCCATGCGCTTGTCATCACAATGCTCCAAGACCCCTGTAATCACAGTGCTCCATGCCCCTTTTCATCTCAATGCTCCATGAACTCTGTCATCACAATGCACCATGCCCATCATCATAATGCTTCAGGCTATTGTCATCACAATGAAATCAAAATTCTCCATGACCTCTGTCATCATAATGCTCCAAAACCTTGTGATCACAATGTTCCATAACACTTATAATCACAACAACCCATGACGATCATCATCACTATTATCCATGGCCTTCTCATCACCATGCTCCATGACCTTTGTCATCACAATTCTCAATACACTTGTCATCACAATGCTCCCTGACACTTGTCGTCAGAATGCTCCTTGAACCCTGCCACGAAAAGGCTACATGCCATTTTCATCACATTGCCCCATGCCGTTTTCATCACAATGCTCCATGCCTTTGTCATCAAAATACTCCACAAGCTTGTCATCAGAATGCTCCATGACCCTTGTCATCACAATGCTCCCTGACCCTTGTCATCACAATGCTCCAAGCCATGGTCATCACAATGCTCCATTAACTTTGTCATCATAATCTTCCATGACACTTGGCATCACAATGCTCCATGCCATTTTCATCACAATGGGCCATTACATATGTCATCACAATGCTCCCTGACACTTCTCTTCACAATAATGCATGACCTGGTCATCACAATTCTCCATGCCCTCATCATCACAATGTGCCATACCAAATGTCATCACAATAATCCATGAAACATATTAGATCAATGCTCCATGCCCTTGTCATCACAATGCTCCATGCCCTTGTTATCACAATGCTCCATGACCCCTGTCATCACCATGCTCCGTGACTCCACTCATCACAATGATTCATGACCTTTGTCATCACAATGGTCCATTCCCTCATCATCAACAGTCTCTGTGAACTTTTTAACCACAATGCTGCATGAAAATTTCATCACAATGCTCTTTGACCCTTGTCATCACAGTGATCTACGCCTTTCTCAGCACAATGCTCCATGCCCTTCTCATCACAATGCCCCATGACCCTGTCATCACAATGCTCCTTGACTCCAGTCATCACAATGCTTCATAACATTTGTCATAACAATGGTCCATTCCCACGTCATCACAAGGGTTTGTGACCTTTTTAACCACAGTGATTATTGAACTTTTCATCACAATGCTCTGTGACACTTGTCATCACAATGCTCCATGCCTTTGTCAGAAAAATGCTCCATGACCCTTGTCATCACAATGTGCCACGCGATTTTTATCCCAACGCTCAAAAAATTTGTCATCACAATGCTCCATAAAACTGGTAATCACAATGCTCCATGCCCTTCTCATCACAGTGCTCCATTACACCTGTCATAACAATGCTCCTTGACCCCTGCCATCACAATGTTCCACGGCCTTGTCATCACAAGGCTCCATGACACTTGTCATCACAATGCTCCAAGACCCCTGTAATCAAAAAGCTCCATGCCCTTGTCATCAAAAAGCTCCATGACACATGCCATCAGAATGGTCCATATCCTTCTCATCAAAATGCTCCATGCCCTTGTCATCACAATGCTCCAAGACCCCTATAATCAAAATGCTCCATGCCCCTTTTCATCTCAATGCTCCATGAACCCTGTCATCACAATGCATCATGTCCATCATCATAATGCTTCCGGCTATTGTCAGCACAATGAAATCAAAATTCTCCATGACCTCTGTCATCACAATTCTCCATGACCCCTGTCATCACAATACACCATGAACATTTTCCGCCCAATGCTCCATGACCCTTGTCATCACAATGATCCATGACCCCTGTATTCACAATGCTCCGTGACACATGTCATCACAGTGCTCCATGACACCTGTCATCACAGTGCTCCATGCATTTGTCTGCAAAATTCTACATGAACTTTTCATTACAATGCTCTATGTGCTTGTCATCACAATGCTACAAGACCCCTGTAATCACAATGCTCCATGCCCCTTTTCATCTCAATTCTCCATGAACTCTGTCATCACAATGCACCATGCCCATCATCATAATGCTTCAGGCTATTGTCATCACAATGAAATCAAAATTCTCCATGACCTCTGTCATCATAATGCTCCAAACCCTTGTGATCACAATGTTCCATAACATTTATCATCACCACACCCCATGACGATCATCATCACATTTATCCTTGGTCTTCTGATCCCAATGCTCCCTGACCTTTTTCATCACAATGCTCAATACACTTGTCTTCACAATGCTCCCTGACACTTGTCGTCAGTATGCTCCTTGAACACTGTCATGACAAGGCTCCATACCTTTTTCATCACAATGATCCATGCCCTTTTCATCACAATGCTCCAAGACACCTGTAATCACAATGCTCCATGCAATTGTCATCAAAAGCTCCATGACGCATGTCATCAGAATGCTCCATGGCCTTTTCCTCACTATGCTCCATGGCATTGGCATCACAATGCTCCATGTACCCTCTCATCACATTGCTCCATGAACTTGTCATTACAATCCTCCATGACCCATGTATCACAGTGTTCCGTGCCCTTGTCATCACAATGCTCCAGTCCACTCTCATCACAATAAAATATGAAATATTTCAAAACAATGCTCAATGCCCTTCTCATCACAATGCTCAATTACCTCTGTCATAACAATGCACCACGACCACTGCCATCACAATGTTCCACGGCATTGTCATCACAAGGCTCCATGACCCTTGTCATCACAATGCTACAAGAAACATGTAATCAAAATTCTCCATGCCCTTGTCATAACAAAGCTCCATGACGCATGTCATCAGAAGGTTCCATGGCCTTCTCATCACAATGATCCAAGAACCCTGTCATCACAATGCTCCATGCCCCTTTTCATCTCAATGCTCCAAGAAACCTGTCATCACAATGCACCGTGCCCATCTTCATAATGCTTCAGGCTATTGTCACTATAATGAAATCAAAATTCTCCATGACTTCTGTCATCATAATGCTCCAAACCCTTGTGATCACAATGTTCCATAACACTTATCATCACAACACCGCATGACGATCATCATCACAGTTGGCCATGGTGTTCTAATCACAATGCTCCATGATCATTGTCATCACAATGCTCAATACACTTGTCATTACAATACTCCCTGTCACCTGTCGTCAGTATGCTCCTTGAACACTGTGATGACAAGGCTCCATGCCTTTTACATCACAATGATCCATGCCTTTTCATCACAATGCTCCAAGAGCCCTGTTATCACAATGCTCCATGGCCTTGTCAGCACAAAGCTTCATGACGCATGTCATCAGAATTCTCCATGGCCTTCTCACAATTCTCCATGCCCTTGTCAAAACAATGCTCCAAGACCCCTGTAATCACAATGCTCCATGCCCTTTTTCATCAGAATGCTCCATGAGACTTGTCATCACAAGTCTCCATGGTCATCTCATTACAATGCTCCAGGACCTTGTCATCACCATGCTCTATTCCCTTGTCATCACAATGCTCCATGACCCCTGTCATTACAATAATCCATTAACATTTCCAGCCGAATGCTACATGACATTCTCATCAAAATGCTCCATGACAAATATCATCACAATGCTCCATGACCACTGTCATCACAACCATTCATAACACCTGAAAACACAATGATCCGGGACTCTTGTCATCACAATGCCCCATTCACTAGTCATCACGATGCTCCATGACCCCTGTCATCACAATAGTCCATGAACATTTTCAGCCCAAAGCTCCCTGAACCTTGTCATCACTATGATCCATGCCCTTGTCATCCCAATGCTCCATGAACCCTGTATTCACAATGTTCCTTGACGCTTTTCATCACAGTGCTCCATGACACCTGTCATCACAATGCTCCATGTCTTTGTCAGCAAAATGCTACGTGACCTTTTCATTACAATGCTCTATGTGCTTGTCATCACAGTACTCCATTACCATTGTCATCACAATCCTCCTTGAACCTTGGGATCACATTGCTTCATGCCCTTGTCATCACAGTGCTCCATGTGCCTTGAAATCAAAATGATCCATAACCTCTCTCATCACAATGCTCCAAAACCTTGTGATCACAATGTTCCATAACACTTGTCATCACAATGCTCCATGATGCCTGTCATCACAATACTCCATGCACTTTTCATCACAATGCTCCATGACCTTTTTATCACCATGCTCCATGACCCCTGTCATCACAATGCTCTATGACTAAAGTCATCACAGTGCTTCATTACCTTTGTCATCACAATGGTCTTTTCCCTCGTCATCAACAGTCTCTGTGACATTTTTAACCACAATGCTCCATGAACTTTTCATCACAATGCTCTTTGACCCTTGTCATCACAATGCTCTATGCCCTTCTCAGCACAATGCTCCATGCGCTTGTCAGCACAATGTTCCATGACACATGTCATCATAATTCACCATGCGCTTGTCATCACAGTGCTCCACAATCTTGTCATCACAATGCTCCATAAAATTGTCATCACAATGCTCCATGCACTTCTCATCAAAATGCTCTCTCAACACTGATATCACAATGCTACATCACTATTTGTCACAATACTCCCTCACCCCTTTCATCACAATTTTCCATGACTCCTGTCATCACAATGTTCCCTGCCCTCCTCATCACAATGCACAACGCCCTTGCCATCAAAATGCTCCATGTCCATTGTCATCACAAAGATCCATGACCCTTGGCATCACAATGTCCCATGTCATTGTCATCACAATGCTCCATGAACGCTCTCATCAAATTGCTCCATGCCCTTGACTTCACATAGCTCCATGACACATGTCATCAGAATGCTCCATGACCTTCTCATCACAATGTTCCATGCTCTTGCCATCACAATGCTCCATTATCCCTGTCATAACAATGCTCCATAACCCCTGCCAACACGATGTTCCATGGCCTTGTCATCACAAGGCTCCATGACCCTTCTCATCACAATGCTCCAAGAACACTGTAATCACAATGCTCTATGCCCCTTTTCATCTCAATGATCCATGAACCCTGTCATCACAATGCACCATGCCCATCATCATAATGCTTCATGCTATTGTCATAACAATGAAATCAAAATGCTCCATGACCTCTGTCATAACAATGCTCAAAACCCTTGTGATCACAATATTCCATAACACATGTCATCACAGTGCCCCATGACGCTCGTCATCACAATTATCCATTGTCTTCTCATCACAATGCTCCATGACCTTCGTCATCACAATGCTCAATACACTTGTCATCAAACTGCTCCCTGACACTTGTTGTCTGTATGCTCCTTTTACCCTGTCATGACAAGGCTCCATGCCTTTTTCATCACAATGATCCATGCCCTTTTCATCACAATGCTCCAAGACCCATGTAATCATGATGCTCCATGCCCTTGTCATCACAAAGCTCAATGATGCATGCCATCAGAATGCTCCTTGGACTTCTCCTCACAATGCTCCATGCCTTTGTCATCACAAAGTTCCAAGACCCCTGTAATCACAAAGCTGCATGCCCTTTTTCATCAGTATGCTCCATGAGACTTGTCATCATATGGCTCCATGGTTTTGTCATCATAATGCTCCAAGCCCTAGTCATCACAATGCTCCATTATATTTGTCATCACAATCCTCCATTGCATTTGGCATCACAATGCTCCCTGCCATTGTCATCTCAATGGACCATGCCGTATGTCATCCCAATGCTCCATGATCCCTGTATTCACAATGCTCCGTGATGCTTGTCATCACAGTGCTCCATGACAGCTGTAATCACAATGATCCATGCCCTTGTCATCCCAATGCTCCATGACCACTGTATTCACAATGCTCCGTGATGCTTGTCATCACAGGGCTCCATGACAACAGTCATCACAATCCTCTATGCCTTTTTCAGCAAAATGCTACATGACCTTGTCATTACAATGCTCTATGCGCTTGTCATCACAATACTCCATTACCATTGTCATCACTATCCTCCATGAACCTTGGGATCACATTGCTTCATGCCCTTGTCATCACAATGCTCCATGCTCCTTGAAATCAAAATGATCCATGACCTCTGTCATCGCAATGCTCCAAACACTTGTGATCACAATGTTCCATAACACTTGTCATCACAATGCTCCATGATGCCTATCATCACAATACTCGATGGTATTTTCATCACAATGCTCCATGACATTTGTCAACACAATTCTCAAAACACTTGTCATCACAATGTTCCCTGACACTTGTCGTCAGAATGCTCCTTGAACCCTGTCACAAAAAGGCTCCATGCCTTTTTCATCACAAAGCCCCTTGCCGTTTTCATCACAATGCTCCATGCCATTGTTATCAAAATACCCCACAAGCTTGTCATCAGAATGCTCCATGACCCTTGTCATCACAATTCTCAATACACTTCTCATCACAATGTTCCCTGACACTTGTCGTCAGAATGCTCCTTGAACCCTCTCACGAAAAGGCTCCATGCCTTTTTCATCACAAAGCCCCATGATGTTTCATCACAATGCTCCATGCCATTGTCATCAAAATACTCCACAAGCTTGTCATCAGAATGCTCCATGACCCTTGCCATCACAATTCTCCTTGCACTTGTCAGCACAATGCTCCCTGACCCTTGTCATCACTATGCTCCAAGCCATTGTCATCACAATGCTCCATTACCTTTGTCATCAGAATCCTCCATGACACTTGGCATCACAATGTCCCATGCCATTGTCATCACAATGGGCCATTACATATGTCATCACAATGCTCCCTGACACCTCTTTTCACAATACTGCATGACCTGGTCATCACAATGCTCCATGCCGTTATTATCACAATGATCCATTACCTCTGTCATAACAATGTTCCATGACCCCTGCCATCACAATGTTCCACGGGCTTGTCATGACAAGGCTCCATGACCCTTGTCATCACAGTGGTCCAAGACCCCTGTAATCACAATGCTCCATGCCCTTTTTCATCAGAATGCTCCATGAGACTTGTCACCACAAGTCCCGATGGTCATCTCATCACAATGCTACAGGACCTTGTCATCACCATGCTTCATTCCCTTGTCATCACAATGCTCCATGACCACTGTCATCACAATACTCCATGAACATTTTCAGCCCAGTGCTCCATGACCTTCTCATCACAATGCTCCATGACCAATATCATCACAGTGCTCCATGACCACTGTCATCACAACACTCAATGACACCTGAAAACACAATGATCCGGGAATCTTCTCATCACAATGCTCCATTCCCTAGTCATCACAATGCACCATGACCCCTGTCATCACAGTACTCCATGAAAATTTTCAGCCCAATGCTCCATGACACTTGTCATCACAATGATCCATGCCCTTGTCATCCGAATGCTCCATGACCCCTGTATTCACAATGCTCCGTGACGCTTGTCATCACACTGCTCCATGACAACTGTCATCACAATGTTCCATGCCTTTGTCAGCAAAATGATACATGACCTTTTCATTAAAATGCTCTATGCGCTTATCATCACAATACTCCATTACCATTTTCATCACAATCCTCCATGAAACTTGGGATCACATTGCTTCATGCCCTTGTCATCACAATGCACCATGCTCCTTGAAATCAAAATGATCCATGACATCTGTCATCACAATGCTCCAAACACTTGTGATCCCTGTGTTCCATAACACTTGTCATCACAACGCTCCATGATGCCTGTCATCACAATACTCCATGCCATTTTCATCACAATGCTCCATGACCTTTGTCATCACAATTCTCAATACACTTGTCATCACAATGCCCCCTGACACTTGTCATCAGAATGCTCCTGGAACCCTGTCACGAAAAGGCTCCATGCTTTTTTCATCACAAATCCCCATGCCATTTCATCACAATGCACCATGCCATTGTCATCAAAATACTTCACAAGCCTTTTATCAGAATTCTCCATGACCCTTGTCATCACAATTCTCCATGCACTTGTCAGCACAATACTCCCTGACCCTTGTCATCACAATGCTGCAAGCCATTGTCATCACAATGCTCCATTACCTTTGTCCTCAGAATCCTCCATGACACTTGGCATCACAATGCTCCATGCCATTGTCATCACAATGGGCCATTACATATGTCATCACAATGTTCCCTGACACCTCTCTTCACAATACTGCATGACCTGGTCATCAAAATGCTCCATGCCCTTGTCATCACAATGCACCATTTTAACTGTCATCACAATAATCCATGAAACTTATTAGACCAATGCTCCATGCCATTGTCATCGCAATGGACCATGACATATGTCATCACAATGCTCCCTGACACCTGTCTTCACAATACTCCATGCCCTTGTCATCACAATGCTCCATGTCCTTGTCATCACAATGCTACATGCCCACTGTCATCACAATAATCTATGAAACTTGTCAGACCAATTCTCCATGCCCCTTTCATCACAAGGCTCCATGACCACTGTCATCACAATGCTCCGTGACTCCAGTCATCATAGTGCTTCATAACTTTTGTCATCACAACGGTCAATGCCCGCGTCATCACAAGGCTCTGTGACCTTTGTAACCACAATATTCCATGAATTTTCATCACAATGCTCCGTGATACTTGTCATCACAATGCTCCATGCCTTTGTCAGCACAATGCTCCATGACCCTTGTCATCACATTGTGCCATGCACATTTCATCACAAAGATACACAACCTTGTCATTGCTATGCTCCATAAACCTTGTAATCACAATTCTCCATGCACTTCTCATCCAAATGCTCTCTCACATGGGATATCACAATGTTCCATCACTAGTCATCACAATCCTCCCTTAACCCTGATATCACAATGTTCCATGACCCCTGTCATCACAATGCTACATCCCCTTATCAGCACAATGCTCCATGACCCCTGTCATCAAAATACTCCATGAACATTTTCAGCCCAATCCTCCATGACCCTTGTCATCACAATCATCCATGCCCTTGTCATCCCAATGCTCCATGAACCCTGTATTCACAATGTTCCGTGATGCTTGTCATCACATTGCTCCATTACCTCTGTCATAACAATGCTCCAGGACATTGTCATCACCATGCTCCAATCTCTTCTTATCACAATGCTCCATGACCCCTGTCATCACAATACTCCATGAATATTTTCAGCCCAATGCTCCATGAAATACTCATCACAGTGCTCCATGACAAATATCATCAAAATGCTCCATGACCACTGTCATCACAACACACCATGACACCTGACAACACAATGATCCGGGACTCTTGTCATCACAATGCTCCATTCCCTACTCATCACAATGCTCCATGACCCCAGTCATCACAATACTCCATGAACATTTTCAGCCCAATGCTCCATGATTCTTGTCATCACAATGATCCATGCCCTTGTCATCCCAATGCTCCATGACCCCTGTATTCACAGTGCTCCATGACACCTGTCATAACAATGCTCCATGCCTTTGTCAGCAAAATGCTACATGACCTTGTCATTACAATGCTCTATGCGCTTGTCATCACAATACTCCATTACCATTGTCATCACATTCCTCCATGAACCTTGGGATCACATTGCTTCATGCCCTTGGCATCACAATGATCCATGCTCCATGAAATAAAATGATCCATGACCTCTGTCATCACAATGCTCCAAACCCTTGTGATCACAATGTTCCATAACACTTGTCATCACAACGCTCCATGATGCCTGCCATGACAATAATCCATGCTCTTTTCATCACAATGCTCCATGACCTTTGTCATCACAATTCTCAATACACTTGTCATCACAATGCTCCCTGACACTTGTCATCAGAATGCTCCTTGAACCCTGTTATGAAAAGGCTCCATACATTTTTCATCGCAAAGCCCCATGCCATTTTCATCACAATGCTCCATGCCATTGTCATCAAAATACTCCACAAGCTTGTCACCAGAATGCTCCATGACCCTTGTCATCACAATTCTCCATGCACTTGTCAGCACAATGCACCCTGACCTTTGTCATCACAATGCTCCATGCCCTTGTCATCACAAAGCTCCATTACTTTTGTCATCAGAATCCTCCATGACACTTGGCATCACAATGCTCCATGCCATTGTCATCTCAATGGGCCATTTCATATGTCATCACAATGCTCCCTGACAGCTCTCTTCACAATACTGAATGACCTTGTCATCACAATGCTCCATGCCCTTGTCATCACAATGCGCCATTCCAAGTTTCATCACAATAATCCATGAAACTTATTAGACCAATGCTGCATGCCCTTGTCATCACAATGCTCCATGCCCTAGTTATCACAATGTTCCAAAACCCCTGTAATCAGAATGCTCCATGCCCCTTTTCATCAGTATGCTCCATGAGATTTGTCATCACAAGTCTCCATGGTTTTCTCATCACAATGCTCCAGGACCTTGTCATCACAATGCTTCACGACATTTTCGTGAAAATACTCAATGGCCCTTGTCATCATAATGCTCCAAGCCCTAGTCATCACAATGCTCCATTATATTTGTCATCACATTCTTCCATTACATTTGGCATCACAATGCTCCATGCCATTGTCATCGCAATGGACCATGACATATGTCATCACAATGCTCCCTGACACCAGTCTTCACAATATTCCATGCCCTTGTCATCACAATGCTACATGCCCTTGTAATCAAAATGCACCATATCCACTGTCATCACAATAGTCTAGGAAACTTGTCAGACCAATGCTCCATGCCCCTGTCATCACAATGCTCCATGCCCTTGTCATCACAATGCTCCATGACCCCTGTCATAACAAAGCTCCATGACCCCTGCCATCACAATGTTCCACGGCCTTGTCATCACAAGGCTCCATGACGCTTGTCATCAGAATGCTCCAAGACCCCTGTAATCAAAATGCTCCATGCCCTTGTCATCAGAAAGCTCCATGACACAGGTCATCAGAATGTTCCATGGCCTTCAAATCAAAAGGCTCCATGCCCTTGTCATCACAATGCACCATGTCCAATGTCATCACAATAATCTATGAAACTTGTCAGACCAATGCTCCATGCCCCTGTCATCACAATGCTCCATGCCCTTGTCATCACAATGCTGCATGACCCTTGTCATCACAATGCTCCTTGACTCCAGTCATCACAATGCTTCATAACGTTTGTCATCACAAAGGTCCATGCCCGCATCATGACAAGGCTCTGTGACATTTGTAACCACAATGCTCCATGAACTTTTCATCACAATGCTGTGCGACCCTTGTCATTAAAATGTTCCATGCCTTTGTCAGAACAATGCTCCATGACACTTGTCATCACAGTGTGCCATGCGCTTTTCATCACAGTGATCCACAACCTTGTCATCATTATGCTCCATAAACCTTGTAAGCACAATGCTCCATGCACTTCTCATCCAAATGCTCTCTCACATGAGATATAACAATGTTCCATCACTAGTCATCACAATCTTCCCTCACCCCTGTTATCACAATGTTCCATGAACCGTCATCACAATGCTACATCCCCTTATCAGCACAATGTTCTATGACCCCTGACATCACAATGTTCTATAAACACTGTCATCAAAATGCTCCATGACAGTTTTCATCCCAAAGCTCCATGACCCCTGGCATAAAAATGTTCTATAACCCCTGTCATCAAAATGTTCCATTACATTTTTCATCAAATTGCTGCATGACCCGGTCATCAAAATGCTCCCTGCCTTTCTCATCACAATGCACCACACCCTTGTCATCAAAATGCTCCATGACCTTTGTCATCACAAAGCTCCATGACCCTTGGCATCACAATGCTCCATGCAATTGTCATCACAATGCTCCATGAACCTTCTCATCACATTGCTCCATGCCCTTGTCATCACAAAGCTCCATGACACTTGTCATCACAATGCTCAATGCCCTTCTCATCACAGTAATCCATGAAATATTTCAGACCAATGCTCGATGCCCTTCTCAACACAATGCTCCATGCCCTTGTGATTACAATCCTCCATGACCCATGTATCACAGTGTTCCTTGCCCTTGTCATCACAGTGCTATATGCCCAATCTCATCACAAAAATCCATGAAACCTTTCAGAACAATGCTCAATGCCTTTCTCATCACAATGCTCCATTACCTCTGTCATAACAATGCTCCATGAAAACTGCCCACACAATGTTCCACGGCCCTGTCATCACAAGGCTCCATGACCCTTGTCATCACAATGCTCCAAGACCCCTGTAATCACAATGCTCCATGCCCTTGTCATCACAAAGCCCCATGACGCATGCCATCAGAATGTTCCATGGTCTTCTCATCACAATCCTCCATGCCCTTGTCATGACAATGCTCCAAGACCCCTGTATTCACAATGCTCAATACTACTTTTCATCTCAATGCTCCATGAAGCCTCTTATGAGAATGCTCCATGCCCATCATCAAAATGCTTCAGGCTATTGTCATCACAATGAAATCAAAATTATCCATGACCACTGTCATCATAATGCTCCTAAACCTTGTGATCACAATGTTCCATAACACTTAACATCGCAACACCCTATGACGCTCATCATCACAATTATCCATGGTCTTCTCATCACAATGCTCCATGACCTTTGTCATCACAATTCTCAATACACTTGTCATCACAATGCTCCCCGACACTTGTCGTCAGTATGCTCCTTGAACCCTGTCATGACAAGGCTCCATGCCTTTTCATCACAATGATCCATGCATTTTCATCACAATGTTCCAAGACACCTGTAATCACAGTGCTCCATGCCCTTGTCATCTCAAAGCTCAATGACACATGTCATCAGAATGCTCCATGGCCTTCTCCTCACAATGCTCCAGGCCCTTGTCATCACAATGCTAGAAGACCCCTGTAATCACAATGCTCCATGCCCATTTTCATCAGAATGCTCCATGAGACTTGTCATCAGAAGTCTCCATGCTTTTATCATCACAATGCTCCAGGAACTTGTTATCACCATGCTGCATTCCCTTGGCATCACAATGCTCCATGAGCCCTGTCATCACAATACTCCATGAACATTTTCAGCCCAATGCTCCATGAAATTCTCATCACAATGCTCCATGAAAAATATCATAAAAATGCTCCATGACCACTGTCATCACAACACTCAATGACACCTGAAAACACAATGATCCGGGACTCTTGTCATCACAATGCTCCATTCCCTACTCATCACAATGCTCCATGACCCCTGTCATCACAATACTCCATGAACATTTTCAGCCCAATGCTCCATGACACTTGGCATCACAATGCTCCATGCCTTTGTCAGCAAAATGCTACATGACATTGTCATTACAATGCTCTATGTGCTTGTCTTCACAATACTCCATTACCATTGTCATCACAAACCTCCATGAAACTTGGGATCACATTGCTTCATGCCCTTGTCAACACAATGCTCCATGCACTTTGAAATCAAAATGATCCATGACCCCTGTCATCACAATGCTCCAAACACTTGGAATCACAATGTTCCATAACACTTGTCATCACAACGCTCCATGATGCCTGCCATCACAATACTCCATGCCCTTTTCATCACAATGCTCCATGACCTTTGTCATCACAATTCTCAATACACTTGTCATCACAGTTCTCCCTGGCACTTGTCGTCCGAATGCTCCTTGAATCCTGTCACGAAAAGGCTCCATTCCTTTTTTCATCACAAAGCCCCATGCCATTTTCTTCACAATGCTCCATGCCATTGTCATCAAAATACTCCACAAGCTTGTCATCAGAATGCTCCAAGACCCTTGTCATCACAATTCTCAATGCACTTGACAGCACAATGCTCCCTGACCCTTGTCATCACAAAGTTCCATTAACTTTGTCATCAGAATCCTCCATGAAACTTGGCATCACAATGCTCCAGGCCGTTGTTATCACAATGGGCCATAACATATGTCATCACAGTCCTCCCTCACTCCTCTCTTCACAATACTGCAAGACCTGGTCATCACAGTGCTACATGCCCTTGTCATCACAATGCGCCATTCCAAGTGTCATCGCAATACTCCATGAAAATTATTAGACCAGTGCTCCATGCGCTTGTCATCACAATGCTCCATGCCCTTGTTATCACATTGTTCCATGAACCCTGTCATCACAATTCTCCGTGAATCCAGTCATCACAATGCTCCATGACTTTTGTCATCACAGTGGTCTATGCCCTCATCATCAACAGTCTCTGTGACTTTTTTAAGCACAATGCTCCATGAACATTTCATCACAATGCTTTTTGACACTTGTCATCACAATGCACTATGCCTTTCTTAGCACAATGCTCCATGCCCTTGTCATCACATTGCTCCATGACCCCTGTCATCACAATGCTCCGTGACTCCTGTCATCACAATTCTTCATAACATTTGTCATCACAGTGGTCAATGCTCGCGCCATCAAAAGGCTCTGTTATCTTTGTAACCACAATGTTCCATGAACTTTTCATCACAATGCTCAGAGACCCTTGTCATCACAATTCTCCATGCATTTGTCAGAAAAATGCTCCATAACCCTTGTCATCACAATGGGTGACGCAATTTTCATCCCAACGGTCCACAAATTTGTCATCGCAATGCTCCATAAATCTTGTAATCACAATGCTCCATGCCCTTCACATCACAATGCTCCATTACCCCTGTCATAACAATGCTCCATGACCCCTGCCATCACAATGTTCTACGGCTTTGTCATCGCAAGGCTCCATGACCCTTGTCATCTCAGTGCTCCAAGACCCCTGTAATCAAAATGCTCCATGCCCTTGTCATCACATAGCTCCATGACACATGTCATCAGAATGTTCCATGGTCTTCTCATCAAAATGCTTCATGCCCTTGTCATCACAATGCTCCCAGACCCCTGTAATCACAGTGCTCCATGCACCTTTTCAGCTCAATGGTCCATGAAACCTGTCATCACAATGCATCATGCCCATCATCATAATGCTTCCAGCTATTGTCAGCACAATGAAATCAAAATACTCCATGACCTCTGTCATCACAATGCTCCATGATCCCTGTCATCACAATGATCCATGCCTTTGTCAGCAAAATGCTACATGACCTTTTCATTACAATGCTCTATGCGTTTGTCAACAAAATACTCCATTACCATTGTCATCAAAATCTTCCATGAATCTTCGATCACATTGCTTCATGACCTTGTCATCAAAATGCTCCATGATCCTTGAAATCAAAATGATCCATGACCTCTGTCATCGCAATGATCCAAACCCTTGTGATCACAATGTTCCATAACACTTGTCATCACAACACTCCATGATGCCTGTCATCACAATACTGCATGCCCTTTTCATCACAATGCTCCATGACCTTTGTCATCACAATTCTCAATACACTTGTCATCACAATGCTCCCTGACACTTGTCGTCAGAATGCTCCTTGAACCCTGTCACGAAAGGCTCCATGACTTTTTCATCACAATGCCCCATGCCGTTTTCATCACAATGCTCCATGTCATTGTCATCAAAATACTCCACAAGCTTGTCATCAGAATGCTCCATGACCCTTGTCATCATAATTCTCCATGCAATTCTCAGCACAAAGCTACCTGACCCTTGTCATCACAATGCTCCAAGCCATTGTCATCACAATGCTCCATTACCTTTGTCATCAGAATCTTCCATGACACTTGGCATCACAATGTTTCATGCCATTGTCATCACAGTGGGCCATTATATATGTCATCACAATGCTCCCTGACACCTGTCTTCACAATACTGCATGACCTGGTCATCACAATGCTCCATGCCCTTGTCATCACAATGCGCCATTCCAACTCTCATCGCAATAATCCATGAAACATATTACACCAATGCTCCATGCCCTTGTCATCACAAAGCTCCATGACACATGTCATCAGAATGTTCCATGGCCTTCTCATCGCAATGCTACATGCCCTTGTCTTCACAATGCACCATGTCCACTGTCATCACAATAATCTCTGAAACTTGTCACCAAAACTCTCCATGTCCCTGTCATCACAATGTTCCATGCTCTTGTCATCACAATGCTCCATGACCCCTGTCATCACAATGCTCCGTGAATCCAGTCATCACATTGCTTCATAACGTTTGTCATCACAATGGTCCATGCCCGCGTCATCACAAGGCTCTGTGACCTTTGTAACCACAATGCTCCATGAACTTTTCATCACAATGCTCCGTGACCCTTGTCATCACAATGCTCCATGCCTTTGTCAGAACAATGTTCCATGACCCTTGTCATCACAATGTGCCACACGCTTTTCATCACAATGATCCACAAACTTGTCATCGCTATGCTCCATAAAACTTGTAATCACAATGCTCCATGCACTTTTCATCCAAATGCTCCCTCACAACGGATATCACAATGTTCCATCACTAGTCATCACAATCCTCCCTCAACCCTGTAATCACAATGTTCCAGGACCCCTCTGACATCACAGTTTTACATAACCACTCTCATCAAAATGCTCCATGACACTTTTCATCCCAACGCTCCATGACCCATGGCATCACAGTGTTCTGTAACCCATGTCAACAAAATGTTCCATTACACTTTTCAACAAATTGCTGCATGACCCTGTCATCAAAATGATCCCTCACCTTATGGGGGCTTCCCTGGTGGTGCAGTGGTTGAGAGTCTGCCTGCCAATGCAGGGGACATGGGTTCGAGCCCTAGTCTGGGAAGATCCCACATGCCACGGAGCAGCTAGCCCCGTGAGACACAATTACTGTGCCTGCGCGTCTGGAGCCTGTGCTCTGCAACAAGAGGGGCCACGATAATGAAAGGCCCGCGCACCGTGATGAGGAGTGGCCCCCACTTGCCACAACTAGGGAAGGCCCTCGCACAGAAACAAAGACCCAACACAGCCATAAATAAATAAATAAATAAATAAATAAATAAATAAAAAGTGGGTTAAAAAAAATCTATAATAAAAACATTTCTCAAAATGGCCCTAACAAATTTTATTAAATCATTAAAAAAAAATGATCCCTCACCTTCTCATCACAATGCACCACACGCTTGTCATCAAAATGCTCCATGACCTTTGTCATCACAACGCTCCAGGACCCTTGGCATCACAATGCTCCATGTCATTGTCATCACAATGCTCCAAGAACCCTCTCATCCCATTGCTCCATGCACTTGTCATCACAAAGCTCCATGACACTTGTCATCACAATGCTCGATGCACTTCTCATCAAAATGCTCCATGCCATTTTCATCACAATCCTCCATGACTCATGTATCACAGTGTTCCGTGCCCTTGTCATCACAATGCTCCATGCCCACTCTCATCACAATAATCCATGAAAGCTTTCAGGCCAATGCTCAATGCCCTTCTCATCACAATGCTCCATTACATCTGTCATAACAATGCTCCATGACCCCTGCCATCACAATGTTCCACGGCCTTGTCATAACAAGGCTCCATGACCCTTGTCATCACAATGCTCCAAGACCCCTGTAATCACAATGCTCCATGCCCTTTTCATCACAATGCTCAATGACACATGTCACCAGAATGTTCCATGGCCTTCTCATCACAATGCTCCATGTCCTTGTCATCACAATGCTCCAAGACCCCTGTAATCACAATGCTCCATGCCCTTTTTCATCTCAATGCTCCATGAACCCGGTCATCACAATGCACGATGCCCATCATTATAATGCTTCAGGCTATTGTCATCACAATGAAATCAAAATGCTCCATTACCTCTGTCATCATAATGCTCCAAAACCTTGTGATCACAATGTTCCATAACACTTATCATCACAACACCCTATGATGCTCATCATCACAATTATCCATGGTCTTCTCATCACAATGCTCCATGACCTTTGTCATCACAATGCTCAATACTATTGTCATCACAATTCTCCCTGACACTTGTCCTCAGTATGCTCCTTGAACCCTGTCATGACAAGGCTCCATGCATTTTCATCACAATGCTCCGTGCCCTTTTCATCACAATGCTCCAAGATCACTGTAATCACAATGATCCATGGGCTTGTCATCACAAAACTCCATGAAGCATGTCATCAGAATGCTCCATGGCCTTCCCATCACAATGATCCATGCCCTAGTCATGACAATGCTCCAAGACCTCTGTAATCACAATTTTCCATGCCCCTTTTCATCAGAATGCTCCGTGAGACTTGTCATCACAAGACTCCATGGTCATCTCATCACAGTGCTCCAGGACCTTGTCATCACCATTCTCCATTGCCTTGTCATACAATGCTCCATCACCCTTGTCATCACAATAATCCATTAACATATTCAGCCCAATGCTCCACGACCTACACATCACAATGCTCCATGGCCAATATCATCACAATGCTCCATGACCACTGTCATCACAACATTCCATGACTCCTGACAACACAATGATCCGGGACTCTTGTCATCACAATGCTCCATTCTCTACTCATCACTATGCTCCATGACCCCTGTCATCACAACAGTCCATGAATATTTTCAGCCCAGTGCTCCATGACACTTGTCATCACAATGATCCATGCCCTTGTCATCCCAATGCTCCATGACCCCTGTATTCACAATGCTCCATGACGCTTGTCATCACAGTGCTCCATGACACATTTCATCACAATGCTCCATGCCTTTGTCAGCAGAATGCTCCATGACCTTGTCATTACAATGCTCTATGCGCTTGTCATCAAAATACTCCATTTCCATTGTCATCACAATCCTCCATGAACCTTTTGATCACATTGCTTCATGCCCTTGTCATCTCAATGCTCCATGCTCTTGAAATCAAAATGATCCATGACCTCCGTCATCACAATGCTCCAAACCAATGTGACAACAATGTTCCATAAAACTTGTCATCAAAACGCTCCATGATGCCTGTCACCAATATACTCCATGCCCTTTTCATCACAATGCTCCATGACCTTTGTCTTCACAATTCTCAATATACATGTCATCACAATGCTCCCTGACATTGTCATCAGAATGCTCCTTGAACCCTGTCACGAAAAGGCTCCATGACTTTTTCATCACAATGCCCCATGCCGTTTTCATCACAATGCTCCATGCCATTTTCATAACAACACTCCACAAGCTTGTCATCAGAATGCTCCATGACCCTTGTCATCACAATTCTGCATGCACTTGTCAGCACAATGCTCCCTGACCCATGTCATCACAATGATCCCAGCCATTGTCATCACAATGTTCCATTACCATTGTCATAAGAATCCTCCATGACCCTTGGCATCACAATGCTCCATGCCATTGTAATCACAATGGGCCATTACATATGTTATCACAATGCTCCCTTAAAGCTGTCTTCACAATACTGCATTACCTGGTCATCATAATGCTCCATGCCCTTGTCATCACAATGCGCCATTCCAACTGTCATCGCAACAATCCATGAAACTTATTAGACTAATGTTGCATGCCCTTGTCATCACAAAGCTCCATGCCCTTGTTATCACAATCCTACATGACCCCTGTCATCACAGTGCTCCGTGACTCCAGTCATCACAATGCTTCATGACCTTTGTCATCACAATGGTCCATGCCCTCGTCATCAACAGTCTCTTTGACCATTTTAACCACAATGCTCCATGAAATTTTCATCACAATGCTCTTTGACCCTTGTCATCACAATGCTCTATACCTTTCCAAGCACAATGCTCCATGACCCTTGTCATCACAATGCTCCATGCGCTTGTCAGCACAATGCTCCATGACACATGTCATCACAATGCACCATGCGCTTGTCATCACAGTGCTCTACAATCTTGTCATCAGAATGCTCCATAAACATTGTCATCATAATGCTCCATGCACTTCTCATCAAAGTGCTCTCTCTCCACTGATATCAAAATGCTACATCACTATTTGTCACAATACTCCCTCACCCTGTCATCACAATGTTCCATGACTCCTGTCATCACCATGCTACATGCACTTATCATCACAATGTTCGATGACCCCTGACATCATAATGTTCCATAACACCTGTCATCAAAATGTTCCATGATAATTTTCATCAAATTGCTCCATGACCCTGTCATCACAATTCTCCCTGCTCTTCTCATCACAATGCACAACGCCCTTGCCATCAAAATGCTCCATGACCTTTGTCATCACAAATATCCATGACCCTTGGCATAACAATGCTCCATGTCATTGTCATCACAATGCTCCATGAACGCTCTCATCACATTGCTGCATGCCCTTGTCTTCACAAAGCTCCATGCCACATGTCATCAGAATGCTCCATGGCCTTCTCATCACAATGCTCCATGCCCTTGCCATCACAGTGCTCCATTACCCCTGTCATAACAATGCTCCATGACCCCTGCCATTACGATGTTCCATGGCCTTATCATCACAAGGCTCCATGACCTTTCTCATCACAATGCTCAATACACTTGTCATCAAAATGCTCCCTGACACTTGTCATCAGTATGCTCCTTGAACCCTGTCATGACAAGGCTCCATGCCTTTTCCATCACAATGATCCATGCCCTTTTCATCACAATGCTCCTAGACCCCTGCAATCACAGTGTTACATGCCCTTGTCATCACAAAGCTCAATGACGCATGTCTTCAGAATGCTCCTTCGCCTTCTCCTCACAATGCTCTATACCCATGTCATCACAATGTTCCAAGACCCCTGTAATCACAATGGTCCATGCCCCTTTTCATCAGTATGCTCCAAGAGAGTTCTCATCACATTGCTCCATGTTTTTCTCATCACAATGCTCCAGGAACTTATCATCACAATGCTTCACGACATTGTCCTGAAAATTCTCAATGGCCCTTGTCATCATAATGATCCAAGCCCTAGTCCTCACAATGCTCCATTATATTTGTCATCACAATCCTCCATTACATTTGGCATCACAATGCTCCCTGCCATTGTCATCGCAATGGACCATGACATATGTCATCACAATGCTCCCTGACACCTGTCTTCACAGTACTCCATGACCTTCTCATCACAATGATCCATACCCTTGTCATCACAATGCACCATGTCCCCTGTCATCACAATAATCTATGAAACTTCTCAGACCAATGATCCATGCCCCTGTCATCACAATGCTCCGTGCCCTTGTCATCACAATGCCCCATGCCCTTGTCATCACAGTACTCCTTGACCCCTGTCATCACAATGCTCCGTGACTCCAGTCATCACAGTGCTTCATAACATTTATCATCACAATTGTCCATGCCGGCGTCATCTCAAGGCTCTGTGACCATTGTAACCAAAATTCTTCATGAACTTTTCATCACAGTGCTCTGTGATCCTTGTCATCACAATGCTCCATGGCTTTGTCAGAAAAATGCTCCATGACCCTTGTCATCAGAATGTGCCATGCGCTTTTCATCACAACGGTCCACATATTTGTCATAGCAATGCTCCATAAACCCTGTAATCACAATGCTCTATGCCCCTTTTCATCTCAATGATCCATGATCCCTGTCATCACAATGCACCATGCCCATGATCATAATGCTTCATGCTATTGCCATCACAATGAATTGAAAATGCTCCATGACCTCTGTCATAACAATGCTCCAAACCCTTGTGATCACTATATTACATAACACTTGTCATCACAGTGCCCCATGACACTCGTCATCACAATTATCCATGGTCTTCTCATTACAATGCTCCATGACCTTTGTCATCCCAATGTTCAATACACTTGTCATCAAAATGCTCCCTGACACATGTTGTCTGTATGCTCCTTGAACCCTGTCATGACAAGGCTCCATGCCTTTTTCATCACAATGATCCATGCCCTTTCCATCACAATGCTCCAAGACACCTTTAAACCCAATGCTCCATGCTCTTGTCATCACAAAGCTCAATGAAACATGTCTTCAGAATGCTCCTTGGCCTTCTCCTCACAATACTCCATGCCCATGTCATCACAATGTTCCAAGAGCCCTGTAATCACAATGGTCCATGCCCCTTTTCATCAGTATGCTCCATGAGATTTGCCATCACAAGTCTCTATGGATTTCACATCACAATGATCCATGCCCTTGTCATCACAATGCACCATGTCCACTGTCATCACTATAATCTATGAAACTTGTCAGATCAGTGCTCCATGCCCCTGTCACCACAATGCTCCATGCCCTTGTCATCACAAAGCTCCATGACCAATGTCATCACAATGCTCCTTGACTCAAGTCATCACAATGCTTCATAACATTTGTCATCACAATGGTCCATGCCCGTGTCATCACAAGGCTCTGTGACCTTTATAACCACAGTGCTCCATGAACTTTTCATCACAATGCTCCGTGACCCTTGTCATCAAAATGCTCCATGCTTTTGTCAGAACAATGCTCCATGACCCTTGTCATCACAGTGTGCTACGAGCTTTTCATCACAACGGTCCACAAATTGGTCATGGTAATGCTCCATAAAACTTGTAATCACAATACTCCATGCCCTTCTGATCAGAGTGCTCCTTTACCTCTGTCATAACAATGCTCCATGACACCTGCCATCACAATGTTCCACGGCCTTGTCATCACAAGGCTCCATGACCCTTGTCATCACAATGCTCCAAGACCTCTGTAATCAAAAAGCTCCATGCCCTTGTCATCACAAAGCTCCATGATACATGCCATCAGAATGTTCCATGTCCTTCTCATCAAAATGCTCCATGCCCTTGTCATCACAGTGCTCCAAGATCCCTGTAATCACAATGCTCCATGCCCCATTTCATCTCAATGATCCATGAACCCTGTCATCACAATGCACCATGCCCATCATCATAATGCTTCATGCTATTGTCATCACAATGAAATCAAAATGCTCCATGACCTCTTTCATCACAATGCTCCATGACCCCTGTCATCACAATACTCCATGAATATTTTCAGGCCAATGCTCCATGACCCTTGTCATCACAATGACCCATGACCCCTGTATTCACAGTGCTACATGACGCTTGTCATCACAGTGCTCCATGACACCTGTCATCACAATGCTCCATGATTTTGTCAGCAAAATGCTACATGACCTTGTGATTACAATGCTATATGCGCTTGTCATCACAATACTCCATTACCATTGTCATCACAATCCTCCATGAACCTTGGGATCACATTGCTTCATGCCCTTGTTATCACAATGCTCCATGCTCCTTGAAATCAAAATGATCCATGACTTCTGTCATCACAATGCTCCAAACCCTTGTGATCAAAATGTTCCATAACACTTGTCATCACAACGCTCCATGATGCCTGTCATCACAATACCCCATGCAGTTTTCATCACAATGCTCCATGACTTTTGTCATCAAAATTCTCAATACACTTGTCATCACAATCCTCCCTGACACTTGTCAGAATGCTCCTTGAACCCTGTCACGAAAAGCCTCCATGCCTTTTTCAACACAATGCCCCATGCCGTTTTCATCACAGTGCTCCAAGCCACTGTCATCAAAATACTCCACAAGCTTGTCATGAGAATGCTCCATGACCCTTGTCATCACAATTCTCCATGCACTTGTCAGCACAATGCTCCCTGACCCTTGTCATCTCAATGCTCCAAGCCATTGTCATCACAATGCTCCATTACCTTTGTCATCAGAATCCTCCATGACAATTGGCATGACAATGCTCCAGGCCATTGTTATCACAATGGGCCATTACATATGTCAACACAATGCTCCCTGACACCAGTCTTCACAATACAGCATGACATGGCTATCACTTTGCTCCATGCCCTTGTCACCACAATGCACCATTCCAACAGTCATCACAATAATCCTTGAAACTTAGTAGACCAATTTTCCATGCCCTTGTCATCACAATGCTCCATGCGCTTGTCAGCAAGATGCTCCATGACACATTTCATCACAATGCACCATGCGCTTGTCATCACAGTGCTTCCCAATCTTGTCATCACAATGCTCCATAAACCTTGTCATCACAATGCTCTATGCACTTCTCATCAAAATGCTCTCTCACCACAGATATCAAAATGTTACATCACTATTCGTCACAATACTCCCTCACCCCTGTTATCACAATGTTCCATGACCCCTGTCATCACAATGCTACATGCACTTATCATCACAATGTTCGAAGACACCTGTCATCACAATGCTCCATAACCCCTGTCATCAAAATGCTCCATGACCCTTTTCATCAAAATGCTCCATGAACCCTGACATCACAGTGTTCCATAACCCCTGTCATCAAAATGTTCCATGACAATTTTCATCAAATTGCTCCATGACCTTGTCATCACAATGCTCCCTGCCCTTCTCATCACAATGCACAAACACTTGTCATCAAAATGCTCCCTGTTATTTGTCATCACAAAGATCCATGAACCTTGGCATCACAATGTTCCATGTCATTGTCATCACAATGCTCCATGAACGCTCTCATCACATTGCTCCATGCCCTTGTCATCACAAAGCTCCATGACACATGTCATCAGAATGCTCCATGGCCTTCTCATCACAATGCTCCATGTGCTTGCCATCACAATGCTCCATTACCCCTGTCATAACAATGCTCCATGACAACTGCCATCACGATGTTCAGTGGCCTTGTCATCACAAGGCTCCATGACCCTTCTCATCACAATGCTCCAAGACCCCTGTAATCACAATGCTCCATGCCCATTTTCTTCTCAATTATCCATGAACCGTGTCAACACAATGCACCATGCCCATCATCACAATGCTTCAGGCTATTGTCATCACAATGAAATCAATATGCTCCATGACCTCTGTCATAACAATGCTCCAAACCCTTGTGATCACAATATTCCATAACTCTTGTCATCACAGTGCCCCATGACACTCGTCATCACAATTATCCATGGTCTTCTCATCAAAATGCTCCATGAGGGCTTCCCTGGTGGCGCAGTGGTTGAGAGTCCGCCTGCCGATGCAGGGGACACGGGTTCGTGACCCGATCCCGGAAGATCCCACATGCTGCGGAGCGGCTGGGCCCGCGAGCCATGGCCGCGGAGCCTGTGTGTCCGGAGCCTGTGCTCCGCAACGGGAGAGGCCACAGCAGTGAGAGGCCCGCGTACAGCAGAAAAAAAAAAAATGCTCCATGACCTTTATCATCACAATGCTCATTACACTTGTCATCAAAATGCTCCCTGACACTTGTTGTCTGTATGCTCCTTGAACCCTGTCATGACAAGGCTCCATGCCTTTTTCATCACAATGATCCATGTCCTTCTCATCACAGTGCTCCATGACACTTGTCATCACAATTCTCCATGCACTTTTCAGCACAATGCTCCCTGACCCTTGTCATCTCCATGCTCCAAGCTATTGTCATCACAATGCACCATTACCTTTGTCATCAGAATCCTCCATGACACTTGGCATCACAATGCTCCATGCCATTGTCATCACAATGGGCGATTACATATGTCAACACAATGCTCCCTGACACCAGTCTTCACAATACTGCATGACCTGGTCATCACAATGCTCCATGCCCTTGTCACCACAATGCACCATTCCAACAGTCATCGCAATAATCCATGAAACTTATTAGACCAATGCTCCATGCCTTTGTCATCACAATGCTCCATGACCCTTGTCATCACAATGCTCCATGAACTTTTCATCATAATGCTCTTTGATCCTTGTCATCACAATTCTCTATGCCATTCTCAGCACAATGCTGCATGACCCTTGTCATCACAATGCTCCATGTGCTAGTCAGCACGATGCTACATGACACATGTCATCACAATGCACCATGCACTTGTCATCACAGTGCTCCACAATCTTGTCATCACAATGATCCATAAAACTTGTCATTACAATGCTCCATGCACTTCTCATCAAAATGCTCTCTCACCACAGATATCACAATGTTACATCACTATTTGTCACAATACTCCCTCACCCCTGTCATCACAATGATCCATGACTCCTGTCATCACAATTGTACATGCACATATCATCACAATGTTCGATGACCCCTGACATCACAATGTTCCATAACCCCTGTCATCAAAATGCTCCCAAAACCTTTTCATCCAAATGCTCCATGACCCCTGGCATCACAGTGTTCAATAACCCCTGTCATCAAAATGTTCCATGACACATTTCATCCAATTGCTCCATGACCCTGTCATCACAATGCTCCCTGCCCTTCTCATCACAATGCACAACGCCCTTGTCATCAGAATCCTCCATGACCTTTGTCATCACAAAGATCCATGACCCTTGGCATCACAATGCTCCATGTCATTTTCATCACAATGCTCCATGATCGCATTCATCACATTGCTCCATGCCGTTGTCATCACAAAGCTCCATGACACATGTCATCAGAATGCTCCATGGCCTTCTCATCACAATCCTCCATGCCATTGCCATCACAATGTTCCATTACCCCTGTCATAACTATGCTCCATGAACCTGCCATCACGATGTTCCATGGTCTTGTCATCACAAGGCTCCATGACACTTCTCATCACAATGCTCCAAGACCCCGGTAATCACAATGTTCCATGACCCCTGTCATCACAGTGCTACATCCCCTTATCTTCACAATGTTCCATGACACCTGACATCACAACGTTCCACAACCCCTGTCATCAAAATGCTCCATGACACTTTTTATCCCAAAGCCCCATGAAACCTGACATCCCAATGTTCTATAACCCCTGTCATCAAAATATTCCATTACAATTTTCATCAAATTGCTGCATGACCCTGTCATCAAAATGCTCCCTGGCCTTCTCATCACAATGCACCACGCCCTTGTCATCAAAAAGCTCCGTGACTTTTGTCATCACAAATCTCCTTGACCCTTGACATCACAATACTCCATATCATTGTCATCACAATGCTCCATGAACCTTCACATCACATTTCACCATGCCCTTGTCATCACAAAGCTCCATGACACATGTCATCACAATGCTCGATGCCCTTCTCATCACTATGCTCCATGCCCTTGTCATTACAATCCTCTATGACCATTGTATCACAGTGTTCCGTGCTCTTGTCATCACAATGCTCCATGTCCACTCTCATCACAATAATCCATGAAACATTTCACACCAATGCTTCCTGTCCTTCTCATCACAATGCTCCATTACACCTGTCATATCAATGTTCCATGACCCCTGCCATCACAAAGTTCCACGGCCTTGTCATTCACAAGGCTCCATGACACTTGTCATCACAATGTTCCAAGACCCCTGTAATCACAATGCTCCATGCCCTTGTCATCACAAAGCTCCATGACGCATGTCATTAGAATGTTCCATGGACTTCTCATCACAATGCTCCAAGACACTTTTTATCACAATACTCCATGCCCCTTTTAATCTCAAAGCTCCATGAATCCTATCATCACAATGCACCATGCCCATTATCATAATGCTTCAGGCTATTTTCCTCACAATGAAATCAAAATGCTCCATGACCTCTGTCATCACAATGCTCCAAACCGTTGGGATCACAATGTTCCATAACACTTCACATCACAACACCCCATGATGCTCATAATCACAATTATCCATGGTCTTCTCATCACTATGCTCCATAACCTGTGTCATCACAATGCTCCCTGACATTTGTCGTCAGTATGCTCCTTGAACACTGTCATGACAGGGCTCCATGCCTTTTTCATCACAATGATCCATGCCCTTTTCATCACAATGCTCAAATACACCTGTAATCACAATGCTACATGCACTTGTCATCACAGTGCTCCATGACGCATTCATCAGAATGCTCCATGGCCTTCTCTTCACAATGCTCCATGCCCTTGTCATCACAATGCTCCAAGACCCCTCTAAACACAATGCTCCATGCCGCTTGTCATTATAGCACTCCATGATGCTCGTCATCACAATTATCCATGGTCTTCTCATCACAGTGCTCCACGGTCTTGCCATCACAATGCTCCATGCCCTGGTCATCACAATGCTCTATGTTCCCTTTCATCACAATTCTCCACGTTCTTGGCATCACTATGTTCCATGACACATCCCATCACAGTGTTAAATGCTTTCTCATCACAATACTGCACAAGCTTGTCATCAGAATACTCCATGACCCTTGTCATCACAATGATCCATGACCCCGGTCACCACAATGCTCCATGAGACCTATCATCACAATGCTCCATGCCCCTTGTCATTACAGTGCTCCATGATGCTCGTCACCAGAATTATCCATGGTCTTCTCATCACAGTGCTCCACGGTCTTGCCATAACAATGCTCCATGCCATGGTCATCACAATGCTCCATGTCCCTTGTCATCACAATTCTCCAGGTCCTTGTCATCACAATGCTCCATGACAGTTCTCATCCCCATGTTACATACTCTTGTCATCACAATTCTCCATGCACTTGTCATCGGAATGTCCCATGACCCCTGTCATAGCAAGCTCCATTCCTTTGTCATCACAATGCTTCACGACCTTTTCATCAAAATTCTCAAAGGCCGTTGTCATCACAATGCTCCATGCCCTTGTCATCACAATGCTCCATGGCCCTTGTCATCACAATGCTCCAAGCCCTTGTCATCACAATGCTCCATTACCTTTGTCATCACAATCCTCCATAACACTCGGCATCACGATGCTCCATGCCATTGTCATCACAATGGAACATGAAATATGCCGTCACAATGCTCCCTGACACCTGTCTTCACAATAATCCATGACCTTGTCATCACTATGCTCCATGCCCTTGTCATCACAATGTGCCATGCCCACTGTCAACACAATTATCCATGAAACTTGTCAGACCAATGCTCCATGCTCCTGTCATCACAATGCTACATGACCCCAGTCATCACAATGCTCCGTGTGTCCCGTCATCACAAGATTCCATGACCTGTGTCACCACAAAAGTCAATGCCCTCATCATCACAAGGCTCTGTGAAATTTGTCACCACAATGCTCCATGAAATTTTCATCAAAATGCTCAATGTCATTGTCATCACAATGCTCCATGAACGTTCTCATCACATTGCTCCAAGCCCTTGTCATCACAATGCTCCATTACCTTTGTCATCACAATCCTCCATAACACTCGGCATCACAATGCTCCATGCCATTGTCATCACAATGGAACATGAAATATGCCATCACAATACTCCCTGACACCTGTCTTCACAATAATCCATGACCTTGTAATCACAATGATCCATGCCCTTGCCATCACAATTCTCCATTAACCCTGTCATAACAATGCTCCATGACCCCTGCCATCACGATGTTCCATGGTCTTGGCATCACAAGGCTCCATGACCCTTCTAATCGCAATGCTCCAAGACCCCTGTAATCACAATGTTCCATGCCCCTTTTCATCTCAATGATCCATGAACCCGGTCATCACAATGCACCATGCCCTTCATCAAAATGCTTCATGCTATTGTCATCACAATGAAATCAAAATTCTGCATGATCTCTGTCATCACAATGCTCCAAATCCGTGTGATCAAAATGTTCCATAACACTTATCATGACAACGTCCCATGACGCTCGTCATCACAATTATACATGGTCTTCTCATCACAATGCTCCATGACCATTCTCATCACAATGCTCAATACACTTGTCATCACAATGCTCCCTGACACTTGTCCTCAGTATGCTCCTTGAACCATGTCATGACAAGGCTCCATGCCTTTTTCACCACAATACTCCATGCCCTTGTCATCACAAAGCTCCATGATGCATGTCATCAGAACGTTCCATGGCCATCTCATCCCAATGCTCCAAACCCTTGTCATCACAATGCCCCAAGACCCCTGTAATCACAATGCACCATGCCCCTATTCATCAGAATATTCCATGAGACTTGTCATCACAAGTCTCCATGGTCTTCTCATCACAATGATCCAGTACCTTGTCATCACAAGCCTCCATGGCCCCTGTCATCACAATACTCGATGAACGTTTTCAGCCCAATGCTCCTTGACCTTCTCATCACAATGCTCCATGACAAATATCATCACAATGCTCCATTACCACTGTCATCACAACACTCCATGACACCTGACAACAGAATGATCCGGGACTCCTCTCATCACAATGCTCCAAGACCCCTGTAATCACAATACTCCATGAACATTTTCAGCCCAATGCTCCATGACCCTTGTCATCACAATCATCCATGCCCTTGTCATCCCAATTCTCCATGACCCCTGTATTCACAATGTTCCGTGACATTTGTCATCACAGTGCTCCATGACACCTGTCATCACAATGCTCCATGACTTTGTCTGCAAAATGCTTCATGACCTTTTCATTACAATGCTCTATGCGCTTGTCATCACAATACTCCATTACCATTGTCATCACAATCCTCCATGAACCTTGGGATCACATTGCTTCATGCCCTTGTAATCACAATGCTCCATGCTCCTTTAAATCAAAATGATCCATGACCTCTCTCATCACAATGCTCCAAACACTTGTGATCAAAATGTTCAATAACAATTGTCATCACAAAGCTCCATGATGCCTGTCATCACAATACTCCATGCACTTTTCATCACAATGCTCCATGACCTTTGTCATCACAATTCTCAATACACTTTTCATCACAATGCTCCCTGACACTTGTCGTCAGAATGCTTCTTGAACCCTGTCACGAAAAGGCTCCATGCCTTTTTCATCAAAATGCCCCATGCCGTTTTCATCACAATGCTCCACGCCACTGTCATCAAAATACTCCACAAGTTTCTCATCACAATGCTCCATGACCTTTGTCATCACAATTCTCTATGCACTTGTCAGCTCAATGCTCCCTGACCCTTGTCATCTCAATGCTCCAAGCCATTGTCATCAAAATGCAACATTACTTTTGTCATCAGAATCCTCCATGACACTTGGCATCACAATGCTCCATGCCCATGTCACCACAATGCACCATTCAAACATTCATCACAATAATACATGAAATTTATGAGACCAATGATCCATGCCCTTGTCATCACAATGCTCCATGCCCCTTGTCATCACAATGCTCTGTGACCCCTGTCATCACAGTGCTCCGTGACTCCAGTCATCACAGTGCTTCATGACCTTTGTCATCACAATGGTCCATGCCCTCGTCATCAAGAGTCTCTGAGACCTTTTTAACCACAATGCTCCATGAACTTTTCATCACAATTCTCTTTGATCCTTGTCAACACAATGCTCTATGCCTTTCTCAGCACAATGCTCCATGACCCTTGTCATCACAATGCTCCATGCGCTTGTCAGCGAAATGCTCCATGACACATGTCATCACAATGCACCATGCACTTGTCATCACAGTGCTCCACAATCTTGTCATCACAATGCTCCATAAACATTTTCATCACAATGCTCCATGAACTTCTCATCAAAATGCTCTCTCAACACTGATATCACAATGTTACTTCACTATTCGGCACAATACTCCCTCACCCCTGTCATCACAATGTTCCATGACTCCTGTCATCACAGTGCTACATGCACTTATCATCACAATGTTCGATGACCCCTGACATCACAATGTTCCGTAACCACCGTCATCAAAATGCTCCCTGACCCTTGTCATCTCAATGCTCCAAGCCATTGTCATCACAATGCACCATTACATTTGTCATCAGAATCCTCGATGACAATTGGCATCACATTGCTCCATGCCCTTGTCATCACTAAGCTCCATGACACATGTTATCAGAATGCTCCATGGCGTTCTCATCACAATGCCCCATGACCTTTGTCATCACAATGCTCAATACACTTGTCATCAATATGCTCCATGACACTTGTTGTCTATATGCTCCTTGAACCCTGTCATGACAAGGCTCCATGCATTTTTCATCACAATGTTCCATGCCCTTTTCATCACACTGCTACAAGACCCCTGTAATCAAAATGCTCTATGTGCTGGTCATCACAAAGTTCAATGACGCATGTCATCAGAATGCTCCTTGGCCTTCTCTTCACAATGCTCCATGCCCTTGTCATCACAATGTTCCAAGACCCCTGTAATCACAGGGGTCCATGCCCCTATTCATCAGTATGTTATATGAGACTTTTCATCACAAGGCTCCATGGATTTCTCATTACAATGCTCCAGGACCTTGTCATCACAATGCTTCACAACTTTGTGAAGAAAATTCTCAATAGCCCTTGTCATCATATTGCTCCAAGCCCTAGTCATCACAATGCTCCATTTTATTTGTCTTCACAGTCCTCCATTACATTTAGCATCACAATGCTCCATGCCATAATCATCGCAATGGACCATGACATATGTCATCACACTGCTCCCTGACACATGTCTTCACAAAACTCCATGACCTTCTCAACACCATGATCCATACACTTGTCATTACAATGCACCATGTCCACTGTCATCACAATAATCTATGAAAATTGTCAGACCAATGCTCCATGCCCCTGTCACAACAATGCTCCATGCCCTTGTCATCACAATGCTCCATGACCCCTATCATCACAATGCTCCGTGACTCCATTCATCACAATGCTTCATAACGTTTGTCATCAAAACGGTCCTTGCCCGTGTCATCACAAGGCTCTCTGCCATTTGTAACCACAATGCTCCATGAACTTTTCATCACAACGCTCCGTGACCTTTGTCATCACAATGCTCCATGCCTTTGTCAGAACAATGCTCCATGACCCTTGTCATCACAATGTGCCACGTGCTTTTCATCACATCGGTCCACAACCTTGTAATCGCTATGCTCCATAAACCTTGTAATTACAATGCTCCATGCACTTCGCATCCAAATGCTCTCTCACCAGAGATATCACAATGTTCCATCATTAGTCATCACAATACCCCTCACCACTGTAATCATAATGTTCCATGACCCCTGTCATCACAGTGCTACATACCCTTATCATCACAATGTTCCATGACCCCAGACAACACAATGTTCCATAACCCCTGTCATCAAAATGCACCATGACACTTTTCATCCCAAAGCTAAATGATTCCTGGCAGCACAATGTTCTATAAACACTGCCCTCAAAATATTCCATTACATTTTCATCAAATTGCTGCATGACCCTGTTAACAAAATGCTCCCTGCCCTTCTCATCACAATGCACCACACCATTGAAATCGAAATGCTCCCTGTTATTTGTCATCAAAAATCTCCATGATCATTGACATCACAATGCTCAATGTCATTGTCATCACAAAGCTCCATGAACACTCTCATCACATTGCTCCATGCCCTTGTCATCACAAAGCTCCATGACACTTGTCATCACAATGCTCGATGCCCTTCTCATCACAATGCTCCATGCCATTGTCATTACAATCCTCCATGAACCATGTATCACAGTGTTCCGTGCCCTTGTCATGCCAATGCTCCATGCCCACTCTCATCACAATAATCCATGAAACATTTTAGACCAAATCTCAGTGCCCTTCTCATCACAATGCTCCATTACCTCTGTCATAACAATGCTCCATGACACCTGCCATCACATTGTTCTACGGCACGTCATCACAAGGCTCCATGACACTTGTCACCACAATGCTCCAAGACCCGTGTAATCACAATGCTCCATGCCCTTGTCATCACAGTGCTCCATGACGCATGTCATCAGAATGTTCCATGGCCTTCTCCTCACAATGCTCCATGCCCTTGTCATTACAATGCTCCAAGACCCCTGTAATCACAATGCTCGATGCCCCTTTTCATCTCAATGCTCCATGAACCCAGTCATCACAATGCACCATGCCCATCATCATAATGTTTCAGGCTATTGTCATCACAATGAAATCTAAATTCTCCATGACATCTGTCATCATAATGCTCCAAACCCTTGTGATCACAATGTTCCATAAGACTTATCATTACAACACCTCATGACGCTCATCATCACAATTATCCATGGTCTTCTCATCACAATGCTCCATGACCTTTGTCATCAAATGCTCAATACACTTGTCATCACAATGCTCCCTTACACTTGTCGTCAGTATGCTTCTTGAACCCTGTCATGACAAGGCTTAATGCCCATTTCATCACAATGCATCAAGACACCTGTAATCACAATGCTCCACAACCTTGTCATCACAATGCTCCATTCCCAATATCATCACAATGCTCCATGACCACTGTCATCACAACACTCCATGACACCTGACAACACAATGATCCGGAAATCTTGTCATCAAAATGCTCCATTCCCTAGTCATCATAATGCTCCATAACCCCTGTCATCACAATACTCCATGAACATTTTCAGCCCAATGCTCCATGACACTTGTCATCACATTGAACCATGTCCTTGTCATCCCAATGCTCCTTGACCCCTGCATTCACAAAGCTACGTGACGCTTGTCATCACAGTGCTCCATGACACCTGTCATCACAATGCTCCATGCCTTTGTCAGCAAATGCTACATGACCTTGTCATTACAATGCTCTATGCGCTTGTCATCACAGTACTCCATTACCATTGTCATCACAATCCTCCATGAACCTTGGGATCACATTGCTTCATGCCCTTGTCATCACAGTGCTCCATGCTCCTTGAAATCAAAATGATCCATGACCTCTGTCATCACAGTGCTCCAAACCCTTGTAATCACAATGTTCCATAAAACTTGTCATCACAACGCTACATGATGCCTGTCATCACAATACTCCATGGCCTTTTCATCACAATGCTCCATGACCATTGTCATCACAATTCTAAATACACTTGTCATTACAATGCTTCCTGAAACTTGTCGTGAGAATGCTCCTTGAAACCTGTCACGAAAAGTCTCCATGCCTTTTTCATCACAATGCCCCATGCCATTTTCATCACAATGCTCCATGCACTTGTGAGCACAATGCTCCCTGACCCTTTTCATCACAATGCTCCAAGCCATTGTCATCACAATGCTCCATTAACTTTGTCATCAGAATCCTCCATGGCACTTGGCATCACAATGCTCCATGCCCTTGTCATCACAATGCAACATTCCAACTGTCGTCACAATAATCCATGAAACATTTCAGACAAATGCTCAATGCCCTTCTCATCACAATGCTCCATTATCTCTGTCATAACAATGCTCCATGACCCCTGCCATCACAATGTTCCACGTCCTTGTCATCACAACGCTCCATGACCATTGTCATCACAATGCTCCAAAACCCCTGTAATCACAATGCTCCATGCCCTTGTCATCACAAAGCTCCATGACGCATGTCATCAGAATGTCCCATGGTCTTCTCATCACAGTGCTCCAGGACCTTGTCATAACCATGCTCCATTCCCTTGTCATCACAATGCTCCATGACCCCTGTCATCACAATACTCCATGAATATTTTAAGCCCAATGCTCCATGACCTTCTCATCACAATGCTCCAAGACCAATATCATCACAATGCTCCATGACCACTGTCATCAAAACACTCCATGACACCTGACAACACAATGATCCGGGACTCTTGTCATCACAATGCTCCATTCCCTAGTCATCACAGTGCTCCATGACCCCTGCCGTCACAATTTTCTATGCCCTTGTCATCACAAAGCTCCATGACACGTCATCAGAATGTTCCATGTACTTCTCATCAAAATGCTCAATGCCCTTGTCATCACAATGCTCCAAGACCCCTGTAATCACAATGCTCCATTCCCCTCTTCATCTCAATGCTCCATGAACCCTGTCATCACAATGCATCTTGTCAATCATCATAATGCTTCCGGCTATTGTCAGCAAAATGAAATCAAAATTCTACATGAACCCTGTCATCACAGTACTCCATGAACATTTTCAGCCCAATGCTCCATGACCCTTGTCATCAAAATGATCCAAGCCCTTGTAATCCCAATGCTCCATGACCCCTGTATTCACAATGCTCCATGACGCTTGTCATCACAGTGCTCCATGAAACTTGTCATCACAATGCTCCATGCATTTGTCAGCAAAATGCTACATGACCTTGTCATTACAATGCTCTTTGCGATTGTCATCACAATACACCTTTACCATTGTCATCACAATCCTCCATGAAACTTGGGATCACATTGCTTCATGCTCTTGTCATCACAATGCTACCTGCTCCTTGGAATCAAAATGATCCATGACCTCTGTCATCACAATACTCCAAACCCTTGTGATCACAATGTTCCGTAACACTTGTCATCACAAAGCTCCATGATGCCTGTCATCACAATACTCCATGCCCTTTTCCTCACAATGCTCCATGACCTTTGTCATCACAATTCTCAATACACTTGTCATCACAATGCTCACTGACATTGTCGTCAGAGTCCTCCTTGAACCCTGTCACCAAAAGGCTCCATTCCTTTTTCATCACAATGCCCCATGCCATTTTCATCACAATGCTCCATGCAATTGTCATCAAAATACTCCACAAGCTTGTCATCAGAATGCTCCATGTCTCTTGTCATCACAATTATCCATGCACTTGTCAGCACAATGCTCCCTGACCCTTGTCATCACAATGCTCCAAACCCTTGTCATCACAATGCTCCATTACCTTTGTCATTAGAATCCTCGATGACACTTGGCATCACAATGCTCCATGCCTTTGTCATCACAATGGGCCATTATATATGTCATCACAATGCTCCCTGACAACTCTCTTCACAATACTACATGCCCTTGTCATCACAATGCTCCATGCCCTTGTATCACAATGTTCCAAGTCCCCTGTAATCAGAATGCTCCAGGCCCCTTTTCATCAGTATGCTCCTTGAGATTTGTCATCACAAGCCTCCATGGATTTCTCATCACAATGCTCCAGGACCTTGTCATCAAAATGCTTCAGGACATTGTCATGAAAATTCTCAATGGCCCTTGTCAACATAATGCTCCAAGCCCTAGTCACAACAATGCTCCATTATATTTGTCATCACATCCTCCATTACATTTGGCATCACAATGCTCCATGCTATTGTCATCGCAATGGACCATGACATAGGTCATCACAATGCTCCCTGACACCTGTCTTCACATTACTCCATGCCCTTGTCTTCACAATGCTCCATGCCCTAGTCATCACAATGCACCATGTCCACTGTCATCACTATAATCTATGAAACTTGTCAGACCAATGCTCCATGCCCCTGTAATCACAATGCTCCATGCCCTTGTCAGCACAATGCTCCATGACCCCTGTCATCACAATGCTCCTTGAATCCAGTCATCACAATTCTTCATAACGTTTGTCATCACAACGGTCCATGCCCGCGTCATCACAAAGCTCTGTTACCTTTGTAACCCCAACGCTCCATGAACTTTTCATCACAATGCTCCATGACCCTTGTCATCACAATGCTCCATGCCTTTGTCAGAACAATGCTCCATGACCTTTGTCATCACAATGTGCCATGCACTTTTCATCACAATGATCCACAACATTTTCATCGCTATGCTTCATAAACCTTGTAATCACAATGCTCCATGCACTTCTCATCCAAATGCTCTCTCACATGAGATATCACAATGTTCCATCACTAGTCATCACAATCCTCGCTCAACCCTGTTATCACAATGTTCCATGACCCCTGTCATCACAATGCTACATCCCCTTATCAGCACAATGTTCCTTGACCCCTGACATCACAATGTTCCATAACCCCTGTCATCAAAATGCTCCATGACCCATTTCATCCCAAAGATCCATGATCCCTGGCAACACAATATTCTATAACCCATGTCATCAAAATGTTCCATTACACTTTTCATCAAATTGCTGCATGACCCTGTCATCAAAATGCTCCCTGCCCTTCTCATCACAATGCACAACACACTTGTCATCAAAATGCTCCATGACTTTTGTCATCACAAAGCTCCATGACCCTTGGCATCACAATGCTCCATGTCATTGTCATCACAATGCTCCATGAACCATCTCATCACATTGCTCCATGCCCTTGTCATCAAAGGCTCCATGACACTTGTCATCACAATGCTCGATGCCCTTCTCATCACAATGCTCCATGCCCTTGTCATTACAATCCTCCATGACCCATGTATCACAGTGTACCGTGCCCTTGTCATCACAATGCTCCATGCCCACTCTCATCACAATAATCCATGAAACATTTCAGTCCAATGCTCAATGCCCTTCTCATCACAATGCTCCATTACCTATGTCATAAAAATGCTCCATGACCCCTGCCATCAAAAGGTTCCACGGCCTTGTCATCACAAGGCTCCATGGCCCTTGTCATCACAATGCTCCAAAACCCCTGTAATCACAATGCTCCATGCCCTTGTCATCACAATGCTCCATGACCTTTGTCATCACAATTCTCAATACAACTGTTATCACAATGCTCCCAGACACTTGTCAACAGAATGCTCCTTCAACCCTGTCAGGAAAAGGCTGCATGCCTTTTTCATCACAAAGCCCCATGCCGTTTTCATCACAATGCTCCATGCCATTGTCATCAAAATACTCCACAACCTTGTCATCAGAATGCTCCATGACGCTTGCCATCACAATTCTCCATGGACTTGTCAGCACAATGCTCCCTGAACCTTGTCATCACTATGATCCAAGCCATTGTCATCAAAATGCTCCATTACCTTTGTCATCAGAATCATCCATGACAATTTGCATCACAATGCTCCATGCCATTGTCATCACAATGGGCCAATACATATGTCATCACAATGCTCCGTGACACCAATTTTCACAATACTGCATGACCTTTTCTACACAATGCTCCATGCTCTTCTCATCACAATGCTCCATTACCTCTGTCATCACAATGCTCCAAGAACCCTGTAATCACAAAGCTCCATGCCCTTGTCATCACAAAGCTCCATGACACATGTCATCCGAATGTTCCATGGCCTTCTCCACACAATGCTCCATGCCCTTGTCATGACAATGCTCCAAGACCCATGTAATCACAATACTCCATGCCCCTTTTCATCAGAATGCTCCATGAGACTTGTCATCACAAGTCTCCATGGTCTTATCATCACAATGCTCCAGGACCTTGTCATCACCATGCTCCATTCCCTTGTGATCACAATGCTACATGACCCCTGTCATCACAATACTCCATGAACATTTTCAGCCCAATGCCCGATGACCTTCTCATCACAATGCTCCAAGACCAATATCATCACAATGCTCCATGACCACTGTCATCACAACACTCAATGACACCTGACAACACAATGATCCGGGACTCTTGTCATCACAATGCTCCATTCCCTAGTCATCACAATGCTCCATGACCCCTTTCATCACAATATTCCATGAACATTTTCAGCCCAATGCTCCATGACACTTGTCATCACAATGATCCATGTCCTTGTCATCCCAATGCTCCATGACCCCTCTATTCACAATGCTCTGTGACGCTTGTCATCACAGTGCTCCATGACAGCTGTCATCACAATGCTTCATGCCTTTGTCAGCAAAATGCTACATGACCTTGTCATTACAATGCTCTATGTGCTTGTCATCACAATACTGCATTTCCATTGTCATCACTATCCTCCATGTACTTTGGGATCCCATTGCTTCATGCCCTTGTCATCACAATGCTCCATGCTCCTTGAAATCAAAATGATCCATGACCACTGTCATTGCAATGCTCCAAACCCTTGTGATCACAATGTTCCATAGCACTTTTCATCACAGTGCTCCATGATGCCTGTCATCACAGTACTCCATGCCCTTTTCATCACAATGCTCCATGACCTTTGTCATCACAATTCTCAATACACTTGTCATCACAATGCTCCCTCACACTTGTCGTCAGAATGCTCCTTGAAACCTGTCACGAAATGGCTCCTTGTCTTTTTCATCACAAAGCCCCATGCCGTTTTCATCACAATGCTCCATGCCATTGTCATCAAAATACTCCACAAGCTTGTCATCAGAATGCTCCATGACCCTTGTCATCACAATTCTCCATGCACTTGTCAGCACAATGCTCCCTGAACCTTGTCATCACTATGCTCCAAGCCATTGTCATCACAATGCTCCTTTAACTTGGTCATCAGAATCCTCCATGAATCTTGGCATCACAATGCTCCATGCCATTGTCATCACAATGGGCTAATACATATGTCATCACAATGCGCCGTGACACCTCTTCTCACAATACTGCATGAACTGGTCATCACAATGCTCCATGCCCTTGTCTTCACAATGCGCCATTCCAACTGTCATCACAATAATCCATGAAACTTATTAGACCAATGCTCCATGCCCTTGTCATCACAATGCTCCATGCCGTTGTTATCACAATGTTCCAAGACCCCTGTAATCAGTATGCTCCATGCCCCTTTTCATCAGTATGCTCCATGACACTTGTCATCACAAGGCTCCATGGTTTTCTCATCACAGTGCTCCAGGACCTTGTCATCACAATGCTTCACGACATTGTCATGAAAATTCTCAATGACCCTTGTCATCATAATGCTACAAGCCGTAGTCATAATAATGCTCCATTATATTTGTCATTACAATCCTCCATTACATTTGGCATCACAATGCTCCATGCCATTGTCATCGCAGTGGACCATGACATATGTCATCACAATGCTCCCTGACACCTGTCTTCACAATACTCCATGCCCTTGTCATCACAATGTTCCATGCCCTTGTCATCACAATGCACCATGTCCACTGTCATCACAATCATCTATGAAACTTGTCAGACCAATGCTCCATGACCCTGTCATCACAGTGCTCCATGCCCTTGTCATCACAATGCTCCATCACCCCTGTCATCACAGTGCCCCGTGACTCCAGTCATCACAATGCTTCATAAAGTTTGTCATCACAACGGTCCTTTCCCGCATCATCACAAGTCTCTGTGACCTTTGTAACCACAATGCTCCATGAACATTTCATCACAATGCTCCTTGACACTTGTCATCACAATGCTCCATGCCTTTGTCAGAACAATGCTCCATGACCTTTGTCATCACAATGTGCCATGCAATTTTCATCACAATGATCCACCACCTTGTCATCGCTATGCTCCATAAACCTTGTAATCACAATGCTCCATGACTTCTCATCCAAATGCTCTCTCATAAGAGATATCACAATGTTCCACCACTAGTCATCACAATCCTCCCTCACCCCTGTTATCACAATGTTCCATGACCCCTGTCATCACAATGCTACATCCCCTTATCTGCACAATGTTCCATGACCCCTGACATCACAATGTTCCATAACTCCTGTCATCAAAATGCTCCATGACCCTTTTCATCCCAAAGATCCATGACCCCTGGCATCACAATGTTCTCTAAACCGTGTCATCAAAATATTCCATTACACTTTTCATCAAATTGCTGCATGACCCTGTCATCAAAATGCTCCCTGCCATTCTCATCACAATGCACCACAACTTGTCATCAAAATGCTCCATGACCATTGTCATCACAAAGCTCCATGACCCTTGGCATCACAATGCTCCATGTCATTGTCATCACAATGCTTCATGAACCCTCTCATCACATGGCTCCGTGCCCTTGTCATCACAAAGCACCATGACACTTGTCATCACAATGCTCGATGCCCTTCCCATCACAATGCTCCATGCATTTGTCATTACAATCCTCCATTACCCATGTATCACAGTGTTCCGTGCCCTTGTCATCACAATGCTCCATGCGCACTCTCATCACAATAATCCATGAAACATTTCAGACCAATGCTCAATGCCCTTCTCATTACAATGCTCCATTATCTCTGTCATAACTATGCTCCATGAACCCTGCCATCACAATATTCCACGGCCTTGTCATCACAGGGCTCCATGACCCTTATCTTCACAATGCTCCAAAACCCCTGTAATCACAATGCTCCATGCCCTTGTCATCACAAAGCTCCATGACGCATGTCATCAGAATGTTCCATGGCCTTCTCCTCACAATGCTCAATGCCCTTGTCATCACAATGCTCCAAGACCCCTGTAATCACAATGCTCCATGAGACTTGTCATCACAAGTCTCCATGGTCTTCTCATTACAATGCTCCAGGACCTTGTCATCACCATGCTCCATTCCCTTATCATCACAATGCTACATGACCCCTGTCATCACCATACTCCATGAATATTTTCAGCCCAATGCTCTGTGACCTTCTCATCACAATGCTCCAAGACCAATATCATCACAATGCTCCATGACCACTGTCATCACAACACTCCATGACACCTGACAACACAATGATCCGGGACTCTTGTCATCACAATGCTCCATGACCCCTGTCATCACAATACTCCTTGAACATTTTCAGCCCAATGGTCCATGACGCTTGTCATCACAATGATCCATGCCCTTGTCATCCCAATGCTCCATGACCCCTGTATTCACAATGCTCCGTGACGCTTGTCATCACAGTGCTCCATGACACCTGTCATCACAATGCTCCATGCCTTTGTCATCAAAATGCTACATGACCTTCTTATTACAATACTCTATGCACTTTTCATCACAATACTCCATTACCATTGTCATCACTATCCTCCATGAATCTCGGGATCACATTGTTTCATGACCTTGTCATCAAAATGCTACATGCTCCTGGAAATCAATATGATCCATGACCACTGTCATCACAATGCTCCAAACACTTGTGATCACAATGTTCCATAACACTTGTCATCACAACGCTCCATGATGCCTGTCATCACAATACTCCATGCCCTTTTCATCACAATGCTCCATGACCTTTGTCATCAAAATTCTCAATACACTTGTCATCACAATGCTCCATGACACTTGTCGTCAGAATGCTCCTTGAAACCTGTCACGAAATGGCTGCATGCATTTTTCATCACAAAGCCCCATGCCGTTTTCATCACAATGCTCCATGCCATTGTCATCAAAATAATCCACAAGCTTTTCATCAGAATGCTCCATGACTCTTTTCATCACAATTCTCCTTGCACTTGTCAGAACAATGATCCCTGAACCTTGTCATCACTATGCTCCAAGCCATTGTCATCACAATGCTCCATTACCTTTGTCATCAGAATCCTCCATGACACTTGGCATCACAATGCTCCATGCCATTGTCATCACAATGGGCCAATACATATGTCATCACAATGCTCCATGACACCTCTTTTCACAATAATGCATGACCTGGTCATCACAATGCTCCATGCCCTTGTCATCACAATGCGCCATTCCAACAGTCATCACAATAAAAATCCATGAAACTTATTAGACCAATGCTCCATGCCCTTGTCATCACAATGCTCCATGCCGTTGTTATCACAATGTTCCAAGACCCCTGTAATCAGAATGCTCCATGCCCCTTTTCATCAGTATGCTCCATGAGACTTGTCATCACAAGGCTCCATGGTTTTCTCATCACAATGCTCCAGGACCTTGTCATCACAATGCTTCACGACATTGTCATGAAAATTCTCATTGGCGCTTGTCATCATAATGCTCCAAGCCGTAGTCATCACAATGCTACATTATATTTGTCATTACAATTCTCCATTACATTTGGCATCACAATGCTCCATGCCATTGTCATCGCAATGGACCATGACATATGTCATCACAATGCTCCCTGACACCTGTCTTCACAATACACCATGCCCTTGTCATCACAATGCACCATGTCCATTGTCATCACAATCATCTATGAAACTTGTCAGACCAATGCTCCATGCCCCTGTCATCACAGTGCTCCATGCCCTTGTCATCACAATGCTCCATGACCCCTGTCATCACAATGCCCCTGACTCCAGTCATCACAATGCTTCATAACGTTTGTCATCACAACTGTCCATGCCCGCGTCATCACAAGGCTCTGTGACCATTTTAACCACAATGCTCCATGAACTTTTCATCACAATGCTCCGTGACCCTTGTCATCACAATGCCCCATGCCTTTGTCAGAACAATGCTCCATGACCTTTGTCATCACAATGTGCCATGCATTTTTCATCACAGTGATCCACAACCTTGTCATCGCTATGCTCCATAAACCTTGTAATCACAATGCTCCATGAACTTCTCATCCAAATGCTCTCTCACATGAGATATCACAATGTTCCCCCACTAGTCATCACAATCCTCCCTCACCCCTGTTATCACAATGTTCCATGACCCCTGTCATTACAATGCTACATCCCCTTATCTGCACAATGTTCCATGACCCCTGACATCACAATGTTCCATAACCCCTGTCATCAAAATGCTCCATGACCCTTTTCATCCCAAAGATCCATGACCCCTGGCATCACAATGTTCTATAAGCCCTGTCATCAAAATGTTCCATTACACTTTTCATCAAATTGCTGCATGACCCTGTCATCAAAATGCTCCCTGCCCTTCTCATCACAATGCACCACACCCTTGTCATCAAAATGCTCCATGACCATTGTCATCACAAAGCTCCATGGCCCTTGGCATCACAATGCTCCATGTCATTGTCATCACAATGCTCCATGAACCCTCTCATCACATGGCTCCATGCCCTTGTCATCACAAAGCACCATGACACTTGTCATCACAATGCTCGATGCCCTTCCCATCACAATGCTCCATGCATTTGTCATTATAGTCCTCCATGACCCGTGTATCACAGTGTTCCAGGCCCTTGTCATCACAATGCTCCATGCCCACTCTCATCACAATAATCCATGAAACATTTCAGACCAATGCTCAATGCCCTTCTCATCACAATGCTCCATTATCACTGTCATAACAATGCTTCATGACCCCTGCCATCACAATGTTCCACGGCCTTGTCATCACAAGGCTCCATGACCCTTGTCATCGCAATGCTCCCAAACCCCTGTAATCGCAATGCTCCAAAACCCCTATAATCACAATGCTCCATGCCCTTGTCATCACAAATCTCCATGACGCATGTCATCAGAATGTTCCATGGCCTTCTCCTCAAAATGCTCCATGCCCTTGTCATCACAATGCTCCAAGACCCCTGTAATCACAATGCTCCATGCCCCTTATCATCAGAATGCTCCATGAGACTTGTCATCACAAGTTTCCATGGTCATCTCATCACAGTGCTCCAGGAACTTGTCATCACCATGCTCCATTCCGTTGTCATCACAATGCTCCATGTCCCCCGTCATCACAATACTCCATGAACATTTTCAGCCCACTGCTCCATGACCTTCTCATCACAATGCTCCATGAACAGTATCATCACAATGATCCATGACCAATGTCATCACAACACTCCATGACAGCTGACAACCCAATGATCCGAGACCTCTGTCATCATAATGCTCCAAGACCCCTGTAATCACATTGCCCCATGACACCTGTCATCACAATACTCCAGGAACATTTTCAGCCCAATGATCCATGACACTTGTCATCACAATGATCCATGCCCTTGTCATCCTAATGCTCCATGACCCCTGTATTCTCAATGGTCCGTGACTCTTGTCATCACAGTGCTCCATGACACATGTCATCACAATGGTCTATGCCTTTCCCAGCACATTGTTCCATGCTCTTTTCATCACAATGCTCCATGAGCCCTGTCATCACAATGCTCCATGACTCCAGTCATCACAATTCTTTATAACAATTGTCATCACGATGGGCGATACCCACGTCATCACAAGGCTCTGTTACATTTGTAACCACAATGCTCCATGAACATTTCATCACAATGCTCCGTGACCCTTGTCATCACAATGCTCCATGCCTTTGTCAAAAAAATGCTCCATGACCCTTGTCATCACTATGTGCCACGCACTTTTCATCACAACGGTCCACAAATTTGTCATCGCAATGCTCCATGAACCTTGTAATTACAATGCTCCATGCCCTTCTCATCACAATGCTGCATTACCCCTGTCAAAACAATACTCCATGACCCCTGCCATCACAAATTTCTATGCCCTTGTCATCACAAAGCTCCATGACACGTCATCAGAATGTTCCATGTACTTCTCATCAAAATGCTCAATGCCCTTGTCATCACAATGCTCCAAGACCCCTGTAATCACAATGCTCCATGCCCCTCTTCACCTCAATGCTCCATGAACCCTGTCATCACAATGCATCATGCCAATCATCATAATGTTTCCGGCTATTTTCAGCACAATGAAATCAAAATTCTACATGACCCCTGTCATCACAGTACTCCATGAACATTTTCAGCCCAATGCTCCATGACCCTTGTCATCACAATGATCCATGCCCTTGTCATCCGAATGCTCCATGACCCCTGTATTCACAATGCTCCGTGACGCTTGTCATCACAGTGCTCCATGCAACTTGTCATCAAAATGCTCCATGCATTTGTCAGCAAAATGCTACATGACTTTGTCATTACAATGCTCTTTGCGCTTGTCATCACAATACTCCTTTACCATTGTCATCACAATCCTCCATGAAATTTGGGATCACATTCCTTCATGCCCTTGTCATCACAATGCTCCCTGCTCCTTGAAATCAAAATGATCCATGACCTCTGTCATCACAATGCTCCAAACCCTTGTGATCACAATGTTCCGTAACACTTGTCATCACAAAGCTCCATGATGCCTGTCATCACAATACTCCATGCCCTTTTCCTCACAATGCTCCATGACCTTTGTCATCACAATTCTCAATACACTTGTCATCACAATGCTCCCTGACATTGTCGTCAGAGTGCTCCTTGAACCCTGTCACCAAAAGGCTCCATTCCATTTTCATCACAATGCCCCATGCAATTTTCATCACAATGCTCCATGCAATTGTTATCAAAATACTCCACAAGCTTGTCATCACAATGCTCCATGTCTCTTGTCATCACAATTATCCATGCACTTGTCAGCAAAATGCTCCCTGTCCCTTGTCATCACAATGCTCCAAACCCTTGTCATCACAATGCTCCATTACCTTTGTCATTAGAATCCTCCATGACACTTGGCATCACAATGCTCCATGCCATTGTCATCACAATGGGCCATTACATATGTCATCACAATGCTCCCTGACACCTCTCTTCACAATACTGCATGCCCTTGTCATCACAATGCTCCATGCCCTTGTATCACAATGTTCCAATTCCCCGGTAATCAGAATTCTCCAGGCCCCTTTTCATCAGTATGCTCCTTGTGATTTGTCATCACAAGCCTCCATGGTTTTCTCATCACAATGCTGAAGGACCTTGTCATCACAATGCTTCACGACATTGTCATGAAAATTCTCAATGTCCCTTGTCAACATAATGCTCCAAGCCCTAGTCATCACAATGCTCCATTATATTTGTCTTCACATCCTCCATTACATTTGGCATCACTATGCTCCATGCTATTGTCATCGCAATGGACCATGACATAGGTCATCACAATGCTCCCTGACAACTGTCTTCACATTACTACATGCCCTTGTCTTCACAATGCTCCATGCCCTTGTCATCACAATGCTCCATGACCCCTGTCATCACAATACTCCATGAATATTTTCAGCCCCATGCTCCGTGACCTTCTCATCACAATGCTCCAAGACCAATATCATCACAATGCTCCATGGCCACTGTCATCACAACACTCCAAGACACCTGACAACACAAAGATCCGGGACTCTTGTCATCACAATGCTCCATTCCCTAGTCATCACAATGCTCCATGACCACTGTCATCACAATACTCCATGAATATTTTCAGCCCAATACTCCATGACGCTTGTCATCACAATGATCCATGCCCTTGTCATCCCAATGCTACATGACCACTGTATTCACAATGCTCCGTGACGCTTGTCATCACAGTGCTCCATGACACCTGTCATCACAATGCTCCATGCCTTTGTCAGCAAAATGCTACATGACCTTGTTATTACAATGCACTATGCGCTTGTCATCACAATACTCCATTTCCATTGTCATCACAATCCTCCATGAACTTTGGGATCACATTGCTTCATGCCCTTGTCATCAAAATGTGCCATTCCAACTGTCATCACAATAATCTATGAAACTTATTAGAACAATGTTCCATGACATTGTCATCACAATGCTCCATGCCCTTGTTATCACAATGCTCCATGACCCCTGTCATCACAATGCTTCATGACCTTTGTCATCACAATGGTCCATGCCCTCGTCATGAACAGTCTCTGTGACCATTTTAACCAAAATGCTCCGTGAACTTTTCATCACAATGCTCTTTGACCCTTGTCATCACAATGCTCCATGCGCTTGTCAGCACAATGCTCCATGACACATGTCACCACAATGCACCTTGCACTTGTCATCACAGTGCTCCACAATCTTGTCTTCACAATGCTCAATAATATTTATCATCAAAATGATCCATGCACTTCTCATCCAAATGCTCTCTCAGCACTGATATCACAATGCTACATCAATATTTGTCACAATACACCCTCACCCCTGTCATCATATTGTTCCATGACTCCTGTCATCACAATGCTACATGCACTTATCATCACAATGTTCGATGACCCATGACATCACAATGTTCCATAACACCTGTCATCAAAATGTTCCATGACACTTTTCATCAAATTGCTCCATGACCATGACATCAGAATGCTCCCTGCCCTACTCATCACAATGCACAACACACTTGCAATCAAAATGCTCCATGACCTTTGTCATCACAAAGATCCATGACCCTTGGCATCACAATGCTCCATGTCATTGTCATCACAATGCTCCATGAACGCTCTCATCACATTGCTCCATGCCCTTGTCTTCACAAAGCTCCATGCCACATGTCCTCTGAATGCTCCATGGCCTTCTCATCACAATGCTCCATCCCCTTGCCATCACAATGTTCCATTACCCCAGTCATAACAATGCTCCATGACCCCTGCCATCACGATGTTCCATGCCCTTGTCATCACAAGGCTCCATGACCCTTCTCATCACATTGCTCCAAGAACACTTTAATCACAATGCTCTATGCCACTTTTCATCTCAATGATCCATGAACCCTGTCATCACAGTGCACCATGCCAATCATCATAATGCTTCATGCGATTGTCATAACAAAGAAATCAAAATGTTCCATCACGTCTGTCTTAACAATGCTCCAAACCCTTGTGATCACAATATTCCATAACACTTGTCATCACAATGCCCCATGATGCTCGTCATCAAAATTATCCATGGTCTTTTCATCACAATGCTCCATGACCTTCGTCATCACAATGCTCAATACACTTTTCATCAAAATGCTCCTTGACACTTGTTGTCTGTATGCTCCTTGAACCCTGTCATGACAAGTCTCCATGCTTTTTTCATCACAATGATCCATTCTCTTTTCATCACAATGCTCCAAGACCAATGTAATCACAATGCTCCATGCCCTTGTCATCACAAAGCTCAATGACGCATGCCATCAGAATGCTCCTTGTTCTTCTCCTTACAATGCTCCATGCCCTTGTCATCACAATGTTCCAAGACCCTGTAATCCCAATGCTCCAGGCCCGTTTTCATCAGTATGCTCCATGAGATTGGTCATCACAAGGCTCTGTGGTTTTGTCATCACAATGCTCTAGGGCATTGTCATCAAAATGCTTCACAACGTTGGGATGAAAATTTTCAGTGGCCCTTGTCATCATAATGCTCCAAGCCCTAATCATCACAATGCTCCATTATATTTGTCATCACAATCCTCCATTCCATTTGGCATCACAATGCTCTATGCCATTGTCATCGCAATGGACCATGACATATGTCATCACAATGTTCCCTGACACCTGTCTTCACAGTACTCCATGACCTTCTCATCACAATGCTCCATGCACTTGTTATCACAATGCACCATGCCCACTGTCATCACAACAATGTATGAAATTTTTGAGACCAATGCTCCATGCCCCTGTCATCACAATGCTCCATGCCCTTGTCATCACACTGCTCCATGACCCCTGTCATCACAATGCTCCGTGACTTCAGTCATCACAATGCTTCATAAAGTTTGTCATCACAATGGTCCATGCCCGCATCATCACAAGGCTCTGTGACCATTGTAAGCTCAGTGCTCCATGAACATTTCATCACAGTTCTCCGTAACCCTTGTCATCACAATGCTCCAAGTCTTTGTCAGAACAGTGCTCCATGACCATTGTCATCACAATGTGCCACGTGCATTTCCTCACAACGGTTCACAACTTTGTCATTGCAATGCTCCATAAACCTTGAAATCACAATGGTCCATGCACTTCTCATCAAAATGCTCTCTCACCAGGGACATCACAATGTTCCATTACTAGTCAGCACAATACTCCCTCACCCCTGTAATCACAATGTTCCATGATCCAGTCATCACAATGCTACATCCCCTTATCATCACAATATTCCATGACCACTGCCATCACAATATTCCATAACCCCTGTCATCAAAATTCTCCGTGACCCATTTCATCCCATAGCTCCAAGACACCTGACATCACAATGTTCCATAACCCCTGCCCTCAAAATGTTCCATTACACTTTTTATCAAATTGCTGCATGACCCGGTCATCAAAATGCTCCCTGCCCTTCTCGTCACAATGCACCATGACTCTTGGCATCACAATGCTCCATGTCATTGTCATCACAATGTTCCTTGAAACCTCTCATCACATTGCTCCATGCCCTTGTCATCACAAAGCTCCATGCCCTTGTCACCACAGTGCACCATTCCAACAGTCATCGCAATAATCCATGAAACTTATTAGACAAATGCTCCATGCCCTTTTCATCACAATGCTCCATGACACTTGTCATCACAATGCTCCATGAACTTTTCATCAAAATGCTCTTTGATCCTTGTCATCACAATTCCCTTTGCCTTTCTCAGCACAATGCTACATGACCCATGTCATCACAATGCTCCATGCACTTGTCAGCACGATGATCCATGACACATGTCATCACAATGAACCATGCGCTTGTCATCACAGTGCTCCACAATCTTGTCACCACAATGCTCCATAATACTTGTCATCAAAATGCTCTCTCACCACAGATATCACAATGTTACATCCCTATTCGTCACAATACTCCCTCACCCCTGTTATCACTGTTTTCCATGACTCCTTTCATCACAATGCTACATGCACTTATCATCAAAATGTTCGATGACCCCTGACATCACAATGCTCCATAACACCTCTCATCAAAATGCTCCATTTCCTTTAAATCGAAATGCTCCATGACCCCTGACATCACAATGCTCCTTAACACCTGTCATCAAAATGCTCCATTTCCTTTTAATCAAAATGCTCCATGACCCCTGACATCACAATGTTCCATAACCACTGTCATCAAAATGTTACATAACACTTTTCATCAAATTGCTCCATGACCCTGTCATCACAATGCTCCCTGCCCTTCTCATCACATTGCACAACGCACTTGTCATCAAAATGCTACATGACCTTTGTCATCACAAAGATCCATGACCCTTGGCATCACAATGCTCCATGTCATTGTCATCACAATGCTCCATGAACGCTCTCATCACATTGCTCCATTCCATTGTCATCACAAAGCTTCATGACACATGTCATCACAATGCTCCATGGCCTTCTCATCACAATGCTCCATGCGCTTGCCATCACAATGCTCAATTACCCCTGTCAAAAAAATGCTCCATGACGCCTGCCAACACGATGTTCCGTGGCCTTGTCATCACAAGCCTCCATGACCCTTCTCATCACAATTCTCCAAGACCCCTGTAATCACAATGCTCCATGCCCAATTTTCATCTCAATGATACATGAACCCTTTCATCACAATGCACCATGCCCATCATCATAATGCTTCATGCTATTGTCATCACAATGAAATCAACATGCTCCATGACCTCTGTCATAACAATGCTCCAAACCCTTGTGATCACAATATTCCATAACACTTGTCATCACAGTGCCCCATGACACTCGTCATCACAATTATCCATGGTCTTCTCATCACAATGCTCCATGACCCTTGTCATCACAATGCTCAATACACTTGTCATCAAAATGCTCCCTGACACTTTTTGTCTGTATGCTCCTTGAACCCTGTCATGACAAGGCTCCATGCCTTTTTCATCAAAATGATCCATTCCCTTTTCCTTACAATGCTCCAAGACCCCTTTAAACACAATGCTCCATGCCCTTGTCATCACAAAGCTCAATGAAACATGCCTTCAGAATGTTCCTTGGCCTTCTCCTCACAAGGCTCCATGCCCATGTCATCACAGTGTTCCAAGACCCATGTAATCACAATGGTCCATGCCCCTTTTCATCAGTATGCTCCATGAGATTTATCATCACAAGTCTCTATAGATTTCTCATCACAATGCTCCAGGACTTTGTCATCACAATTCTTCACGACCTTGTTCTGAACATTCTCAATGGCCCTTGTCATCATAATGCTCCAAGCCCAAGTCATCACAATGCTCCATTATATTTGTCATCACAATCCTCCATTACATTTGGCATCACAATGCTCCCTGCCATTGTCATCGCAATGGACCATGACATATGTCATCACAATGCTCCCTGACACCTGTCTTCACAATACTCCATGACTTTCTCATCACAATGATCCATGCCCTTGTCATCACAATGCACCATGTCCAATGTCATCACAATACTCTATGAAACTTGTCAGACAAATGCTCCATGCCCCTGTCACCACAATGCGCCATGCACTTGTCATCACAATGCTCCATGACCCCTGTCATCACAATGCTCCGTGACTCCAGTCATCACAATGCTTCATAACATTTTTCATCACAATGGTCCATGCCCGCGTCATCACAAGGCTCTGTGACCTTTATAACCACAATGCTCCATGAACTTTTCATCACAATGCTCCGTGACCCTTGTCATCAAAATGCTCCATGCGTTTGTCAGAAAAATGCTCCATGACCCTTGTCATCACAATGTGCTACGTGATTTTCATCAAAACGATCCAAAAATTTGTCATGGTAGTGCTCCATAAAGCTTGTAATCACAATGCTCCATGCCCTTCTCATCACAATGCTCCATTACGCCTGTCATAATGATGCTCCATGACCTCTGCCATCACAATATTCCACGGCCTTGTCATCACAAGGCTCCATGACACTTGTCATCACAATGCTCCAAGACCCCTGTAATCACAATGCTGCATGCCCTTGTCATCACAAAGCTCCATGACACATGCCATCAGAATGTTCCATGTCCTTCTCATCAAAATGCTCCATGCCCTTGTCATCACAGTGCTCCAAGATCCCAGTAATCACAATGCTCCATGTCTCTTTTCATCTCAATGCTCCATGAAACCTGTCATCACAATGCACCATGCCCATCATCATAATGCTTCTGGCTATTGTCAGCACAATGAAATCAGTATTCTCCATGACCTCTGTCATCACAATGCTCCATGACCCCTGTCATCAAAATACTCCATGAACATTTTCAGCCCAAAGCTCCATGACCCTTGTCATCACAATGATCCATGCCCTTGTCATCCCAATGCTCCATGACCCCTGTATTCACAATGCTCCGTGACGCTTTTCATCACAGTGCTCCATGACACCAGTCATCATAATGCTCCATGCCCTTGTTATCTCAATGCTCCATGACCCCTGTATTCACAATACTCTGTGACGCTTGTCATCACAGTGCTCCATGACACTTGTCATCACAATGTTCCATGCCTTTGTCAGCAAAATGCTACATGACTTTGTCATTACCATGCTCTATGCGCTTGTCATCACAATACTCCATTACCATTGTCATCACAATCCTCCATGAATCTTGGGAACACATTGCTACATGCCCTTGTCATCACAATGCTCCATGCTCCTTGAAATCAAAATGATCCATGACCTCTGTGATCGCAATGCTCCAAACACTTGTGATCACAATGTTCCATAAAACTTGTCATCACAACGCTCCATGATGCCTGTCATCACAATACTGCAGGAACTTTTCATCACAATGCTCCATGACCTTTGTCATCACAATTCTCAATACACATGTCATCACAATGCTCCCTGACACTTGTCGCCAGAATGCTCCTTGAACCCTGTCACGAAAAGGCTCCATGACTTTTTCAACACAATGCCCCATGCCGTTTACATCACAATGCTCCACGCCACTGTCAGCAAAAAACTCCACAAGTTATCATGAGAATGTTCCATGACACTTGTCATCACTATTCTCCGTGCACTTTTCAGCACCATGCTCCCAGACGTTGTCATCTCAATGCTCCAAGCCACTGTCAGCACAATGCACCATTACGTTTGTCATCAGAATCCTCCATGACACCTGGCATCACAATGCTCCATGCGATTGTCATCACAATGTGCCATTACATATGTTATCACAATGCTCCCTGACAACTCTCTTTACAATACTGCATGACCTGGTCATCACAATGCTCCATGCCCTTGTCACCACAATGCACCATTCCGACAGTCATCGCAATAATCCATGAAACTTATTAGACCAATGCTCCATGCCCTTGTCATCACAATGCACCATGACACTTGTCATCACAATGCTCCGTGAACTTTTCATCACAGTGCTCTTTGATCCTTGTCATCACAATGCTCTATGCCTTTCTCAGGGCAATGCTACGTGACCCTTGTCATCACAATGCTCCATGCACTTGTCAGCACGATGCTCCATGACACATGTCATCATAATGCACCATGCGCTTGTCATCACAGTGCTCCACAAGCTTGTCATCACAATGCTCCATAAATCTTGTCATCACAATGCTCCATAAACCTTGTCATCACAATGCTCCATGCACATCACATCAAAATGCTCTCTCACCACAGATATCACAATGTTACATCACTGTTCGTCACAATACTCACTCACCCCTGTTATCACAATGTTCCATGACCGCTGTCATCACAATGCTACATGCACTTATCATCACAATGTTCGATGACCCCTGACATCACAATGCTCCATAACCCCTGTCATCAAAATGCTCCATGACCCTTTTCATCATAATGCTCCATGACCTCTGACATCACAATGTTCCATAACCCCTGTCATCAAAATGTTCCATGACCCTTTTCATCAAATTGCTCCATGACCCTGTCATCACAATGCTCCCTGCCCTTCTCATCACAATGCACAACGCCCTTGTCATCAAAATCCTCCATGACCTTTGTCATCACAAAGTTCCATGACCCTTGGCATCACAATGCTCCATGTCATTGTCATCACAATCCTCCATGAACACTCTCATCACATTGCTCCATGTCCTTGTCATCACATAGCTCCATGACACATGCCATCAGAATGCTCCATGGCCTTCTCATCACAATGCTCCATGCCCTTGCCGTCACAGTGCTCCATTACCCCTGTCATAACAATGCTCCATGATACCTGCCATCACGATGTTCCGTGGCCTTGTCATCACAGTGCTCCATGACACCTGTCATCACAATGCTCCATAACTTTGTCAGCAAAATGCTACATGACCTTGTATTTACAATGTTCTATGTGCTTGTCATCACAATACTCCATTTCCATTGTCATCACAATCCTCCATGAACCTTGAGAGCACATTGCTTCATGCCCTTTTCATCACAATGCTCCATGCTCCTTGAAATCAAAATGATCCATGTCCTCTGTCATCACAATGCTCAAAGCCCTTGTGATCACAATGTTCCATAACACTTGTCATCACAATGCTCCATGATGCCTGTCATCACAAAATTCCATGCCCTTTTTATCACAGTGCTCCATGACATTTGTCATCACAGTGCTCAGTACACTTGTCATCACAATGCTCCCTGACACTTGTCATCAGAATGCTCTTTGAACCCTGTCACGAAAAGGCTCCATGCCTTTTTCATCACAATTCCCCATTCCGTTTTCATCACAATGCTCCGTGACCATTTTCATCAAAATGCTCCATGACTTTGTCTGAAAAATGTTCCATGACACTTGTCATCACAATGTGCCATTCGCTTTTCATCACAACGGTCCAGAAAATCGTCATTGCAATGCTCCATAAACCTTGTAATCACAATGCTCCATACACTTCTCTTCAAAATGCTCTCTCACCAGAGATATCACAGTGTTCCATCACTAGTTGTCACAATACTCCCTCACTACTGTAATCACAATGTCCCATGACCCCTGTCATCACAATGCTACATGCCTTTTGATCACAATGTTCCATGACCACGGACATCACAATATTCTATAACCCCTGTCATCAAAATGTTCCAATACACTTTCCATCATATTGCTGCATGACCCTGTCATCAAAATACTCCCTGCCCTTATCATCACAATGCACCATGCAATTGTCATCAAAATGCTCCATGACATTTGTCATCACAAAGCGCCATGACCCTTGGCATCACAATGCTCCATGTCATTGTCATCACAGTGCTCCATGAACCCTCTCATCACATTGCTCCATGCCCTTCTCATCACAAAGCTCCATGACACTTGTCATCAAAATGCTCTATGCCCTTCTCATCACAATGCCCCATGACCTTGTCATTATAATCCTTCATGACCAATGTATCACACTGTTCCATGCCCTTATCATCACAATGCTCCATGCCCACTCTCATCACAATAATCCATGAAACTTATTAGACCAATGCTCCATTCCCTTGTCATCACAAGGCTCCATGCCCTTGTTATCACAATGGTCCATGAACACTGTCATCACAATGCTCCATGCCTCCATTCATCACAATGCTTCATGACCTTTGTCATCACAATGGTCCATGCCCTCGTCATCAGCAGTCCCTGTGACATATTTAACCACAATGCTCCATGAAATTTTCATCACAATGCTCTTTGACCCTTGTCATCACAATGCTCTATGCTTTTCTCAGCACAATGCTCCATGACCCTCGTCATCACAATGCTCCATGCGCTTGTCAGCACAATGCCCCATGACCCATGTCATCACAATGCACCCTGCACTTTTCATCACAGTGCTCCACAATCTTGTCACCACAATGCTCCATAAAACTTGTCATCACAATTCTCCATGCACATCTCATCAAAATGCTCTCTCAACACTGATATCACAATGTTACATCACTATTCATCGCAATACTCGCTCACCCCTGTCATCACAATATTCCATGACTTCTGTCTTTGCTATGCTACATGCACATATCATCACAAAGTTCGATGACGCCTGACATCACAATGTTCCATAACCCCTGTCATCAAAATGCTCCATAACAATTTTCCTCAAAATGCTCAATGACCCCTGACATCACAATGTTCCATAACACCTGTCATCAAAATATTCCATGACACTTTTCATCAAATTGCTCTATAACCCTGTCATCACAATACTCCCTGCCCTTCTCATCACAATGTACCACGCCCTTGTCATCAAAATGCTCCATGACCTTTGTCATCACAAGGATCCATGACCCTTGGCATCTCAATGCTCCATGCCATTGTCATCACAATGCTCCTTGAACCCTCTAATCACAATGCTCCATGCCCATTTGCATCTCAATGCTCCATGAACCCTGTCATCAAAATGCACCATGCCCATCATCATAATGCTTCAGGCTATTGTCATCACAATGAAATCAAAATATTTGATGATCTATCTCATCACAATGCTCCAAATCCTTGTGATCACAATTTTCCATAACACTTATCATCACAATGTCCCATGACGCTCATCATCACAATTATCCATGGTCTTCTCATCACAGTGCTCCATGACCTTTGTCATCACAGTGCTCTATACACTTGTCATCACAATGCTCCCTGACACTTGTCATCAGTATGCTCCTGGAACCCTGTCATGACAAAGCTCCATAACATTTTCATAACAATGATCTATGCCAATTTCATCACAATGCTCCAAGACACCAGTAATCACAATGCTCCATGCCCTTGTCATCACAATGCCCCAAGACCCTTGTTATCACAATACTCCATGCCCCTTTTCATCAGAATGCTCCATGAAACATGTTATTACAAGGCTCCATGGTCTTCTCATCACAATTCTCCAGGAACTTTTCATCACAGTGCTCCATTCCCTTGTCATCACAATGCTCCATGACGCCTGTCCTCCCAATAGTTCCTGAATATTTTCAGTCCAATTCTCCAGGAACTTCTCATCACAATGCTTCATGATCCCTATCATCACAATGCTCCATGACCACTCTCATCACAACGCTCCATGACCCCTGACAACACAGTGATCCGGGACTCTTGTCATCACAGTGCTAAATTCCCTAGTCATCACAATGCTCCATGAACATTTTCAGCCCAATGCTCCATGACACTTGTCATCACAATGATCCATGCCCTTGCCATCCCAATGCTCCATGACCCCTGTAATCACAATGATCTGTGATGCTTCTCATCACAGTGCTCTATGACACTTATCATCACAATGCTCCATGCCTGTGTCAGCAATATGCTTCATGACGTTGTATTCAAAATGCTCCATTTGCTTGTCATCACAATACTCCCTTACCATTGTCATCACAATCCTCCATGAACCTTGGGATCACATTGCTTCATGCCCTTGTCATCCCAAAGCTCCATGCTCCTTGAAAACAAAATGATCCATGACTTCTATCATCACAATGCTCCAAACACTTGTGATCACAATGTTCCATAACACTTGTCATCACAACGTTCCCTGATGCCTGACATCACAATACTCCATGTCCTTTTCGTCAAAATGCTCCATGATCTTTTTCATCACAATTCTCCAAACCCTTGTGATCACAATGTTCCATAACACTTGTCATCACAACGCTCCATGATGCCTGTCATCACAATACTCCATGTCCTTTTCATCAAAATTCTCCATGATCTTTTTCATCACAATTCTCAAAACACTTGTCATCACAATGTTCCCTGACACTTGTCGTCAGAATGCTCCTTAAAACCTGTCATGAAATGGCTTCATGCCTTTTTCATCACAATGCTCCCTGCCCTTTTCATCACAATGTTCCATGCCATTGTCGTCACAATACTCCACAAGCTTGTCATCACAATGCTCCATGACACTTGTCATCACAATGCTCCATGGCCACTCTCATCACAATGCTCCATACACCTTTTCATTACTGTGCTCCATGACGCTCGTCATCACAATTATCCATGGTCTTCTCATCACAATGCTCTACGCCCTTGTCATCAAAATGCTCCATGACCCTTGACATCACAATGCTCCATGGCCACTGTCATCACAATGCTCCATTCCCCTTGTCATTACAGTGCTCCATGACACTCGTCATCACAATGCTCCACGGTCTTGCCATCGCAATGCTCCATTCCCTGGTCATCACAATGCTCCATGTCCTGGTCATCACAATGCTCCATGTCCTCTGTCATCACAATTCTCTTCGTTCTTGGCATCACTATGCTCCATGACAGTTCTCATCACCGTGTTACATGATTTGTCATCACAATTCTCTATGCACTTCTCATCGCAATGCTCCATGACCCCTGTCATAGGAATCTCCATGTGCTTCTCATCACAATGCTTCATGAACTTGTCATCAAAATTCTCAATGGCCCTTGTCATCACAATGCTCCATGCCCTTGTCATCACAATGCTACATGTCCCTTGTCATCACAATGCTCCAAGCCCTTGTCATCAAAATGCTCCATTACATTTGTCATCACAATCCTCCATGACACTTGGCATCACAATGTTCCATTCCATTGTCATCGCAATGGACCATGACATATGTCATCACAATGCTCCCTGAGACCTGTCTTCAAAATACTCCATGACCTTCTCATCACAATGCTCCATGCCTTGGTCATCACATTGCACCATGCCCACTGTCATCACAATAATCCATGAAATATGTCAGGCCAATGCTCCATGCCCCTGCCATCACAATGATCATTGCCTTTTCATCACAATGCTCTATGAACCCTGTCATCACAATGCTCCATGACTCCAGTCATCACAATGCTTCATGACCTTTGTCATCACAATGGTCCATGCCCTCGACATCACAAGGCTCTGTGACCTTTGTCACCAAAATGTTCCATGAAATTTTCATCACAATGCTCGTTGACCCTTCTCATCACAATGCTCCATGCCTTTGTCAGCAAAGGGCTCCATGACCCATGTCATCACAATGCGCCATGTGCTTGTCATCACAATGCTCCACAACCTTGTCATCACAATGCTCCATAAAACTTGTCATCACAATGCTCCATGCACTTCTTATCAAAATGCTCTCTCACGAATGATATCAAAATGTTCCCTCACGAGTCATCACAATACACCCACTCCTCTGTCATCACAATGGTCCACAACACCGTCATGAAAATGTTCCATGACTCCTGACATCACAATGTTCCATAACCCCTGCCATCAAAATGTTCCATGACACTTTTCATCAAATTGCTCCATGACCCTGTCATCACAATGCTCCCTGCCCTTCACAAGAGAATTCACCACACCCTTGTCATCAAAATGCTCCATGACCTTTGTCATCACAAAACTCCATGACCCTTGGCATCACAATGCTCCATGCCATTGTCATCACAATGCTCCAAAAACCTCTCATCACATCGTTCCAAGCCCTTGTCATCACAGTATCCATGATGCTTTTCATCACAATGCTCGATGCCATTCTTCTCACAATGCTCCATGCGCTTGTCATTACAATCCACCATGAACCATGTATCACAGTGTTCCGTGCCCTTGTTATCACAATGCTCCTTGCCCCCTCTCATCACAATAATCCATTAAACATCTCAGACCAATGTTCCATCCCCTTTTCATCACAATGATCCAAGACTCCTCTAATCATAATGCTCCATGCCCCTTTTCATCTCAATGCTCCATGAACGCTGTCATCACAGTGCACCAATGCGCATCATCATAATGCTTCATGCTATTGTTATCACAATGAAATCAAAATGCTCTATGACCTCTGTCATCACAATGCTCCAAATCCTTGTGATCACAATATTCCATAACACTTATCATCACAGCTCCCCATAACGCAAGTCATCACAATTATCCATGGTCTTCTAATCACAATGCTCCATGACGTTTGTCATCACAATGCTCAATACCCTTGTCATCACAATGGTCCCTGACACTTGTCATCAGTATGCTCCTTGAACCCTGTCATGACAAGGCTCCATGCCTTTTTCATCACAATGTTACATGCCCTTTTCCTCACAGTGCTCCAACACCACTGTAATCACAATGCTCCATGCCCTTGTCATCACAAAGCTCCATGATGCATGTCATCAGAACGCTCCATGACATTCTCATCCCAATGTTCAATGCCCTTGTCATCAAAATGCTCCAAGACCCCTGTAATCACAATGCTCCATGAGCCTTTTCATCAGAATGCTCCATGAGACTTGTCATCACATGGCTCCATGGTCTTCTCATCACAGTGCTCCAGTACCTTGTCTTCACAATGCTCCTTGACCCCTGTCATCACAATACTCCATGAACATTTTCAGCCCAATGCTCCATGACGTTCTCATCACAATGCTCCATGACCTCTGTCATCACAATGCTCCATGACCACTGTCATGACAATGCTCCATGAACCCTGACAACACAATGATCCGGGACGCTTGTCATCATAATGCTCCATGCCCTTGTCATCCCAATGCTCCATGAACCCTTTAATCACAGTGCTCCATGACGCTTGTCATCACAGTGCTCCATGAACCTTGTCATCACAATGCCTTTGTCAGCAAAATGATACATAATCTTGTCATCACAATGCTCCATGTGCTTGTCATCACAATCCTCCATGACCCTTGGGATCATATTGCTTTATGCCCTTGTCATCTCTATCTTGCCTTTCTGGTTTTTACAGATTTTCGGATGCCCTTTTTGACCGGTGGGAAGCGACAATTCTTGGTAGTGTGGATTTGCATTGTGCACTTGCTTGATTGGCCAAAAAGGGCCTATGCCTTTTCTCCTGAATATATTCAGGAGAAAAGTCATACGCTGTTTTTGGCCAAGTGCATCATTCTCGAAGTTGTGATGCCTTTCCTGTGCTTTAAAGGCGATTCCAATTTACCTCTTGAAATATGTTTTGTGCAATTCTGCCTCATTTTCAAGTCCGCTTTGTTGCCTTCCTTCAACAGATTTTTGGAAGAGAGTAGTCCTTTATAACTCTGCAGGTTTTTGATTTGCTTTGCCCCTGCGCTCCAATTTTCAAATCCCATTATTGGGAGCTGACCGCAAATCCACAATTTTGCTTCAGGAACTATACTGGTTCCAGGGGTGGCTATACTGGTTCCCTGTGGGTGGCTGAGGCTTTGGTTAATTCTTCTTCCTAATGGGAATTTAGAGTGACATGTGTCCGTCCAAATGCCTACATCTACTCTCTGATTGGTTCTCCCTCTTCCCTTTCATCCTCTGCACAATTAGCAAACTGTGCGAACCAGGAGGTTATAGGGGATGACTCTCCTAAGTTGGGAGATTGATAGTAAAGTAGTTGGAATGCCAAACTGTAGCACAAGGAGAGGAAAAAGTAGGAGACTTTCAGAAACCTTTCGCCATCACAGGGTGTCCATTCTCTAGGTTTCCCATACATGTTATAACTGTAGTGATATTCCCTTCTACCTGGAAATTTGGGACCCATGGAATGGTGGCATGTATTACTACTTTAAAGGGTCTGCATTTTCTCTCCCAATCTCACCAGTCCTCTCAGTCCCAAGTGTCCAGCCTTATGTCTAATCCAGCTGTCTTTGCAGATAGGGTCATTCTAGGTTTCATCAGAACCCCTGAAGGAATTGTGTAAGAATTTCGCTGTTTTTTCTTTTGTTTTTGAAATTCATTTTTATAATTGGGTTGAGCTGATTTTCCCTGACGTGTTTATGCTGGTCTAGACACACTTGATTCCCTTACAGAGGCATAACAATACATAGGTTTTAAGATTCTTACTAATCAAATATATTCCTCTGTGGGGAATAGGGGTTTTGAGTCCCGTTCACTGAGGAAGGTGTAGGTCTTGTCTATTCTGTATTTGGTTTATGGAATGGTACCTGTGCTAATATCAAACTCTGGCTTTATGCATCACCCCACCTCTCCTTTCCCCTTAAGGAGGCATAAGAGTGTTTTCTAAATGTGAGACGCTGCTCTCTTTCCTAATTCAGTTCATGTGTTGTGATGTTGATATTCCCTCTGTAAGTGATATCTTATGATAAGATTCTTTTTCTGTGTGACTAATTTCCCTTAGAATCATCATACCTAAATCCTCTCATTATGCTGCTACTGGCCTTATGACATTGATTTCACGTCTGAGTGATATTCCGTTGTACAGAATTACCACAATTTCTTTATGCATTTCTCTTTTTCCTGGGATACTTTAGGTGTACCGAAGTTGAGGTTCTTGTATGCAGAACAGCCCTAAACTTTGGGGTGCCTGTGTCTTGTTGATATTTAGTCTTCCCAAGTTATATGTCCATGAGTTGAAGTCCCTTTTGCTCGGGGGCTTTGTATTTTAGATGTTTTAGGAAACAGCATACACTTCTTCAGAGTAGCTCTTGGATATGTATACCCCACCCATCAGCGTGAATAGTCTCCCTGTTTTCCATGGCCTCTCCTGCATTTTTGATTTGTACACATTTTTTGGATGGACTTTCTGAGCAGTGGAAATTGAGACTTCTTTATTGTGCGGATTTGCATTTCCCTCTTGCTTGGTTGGCCAAAAACCCTGTATGTGTTTTTTTCCTGAAGATATTCACAAAAAAAACGCATACACCCTTTTGCCCAACTGCATCATTTTAGAAATTCTGCTGCTTTTCATATGCTTTAAATGTGAGTACAATCTACCTTTTGAAATCTGTTTCCTGCAATTCTGCCTCTCATTGAGAACCTCTTCGTTGCCTTACCTGAATATATTTTTGGACGTTGGTTATCATTTATATCTTTGCAGGTCTTTGAATTGTCTGCTCCTGAGCTCCATTTTGCAACTCGCTTTTTTTGTGAGCTGACCGCCAAACCATTGGATTGATTCTGGCCCTATTCTGGTTCTGGGGAGGCAGGCTGAGCCTTTGGTTAATTCTTCTTCCTAATGGGAAATTAGAGTGACATGTGCCTGTCAAAACTACTACAGCTAATCTCTCATTGGTTCCTCCTCTTCCCATTTATCCTCTGCAAAAATTGTAAACTGTGTGAAACAGGAGGTTAAAGGTGCTGATTCTCCAAGTGGGGAGATTGTTAGTAATGTGGCTGGAATGGCGAACCCCAGCACCAGGAGATCAAAAATGAGGTGCATTTTAGACACCTCTCCTGAGCACACGGTGTACATTCATCTCAGTTTCCCAGGTATGTTTTCCCTGTCAGAAGATTCCCTTGAAAGTGCAGATTTGGGACCCATGGAATGGGTACCAGGCAGTATTACTTTAAAAGGTCTGCATTTCCTCACCCAGCCTCTCTAACATCTCTTAGCGTGCATAGCTTCCAGCCTTATATATCATCCTGCTGTGGGTCTACATGTGTTCAATCCATGTTACATCATAACCCTTCAACAAAATTGTAAGAATTTTTGTCTGTCTCACTGTTTTATAAATATTTTTAAATTTATATTGGTTACAGCTGATTTTCAAAGCTCTGTTTTTTGCTGCTGTACATGCAATTGATACATGCACTGTGTGACAACAATAAATTCTTTCTCAGATGCTTACGAGTCATATGTATTATTTTCCAGTGACTTGAGTGGACTGAGTGCAGTTCTTTGAGGTACTGTGTAGGCCTTGCCAGTTATTCAATTCGGTACTTGGAATGGTATCTTTGCTAATTTCAACCTACTGGATAATACCTCACCATTCCCCACCTTTCCCATTTAGCAGCCTTATGTCTATTTTCTACATATTTGACTATGTTTCTGTTTTGTAGTTTATTTCATGTGTAGCCATTTTTGATTCCACCTTTAAGTGACATCTTATGATATGTGTCTTTTTCTTTCTGACATGTGTCACTTAGAATGATCGTATGTAACTCCTCCAGAGTTGTTCCAACTGGCCTTATTTCATTGATTTCGGGATGAGTAATATTCCACTCTACATAAGTATCCCATCTCTTTTATCCATTTTATCCTTCCAGGGACATTTAGGTTATATCCAAATGGAGGCCCTTTTTAACAAAGAGGTGGTAAACGTTGGGGTGCCTGTTTTCTGTCATTTTTTGTTTTTCCCAAGGTATACGCCCATGAGTGCAAGTGCCCTATGCTCTGTAGCTCAGTTTTCAGATGTTTTAGCAAACCCAATACACTTCTCCAGAGTGGCCGTTGGCAAATTACATTTCCACTATCAGCCTCACAGGGCTCCCTTTTCTCCTCACCCTGTCCTGCATTTCTCGTGTTTACACTTTATGTGGATGACCCTTCTGACTGATGTGAAGTGATACATTTTGTAGTATTGATTTCCAGTGCCCACCTGTTTGGTTGGATAAAAAGTGTGAATGGACTTTACTTGAATATATTCAGAAAAAAATGCATACGACCTTTTGGGCCAACTGCATCACTGGCGATGTTCAGCGCCTTTTCTTGTGCTTTAATGGGGAGACCATTCTACCTCTTCAAATCTGACTCCTGCCACTCTCCCTTGCTTACAAGTCCTTTCCTGTGACTTACCTCGAGACATTTTTCAACAATAGATATTTTCAACTCTGCAGTTTCATGAATTTTAATGCCCCTGAGTTCCATTTTTCAACTTGTGTTTTTGGAAACTCGACAAAAAACACCAGGATTTCCTCTAGCCCTATTCTCTTTCTGTGGGCAATTCTAGCCTTTGATGAATTTATCTTCCGGATTGGAAATTAGAGTGGCATGTGCCTGTCCGAAGACCTAAGACTTGTCTCTAAATTTTTCTCATCCTTCCGCTTCATCCTCTGGACAAATTCCAAACTGTGTGCAACAGGATGTTGACGGTGCTGATATCCCCAAGTGAGGAGATTGTTAGGAAAGATGCTGGAGGGGTGAACCCGAGCACCAGGCGATGAGGAGATGAGGTGCCTTTTCCAAACTCTTTCCGATCAAACGGTGTACCATCCTCTAGGTGTGACAGGCATGTTTTAGCTGTAGGAAGGGTCCCGTGCATGGAAGGAGAACACCAGGGATTTTTCCAAATCAGTGCCTCCCCGAACCCCAAACTGGGGAATTTTTAAGCTTCGGCTACACGTATGTCCATTAAAGGCCTTGGGAAATAGGCAGAGCCCAAACTTTAGATGATTGAAATCTTCAGGTTCAGAAGCGCTCACCATCGGCCTTGCTTAGATTACATTTTATCTGTCATTGATAGATGATGTCAATAAAAATATCGATTCTTTTTCAGATTATTTCCCCTTATAGGTTATTGCAAAATATTCAGTGTAGTTCCCTGTGCTATACAGTAGTTCCTTGTTGATGATCTATTTTATACATAGCAGGGTGTATGTGTTAATCCCAAACTGTTAATTTATCCCTTGTCCTACCTTTCCCCTTTGGTAATAATAAATTATAAGATTTTATACTTCTCAGAAATGGGGGAGCTGAAAGAGAGGTATCCGTTTCAATGGAAAAGCATTCTAAACAAGATTGAAGCTTCAGCCAAGAGTATTCGATGTATATCCATGGAAATAAATCACTTCATTTCTATAATGTTGACCTGACAAATAAGACAGACGTCTTCACTGAACTTGCTTATAGTAAAGTGATGGAAATATCAAATGTAAGTCTTAGAAAAATCTTATTTTACCCGAGCATTATACACTGCTCTATGTTAACTACAGTTTGGCTCACACATCTGTTCAATGAAGTTACAAAGTTCTCAATTTCTGTTACTGATCATCCAGAGGGGACCCCAACAGGAGTCTCCGTGCCCAGTGTCATTGGAGCCAACAGATCAAGACTGAGTTTGGTTCAGAAGCAAAGGAAACATTATTTTGAAAACCGAATGGAGAGGTGAGAGTGTGCACTCCCCCACGGGCTGTGGGCTGGGATGCTGAGTAGGGATCCCGGCAGCGTCAGTGGGAGTTAGGGGATGGAGCTCTCGAGGGCTGGGTTGGCTGCAGCTCAGGCTCTATGCTGTGCAGTCTGCATGGGACTCCGCTAGCTGAGGTGTCGACCCAGCCATTCTGCACTAGGAAGTCGGGTCTGAAGTGCCAGGTGTGTGACCTCTGCATGCGGAACTCTAGGAGCATGTGAAATTAAACAAAGCACAAAGGAAAAACAGGTTAGACTTTATTTTATTGCCCAGATTCTCTTTTTATCTCCCAGGAATTTTTAATGAACGTTGCCAGAGACGAACACCTCCTCTGCTTTTTGTTCCGTTCCTCATTCTTCGGGTGTTGAGGGTGCAGACCCCTCTTTTGTAACTGCTTCATGCTGTGGTGGCAGCCCTGATACCTGAGGGGAGGGGCCAAACGTCTCCCCACCAGCCTCCAGGTGAGGTTGATTGTCCCAAAGCCTCCTGCCTCACTTCTCGTCCGCCTGAGCACCAGCATTGGAAGTGTTATAGATTCTAATGACCTTTAAGGGTCCAGGAAAGAGATGCACAGAGATGCTGTGGTGGCAGGTTTCACCCCACCCCACATTTGTTCGGTGATATTAGGCTGACGTTTTTTGCCAGCCTAGATGCTCTGACCAGTAGTCTGTGCTTTCTTTAATTAGGTCCCTGAATTAATGTACAAACAGCACCATGTGTCAGAGCCTTGCCTGTGCAACACCCAGACAGCCCAGGGTCAGTGGTGATCCAGGACCATGACGTCCACTGAGTGAACGGCCTTTAGAAGTAGCCAGCAGTCCAGCCGGTCATATTGGCCAGCATCACCGTGGTGTCTGTAGGGTTTTCTATGGTGAAAGCGTGATATACGTTTCCCCCGCCAAGCTTATTAGCTCCCCTCTGGGTGCAGTAAGTCCTGCAAGCAGTAGTCTGCTCTTTTGGGGCACAGTCTTGTTGTTTTCTGAGAGAAACTCCAGGTCAAGTGATGGTCACACGAGTCATCATGGGGGCCTGTTGCCCCCATTTGTCTCTCTGGATGTTGGAGTTGGAGGGCCTCCTCACTCGAGGTCAGTGTGTCCACAGAGCGACCCCTGCAACTTCAGGGCATGATGGGTGGTTAGGATCACCACGTGGGGTCCTATTCCCTTAGGAGGGAGCTGGCCTTGTGGGCTGCTGATTTCCAGCTTTTTAGATACCCCAGTATCCTGGCCTGATGAGTCGGTGGGCAAAGCCCTTGGTGACCATAGTTTATCATACCTGAAGGGCATTCTTGTGTTGCTCCATTTCAAGTGGTCCCAGTTTTTGCACTAAGGCTCCAAGGGCGATTAACCTTTGACCGGGTATGTAAAGGTCAAAGGGTTTAGCTAAATTAGGGAGTTCCTGGGCAAGGGTCTGAATTGACTGCTCTTTCCATTCTTGAAAGGCTGCTTCTGGATTCTATACAAAAGGATCATCATCTTTTCGTGTCAGTGTTTCATGTAGAGGCCCAGCTATTAGACTGTAGTTAGGGATCCAGATGCAGAAAACCTTGGCCTCCCCAGGAACCCTTAAGCTGTCTTCTAGTTTTAGAAGAGGTAAGGCTGCAAATGGCTTCTTCCCTATCCTGGGATGCGTTTCTCTGAATATCTGTGAGAATGAAGCCCAGGCAAGTCACCTGAGCCTGTGATATTTGAGCCTTTTTCTTGGACACCTTCTATCCTTTCTTGGCTAGGTAGTTCTGAGGCATCTTTAGTAGGCCTGGCAATCAGAATGTCATCTGCATATTGAAGGAGGGTTCCCTTTTACAGAGGTAGAACTTTTAGGTCTTTAGAGGACATTTCCCCAATGATGGTGTGGGGATTTTTGAACCATTGGGGCAGGACGGCCCAGCATTATTGCTCGTGTTGCATGTTGTGTCCTGCCACACACAAGCCAAAAACTCTTGTGACTCTTAGATGAATGGAATACAGAAGAAGGCATCATTGAAGTGTAATACAGAATGCCATGGACTGGTGGATGGTAGAATGAGCAGCAGGGTGTAGGAAATAGGAGCTACTGGATGTATATCCTCGGTGGCTTCACTGACTGTCCTGATGTCCTTTACCAGGTCTCCAGCAGCCCATGGGGCTCTCGTGGTCAGGCCAATCCCAGGATATGGAGCTCACCTGGGCTGCATCCCGCACCCCACAGCCCACGGGGCTCTCGTGTTCAAGTCCCTCCCAGGGTATGGAGATCACCTGTGCAGCTACCCAGCAGCCCTTGGGGCTCTCATAGTCAGGACCCTCCCAGGATACGGAGCTCCCCTGGGCAGGTACCCCAGCAGGGCTGGACACACAGGAACTGTGCACATAGCCCAGCTTGCAGAGAACCCCCAGCTCACCTGTCACTCACAGCTGACACAGAACACCTCAGAGCAGGACTTGAACTAACAAACAGCATCTCTGACAGGTCTGTGACCCTGGCTATCACTCTGTGCAGCCTCTCTCTGCCTGGTCTTCCAGACACTTCCACTGCAGCCAGGGCTCCAGGCCTCTGTCTCCACCCACCATCACTACTCTCCCTGACTCCTGGGTTCCTCTCATTAGGATAGGGTCTTCTTGAAGTTGTTTTCCACTCATGGACCAGATAAAATGATAAGAAAACAAGCCACAGCTGCAGCCCCTTGTCTATCCTGACTCTCAAGGCCCACACCTGTTCCTTGGGACTGACCCGTTTAGCAAGGTTCATTTTCTGCAACTGTGAGCCCCTGAGGGGTGAGGATTGGATGATTTGGGCAGCCTGACACTGCCTGCAAGCCCCCCCCCCACAGGTGTGCCTGGGTTGAGGTCAATATAAACACCTCTCCAGTCAGCAAGAACCCCTGTAGCTGTGACTGACGCCATATTCTCTGCCCCGTCAGCAGTTTCGGGGCTGGGGTGGTGGGAGGGAGTGACGGGCCGTGGCTTTGTGGGTGGCCCAGTGTGAGTGGGGCTCTGCTGGACTTTCTGCAGGAGTTGCCAGGCTGCCACCTGCTAAAGAAGAGGATGTGTCATCCATACCTGCCACTGGAATTTCTCCGCAGGCAGAGGTGAGGAAGTAAAAAAGCAGTGGGGGCTGTGGGAGGAGGGGTATCTCAGGCAGGGAAATGAAAAGCTTCCAGAAGAGCATCTGGGGCCAGGACCATTCTGGCTGGCCTGCAGGCACCAAGTCGGCCTGCGTGCTCTCACTAGTGTGGCTCCACATCCCTTCCTCTAGGCTTGCAAGTGCTTGTACATATTCAGGTGTTTTACCTAGAAAGGGTGGGAAGAGTTCAGCTGCAGCAGGACTGGGGCTCAGCTCACATTTACTCACAGACGCCTCGACACAGTCCCCCAGCTTTGCAATGAAGATGCTCCTTGTGGGGGAGAGCGCTGCTGAGTGCATGGGAGACGATTTCCCACCTCTGACCAACTTAAGAATATTTTACCACTGGAGCAAGTGCCCTGATATGATTTTCCTCTGTATAACTGGTGAGTTCTGTTTTTTTTCTTTCTTTTTTTCTTTTTGGTTCAAGTTAGATTTTATTTATTCCTCTTTTTTTTAATTTGGAGATATAAACATGGAAATAATGCATTAATATAACGACGTCTATATGAAGGGAAAATTTTTTTTCTGTTTTATTTTATTAAATGTTATTTATTTATTTTTAATTTTTTTTAATTTATTTCTTTTACACAGCAGGTTCTTATTGGATATGTATTTTATACATATAAGTGTGCACATGTGAATCCCAGTCTCCCAATTCATCCCACCACCACCCTCACATGGCGTTCCCTCCTTGGTGTCCATATGTTTGTTCTCTACATCTGTCTCTATCTCTGCCCTGCAAACTGGTTCATCTGTACCATTTTTCTAGGTTCCACATATATGCATTAATATACAATATTTGTTTTTCTCTTTCTGACTTACTTCACTCTGTATGACAGTCTCTAGATCCATTGAGGTCTCTACAAATGACCCAATTTCATTCCTATGTATGGCTGAGTAATATTCCGTTGTATATATGTACCACGTCTTTATCCATTCATCTGTCTGTGGGCACTTAGGTTGCTTTCATTACCTGTCTATTGTAAATAGTGGTGCAATGAACATTGTGGTGAATGTGTCTTTTTGATTTATGGTTTTCTCTGGGTATATGCCCAGTAGTGGGATTGCTGGATTATATGGTAATTCTATTTTTAGTTTTTTAAGGAACCTCCATACTGTTCTCCATAGAGACTGTATCGATTTACATTACCAACAATAGTGGAAGAAGGTTCCTTTTCTCCACACCCTCTCCAGCATTTGTTGTTTGTAGATTTTCTGATGATGCCCATTCTAACAGGTGTGACGTGATACCTCATTGTAGTTTCGATTTCCATTTCTTTAATAATTAGTGATGTTGAGCAGATTTTCATGTGCGTACTGGCCATCTCTATGTCTTCTTGGAAGAAATGTCTATTTAGATCTTCCATTTTTGTATTGGGTTGTTTGTTTTATTAATATTGAGCTGCATGAGCTGTTTATATATATTGGAGATTAATCATTTGTCCATTGATTCGTTTGCAAATATTTTCTGCCATTCTGAGGGTTGTCTTTTCGTCTTGTTTGTAGTTTCCTTTGCTTTGCAAAAGCTTTTACGTTTCATTAGGTCCCATCTGTTTAGTTTTCTTTTTTATTTCATTACTATAAGAGGTGGATCAAAAAAGATCTTGCTGTGATTTACGTCAGAGTATCCTTCGTAAGTTTTCCTCTCAGAGTTTTATACTGTCTGGTCTTACATTAAGGTCTCTAATTCATTTTGAATATATTTTTATGTATGGTGTTGGGGAGTGTTCTAATTTCATTCTTTTACATGTAGCTCTCCATATTTCCCAGCACCAATGATTGAAGAGACTGTCTTATCTCCATTGTATAGTCTTGCCTCCTTTGTCATAGATTAGTTGACCATAAGGGTGTAGGTTTATCCTTGGGCTTTTTTTTTTTTCCTTTTACACGTTTATTGAAGTATAATTGCTTTAAAATGGAGTGTTCGTTTCTGCTGTATAACAAAGTGAATCAGCTATACATATACAAATATCACCAGATCCCCTCCCTCTTGCATCTCCCTCCCACTCTCCATATCCCACCCCTTTAGGTGGTCACAAAGCACCGAGCTGATCTCCCTGTTCTATGTGGATGATTCTCAGTAGCTATCGGTGTTACATTTGGTAATGTATTTATGTCCATGCCACTCTCTCACTTCGTCCCAACTTACCCATCCCCCTTCCGGTGTCCTCAAGTCCTTTCTCTATGTCTGTGTCCTTAATCCTGTCCTGCCACTAGGTTCTTCAAAATCTTTTTTTTTTTCTTCATTAGATTCCGTATATCTCTGTTAACATACAGTATTTGTTTTTCCCTTTATGACTTACTTCACTGTGTAGGACAGATTCTAAGTCCATCCACCTCAGTACAAATAACTCAGTTTTGCTTCTTTTTATGGTTGAGTAATATTTGATTGTATATATGTGCCAGATCTTCTTTATCCATTCAACTGTCAATGGACACTTAGGTTGCTTCCATGTCCTGGCTAATGCAAATAGAGCTGCAATGAACTTTTTTGTACTTAACTCTTTTTGAATTATGGTTTTCACAAGGCAAATGCTCAGTAGTTGGATTGTTGTGTCCTATGGTACTTCTATTGTTAGTTATTTAAAGGAACCTCCGTACTCTTCTCCCTAGTGCCCATATCAATTTACATTCCCACCCACAGTGCAAGTGTGTTCCCTTTTCTCCAATAAAGGCCTCTCCAGCATTTATTGTTTTGTAGATTTTTTTTGATGATTGCCACTCTGATTGCTGTGAGGTGATACCTCACGGTAGTTTTGATTTGCATTTCTCTAATGATTAGTGATGTTCAGCATCCTTTCATGTGTTTCTTGGTAATCTGTATATCTTCTTTGGAGAAATGTCTATTTAGGTCTTCTGCCCGTTTTTGGATTGGGTTGTTTGTTTTTCTGATATTGAGCTACATGAGGTGCTTGTAAAGTTTGGAGATTAATCCTTTGTCAATTGCTTCATTTGAAAATATTTTCTCCCATTCTGAGGGTTGTTTTTGCATCTTGCTTATGTTTTCCTGTACTGTGTAAAGCTTTTAAGTTTCATTAGGTCCCATTTGTTGATTTCTGTTTTTATTTCCATTTCTCTAGGAGGTGGGCCCAAAAGGATCTTGCTGTGATTTATGTCATAGAGTGTTCTGCCTATGGTTTCCTCTAAGTGTTTTATAGTGTCTGGTCTTATATTTAGATCTCTAATCAATTTAGAGTCTATTTTTGTGTATGGTGTTATGGAGTGTTCTAATTTCATTCTTTTATGTGTAGGGGTCCAGTTTTCCCAGCACCAATTACTGAAGAGACTGTCTTTTCTCCATTGTATATCCTTAGCTCCTTTGTCATAGATGAGATAACCATAGGTATGTAGGTTTATCTCTGGGCTTTCTGTCCTGTTCCATTGATCTGTGTTTATGCCAATCTACATACACTTGATTCCATTATGGAGACATATAAATACATAGGTTTCAAGGTTATTACCAGTCAGATATATTCCTCTTCAGTGAATAGGGTGTTTTGTTTCCAGTTCATTGAGAAAGGAGTAGGTCTTGTCTATTAACTATTTGGTATATGGAATAGGATCTCTGCTAATTTCAAACTCTGCTTTTACACATCACCCCACGTCACCTTTCCCCTTAAGGAGGCATAAGTGTGTTTTCTAAATGTGTAACTCTGTTCTCTTTTGAAATTCAGTTCATGTGTAGCCATGTTTACATTTCCTCTATAACTGATATATTACAATAAGTTTCTTTTTCTTTGTGGCTCATTTCACTTAGCATCATCGTACCTAAAGCCACTCATTATGCTGCTATTGGCCTTATGACATTGATTTTATGTCTGAGTGACTTTCCTTTGTATATAAGTACCACAACACCTATATCCATTTTTTTTTCCTTTCCTGGGATATATAAAGTGTACCGAAGTCGAGGTTCTTGTAAACAGAGCAGCCCTAAATTTTGGGCTGGCTGTGTGTTGTGGATTTTTAGTTTTCCCAAAATACACGCCCATGAGTGGAAGTGTGCTATGCTCTGTAGCTCTGTTTCAGAAAACAACATACAGTTCTCCAGAGAGGCTGTTGGAAATTTACATCCTTTCCATCGGTGTAATCAGGCTCCCTTTTCTCCATGGCCTGTCCTTCATTTGTGAATTTTACACTATTTGTGGATGGCCCTTTTGACTGGAGGTAAGGGACACTTCTCTGTAGTGTGGATTTGCAATGCCTGATGGCTTGCTTGGCCAAAAAGGGCATATGCATTTTTTCCCGAATATATTCAAGAAAATACACATAATCCCTTTTCAGCCAAGGGCAACATTGTCGAAATTCTGTCGCTTTTCATGTGCTTTAAAGATGACTCCAATCTACCTCTTGAAATCTGTTTCCTTCAATTCTGCCTTGCATTCAAATCCTCTTCACTGCCTTTCCTCAATATATTTCTGGATGATAGTTTTCCTTTATAATTCTGCAAGTTTGTGAATTGCTGTGCCCCTGATTTCCATTTTTCAACTCGCCTCTTTGTGAGCTGGCTGCAATACCGCAGGATGGCTTTAGGCCCTAGTCCTGTTCCGGGGCTTCAGGCTGAGCCTTTGGTTAATTATTCTTCCTGATGGGAAACTAGAGTGACATGTACCCATCCAAACACCTACAGCTAATCTCTCATTTATTTCCCCTCTTCCTGTTCATCCTCTGCACAGTTTGCAAACTGTGCATAACGGGAGGGTAAAGGCACTGACACTCCAAGTGGGGAGATTTTGAGTAATGCAGATGGAATGGCAAAGCCGAGCACGACAAAAGGAAAAATGAGGTACCTTATAGAAAACTTTCCCAATTACACAGTGTACCATCCACTGGGTTTCCCATGCATGTTTTAACTGTAGGAAGATTCCCTTAAACCAGGAGAGTTGGGAACACTAGAATGGGTAGCACACAGTATTGCTCTAAGTGGTGTTCTTTTGTTCACACAACCTCAGCAATCTTGTCAGGCCCAAGAGTCCAGTCTTATGTCTCATCCAGCTGTGGGTGTAAAGGTGGTCAATCTAGCTTGCATCACAGGCCCTGAACGTAATTTTTAAGACTTTCTATCTGTTTTTGCATTTTGCTTTTGAAATTTATTTTTATAAGTGGGTTTAACTGAATTTCAGTGCTGTGTTCATGCCGTTATATACACACATGATTCCTTTATGGAGATATGAGAATACATATGTTTTAAAATACTTAGAGTCAGACATATTCCTCTGCAATGAATAGGGGGTGTTGAGTCCAGTTCATTGTGCCGGGAGTAGGTGTTGTGTATTACATACATGGTTTATATAACGGTATCTGTGCTAATTTAAAACTGTGGTTTTATGCATCACCCCACCTCGGCTTTCCCATTAAGCAGGCAGAAGATGTTTTCTAAATGTGTGACTCTGTTGTGTTTGTAATTCAGTTCATGTGTAGTCATGTGTACATTCCCGCTATGAGTGATAACTTATGATAAGATTAGTTACTCTGTAATCTTTCCTAACTCAGTTCATGTGTAGCCATGTTTACAGGACCTTCATAAGTGATATCTTATGATAAGTTTCTTTTTCTGTGTGACTTATTTCACTTGGAATCATCGTACCTGAATCCACTCTTTTTGCTGCTACTGGCCTTATGACATTGATTTCATGGCTGAGCGATATTCCATCGTAAGTAAGTACCACAATATCTTGATCCATTTTTGTCTTTCCTGGGATACTTAAGGTGTACCCAAGTTGAGGTTCTTGTAAGCAGTGCAGCGCTAAAATTTAGGGTGGCTCTGTCTTATTGATTTTCAGTTTTCCCAAGGTATATTCCCAAGACTGGAAGTGCCCTTGGCTCTGTAGCTCTGTTGTTTACTTGTTTTAGGGAACACAATGCACTCCTCCAGAGAGGCATTTGACAACTTACATCCCGCCCATCAGCATAACACGGCTCCCTGATCTCCAGGGCCTGTCTTGCCTTTCTGGTTTTTCCACAATTTGTGGATGTCCCTTTTGACCTGTGGGAAGGGATACTTCTTTGTAGTGCAGATTTGCATTGCTGCTTGCTTGCTTGGCCAAAAATGGCATATGCATTTTCTGCTGAATATACTCAGGAGAAAACGCATACGCCCTTTTTGGCCAAGTGCATCATTGTCGAAGTTGTGCCCCTCTTCCTGTGCTTGAAAGGTGATACCAACGTACCTCTTGAAATCTGTTTCCTGCTATTCTGCCTCGTTTTAAAGTCCGCCTCTCTGCCTTCCCTCAAAAGATTTTTAGACGATAGTTGTCCTCTATTACTCTGCCAGTTTGTAAATTGCTGTGCCCCTGAGCTCCATTTTTCAACTCGTTTTTGTGAGCTGACAGCAAATCCAAAATTATGGTTCAAAACCTATACTGGTTCCTGGCGTGTGGCTGAGACATTGGTTAATTCTACTTCCTGCCGGGCAATTAAAGTGACATGTACCTGTCCAAATGGCTAACAGCTACTCTCTCATTGGTTCTCCCTCTTCCCTTTCATCCTCTGCCAAATTGGCAACCTGTGCGAACCAGGAGGTTTAACGGGCTATCGCTCCAAGTTGAGAGATTGATAGTAAAGCCATTGGAAGGTCAAACTGGAGCACAAGGAGAGGAACTATAAGTTGAGTTTTAGAAACCTTTCGTATTCACAGTGTGTCCATTCTCTTGGTTTCCCATAAATGTTATGGCTGTAGTAATATTCCCTTGCACAGGAGAGTTGGGACACATGGAATGGGTGCCACATATTATTGCTTTAAAGGGTCTGCATTTGCTCACCCAGTCTCACCAAACCTCTCAGTCTCAAGTGTCCAGCTTTATGCCACATCCAGCTCTCGTTGTAGGTAGGGTGATTCCAGGTTTCATCAGAGCCCCTGAAGGAATAGTAAAGATTTTCCCTGTTTTTTTTTGTTTTGTATTTGAAATTTCTTTTTTTACTGGGTTTGAGCTGATTCTCACTGCCATGTTTATGCCAGTTTAGACACACTTGATTCCCTTACGGTGACATATCAATACATAGGTTTTAAGATTCTTACTAGTCAGATATATACCTCTGCGCAGAATATTGTGTTTTGCGTCCCTTTCACTGATGAAGTTGTAGGTCTTGTCTATTCCGTAGTTTGATTTTGGAATGGTACTTGTACTAATATCAAACTCTGGTTCTATGCATCACCACACCTCTCCTTCCTCCTTAAGCAGGCATAAGTGTGTTTTCTAAATGTGAGACGCTGTTCCCTTTCCTAACTCAGTTCATGTGTAGCCATGTTACAGAAAATTCATAAGTGCTATCTTATGATAAGTTTCTATTTCTGTGTGACTTATTTCACTTAGAATCATCGTACCTGAATCCACTCATTTTGCTGCTACTGGTTTTATGACATTGATTTCATGGCTGAGGGATATTCCATCGTAAGTAAGTACCACAATTTTTTGAACCATTTTTTTTAATTTCCAGGGATATGTAAGGTGTACCCAAGTTGAGGTTCTTGTAAGCATTGCAGGCCTAAATTTTGGGGTGGCTCTGTCTTATTGATTTTCAGTTTTCCTAAGGTATATTCCCTAGACACGAAGTGCCCTTGGCTCTGTAGCTCTGTTGTTTACTTGTTTTAGGGAACACAATGCACTCCTCCAGAGAGGCAGTTGGCAATTTACATCCCGCCCATCAGCATAAAAAGGCTCCCTGTTCTCCAGGTCCTGTCTTGCCTTTCTGGTTTTTACCCATTTTGTGGATGCCCCTAATGACCGGTTGGAAGTGATACTTCTTTTTAGTGCAGATTTGCATTGCCCGCTTGCTTGCTTGGCCAAAAAGGGCGTATGCGTTTTCTCCTGAATATATTCAGGAGAAAACGCATACGCCCTTTTTGGCCAAGTGCATCATTGTCGAAATTGTGCCTTTATTCCTGTGCGTTAAAGTTGATTCCAACGTAGCTCTTGAAATCTGTTTCCTGCTATTCTGCCTCGCTTATAAGTCTGCCTCATTGCCTTCCCTCAACAGATTTTTGGACGATAGTTGCCCTTTATTACTCTGCCAGTTTGTGAATTGCTGTGCCCCTGAGCTCCATTTTGTAACTCGTTTTTTGTGAGCTGAACGCAAGTTCAATATTTTTTTTCAAAACCTATACTGGTTTTCGGTGGGTGGCTGAGACTTTGGTTAATTCTTCTTTCTCACGGGAAATAAGAGTGACATGTGCCCGTCCAAATGCCTGACAGCTACTCTCTCATTGGTTCTCCCTCTTCCCTTTCATCCTTTGCCAAATTGGCAACCTGTGCGACCCAGAATGTTAAAGGTTCTGTCTCTCCAAGTTGGGAGATTGATAGTAAAGCAGTTGGAAAGTCAAACTGGAGCACAAGGAGAGGGACTATTCGTTGAGTTTTAGAAACCTTTCATATTCACAGTGTGTCAATTCTCTAGGTTTCCCATACATGTTATAGCTATACTAATATTCCCTTCAACCTGGAGACTTGGGACCCATGGAACAGGTGCCATGCATTACTGATATAAAGTGTATGCTTTTGCTCACCCAATCTCACCAATCCTCTCAGTCCCATGTGTCCAGCCTTATGCCACATCCAGCTGTCATTGTAGATAGCGTCATTCCAGGTTTCATCAGAGACCCTGAAGGAATTGTAAAAAATTTCCCTGTTTTGTTGTTTTGTTTTTGAAATTCCTTTTTAGATTGGGTTTGAGCTGATTCTCGCTGCCATGTTTATGCCTGTCTAGACACACTTGATTCCCTTACGGAGACATATCAGTACATAGGTTTTAAGTTTCTTACTAGTCGGATATATTCATCTATGGGAAATATGGGATTTTGAGTCCCTTTCACTGAGGAAGGTGTAGGTCTTGTCTATTCCATAGTTGGTTTTTGGAACGGTACCTGTGCTTATATCAAACTCTGGTTTTATGCATCACCCCACCTCTCCTTCCCCCTTAAGAAGGCATAAGAGTGTTTTCTAAATGTGAGACTCTGTTCTCTTTCCTAACTCAGTTCATGTGTAGCCATGTTTACAGGATTTTCATAAATGATATCTTATGATAAGTTTCTTTTTCTGTGTGACATATTTCACTTAGAATCATCGTACCTGGATCCACTCATTTTGCTGCTACTGGTTTTATGACATTGATTTCATGGCTGAGGGATATTCCATCGTACGTAAGTACCACAATTTTTTGAACCATTTTTATATTTCCAGGAATATGTAAGGTGTACCCAAGTTGAGGTTCTTGTAAGCAGTGCAGGCCTAAATTTTTGGGTGGTTCTGTCTTATTGATTTTCAGTTTTCCCAAGGGATATTCCCTAGACTCGAAGTGCCCTTGGCTCTGTAGCTCTGTTGTTTATTTGTTTTAGGGAACACAATGCACTCCTCCAGAGAGGCAGTTGGCAATTTACATCCCGCCCATCAGCATAACAAGGCTCCCTGTTCTCCAGGTCCTGTCTTGCCTTTCTGGTTTTTACCCATTTTGTGGATGCCCCTAATGACCGGTGGGAAGTGATACATCTTTGTAGTGCAGATTTGCATTGCCCGCTTGCTTGCTTGGCCAAAAAGGGCATATGCGTTTTCTCCTGAATATATTCAGGAGAAAACGCATACGCCCTTTTTGGCCAAGTGCATCATTGTCGAAGTTGTGCCCCTATTCCTGTGCGTTAAAGGTGATTCCAACGTATCTCTTGAAATCTGTTTCCTGCTATTCTGCCTCGCTTATAAGTCCGCCTCGTTGCCTTCCCTCAACAGATTTTTGGACGAGAGTTGCCCTTTATTACTCTGCCAGGTTGTGAATTGCTGTGCCCCTGAGCTCCATTTTTTAACTCGTTTTTTCTGAGCTGAACTCAAGTCCAGTATATTGGTTCAGGACCTATACTGGTTCCCGGTGGGTGGCTGAGACTTCGGTCAATTCATATTCCTCCTGGGAAATAAGAGTGACATATGCCCGTCCAAATACCTAACAGCTACTCTCTCATTGGTTCTCCCTCTTCCCATTTATCCTCTGCAAAATGGGCGACCTGTGCGAAACAGGAGGTTAAAGTGCTGTCTCTCCAGGTTGAGAGATTGATAGTAAAGCAGTTGGAAAGTCAAACCGGAGCGCCAGGAGAGGGAATATGTTGAATTTTAGAGATCTTTCATATTCACAGTGTGTCCATTCTCTAGGTTTCCCATACATGTTATAGCTATACAAATATTCCCTTCCATCTGGAGAGTTGGGACCCAAGGAACGGGTGCCATAAATTACTGCTATAAAGGGTATGCTTTTCCTCACCCAATCTCTCCAATCCTCTCAGTCCCATGTGTCCAGCCTTATGCCACATCCAGCTATCATTGTAGATAAGGTCATTCCAGGTTTCATCAGAGACCCTGAAGGAATTGTAAAGAATTTCCTTTTTTTTTTTTTTTGCTTTTCAAATTCCTTTTCATAGTGGGTTTGAGCTGATTCTCACTGCCATGTTTATGCCAGTCTAGACAGACTTGATTCCCTTGTGGAGACATATCAATACATAGGTTTTAAGATTCTTACTAGTCAGATATATACCTCTGCGGAAAATATGGGGTTTTGAGTCCCTTTCAGTGAGGAAGTTGTAGGTCTTCTCTATTCCATAGTTGGTCTTTGGAACGGTAACTGTGCTTATATCAAACTCTGTATTATGCATCACCCCACCTCTCCTTCCCCCTTAAGAAGGCCTAAGAGTGTTTTCTAAATGTGAGACTCTCTTCTCTTTCCTAACTCAGTTCATGTGTAGCCATGTTTACAGGATCTTCATAAGTGATATCTTATGATAAGTTTCTTTTTCTGTGTGACTTATTTCACTTAGAATCATCGTACCTGAATCCAATCATTTTGCGGCTACTGGTCTTATGACACTGATTTCATGGCTGAGGGATATTCCATCATACATAATACCAGAATTTTTTGAACCATTTTTATATTTCCTGGGATATTTAAGGTGTACCCAAGTTGAGGTTTTTGTAAGCAGTGCAGCCCTAAATTTTGGGGTGGCTCTGTCTTATTGATTTTCAGTTTTCCCAAGGTATATTCCCTAGACTGGAAGTGTCCTTGGCTCTGTAGCTCTGTTGTTTACTTGTTTTAGGGAACACAATGCACTCCTCCAGAGAGGCAGTTGGAAATTTACATCCCGCCCATCAGCATAACAAGGCTCCCTGTTCTCCAGGGCCTGTCTTGAACTTATGGTTTTTACCCTTTATGTGGATGTCCCTTGCGACAAGTGGGAAGTGATACTTCTTTGTAGTGCAGACGTGCATTGCCTGCTTGCTTGCTTGGCCAAAATGGGCGTATGCGTTTTCTCCTGAATATACTCAGGACAAAATGCATACGCCCTTTTTGGCCGAGTGCATCATTGTTTAAATTGTGCACCTATTCCTTTGCTTTACAGGCGATTCCTACGTACCTCTTGAAATCTGTTTCCTGCTATTCTGCCTCACTTTCAAGTCCGCCTCGTTGCCTTCCCTCAAAAGATTTTTGGACAATAGTGGCCCTTTATTACTCTGCCAGGTTGTGAATTGCTGTGCCCCTGAGCTCCATTTTTAACTCGTTTTTTCTGAGCTGAACGCAAGTGCAATATTTTGTTTCAGGACCTATACTGATTCCCGGTGGGTGGCTGAGACTTTGGTCATTTGTTCTTCCTCCCGGGAAGTTAGAGTGACATGTGCCCGTCCAAATGCATAACAGCTACTCTCTCATTGTTTCTCCCTCTTCCATTTCGTTCTTTGCCAAATTGGCAACCTGTGCGAAACAGGAAGTTAAAGGTGCTGTCTCTCCAAGTTGGGAGATTGATAGTAAAGCAGTTGGAATGTCAAACTTGAGCACCAGGGTAGGGACTATTCGTTGAGATTTAGAAACCTTTCGTATTCACAGTGTGTCCATTCTCTAGGTTTCCCATACATGTTATAGCTGTAGTAATATTCCCTTCAACCTGGAGAGTTGGGACCCATGCAATGGTTGCCAAGCATTATTGCTTTAAAGGGTCTGCATTTGCTCACCCAATCTCACCAATCCTCTCAGTCCCATGTGTCCAGCCTTATGCCACATCCAGCTGTCGTTGTAGATATGGTCATTCCAGGTTTCATCAGAATCCCTGAAGGAATTGTAAAGAATTTCCCTGTTTTTTTGTTTTGTTTTTGAAATTCCTTTTTATAGTTGGTTTGAGCTGATTCTCACTGCCAGGTTTATGCCCGTCTAGACACACTTGATTCCCTTACGGAGACATATCAATACTTAGGTTTTAAGATTCTTACTAGTCAGATATATTCCTCTGCGGGAAATATGGGGTTTCGAGTCCCTTTCAGTGAGCAAGGTGTAGGTCTTGTGTCTTCCATAGTTGGTTTTTCGAACTGTACCTGTGCTTATATCAAACTCTGGTTTTATGCATCACCCCACCTCTCCTTCCCCCTTAAGCAGGCATAAGAGTGTTTTCTAAATGTGAGACTCTGTTCTCTTTCCTAACTCAGTTCATGTGTAGCCATGTTTACAGGATCTTCATAAGTGATATCTTATGATAAGATTCTTTTTCTGTGTGACTTATTTCACTTAGAATCATTGTACCTGAATCCACTCACTTTGCTGCTACTGGTCTTATGACACTGATTTCATGTCTGAGGGATATTCCATCGTATGTAAGTACCACAATTTTTTGAACCATTTTTATATTTCCTGGGATATTTAAGGTGTACCCAAGTTGACGTTCTTGTAAGCAGTGCAGGCCTAAATATTTGGGTGGCTCTGTCTTATTGATTTTCAGTTTTCCCAAGGTATATTCCCTAGACTGGAAGTGCCCTTGGCTCTGTAGCTCTGTTGTTTACTTCTTTTAGGGAACACAGTGCACTCCTCCAGAGAGGCAGTTGGCAATATACATCCCGCCCATCAGCATAACAAGGCTCCCTGTTCTCCAGGGCCTGTCTTGAATTTCTGGTTTTTACCCATTTTTTCGATGTTCCTGTGGACAGGTGGGAAATGATACTTCTTTGTAGTGCAGACTTGCATGAACCCTTTCTTGCTTGGCCAAAAAAAGTGTATGCGTTTTCTCCTGAATATACTCAGGAGAAAATGCATAAGCACTTTTTGGCCAAGTGCATCATTGTCGAAGTTGTGACCCTCTTCCTGTGATTTAAAGGTGATTCCAACGTACCTCTTGTAATCCGTTTCCGGCTATTCTGCCTGGCTTTCAACTCCGCCTCGTGGCCTTCGCTCAACAGGTTTTTGGACGATAGTTGTCCTTTATTACTCTGCCAGTTTGTGAATTGCTGTGCCCCTGAGCTCTGTTTTTTAACTGTTTTTTTCTGAGCTGTACGCAAGTCCAATATTTTGGTTCAGGACATATACTGGTTCCTGGTGGGTGGCTGAGACTTTGGTCAATTCTTCTTCCTCCCGGGAAATAAGAGTGACATATGCCCGTCCAAATGCCTAACAGCTACTCTCTCATTGGTTCTCCCTCTTCCCATTCATCCTCTGCGAAATTGGCAACCTGTGCGAAACAGGAAGTGAAAGGTGCGGTCTCTCCAGGTTGGGAGATTGATAGTAAAGCAGTTGGAAAGTCAAACCGGAACACCAGGAGAGGGACTATACGTTGAGTTTTAGAGACTATTCGTATTCACAGTGTGTCCATTCTCTAGGTTTCCCATACATGTTATAGCTGTAGTAATATTCCCTTCAACCTGGAGAGTTGGGACCCATGGAATGGGTGACATGCATTATTGCTTTAAAGGGTCTGCATTTGCTCACCCAATCTCACCAATCCTCTCAGTCCTATGTGTCCTGCCTTATGCCACATGCAGCTGTCATTGTAGATATGGTCATTCCAGGTTTCATCAGAGACCCTGAAGGAATTGTAAAGAATTTCCCTGTTTTTTGTTTCTCAAATTCCTTTTTGTAGTTGGTTTGAGCTGATTCTCGCTGCCATGTTTATGCCAGTCTAGACGCACTTGATTCCCTGAAAGAGACATATCAATACATAGGTTTTAAGATTCTTACTAGTCAGATATATTCCTCTGCGGGAAAGATGGGGTTTTGTGTCCCTTTCCCTGAGGAAGGTGTAGGTCTTATCTATTCCATACTTGGTTTTTGGAAAGCTAACTGTGCATATATCAAACTCTGGTTTTATGCATCACCCCACCTCTCCATCCCGCTTAAGCAGGCATAAGAGTGTTTTCTAAATGTGAGACTCTGTTCTCTTTCCTAACTCAGTTCATGTGTAGCCATGTTTACAGGATCTTCCTAAGTGATATCTTATGAAACGTTTCTTTTTCTGTGTGACTTATTTCACTTAGAATCATCGTACCTGAATCCACTAATTTTGCTGCTACTGGTCTTATGACATTGATTTCATGGCTGAGGGATATTCCATCATACGTAAGTACCACAATTTTTCTAACCATTTTTATATTTCCTGGGATATTTAAGGTGTACCCAAGTTGAGGTTCTTGTAAGCAGTGCAGCCCTAAATTTTGGGGTGGATCTGTCTTATTGATTTTCAGTTTTCCCAAGGTATATTCCCTTGACTGGAAGTGTCCTTGGCTCTGTAGCTCTGTTGTTTACTTGTTTTAGGGAACACAATGCTCTCCTCCAGAGAGGCAGTTGGCAATTTACATTCCGCCCATCAGCATAACAAGGCTCCCTCTTCTCCAGGGCCTGTCTTGCCTTTCTGGTTTTACACATTTTGTGGATGTCCCTTTTGACCGGTGGGAAGTGATACTTCTTTGTAGTGAAGATTTGCATTGCCCACTTGTTTTCTTGGCCAAAATGGGCGTATGCGTTTTCTCCTGAATATATTCAGGAGAAAATGCAAACTCCCTTTTTAGCCAAGTTCATCATTGTCGAAGTTGTGCCCCTCTTCCTGTGCTTTAAATGTTATTCCAACGTACCTCTTGATATCTGTTTCCTGCAATTGTGCCCCTCTTCCTCTGCTTTAAAGGTTATTCCAACGTACCTCTTGATATCTGTTTCCTGCAATTCTGCCTCGCTTTCAAGTTTGCCTCGTTGCCTTCCCTCAACAGAATTTTGGACGATAGTTGCCCTTTATTACTCTGCCAGTTTGTGAATTGCTGTGCCCCTGATCTCCATATTTCACTCGTTTTTTCTGAGCTGAACACAAGTCAAATATTTTGGTTCAGAACCTATACTGGTTCCCGGTGTGTGGCTGAGACTTTGGTCAATTCTTCTTCCTCCCTGGAAATAAGAGTGACATATGCTCGTCCAAATGCCTAACAGCTACTCTCTCTTTGGTTCTCCCTCTTCCCTTTCATCCTTTGCCAAATTGGCAACCTGTGAGAACCAGGAGGTTAAAGGTGCTGTCTCTCCAATTTGGGAGATTGATAGTAAAGCAGTTGGAAAGTCAAACCGGAGCACCAGGAGAGGGACTATTAGTTGAGTTTTAGAGACCTTTCGTATTCACAGTGTGTCCATTCTCTAGGTTTCCCATACATGTAATAGCTGTAGTAATATTCCCTTCAACCTGGAGAGTTGGGAGCCATGGAATGGGTGCCCCTCATTATTGCTTTAAAGTGTCTGCATTTGCTCACCCAATCTCACCAATCCTCTCAGTCCTAAGTGTCCAGCCTTATGCCCCATCCAGCTGTCATTGTAGATAGGGTCATTCCAGGTTTCATCAGAGACCCTGAATGAATTGAAAGAAATTTCCCTGTTTTATTGTTTTGTTTTTGAAATTCCTTTTTATAGTGGGTTTGAGCTGATTCTCGCTGCCATGTTTATGCCAGTCTAGATACACTTGATTCCCTTATGGAGACATATCAATACATAGGTTTTAAGATTCATACTTTTAAGATATATTACTCTGTGGTGAATATGGGGTGTTGAGTCCGTTTCACTGAGGAAGGTGTATGTTTTGTCTATTTCGTATTTGGTTTTTGGAACGGTACCTGAACTAATATCAAACTCTGATTTTATGCATCACCCCAACTCTCTTTCCCCCTTAAGCAAGCATAAGTGTTTTTTTTTTAAATGTGAGTCTCTCTTTTCTTTCCTAACTCAGTTCATGTGTAGCCATGTTTACAGGATCTTCATAAGTGATATCTTATGATAAGTTTCTTTTTCTGTGTGACTTATTTCACTTAGAATTATCGTACCTGAATCCACTCATTTTGCTGCTACTGGCCTTATGACATTGATTTCATGGCTGAGGTATATTCCATCATACGTAAGTACCACAATTTCTTGAACCATTTTTGTCTTTACTGGGATATTTAATGTGTACCCAAGTTGAGGTTTTTGTAAGCAGTGCAGCCCTGAATTTTGGTGTGGATCTGTCTTATTTATTTTCAGTTTTTCCAAGGTATATTCCCTAGAGTGGAAGTTCCCTTGGCTCTGTAGCTCTGTTGATTACTTCTTTTAGGGAACTCAATGCACTCCTCCAGTGAGGCAGTTGGCAATTTACATCCCGCCCATCAGCATTACAAGGCTCCCTGTTCTCCAGGGCCTGTCTTGCCTTTCTGGTTTTTACCCATTTTGTGGATGTCCCTTTTGACCGGTGGGAAGTGATACTTCTTTGTAGTGCAGATTTGCATTGCCCACTTGCTTGCATGTCCAAAAAGGGCATATGCGTTTTCTCCTGCATATATGCACGTGAAAACCCATATGCCCTTTATGGCCATTTCCATAATTTTCGAAGTTGTAATGCTTTTCCTGATTTTAAAGGCAATTCCAATGTACCTCTTGAAATCTATTTCATGCCATTCTGCCTCATTTTCCCTTCCGCCTCGTGGCTTTACTTCAACAGATTTTTCGAAGAGAGTAGTCCTTTTTAACTCTGCAGGTTAGTGAATTGCTGTGACCCTGAGCTCCATTTTTCAACTCGCGTTTTTGTGATCTGACCGCAAATCAACAGTTTTGTTTCTGGACTTATAGTGGTTCTGGGGGACAGGCTGAGACTTTGGTTAATTCCTATTTGTGACGGAAAATTAGAGAGACATGTGGCCGTCCAAATGCCTACAGCTACTCTCTCATTGGTTTTCTCTCTTCCCTTATATCCTCTGCACAATTTGCCAACTGTGTGTACCAGGAGGTTATAGGGGCTGACTTTCCAAGTTGGGAGATTGATAGTCAAGCAGTTGGAATGTCAAACTGGAGCACAAGGAGAGAAAAAAGTAGTAGAGTTTTAGAAACCTTTCACCATCAGATGGTTTCCATTCTCTAGGTTCCCATACACGTTATAACTGTAGTGATATTCCCTTCTACCTGGAGAGATGGGAACCATGGAATGGGTGGCAGGCATTATTGCTTTAAAGGGTCTGCATTTTTTCACCCAATCTCACCAATCCTCTCAGTCCCAAGTGACCAGCGTTATGCCACATCCAGCTGTCATTGTAGATACGGTCATTCCAGGTTTCATCAGAACCCCTGAAGGTATTGTGTAAGAATTTTACTGTTTTTAGGTTTTGTTTTGAAATTCATTTTTATAGTGGGATTGAGCTGATTCTCACTGCCATGTTTATGTCGTTCTAGACACACTTGGTTCCCTTACGGAGACATATCAATACATAGGTTTTAAAATTCTTACTAGTCAGATATATTTCTCTGAGGGGAATAGGGATGTTGAGTTCCATTCACTGAGGAAGGAGTAGGGCTTGTCTCTTCTGTTTTTGGATTATGGAACGGTACCTGTGCTAATATGAATCTTATGTTTTGTGTATCTCCCCATCTCTCTTTCCCCTTAAGCAAGTGTTATATGGATTTCTAAATCTGATACTCTGTTCTCTTCCGTAAATCAGTTCATATGTAAACATGTTTACATTCCCTTCATAAGTGAGATCTTATGTCAGAATGCACCATGTCCGTTCTCATAATAATGCTCCATGACCCCTGTCATCACAACGCACCATGCCCTGGTTATCAAAATGCTCCATGTCCCTTGTCATCACAATTCTCCACGTCCTTGTCATCACAATGCTACATGACATTTCTCATCAAAATGTTACATGCTCTTGTCATCACAATTCTCCATCCACTTGACATTGCAATGTTCCATGCCCTTGTCATCACAATGCACCATGCCCAATGTCATCACAATAATCCATGAAACTTGTCAGACCAATGCTCCATGCCCCTGTCAACACAATGCTCCATGCCCTTGTCATCACAATGCTCCATGACCCCTGTCATCACAATGCTCAGTGAGTCCAGTCATCAAAATGATTCATAACCTTTGTCATCACAATTGTCCATGCCCGCGTCATCACCAGGCTCTGGGACTTTTGTAACCACAATGTTCCATGAACTTTTCATCACAATTATCTGTGCCCCTTGTCATAACAATGCTCCATGTCTTTGTCAGAACAATGGTCTATGACCATTGTCATCACAATGCGCCACGCGCATTTCATCACAGCCGACCACAAACTTTTCATTGCAATGCTCCATAAACCTTGTAATCACAATGGTCCATGCACTTCTCATCATAATGCTCTCTCACCAGAGATATCACAATGTTCCATCACTAGTCATCACAATACTCCCTCACACCTGGAATCACAATGTTCCATGACCCTGTCATCACAGTGCTACATCCACTTATCTGCACAATGTTCCATGACCCCTGACATCACAATGTTCCATAACCCCTGTCAGCAAAATGCTCCATGACCCTTTTCATCCCAAATATCCAAGACCCCTGACATCACAATGTTCTATAAACACTGCCATCACAATATTCCATTACAATTCTTATCAAATTGCTGCATGACCCGTTCATCAAAATGCTCCCTGCCCTTCTCATCACAATGCACAACGCACTTGCCATCAAAATGCTCCATGACCATTGTCATCACAAAGATCCATGACCCTTAGCATCACAATGCTCCATTTCATTGTCATCACAATGCTCCATGAACGCTCTCATCACATTGCTCCATGCCCTTGTCTTCACAGAGCTCCATGACACATGTCATCAGAATGCTCCATGGCCTTCTCATCACAATGCTGCATGCCCTTGCCATCACAAGGCTCAATTACCCCTGTGATAACAATGCTCCATGACCCCTGCCATCACGATGTTCCATGGTCCTCTCATCACAAAGCTCCATGACCCTTCTCATCACAATGCTCCAATAACCCTGTAATCACAATCCTCTATAACTCTTTTCATCTTAATGATCCATGAAACCTGTCATCACAATGCACCATGCCCATCATCATAATGCTTCATGCTATTGTCATCACAATGAAATCAAAATGCTCCATGACCTCTGTCATAACAATGTTCCAAACACTTGTGATCACAATATACAATATCACTTTTCATCACAATGTCCCATGACTCTCGTCATCACAATTATCAATGGTCTTCTCATCACAATGCTCCATGACCTTTGTTATCACAATGCTCAATACACTTGTCATCAAAATGCTCCCTGACAATTGTTGTCTGTATCCTCCTTGAATCCTGTCATGACAAGGCTCCATGCCATTTTCATCACAATGATCCATGTCCTTTTCATCACAATGCACCAAGACCCATGTAATCTCAATGCTCCATGCCCTTGTCATCACAAAGCTCAATGACGCATGCCATCAGAATGCTCCTTGGTCTTCTCCTCACAATGCTCCATGCCCTTGTCCTCACAATGTTCGAAGACCCCTGTAATCACAATGCTCCATGGTTGTCCTTAAAAAATTCCATGACGGGGCTTCCCTGGTGGCGCAGTGGTTGAGAGTCCGCCTGCCGATGCAGGGGACACGGGTTCGTGCCCCGATCCCGGAAGATCCCACATGCCGCGGAGCGGCGGGGACCACAAGCCATGGCCGCGGAGCCTGTGTGTCCGGAGCCTGTGCTCCGCAACGGGAGAGGCCACAGCAGTGAGAGGCCCGCGTACAGCAAAAAAAAAAAAAAAAAAAAAAAAATCCATGACGCATGTCATCAGAATGCTCCATGGCCTTCTCATCACAATGCTCCATGCCCTAGTCATCACAGTGCTCCAAGACCCCAGTAATCACAATGCTCCATGCCCCTTTTCATCAGAATGCTCTATGAGACTTTTCATCACAAGTCTCCATGGTCTTCTCATCACAATGCTCCAGGACCTTGTCATCACCATGCTCCATTCCCTTGTAATCACAATGCTCCATGATCCCTGTCATCACAATAATCCATGAAAATTTTCAGCCCAATGCACAACGACCTACTCATCACAATGCTCCATGGCCAATATCATCACAATGCTCCATGACCACTGTCATCACAACACTCCATGTCACCTGAGAACACAATGATTCGGGACACTTGTCATCACAATGCTCCATTCCATAGTCATCACAATGCTCCATGACGCCTGTCCTCTCAATGCTCGGTGACTCCAGTCATCACAATGTTTCATAACGTTTGTCATCACAATGGTCCATGCCCGCGTCATCACAAGGCTCTGTGACCTTTGTAACCACAATGCTCCATGAACATTTCATCACAATTCTCTGTGACCCTTGTCATCACAATGCTCCATGTCTTTGTCAGAACAATGCTGCATGACCATTGTCTTCAAAATGTGCCACGCGCATTTCATCACAATGGTCCACAACCTTGTCACTGCAATGCTCCATAAACCTTGTAATCACAATGGTCCATGCACTTCTCATCAAAATGCTCTCTCACCAGAGATATCACAGTGTTCTATCACTAGTCATCACAATTCTCCCTCACCTCTGTAATCACAAGGTTCCATGACACTGTCATCACAATGCTACATCCCATTATCATCACAATGTTCCATGACCCCTGTCATCAAAATGCTCCATGAACCTTTTCATCCCAAAGCTCCAAGACCCCTGACATCACAATGTTCTATAACCACTGCAATCAAAATGTTCCATTACACTATTCATCAAATTGCTGCATTACACGGTCATCAAAATGCTCCCTGCCCTTCTCATCACAATGCACCATGCCCTTGTCATCAAAATGCTCCATGATTTATCATCACAAAGCTCCATGACCCTTGGCATCACAATGCTCCATGTCATTGTCATCACAATGCTCCATGAACCCTCTCATCACATTGCTCAATGCCCTTGTCATCACAAAGCTCCATGACACTTGTCATCACAATACTCGACGCCCTTCTCATCTCAATGGTGCATACCCTTGTCATTACAATCCTGCATGACCCATGTAACATAGTGTTCCGTACCCTTGTCATCACAATGCTCCATGCCCACTCTCATCACAATAATCCATGAAACATTTCAGACCAATGTTCCATGCCGTTCTCATCACCATGCTCCATTACCCCTGTCATAACAATGCACCAAGACACCTGCCATCACAATGTTCCACGGCCTAGTCATCACAAGGTTCTATGACACTTGTCATCACAATGCTGAAAACCCCTGTAATCACAATGCTCCATGCCTTTGTCATCACAAAGCTCCATGACGTATGTCATCACAATGTTCCATGGCCTTCTCATCACAATGCTCCATGCCTTTGTCATCAGAATGCTCCAAGACCCCTGTAAACACAATGCTCCATGTCCCTTTTCATCTCAATGCTCCATGAAACCTGTCATCACAATGCACAATGCCCATCATCATAATGCTTCAGGCTATTGTCATCACAATGAAATCAATATTCTCCATGACCTCTGTCATCATAATGCTCCAAACCCTTGTGATCACAATGTTCCATAACACTTATCATCACAACACCCCATGACGCTCATCATCACAATTATCCATGGTCTTCTCATCACAATGATCCATGATCTTTGTCATCACAGTGCTCAATACACTTATCATCACAATGCTCCCTGACACTTGTCGTCAGTATGCTCCTTGAACACTGTCATGACAAGGATCCATGCCTTTTTCATCCCAATGATCCATGCCCTTTTCATCACAATGCTCCAAGATCCCTGTAATCACAATGCTCCATGCCCTTGTCATCACAAAACTCCATGACGCATATCATCAGAATGCTTCATGACCTTCTCATCACAATGCTCCATGCCCTAGTCATCACAATGCTCCAAGACCCCTGTAATCACAATGCTCCATGCCCCTTTTCATCAGAATGCTCCATGAGACTTGTCATCACAAGTCTCCATGGTCTTCTCATCACTATGCTCCAGGGCCTTGTCATCACCATGCTCCATTCGCTTGTCATTACAATGAATCGTGACCTCTGTCATCACAATATTCCATGAATATTTTCAGACCAGTGCTCCACGATCTACTCATCACAATGCTCCATGGCCAATATCATCACTATGCTCCATGACCACTGACATCACAATGCTCCAAACGCTTTTGATCACAGTGTTCCATAACACTTGTTATCACAACACTCAATGATGTCTGTCATCACAATACTCCATGCCCTTTTCATCACAATGCTCCATGACTTTTGTCATCACAATTCTCAATACACTTGTCATCACAATGCTCCCTGACACTTGTGATCAGTATGCTCCTTGAAAGCTTTCACAAAAAGGCTCCATGCCTTTTTCATCGCAATGCCCCATGCCGTTTTCATCACAATGCTCCATGCCATTGTCATCAAAATATTCCACAAGTTTGTCAACAGAATGCTCCATGACCCTTGTCATCACAATGCTCCATGAACTTTTCATCACAATGCTCTTTGATCCTTGTCATCACAATTCTCGATGCATTTCTCAGCACAATGCTGCATGACCCTTGTAATCACAATGCTCCATGCGCTTGTCAGCACAATGCTCCATGACACATGTCATCACAATGCACCATGCCTTATCATCACAGTGCTCCACAATCTTGTCATCACAATGCTCCATAAAATTTGTCATCACAATGCTCCATGCACTTCTCATCTAAATGCTCTCTCACCACTGATATCACAATGCTACATCACTATTTGTCACAATACTCCCTCACCCCTGTCATCACAATGATCCATGACTCCTGTTATCACAATGCTACGTGCACTTATCATCACAATGTTCGATGACCCATGACATCACAAAGTTCCACAACACCTGTCATCAAAATGCTCCATGACCCTTTTCATCCTAAAGCTCCATGACACTTGGCATCAAAATATTCTATAACCCATGTCATCAAAATGTTCCATTACACTTTTCATCAAATTACTGCATGAACCTGTCACGAAAATGCTCCCTGCCCTTCTCATCACAATGCACCACACCCTTGTCATCAAAATGCTCCATGACATTTGTCATCACAAAGCTCCATGACACTTGGCATCACAATGCTCCATGTGATTGTCATCACAGTGCTCCATGAACCCTCTCATCACATTGCTCCATGCCCTTGTCATCCCACATCTCCATGACACTTGTCATCACAATGCTCGATGCCCTTCTCATTACAATGCTCCATGCCCTTGTCATTACAATCCCCCATGACCCATGTATCACCGTGTACGGTGCCCTTGTCATCACAATGCTCCATGCCCACTCTCATAACAATACTCCATGAAACATTTCAGACCAATGCTCAATGCCCTTCTCATCAAAATGCTCCATTACCTCTGTCATAACAATGCTCCATGACCCCTGCCATCACAATGTTCGACGGCCTTGCCATCACAAGGCTCCATGACCCTTGTCATCACAATGATTCAAGATACCTCTAATCACAATTCTACATGCCCTTGTCATCACAGAGCTCCATGACGCATGTCATCAGAGTGTTTCATGTCCTTCTCTTCACAGTGCTCAATGCCCTTGTCATCACAGTGCTCCAAGACCCCTGTAATCACAATGCTCCATGCACGTTTTAATCAGAATGCTCCATGAGACATGTCATCACAAGTCTCCATGGTCTTCTCATCACAATGCTCCAGGACCTTGTCATCACCATGCTCCATTCCCTTGTCATCACAATCCTCCATGACCCCTGTCATCACAATACTCCATGAATATTTTCAGCCCAATGCTCCATGACATTCTCATCACAATGCTCCATGACATATATCATCACAATGCTCAATGACCCCTGTCATCACTACACTCCATGACACCTGACAACACAATGACCCGGGACTCTTGTCATCACAATGCTCCAAGACCGCTGTAATCACAAAGCTCCATGACACCTGTCATCACAATACTCCATGAACATTTACAGCCCAATTCTCCATGACCCTTGTCATCACAGTGATCCATGCTATTGTCATCCCTATTCTCCATGACCCCTGTTTTCACAATGCTCCGTGACGCTTGTCATCACAGTGCTCCATGACACCTGTTATCACAATGCTCCATGTCTTTGTCAGCAAAATGCTATATGAACTTGTCATTACAATGCTCTATGCGCTTGTCATCAAAATACTCCATTACCATTGTCATCACAATCCTCCATGAAACTTGGGATCACTTTTCTTCATGCCCTTGTCATCAAAATGCTCCATGCTCCTTGAAATCAAAATGATCCATGACCGCTGTCATCACAATGCTTCAAACCCTTGTGATCACAATGTTCCATAACACTTGTCATCACAACGCTCCATGATACCTGTCATCACAATACTCCATGCACTTTTCATCACAATGCTCCATGACTTTTGTCATCACAATTCTCAATACACTTGTCATCACAATGCTCCCTGACACTTGTCATCAGAATGCTCCATGAACCCTGTCACAAAAAGGCTCCATGTCTTTTTCATCACAAAGCCCCATGCCATTTTCATCACAATGCTCCATGCCATTGTCATCAAAATACTCCACAAGCTTGTCATCAGAATGGTCCATGACTCTTGTCATCACAATTCTCCATGTACTTGTCAGCACAATGCTCCCTGACCCTTGTCATCACAATGCTCCAAGCCATTGTCATCACAATGCTCCATTACCTTTGTCATCAGAATCCTCCATGACACTTGGCATCACAGTGCTCCATGCCATTGTCATCACAATGGGCCATTACATATGTCATCACAATGCTCCCTGACACCTCTCTTCACAATACTGCATGACCTGGTCATCACAATGCTCCATGCCCTTGTCATCACAATGCGCCATTCCCACTGTCATCACAATAATCTCTGAAACTTATTAGAGCAATGCTCCATGCGCTTTTCATCAAAATGCCCCATGACCCCTGTAATAACAATGCTCCGTGACTCCAGTCATCACAATGTTTCATAACGTTTGTCATCAGAATGGTCCATGCCCGCGTCAACACAAGGCTCTGTGACATTTGTAACCACAATGCTCCATGAATATTTCATCACAAGGCTCCGTGAACATTGTCATCACAATGCTCCATGTCTTTGTCAGAACAATGGTCCATGACCCTTGTCATCACAATGTGCCATGTTCTTTTCATCACAATGATCCACAACATTGTCATCGCTATGCTCCATAAAACTTGTAATCACAATGCTCCACGCACTTCTCATCCAAGTGCTCTCTCACATGAGATATCACAATGTTCCATCACTAGTCATCACAATCCTCCCTCACCCCAGTTATCACAAAGTTCCATGACCCCTGTCATCACAATGCTACATCCCCTTACCAGCAAAATGTTCCATGACACCTGACATCACAATGTTCCATAACACCTGTCGTCAAAATGCTCCATCACCCTTTTCATCGCAAAGCTCCATGACCCCTGGCATCACAATGTTCTATAACCCCTGTCATCAGAATGTTCCATTAAAATTTTCATCAAATTGCTGCATGACCATGGCATCAAAATGCTCCCTGTCCTTCTCAACACAGTGCACAACACCCTTGTCATCAAAATGCTCCATGACCTTTGTCATCACAAAGCTTCATGACCCTTGGCATCACAATGCTCCATGACATTGCCATCACAATGCTCCATGAACCATCTCATCACATTGCTCCATGCCCTTGTCATCACAAAGATCCATGACACTTGTCATCACAATGCTCGATGCCCTTTTCATCACAATGCTCCATGCCCTTGTCATTACAATCCCCCATGACCCATGTATCACAGTGTACCGTGCCCTTCTCATCACAATGCTCCATGCCCACTCTCATCAAAATAATCCATGAAATATTTCAGACCAATGTTCAATGCCCTTCTCATCACAATGCTCCATTACCTCTGTCATAAAAATGCTACATGACCCCTGCCATCACAATGCTCCACGGCCTTGTCATCACAAGGCTCCATGACCCTTGTCATCACAATGCTCCAAAACCACTGTAATCACAATGCTCCATGCTCTTGTCATCACAAAGCTCCATGACGCATGTCATCAGAATGTTCCATGGATTTCTCCTGAGAGTGCTCCATGCCCTTGTCATCACAATGCTCCAAGACCCCTGTAATCACAATGCTCCATGCCTCTTTTCATCAGAATGCTCCATGAGACATGTCATCACAAGTCTCCATGGTCATCTCATCACAATGCTCCAGTACCTTGTCATCACCATGCTCCATTCCCTTGTCATCAAAATGCTCCATGACACCTGGCATCACAATACTCCATGAATATTTTCAGCCAAATGCTCCATGACATTCTAATCTCAATGCTCCATGGCAAATATCATCAAAATGCTCCATGACCACTGTCATCACAACACTCCTTGACACCTGACAACAAAATGATCCGGGACTCTTGTCATCACAATGCTCCAAGACCCCTGTAATCACAATGCTCCATGACCCCTGTCATCACAATACTCCATGAATGTTTTCAGCCCAATGATCCATGACCCTTGTCATCATAATGATCCATGCCGTTGTCATCCCTATGCTCCATGACCCCTGTATTCACAATGCTCCGTGACGCTTGTCATCACAGTGCTCCATGACACCTGTTATCACAATGCTCCATGTCTTTGTCAGCAAAATGCTACATGACCTTGTCATTACAATGCTCTATGCGCTTGTCATCAAAATACTCCATTACCATTGTCATCACAATCCTCCATGAACCTTGGGATCACTTTTCTTCATGCCCTTGTCATCAAAATGCTCCATGCTCCTTGAAATCAAAATGATCCATGACCGCTGTCATCACAATGCTTCAAAGCCTTGTGATCACAATGTTCCATAACACTTGTCATCACAACACTCCATGATGCCTGTCATCACAATACTCCATGCCCTTTTCATCAAAATGCTCCATGACTGTTGTCATCACAAAGCTCAATACAGTTGTCATCACAATGCTCCCTGACACTTGTCATCAGAATGCTCCTTGAACCCTGTCACGAAAAGGCTCCATATGTTTTTCATCACAAAGCCCCATGCAATTTTCATCACAATGCTCCATGCCATTGTCATCAAAATACTCCACAAGCTTGTCATCAGAATGCTCCATGACCCTTGTCATCACAATTCTCCATGCACTTGTCAGCACAATGCTCCCTGACCCTTGTCATCACAATGCTCCAAGCGATTGTCATCACAATGCTCCATTACCTTTGTCATCAGAATCCTCCATGACACTTGGCTTCACAATGCTCCATGCCATGGTCATCACATTGGGCCATTACATGTGTCATCACAATGCTCCCTGACACCTCTCTTCACAATATTGCATGACCTAGTCATCGCAATTCTCCATGCCCTTGTCATCACAATGCGCCATTCCAACTGTCATCACAATAATCCATGAAACTTATTAGACCAATCCTCCATTCCATTGTCATCACAAAGCTCCATGCCCTTGTTATCACAATGTTCCAAGACCCCTGTAATCAGAATGCTCCATGCCCCTTTTCATCAGTATGTTCCATGAGACTTGTCATCACAAGGCTCCATGGTTTTCTCATCACAGTGCTCCAGGAAGTTGTCATCACAATGCTTCACGACATTGTCATGAAAATTCACAATGGCCCTTGTCATCATAATGCTCCAAGCCCTAGTCATCACAATGCTCCATTATATTTGTCATCACAATCCTCCATTTCATTTGGCATCACAATGATCCCTGCCATTGTCATCGCAATGGACCATGACATATGTCATCACAATGTTCCCTGACACCTGTCTTCACAATACTACTTGACCTTCTCATCACAATGCTCCATGCCCTTGTCATCACAATGCACCATGTCCACTGTCATCACAATAATCTATGAAACTTGTCAGACCAATGCTCCATGCCCCTGTCATCACAATGCTCCATGCCCCTTGTCATCAAAATGCTCCATGACCCCTGACATCACAACTCTCCGTGACTCCAGTCATCACAATGCTTCATAACGTTTGTCATCACAACGGTCCATGCCCGCATCATCACAAGGCTCTGTGACTTTTGTAACCACAATCCTCCATGAACATTTCATCACAATGCTTTGTGACACTTGTTATCACAATGCTCCATGCCTTTATCAGATCAATGCTCCATGACCCTTGTCATCACAATGTGCCATGTGCTTTTCATCACAATGGTCCACAACATTGTCATCGCTATGCTCCATAAACCTTGTAATCACAATGTTCCATGCACTTCTCATCCAAATGCTCTCTCACATGAGATATCACCATGTTCCATCACTAGTCATCACAATCCTCCCTCACTCCTGTTATCACAATGTTCCATGACCCCTGTCATCACAATGCTACATCCCCTTATCAGCACAATGTTCCATGACCCCTGACATCACAATGGTCCATAACCCCTGTCATCAAAATACTCCATGACCCCTGCCATCACAACGCTCCCTGACTCCAGTCATCACAATGCTTCATAACGTTTGTCATCACAACGGTCCATGCCCTCATCATCACAAGGCTCTGTGACTTTTGTAACCACAATCCTCCATGAACTTTTCATCACAATGCTTTGTGACACTTGTCATCACAATGCTCCATGCCTTTATCAGATCAATGCTCCATGACCCTTGTCATCACAATGTGCCATGTGCTTTTCATCACAATGATCCACAACTTTGTCATCGCTATGCTCCTTAAACCTTGTAATCACAATGCTCCATGCACTTCTCATCCAAATGCTCTCTCACATGAGATATCACCATGTTCCATCACTAATCATCACAATCCTCCCTCACTCCTGTTATCACAATGTTCCATGACCCCTGTCATCACAATGCTACATCCCCTTATCAGCACAATGTTCCATGACCCCTGACATCACAATGTTCCATAACCCCTGTCATCAAAATGCTCCATGACCCATTTCATCCCAAAGCTCCATGATCCCTGGCATCACAATGTTCTATAAACCCTGTCAACAAAATGTTCCATTACACATTTCATCAAATTGCTGCATGACCCTGTCATCAAAATGTTCCCTGCACTTCTCATCACAATGCACCACACCCTTGTCATCAAAATGCTTCATGACCTTTCTCATCACAAAGCTCCATGACCCTAGGCATCACAATGCTCCATGCCATTGTCATCACAATGCTCCATGAACTCTCTCATCACATTGCTCCATCCCATTGTCATCACACATCTCCATGAAACTTCTCATCACAATGCTCAATGCCCGTCTCATCACAATGCTCCATGCCCTTGTCATTACAATCCCGCATGACCCATGTATCACAGTGTACCGTGCCATTCTCATCACAATGCTCCATGCCCACTCTCATCACAATAATCCATGAAATATTTCAGACAAATGTTCAATGCCCTTCTCATCACAATGCCCCATTACATCTGTCATAACAATGCTCCATGACCCCTGCCATCACAATGATCCACGGCCTTGTCATCACAAGGCTCCATGACCCTTGTCATCACAATGCTCCAAGACCCCTGTAATCACAATGCTCCATGCCCTTGTCATAACAAGGCTCCATGACGCATGTCATCAGAATGTTCCATGGCCTTCTCCTCACAGTGCTCCATGCACTTGTCATCACAATGCTCCAAGACCCCTGTAATCACAATGCTCCTTTCCCCTTTTCATAAGAATGCTCCATGAGACTTGTCATCACAAGTCTCCATGGTCATCTCATCACAGTGCTCCAGGAACTTTTCATCAGCATGCTCCAATCCCTTGTCATCACAATGCTCCATGAACCCTGTCATCACAGTACACCATGAACATTTTTAGCCCTATGCTCCATGACCTTCTCATCTCAATGCTCCATGACCAATCTCATCACAATGCTCCATGACCACAGTCATCACAATGCTCCATGACAACTGTCATCACAACACTCCTTGACACCTGACAACACAATGATCCGGGACTCCTGTCATCACAATGCTCCAAAACCCCTGTAATCACAATGCTCCATGACCCCTGTCATCACAATACTCCATGAACATTTTCAGCCCAATGCTCCATGACACTTGTCATCACAATGATCCATGCCCTTGTCATCCCAATGCTCCATGACCCCTGTATTCACAATGCTCCGTGACGCTTGTCATCACAGTGCTCCATGACACCTGTCATCACAATGCTCCATGTCTTTGTCAGCAAAATGCTACATGACCTTTTCATTACAATGCTCTATGCACTTGTCATCACAATACTCCATTACCATTGTAATCACAATCCTCCATGAAACTTGGGATCACTTTTCTTCATGCCCTTGTCATCACAATGCTCCATGCTCCTTGAAATCAAAATGATCCATGACCGCTGTCATCACAATTCTTCAAACCCTTGTGATCACAATGTTCCATAACACTTGTCATCACAATGCTCCATGATGCCTGCCTGTCATCACAATACTCCATGCCCTTTTCATCAAAATGCTCCATGAACTTTGTCATCACAATTCTCAATACACTTGTCATCACAATTCTCCCTGACACTTGTAATCAGAATGCTCCTTGAAACCTGTCACGAAAAGGCTCCATGTCATTTTCATTACAAAGCCCCATGCAATTTTCATCACAATGCTCCATGCCATTGTCATCAAAATACTCCACAAGCTTGTCATCAGAATGCTCCATGACCCTTGTCATCACAATTCTCCATGCACTTGTCAGCACAATGCTCCCTGACCCTTGTCATCACAGTGCTCCAAGCCATTGTCATCACAATGCTCCATTACCTTTGTCATCAGAATCCTCAATGACATTTGGCATCACAATGCTCCATGCCATTGTCATCACAATAGGCCATTACATATGTCATCACAATGCTCCCTGACATCTCTCTTCACAATACTGCATGACCTGGTCATCACAATGCTCCATGCCCTTGTCATCACAAAGCGCCATTCCCACTGTCATCACAATAATCCCTGAAACTTATTAGAGCAATGCTCCATGCGCTTGTCATCACAATGCTCCATGCCCTTGTCATCACAATGCCCCATGACCCCTGTCATCACAATGCACCGTGACTCCAGTCACCACAATGTTTCATAACGTTTGTCATCAGAACGGTCCATGCCCGTGTCAACACAAGGCTCTGTGACATTTGTAACCACAATGCTCCATGAACATTTCATCACAATGCTCCGTGAACCTTATCATCACAATGCTGCATGTCTTTGTCAGAACAGTGCTCCATGACACTTGTCATCACATTGTGCCATGTCCTTTTCATCACAATGATCCACAACCTTGTCATCGCTATGCTCCATAAACCTTGTAATCACAATGCTCCATGCACTTCTCATCCAAGTGGTCTCTCACATGAGATATCACAATGTTCCATCACTAGTCATCACAATCCTCCCACACACCATTTATAACAATGTTCCATGATGCCTGTCATCACAATGCTACATCCCCTTATCTGCAAAATGTTCCATGACCCCTGACATCACAGTGTTCCATAACACCTGTCATCAAAATGCTCCATCACACTTTTCATCGCAAAGCTCCATGACCCCTGGAATCACAATGTTCTATAACCACTGTCATCAAAATATTCCATTACAATTTTCATCAAATTGCTGCATGACCATGTCAACAAAATGCTCCCTGCCCTTCTCAACACAATGCACCACACACTTGTATTCAAAATGCTCCATGACCTTTGTCATCACAAAGCATCATAACCCTTGGCATCACAATGCTATATGACATTGTCATCACAATGCTCAATGAACCCTCTCATCACATTGCTCCATGCCCTTGTCATCACAAAGCTCCATGACACTTGTTATCACAATGCTCGATGCACTTCTCATCACAATGCTCCATGCCCTTGTCATTACATTCCCCCATGACCTATGTATCACACTGTACCGTGCCCTTCTCATCACAATGCTCCATGCCCACTCTCATCACAATAATCCATGAAATATTTCAGACGAATGTTCAATGTCCTTCTCATCACAATGCTCCATTACCTCTGTCATAACAATGCTCCATGACCCCCGCCATCACAATGCTCCACGGCCTTGTCATCACAAGGCTCAATGACCCTTGTCATCACAATGCTTCAAGACCCCTGCAATCACAATGCTCCATGCCTCATTTCATCAAAATGCTCCATGAGACTTGTCATCACAAGTCTCCATGGTCATCTCATCACAATGCTCCACTACCTTGTCATCACCATGCTCCACTCCCTTGTCATCACAATGCTCCATGACACCTGGCATCACAATACTCCATGAACATTTTCAGCCAAATGCTCCATGAACTTCTAATCACAATGCTCCATGACAAATATCATCAAAATGCTCCATGACCACTGTCATCACAACACTCCATGACACCTGACAACACAATGATCCGGGACTCTTGTCATCACAATGTTCCAAGACCCCTGTAATCACAATGCTCCATGACCCCTTTCATCACAATACTCCATGAACATTTTCAGCCCAATGATCCATGACAATTGTCATCACAATGATCCATGCTCTTGTCATCCCAATGCTCCATGACCCCTGTATTCACAATGCTCCATGACGCTTGTCCTCACAGTGCTCCATGACACATGTCATCACAATGCTCCATGTCTTTGTCAGCAAAATGCTACATGACTTGGTCATTACAATGCTCTATGTGCTTGTCATCACAATACTCCATTACCATTGTCATCACAATCCTTCATGAACCTTGGGATCACATTGCTTCATGCCCTTGTCATCAAAAAGCTCCATGCTCCTTGAAATCAAAATGATCCATGACCTTTGTCATCTCAATGTTCCAAACCCTTGTGATCACAATGTTCCATAACACTTGTCATCAAAACTCACCATGATGCCTGTCATCACAATACTCCATGCCCTTTTCATCACAATGCTCCATGACCTTTGTCATCACAATTCTCAATACACTTGTCATTACAATGCTCCCTGACACTTGTCGTCAGAAAGCTCCTTGAACCCTGTCACGAAAAGGCTCCATGCCTTTTTCATCACAAAGCCCCATGCCATTTTCATCACAATGCTCCATGCCATTGTCATCAAAATACTCCACAAGCTTGTCATCAGAATGCTCCATGCCATTGTCATCACAATTCTCCATGCACTTGTCAGCACAATGCTCCCTGACCCTTGTCATCACAATGCTCCAAGCCATTGTCATCACAATGCTCCATTACCTTTGTCATCAGAATCCTCCATGACACTTGGCATCACAATGCTCCATGCCATGGTCATCACATTAGGCCATTACATATGTCATCACAATGCTCCCTGACACCTCTCTTCACAATATTGCATGACCTGGTCATCGCAATTCTCCATGCCCTTGTCATCACAATGCGCCATTCCAACTGTCATCACAATAATCCATGAAACTTATTAGACCAATCCTCCAATCCATTGTCATCACAAAGCTCCATGCCCTTGTTATCACAATGTTCCAAGACCCCTGTAATCAGAATGCTCCGTGCCCCTTTTCATCAGTATGCTCCATGAGACTTGTCATCACAAGGCTCCATGGTTTTCTCATCACAATGCTCCAGGAACTTGTCATCACAATGCTTCACGACATTGTCATGAAAATTCACAATGCCCCTTGTCATCATAGTGCTCAGAGCCCTAGTCATCACAATGCCCCATTATATTTGTCATCACAATCCTCCATTACATTTGCCATCACAATGATCCCTGCCATTGTCATCGCAATGGACCATGACATATGTCATCACAATGCTCCCTGACACCTGTCTTCACAATACTCCTTGACCTTCTCTTCACAATGCTCCATGCCCTTGTCATCACAATGCACCATGTCCACTGTCATCATAATTATCTATGAAACTTGTCAGACCAATGCTCCATGCCCCTGTCATCAAAATGCTCCATGACCCCTGCCATCACAACGCTCCCTGACTCCAGTCATCACAATGCTTCATAACGTTTGTCATCACAACGGTCCATGCCCGCATCATCACAAGGCTATGTGACATTTGTAACCACAATGCTCCATGAACTTTTCATCACAATGCTCTGTGACACTTGTCATTACAATGCTCCATACCTTTATCAGATCAATGCTCCATGACACTTGTCATCACAATGCGCCATGTGCTTTTCATCACAATGATCCACAACTTTGTCATCACTATGCTCCATAAACCTTGTAATCACAATGCTCCATGCACTTCTCATCCAAATGCTCTCTCACATGAGATATCACAATGTTCCATCACTAGTCATCACAATCCTACCTCACTCCTGTTATCACAATGTTCCATGACCCCTGTCATCACAATGCTACATCCCCTTATCAGCACAATGTTCCATGACCCCTGACATCACAATGTTCCATAACCCCTGTCATCAAAATGCTCCATGACCCATTTCATCCCAAAGCTCCATGATCCCTGGCAACACAATATTCTATAAACCCTGTCAACAAAATATTCCATTATACTTTTCATCAAATTGCTGCATGACCCTGTCATCAAAATGTTCCCTGCCTTTCTCATCACAATGCACCACACCCTTGTCATCAAAATGCTTCATGACATTTGTCATCACAAAGCTCCATTACCCTAGGCATCACAAGGCTCCATGCCATTGTCATCACAATGCTCCATGAACTCTCTCATCACATTCCTCCATGCCCTTGTCATCACACATATCCATGACACTTGTCATCACAATGCTCGATGCCCATCTCATCACAATGCTCCATGCCCTTTTCATTACAATCCCCCATGACCCATGTTTCACAGTGTACCGTGCCCTTGTCATAACAATGCTCCATGCGCAGTCTCATCACAATAATCCATGAAACATTTCAGACCAATGCTCAATGCACTTCTCATCACAATGCTCCATTACCTCTGTCATAAAAATGCTCCATGACCCGTGGCATCACAATATTCCACGGCCTTGTCATCACAAGGCTCCATGACCCTTGTCATCACAATGCTCCAAGACCCCTGTAATCACAATGCTCCATGCCCTTTTCATAACAAAGCTCCATGACGCATGTCATCAGAATGTTCCATGGTCTTCTCCTCACAGTGCTCCATGCCCTTGTCATCACAATGCTCCAAGACCCCTGTAATCACAATGCTCCGTGCCCCTTTTCATCAGAATGCTCCATGAGACATGTCATCACAAGTCTCCATGGTCATCTCATCACAATGATCCAGGACCTTTTCAACAGCAGGCTCCATTCCCTTGTCATCACAATTCTCCATGAAACCTGTCATCACAATACTCCATGAACATTTTTAGCCCTATGCTCCATGAACTTCTCAGCACAATGCTCCATGACCAATATCCTCACAATGCTCCATGACCACTGTCATCACAACACTCCATGACACCTGACAACACAATGATCCGGGACTCCTTTCATCACAATGGTCCAAGACCCCTGTAATCACAATGCTCCATGACCCCTGTCATCACAATACTCAATGAACATTTTCATCCCAATGCTCCATGACAATTGTCATCACAATGATCCATGCCCTTGTCATCCCAATTCTCCATGACCCCTGTATTCACAATGCTCCGTGACGCTTTTCATCCCAGTGCTCCATGAGACCTGTCATCACAATGCTCCATGCCTTTGTCAGCAAAATGCTACATGACCTTGTCATTACAATGCTCTATGCGCTTGTCATCACAATACTCCATTACCATTGTCATCACAATCCTCCAGGAACCTTGGGATCCCATTGCTTCATGCCCTTGTCATCACAATGCTCCATGCTCCTTGAAATCAAAAGTATCCATGACCTCTATCATCGCAATGCTCCAAACACTTGTGATCACAATGTTCCATAACACTTGTCATCACAACGCTCCATGATGCCTGTCATCACAATACTCCATGCCCTTTTCATCACAATGCTCCATGACCTTTGTCATCACAATTCTCAATAAAGTTGTCAACACAATGCCCCATGCCTTTTTCATTACAATGCTCCATGCCATTGTCATCAAAATACTCCACAAGCTTGTCATCAAAATACTCCATGTCCCTTTTCATCACAATTCTCCATGCACTTGTCAGCACAATGCTCTCTGACCCTTGTCATCACAATGATCCAAGCCACTGTCATCACAATGCTCCATTACCTTTGTTATCAGAATCCTCCATGACACTTGGCATCAGAAAGCTCCATGCCATTGTCATCACAATGGGCCATTACATATGTCATCACAATGCTCCCTGACACCTCTATTTACAATACTGCATGACCTGGTCATCACAATGCTCCATGCCCTTGTCATCACAATGCGCTGTTCCCACTCTCATCACAATAATCCAAGAAACTTATTAGACCAATGCACCATGCCCTTGTCATCACAACGCTCCATGATGCCTGCCATCACAATACTCCATGCCCTTGTCATCACAATGCTCCATGCCCTTGTTATCACAATGTTCCAAGACGCAAGTAATCAGAATGCTCCATGCCCCTTTTGATCAGTATGCTCCATGAGACCTGTCATCGCAATGCTCCATGCCCTTGTCATCACAATGCTCCATGACACCTGTCATTAAAATACTCCGTGACTCCAGTCATCACAATGCTTCATAACGTATGTCATCACAACGGTTCATGCCCGCGTCATCACAAGACTCTGTGACCTTTGTAACCACAATGCTCCATGAACATTTCATCACAATGCTGCATGACCCTTGTCATCACAATGCTCCATGTCTTTGTCAGAACAATGCTCCATGACACTTGTCAACACAATGTGCCATGCACTTTTCATCACAAAGAACCACAACTTTGACATCGCTATGCTCCATAAACCTTGTAATCAGAATATTCCATGCAATTCTCATTCAAATGCTCTCTCACAACGGATATCACAATGTTCCATCACTTGTCATCACAATCCTACCTCACCCCTGTTATCACAAGTTTCCATGACCCCTGTCATCACAATGCTACATCCCTTTATCAGCACAATCTTCCATGATCCCTGACATCACAATGTTCAATAACCCCTGTCATCAAAATACTCCAAGACCCTTTTCATCCCAAAGCTCCGTGACCCATGGCATCACAATGTTATATAACGCCTTTCATCAAAATGTTCCATTACACTTTTCATCAACTTACTGCATGAACCTGTCATCAAAATGCTCCCTGCCCTTCTCATCACAATGCACCACACACTTGTCATCAAAATGCTCCATGACATTTGTCATCACAAAGCTCCATGACCCTTGGCATCACAATGCTCCATGTCATTGTCATCATAATGCTCCATGAACCCTCTCATCATATTGCTCAATGCCCTTGTCATCACAAAGCTCCATGACACTTGTCATCACAATGCTCGATGCCCTTCTCATGACAATGTTCCATGCCCTTGTCATTACAATACCCCATGACCCATGTATCACAGTGTACTTGCCCTCGTCATCACAATGCTCCATGCCCACTCTCATCACAATAATTCAAGAAACATTTCAGACCAATGCTCAATGCCCTTCTCATCACAATGTTCCATTACATCTGTCATAACAATGCTCCATGATCCCTGCCATCACATTGTTCCTCGGACTTGTCATCACAAGGCTCCATGACCCTTGCCATCACAATGTTCCAAGACCCCTGTAATCAGAATGCTCCATGCCCTTGTCATCACAAAGCTCCATGACGCATGTTATCAGAATGTTCCATGGCCTTCTCCTCACAGTGCTCCATGCCCTTGTCATCACAATGCTCCAAGACCCCTGTAATCACAATGCTCCATGCACCTTTTCATCAGAATGCTCCATGAGACTTGTCAACACAAGTCTCCATGGTCATCTCATCACAATGCTCCAGGACCTTGTCATCACCACGCTCCATTCCCTTGTCATCACAATGCTCCATGACACCTGTCATCACAATACTCCATGAACATTTTCAGCCCAATGCTCCATGACCTTCTAATCACAATGCTCCATGACCAATATCATCAAAATTCTCCATGACCACTGCCAACAAAACACTCCATGACAACTGACAACAAAATGATCCGGGACTCTTTTCATCACAATGCTCCATGACCCCTCTAATCACAATGATCCATGACCCCTGTCATCACAATACTCCATGAACATTTTCATCCCAATGATCCATGACACTTGTCATCACAGTGATCCATGCCCTTGTCATCCCAATGCTCCATGACCCCTGTATTCAAAATGCTCTGTGACGCTTATCATCAAAGTGCACCATGACACATGTCATCACAATGCTCCATGCCTTTGTCAGAAAAATGCTACATGACACTTTCCTTACAATACTCTGTGTGCTTGTCATCACAATACTCCATTACCATTGTCATCACAATCCTCCGTGAACCTTGGGATCACAATGCTTCATGCCCTTGTCATCACAATGCTCCATGCTCCATGAAATCAAAATGATCCATGACCCCTGTCATCGCAATGCTCCAAAATCTTGTGATCACAATGTTCCATAACACATGTCATCACAACGCTCCATGATGCCTGTCATCACAATACTCCATGCCCTTTTCATCACAATGCTCCATGAACTTTGTCATCACAATTCTCAATACACTTGTCATCACAATGCTCCCTGACACTTGTCATCAGAATGCTCCTTGAACCCTATCACGGAAAGGCTCCATGCCACTTTCATCACAATGCCCCATGCGGTTTTCATCACAATGCTCCATGTCATTGTCATCAAAATACTCCACAAGCTTATCATCAGAATGCTCCATGATGCTTGTCATTACAATTCTCCATGCACTTGTCAGCACAATGCTCCCTGACCCTTGTCATCACAATGCTCCAAGCCATTGTCATCACAATGCTCCATTACCTTTGTTATCAGAATCCTCCAGACACTTGGCATCACAATGCTCCATGCCATTGTCATCACAATGCCCCATACATATGTCATCACAATGCTCCCTGACACCTCTCTTCACAATACTGCATGACCTGGTCATCACAATGCTCCATGCCCTTTTCATCACAATGCGCCATTCCAAATGTCATCACAATAATCCATGAAACTTATTAGACCAATGCTCCATGCCTTTGTCATCACAAAGCTCCATGCCCTTGTTATCACAATGTTCCAAGACCCCTGTAATCAGAATGCTCCATGCCCATTTTCATCAGTATGCTCCATGAGACTTGTCATCACAAGGCTCCATGGTTTTCTCATCACAATGCTCCAGGAAATTGTCATCACAATGCTTCACGACATTGTCATGAAATTACTTAATGGCCCTTGTCATCATAATGCTCCAAGCCCTAGTCATCACAATGCTCCATTATATTTGTCATCACAATACTCCATTACATTTGGCATCACAATGCTCCATGCCATTGTCATCGCAATGGACCATGACATATGTCATCACAATGCTCCCTGACACCTGTCTTCTCAATAGTCCCTGGCCTTCTCATCACAATGCTCCATGCCCTTGTCATCACAATGCACCATGTCCACTGTCATCACAATAATCTAGGAAACATGTCAGACCAATGTTCCAAGCCCCTGTCATCACAAAGCTCCATGCCCTTGTCATCAAAATGCTCCATGACCCCTGTCATCACAATGCTCCCTGACTCCAGTCATCACAATGCTTCATAACGTTTGGCATCACAACGGTCCATGCCCGTGTCATCACAAGGCTCTGTGACATTTGTAACCACAATGCTCCATGAACATTTCATCACAATGCTCTGTGAACCTTCTCATCACAATGCTCCATGTCTTTGTCAGAACATTGCTCCATGACCCTTTTCATCACAATGTTCCATGTGATTTTCATCAGAATGATCCACAACCTTGTCATTGCTATGCCCCATAAACATTGTAATCACAATGCTACATGCACTTTTCATCCAAATGCTCTCTCACATGAGATATCACAATGTTCCATCACTAGTCATCACACTCCGCCCTCACCCCTGTAATCACAATGTTCCATGACCCCTGTCATCACAATGCTACATCCCCTTATCAGCACAATGTTCCATGACACCTGACATCACAATATTCCATAACCACTGTCATCAAAGTGCTCCTTGACCCATTTCATCCCAAAGCTCCATGACCCCTGGCATCACAGTGTTCTCTAACCCCTGTCAACAAAATGTTCCATTACACTTTTCATCAAATTGCTGCATGACCTGTCAACAAAATGCTCCCTGCTCTTCTCAAAACAATGCACCACACCCTTGGCATCTATATGCTCCATGACCTTTGTCATCACAAAGCTCAATGACCCTTGGAATCACAATGCTCCATGCCATTGTCATCACAAAGCTCCATGACGCATGTCATCAGAATGTTCCATGGCCTTCTCCTCACAGTGCTCCATGCCCTTGTGATCACAATGCTGAAGACCACTGTAATCACAATGCTCCATGCCCCTTTTCATCAGAATGCTCCATGAGACTTGTCATCACAAATCTCCATGGTCATCTCATCACAATGCTCCAGGACCTTGTCATCACCATGCTCCATTCCCTTGTCATCACAATGCTCCATGACACCTGTCATCACAATACTCCATGAACATTTTTAGCCCTATGCTCCATGACTTTCTCATCACAATGCTTCATGACCAATATCTTCACAATGCTGCATGACCACTGTCATCACAACACTCCATGACACCTGACAACACAATGATCCGGGACTCTTGTCATCACAATGCTCCAAGACCTCTGTAATCACAATGCCCCATGACCCCTGTCATCACAATACTCCATGAACATTATCAGCCCAATGCTCCATGACACTTGTCATCACAATGATCCATGCCCTTGTCATCCCAATGCTCCATGACCCCTGTATTCACAATGCTCCCTGATGCTTGTCATCACAGTGCTCCATGACACCTGTCATCACAATGCTCCATGCCTTTGCAAGCAAAATGCTACATGACCTTGTCATTACAATGCTCTATGCGCTTGTCATCACAATACTCCATTACCAATGTCATCACAATCCTGCAAGATCCTTGGGAACCCATTGCTTCATTCCGTAGTCATCACAATGCTCCATGCTCCTTGAAATCAAAATGATCCATGACCTCTGTCATCGCAATGCTGCAAACACTTGTGATCACAATGTTCTATAACACTTGTCATCACAACGCTCCATGATGCCTGTTACCACAATACTCCATGCCTTAGTCATCACAATGCTCCATGACCCTTGTCATCACAAAGATCCATGACCCTTGGCATCACAGTGCTCCATGTCATTGTCATCACAGTGCTCCATGAACGCTCTCATCACATTGCTCCATGCCCTTGTCTTCACAAAGCTCCATGTCACATGTCATCACAATGCTCCATGGCCTTCTCATCACAATGCTCTATGTGCTTGCATTCACAATGCTCCTTTACACGTGTGATAAAAATGCTCCATGACACCTGCCATCACGATGTTCCATGGCCTTGTCATCACAAGGCTCCATGAACCTTCTCATCACAACACTCCAAGAACCCTGTAATCACATTGCTCCATGCCCCTTTTCATCTCAATGTTCCATGAACCCTGTCATCAAAATGCACCATGCCCATCATCATAATGCTTCATGCTATTGTCATCACAATGAAATCAAAATGCTCCATGACCTCTGTCATAACAATGCTCCAAACCCTTGTGATCACAATATTCCATATCACTTGTCATCACAATAACCCATGATGCTCGTCATCACTATTATCCATGGTCTTCTTATCACAATGCTCCATGACCTTTGTCATCACAATGCTTAATACACTTGTCATCAAAACGCTCCCTGACACTTGTTGTCTGTATGCTCCTTGAACCCTGTCATGACAAGGCTCCATGTCTTTTTCATCACAATGATCCATGCCCTTTTCATCACAATGCTCCAAGACCCATGTAATCAAAATGCTCCATGGTCTTGTCATCACAAAGGTCAATGACGCATGCCATCAGAATTCTCCTTGGTCTTCTCCTCACAATGTTCCATGCCATTGTCATCACAATGTTCCATGACCCCTGTAACCACAAAGCTCCATGCCCCTTTTCATCAGTATGCTCATGAGACTTTTCATCACAAGGCTCCATAGTTTTGTCATCACAATGCTCCAGGACCTTGTCAGCACAATGCATCACGAGTTTGTCATGAAAATTCTCAATAGCCCTTGTCATCATAATGCTCCAATCCCTAATAATCACAATGCTCCATTATATTTGTCATCACAATCCTCCATTACATATGGCATCACAATGCTCCATGCCATTGTCATCGCAATGGACCATGACATATGTCATCACAATGCTCCCTGACATCTGTCTTCACAATACTCCATGACCTTCTCATCACAATGCTCCATGCCCTTGTCATCACAATGCACCATGCCCACTGTCATCACAATAACCTATGAAATTTGTCAGACCAATGCTCCATTATCTGTCATCACAATACTCCATGCCCTTTTCATCACAATGCTCCATGACCCCTGTCATCACAATGCTCCGTGACTCCTGTCATCACAATGCTTTATAACGTTTGTCATCACAATGGTCCATGCCCGCGTCATCACAAGGCTCTGTGACATTTGTAACCACAATGCTCCATGAACTTTTCATCACCATTCACTGTGACCATTGTCATCACAATGCTCCATTTCTTTGTGAGAACAAAGCTCCATGACCATTGTCATCACAATGTGCCACGCACATTTCATCACAACGTTCCACAACCTTATCATTGCAATGCTCCATAAACTTTGTAATCACAATGGTCCATGCACATCTCATCAAAATGCTCTCTCACCAGAGATATCACAATGTTCCATCACTAGTCATCACAATACTCCCTCACCCCTGTAATCACAATGTTCCATGACCCTGTCATCACAATGCTACATCCCCTTATCATCACAATGTCCCATGACCCCTGACATAACAATGTTCCATTACCCCTGTCATCAAAATGCTCCATGACCCGTTTCATCCCAAAGTTCCAAGAACCCTGACATAACAATGTTCTATAACCCCTGCCATTAAAATGTTCCATTTCACTTTTCATCAAATTGCTGCATGATCCGGTCATCAAAATGCTCCCTGCACTTCTCATCACAATGCACCATTCCCTTGTCATCAAAATGCTCCTTGACTTGTCATCACAAAGCTCCATGACCCTTGGCATAACAATGCTCCATGTCATTGTCATCACAATGCTCCAGGAACCCTCTCATCACATTGCTCCATGCCCTTGTCATCACAAAGCTCCATGACACTTGTCATCACAATGCTCGATGCCATTCTCATCACGATGCTCCATGCCCTAGTCATTAAAATCCTGCATGACCCATGTATCACAGTGTTCCGTGCCCTTGTCATCACAATGCTCCATGCCCAGTCTCATCACAATAATCCATAAAATATTTCAGACCAATATTCCATGCCCTTCTCATAACAATGCTCCATTACCACTGTCATAACAATGCTCCATGACCCCTGTCATCACAGTGTTCCACGGCCTAGTCATCACAAGGCTCCGTGACACTTGCCATCACAGTACTCCAAGACCCCTGTAATCACAATGCTCCATGCCCTTGTCATCACAAAACTCCATGACACATGTCATCAGAATGTTCCATGGTCTTCTTATCAAAATACTCCATGCACTTTTCATTACAGTGCTCCAAGACCCCTGTAATCACAATGCTCCATGTCCCTTTTCATCAGTATGCTCCATGAGACTTGTCATCACAAAGCTCTTTGATCCTTGTCATCACAATGCTCTATGCCTTTCTCAGCACAATGCTCCATGACCCTTGTCATCACAATGCTCCATGCGCTTCTCAGCATGATGCTCCATGACACATGTCATCACAATGCACCATGCGCTTGTCATCACAGTGCTCCACAATCTTGTCATCACAATGCTCCATAAACCTTGTCATCACAATGCTCCATGCTCTTCTCATCAAAATGCTCTCTCACCACAGATATCCCAATGTTACATCACTATTCGTCACAATAACCCTCACCCTTGTTATCACAATGTTCCATGACTCCTGTCATCACAATGATACATGCACTTATCATCAATATGTTCGATGACCCCTGACATCACAATGCTCCATAACCCCTTTCATCAAAATGCTCCATGACCCTTTTCATCATAATGCTCCATGACCCCTGTCATCACAATGTTCCATAAACCCTGTCATCATAATGTTCCATGAACCTTTTCATCAAATTGCTCCATGACCCTGTCATCACAATGCTCCCTGCCCTTCTCATCACAATGCACAACGCCCTTGTCATCAAAATGCTCCATGACCTTTGTCATCACAAAGATCCATTACCCTTGGCATCACAATGCTCCATGTCATTGTCATCACAGTGCTCCATGAACACTCTCATCACATTGCTCCATGCCATTGTCATCACAAAGCTCCATGACACATGTCATCAGAATCCTCCATGGCCTTCTCATCACAATGCTCCATGCCCTTGCCGTCAGAGTGCTCCATTCCCCCTGTGATAACAATCCTCCATGACCACTGCCATCACGATGTTCCGTGGACTTTTCATCACAAGGCTCCATGACCCTTCTCATCACAATGCTCCAAGACCCCTGTCATCACAATGCACCATGCCCATCATCATAATGCTTCATGCTACTGTCATCACAATGAAATCAAAATGCTCCAAGACATCAGTCATAACAATGCTCCAAACCCTTGTGATCACAATGTTCCATAACACTTGTCCTCACAGTGCCCCATGACGCTCGTCATCACAATTATCCATGGTCTTCTCATGACAATGCTCCATGACCTTTGTCATCACAATGCTCAATACACTTGTCATCAAAATGCTTCTTGACACTTGTTGTCTGTATGCTCATTGTACCCTGCCATGACAGGGCTCCATGGCTTTTTCATCAAAATGATCCATCCCCTTTTCATCACAATGCACCAAGACCCCTTTAAACACAATGCTCCATGCCCTTGTCATCACAAAGCTCAATGAATCATGTCTTCTGAATGCTCCTTGGCCTTCTCCACACAATGCTCCATGCCCATGTCATCACAATGTTCCAAGTCCCCTGTAATCACAATGCTCCATGCCCCTTTTCATCACTATGCTCCATTAGATTTGTCGTAACAACTCTCTATGGATTTCTCATCACAGTGCTCTAGGACATTGTCATAACAATGCTTCACGACCTTGTTTTGAAAATTCTCAACGGCCCTTGTCATCATAAAGCTCCAAGCCCTTGTCATCACAATGCTCCATTATATTTGTCATCAAAATCCTCCATTACATTTGGCATCACAATGCTCCCTGCCATTGTCATTGCAATGGACCATGACATATGTCATCACAATGCTCCCTGACACCTGTCTTCACAATACTCCATGAATTTCTCATCACAATAATCCATGCCCATGTCATCACAATGCACCATGTCCACTGTCATCACAATAATCTATGAAACTTGTCAGAACAATGCTCCATGCCGCTGTCACCACAATGCTCCATGCCCTTGTCATCACAATGTTCCATGACCCCTGTCATCAGAATGCTCCGTGACTCCAGTCATCACAATGCTTCATAACATTTGTCATCACAATGGTCCTTGCCCGCGTCAGCACAAGGCTCTGTGACCTTTATAACCACAATGCTCCATGAACCTTGTCATCAAAATGCTCCATGCCTTTGTCAGAAAAATGCTCCATGAAACTTGTCATCACAGTGTGCTACACGCTTTTCATCACAACGGTCCACAAATTTGTCATGGTATTGCTCCATAAACCTTGTAATCACAATGCTCCATGCCCTTCTCATCACAATGCTCCATTACCCCTGTCATAACAATGCTCCATGACCCCTTCCATCACGATGTTCCATGGCCTTGTCATCACAAGGCTCCATGACACTTGTCATCACAATGCTCCAAGACCCCTCTAATCACAATGCTCTATTCCCTTGTCATCACAAAGCTCTATGAAACATGTCATCAGAATGTTCCATGGCCTTCTCATCAAAATGTTCCATGCCCTTGTCATCACAGTGCTCCAAGACCTCTGTAATCACAATGCTCCATGCCCCTTTTCATCTCCATGCTCCATGAACCCTGTCATCACAATGCATCATGCCCATCATCATAATGCTTCTTGATATTGTCAGCACAATGAAATCAAAATTCTTCATTACCTCTGTCATCACAATGCTCCATGACCCCTGTCATCACAATACTCCATGATCATATTCAGCCCAATTCTCCATGACCCTTGTCATCACAATGATCCATGCCCTTGTCATCCCAATGCTCCATGACCCCTGTATTCACAATGCTCCGTGACGCTTGTCATCACAGTACTCCATGACACCTGTCATCAAAAGGCTCCATGACTTTGTCAGCAAAATGATACATGACCTTGTCATTACAATGCTCTATGCGCTTGTCATCACAATACTCCATTTCCATTGTCATCACAATCCTCCATGAACCTTGAGATCACATTGCTTCATGCCCTTGTCATCATAATGCTCCATGCTCCTTGAAATCAAAATGATCCATGACCACTGAAATCACAATGCTCCAAACACTTGTGATCCCAATGTTCCATAACACTTGTCATCACAATGCTCCATGATGCTTGTCATCACAAAATTCCATGCCCTTTTAATCACAATGCTCCATGACATTTGTCATCACAATTCTCAGTACACTTGTCATCACAATGCTCCCTGACACTTGTCATAAGAATGCTCCTTGAACCCTGTCACGAAAAGGCTCCATGCCTTTTTCATCACAATGCCCCATTCCATTTTCATCGCAATGCTCCGTGACCATTGTCATCACAATGCTACATGCCTTTGTCTGAAAAATATTCCATGACCCTTATCATCACAATGTGCCTTTCACTTTTCATCACAACGGTCCAGAAACTTGTCATTGCAATGCTCCGTAAACCTTGTAATCACAATGCTCCATACAATCCTCATCAAAATGCTCTCTCACCAGAGATATCACAGTGTTCCATCACTAGTCGTCACAATACTCCCTCACCCCTGTAATCACAATGTCCCATGACCCCTGTCATCACAATGCTACATCCCTTTATCATCACAATGTTCCATGACCACTGACATCACAATATTCTATAACCCCTATCATCAAAATGTTCCAATACACTTTTCATCATATTGCTGCATGACCCTGTCATCAAAATACTCCCTTCGCTTCTCATCACATTGCACCATGCACTTATCATCAAAATGCTCCATGACCTTTGTCATTACAAAGCGCCATGACACTTGGCATCACAATGCTCCATGTCAATGTCATCAAAATGCTCCATGAACCCTCTCATAACATTGTTCAATGCCCTTGTCATCACAAAGCTCCATGACACTTCTCATCAAAATGCTCGATGCCCTTCTCATCACAATGCCCCATTCCCTTGTCATTACAATCCTCCATGACCCATGTATCACAGTGTTCCATGCCCTTATCATCACAATGCTCTATGCCCACTCTCATCACAATGATCCATGAAACATTTCAGACCAATGCTCCATGCCCTTCTCATCACAATGCTCCTTTATCTCTGTCATAACAATGCTCCATGACACTTGTCATCAAAATGCTCCACGACCCCTCTAATCAAAATGCTCCATGCCCTTTTCAACAAAAAGCTACATGACGCATGTCACCAGAATGTTCCATGGCCCTGTCACCACAATGCTCCATGTCCTTGTCATCACAATGCTCCAAGACCCTTGTAATCAAAATGCTCCATGAGACTTTTCATCTCAATGCTCCATGAACCCTGTCATCACAATGGACCATGCCCATCATCATAATGCTTCAGGCTATTTTCATCACAATGAAATCAATATGCTCCATGACCTCTGTCATCACAATATTCCAATCCCTTGTGATCACAATGTTCCATAAAACTTATCATCACAAAACCCTATGACGCTCATCATCACAATTATCCATGGACTTCTCATCACAATGCTCCATGACTTTTGTCATCACAATGCTCAGTACACTTGTCATCACAATGCTCCGTGACACTTGTCAACAGTCTGCTCCATTAACCCTGTCATGACACGTCTCCATGCCTTTTTCATCACAATGATCCATGCCCTTTTAATCACAATGCTCCAAGACCCCTGTAATCACAATGCTCCATGCTCTTGTCATCACAAAACTCAATGACGCATGTCATCAGAATGCTCCATGGCCTTCTCCTCACAATGCTCCAAGACCCCTGTAATCACAATGCTCCATGTCCCTTTTCATCAGAATGCTCCATGAGACTTGTCATCACAAGTCTCCATTGTATTCTCATAAAAGTGCTCCAGGAACTTGTCATCATAATGCTCCATGATCCCTGTCATCACGATACTCCATGAACATTTTCAGCCCAATGCACTATGACCTTCTCATCAAAATGCTCCATGACCCCTGTCATCACAATACTCCATGAACATATTCAGCCCAGTGCTCCATGACCTTTGTCATCACAATGATCCATGCCCTTGTCATCCCAATGCTCCATGACCCATGTATTCACAATGCTCCGTGATGCTTGTCATCACAGTGCTCCTTGACACCTGTCATCACAATGCTCCATGCCCTTGTTATCACATTGTTACATGACCCCTGTCATTACAATGCTCCGTGACTTCATTCATCACAATGCTTCATGACCTTTGTCATCTCAATGGTCCATGCCCTCGTCATCAACAGTCTCTGTGACCATTTTAACCACAATGCTCCATGAAATTTTCATCACAATTCTCTTTGACCCTTGTCATCACAATCCTCCCTGCCTTTCTCAGCACAATGCTCCATGACACTTGTCATCACAATCCTCCATGCGCATGTCAGCACAATGTTCCATGCCACATGTCATCAAAATGCACCATGCGCTTGTCATAACAGTGCTCCACAATCTTGTCATCACAATGCTCCATAAAACTTGTCATCACAATGCTCCATGCACTTCTCATCAAAATGCTCTCTCACCACTGATATCACAATGTTACATCAATATTCATCACAATACTCCCTCACCCCTGTCATCACAATGATTCATGACTCCTGTCATCACAATTGTACATGCACATATCATCACAATGTTCGATGACCCCTGACATCACAATGTTCCATAACCCCTGTCATCAAAATGCTCCCAAAACCTTTTCATCAAAATGCTCCATGACCCGTGGCATCACAATGTTCAATAACCCCTGTCATCAAAATGTTCCATGACACATTTCATCCAATTGCTCCATGACCCTGTCATCACAATGCTCCCTGCCCTTCTCATCACAATGCACAACGCCCTTGTCATCAAAATCCTCCATGACCTTTGTCATCACAAAGATCCATGACCCTTGGCATCACAATGCTCCATGTCATTTTCATCACAATGCTCCATGATCGCATTCATCACATTGCTCCATGCCGTTGTCATCACAAAGCTCCATGACACATGTCATCAGAATGCTCCATGGCCTTCTCATCACAATCCTCCATGCCATTGCCATCACAATGTTCCATTACCCCTGTCATAACAATGCTCCATGACCACTGCCATCACGATGTTCCATGGCCTTGTCATCACAAGGCTCCATGACCCTTCTCATCACAATGCTCCAAGACCCGGTAATCACAATGTTCCATGACTCCTGTCATCACAATGCTACATCCACTTATCATCACAATGTTCCATGACACCTGACATCACAATGTTCCACAACCCCTGTCATCAAAATGCTCCATGACACTTATTATCCCAAAGCTCCATGACCCCTGACATCACAATGTTCTATAACCCCTGTCATCAAAATATTCCATTACAATTTTCATCAAATTTCTGCATGACACTGTCATCAAAATGCTCCCTGGCCTTCTCATCACAATGCACCACGCCCTTGTCATCAAAATGCTCCGTGACTTTTGTCATCACAAATCTCCTTGACCCTTGACATCACAATGCTCCATGTCATTGTCATCACAATGCTCCATGAAACTTCTCATCACATTTCTCCATGCCCTTGTCATCACAAAGCTCCATGACACATGTCATCACAATGCTCGATGCCCTTCTCATTACTATGCTCCATGCCCTTGTCATTACAATCGTCTATGACCATTGTATCACAGTGTTCCGTGCTCTTGTCATCACAATGCTCCATGTCCACTCTCATCATAATAATCCATGAAACATTTCACACCAATGCTTCCTGTCCTTCTCATCACAATGCTCCATTACACCTGTCATAACAATGTTCCATGACCCCTGCCATCACAATGTTCCACGGCCTTGTCATTCACAAGGCTCCATGACACATGTCATCACAATGTTCCAAGACCCCTGTAATCACAATGCTCCATGCCCTTGTCATCACAAAGCTCCATGACACATGTAATTAGACTGTTCCATGGACTTCTCATCACAATGCTCCAAGAAAATTTTTATCACAGTGCTCCATGCCCCTTTTCATCTCAAAGCTCCATGAATCCTATCATCACAATGCACCATGCCCATTATCATAATGCTTCAGGCTATTTTCCTCACAATGAAATCAAAATGCTCCATGACCTCTGTCATCACAATGCTCCAAACCGTTGGGATCACAATGTTCCATAACACTTCTCATCACAACACCCCATGATGCTCATAATCACAATTATCCATGGTCTTCTCATCACTGTGCTCCATAACATTTATCATCACAATGCTCCCTGACATTTGTCGTCAGTATGCTCCTTGAACACTGTCATGACAGGGCTCCATGCCTTTTTCATCACAATGATCCATGCCCTTTTCATCACAATGCTCAAAGACACCTGTAATCACAAAGCTCCATGCACTTGTCATCACAGTGCTCCATGACGCATTCATCAGAATGCTTCATGGCATTCTCTTCACAATGCTCCATGCCCTTGTCATCACAATGCTCCAAGACCCCTGTAAACACAATGCTTCATGCCGCTTGTCATTATAGCGCTCCATGACGCTCGTCATCACAATTATCCATGGTCTTCTCATCACAGTGCTCCACGGTCTTGCCATCACAATGCTCCATGCCCTGGTCATCACAATGCTCTATGTTCCCTTTCATCACAATTCTCCACGTTCTTGGCATCTCTGTGTTCCATGACACTTCCCATCACAGTGTTAAATGCTTTTTCATCACAATACTGCACAAGCTTGTCATCAGAATACTCCATGACCCTTGTCATCACAATGATCCATGACCCCGGTCATCACAATGCTCCATGAGACCTATCATCCCAATGCTCCAAGCCCCTTGTCATTAGAGTGCTCCATGATGCTCGTCACCAGAATTATCCATGGTCTTCTCATCACAGTGCTCCACGGTCTTGCCATAACAATGCTCCATGCCCTGGTCATCACAATGCTCCATGTCCCTTGTCATCACAATTCTCCAGGTCCTTGTCATCACAATGCTCCATGACAGGTCTCATCCCCATGTTACATGCCCTTGTCATCACAATTCTCCATGCACTTGTCATCGCAATATCCCATGACCCCTGTCATAGCAAGCTCCATGCCTTTGTCATCACAATGCTTCACGACCTTTTCATCAAAATTCTCAAAGGCCGTTGTCATCACAATGCTCCATGCCCTTGTCATCACAATGCTCCATGGCCCTTGTCATCACAATGCTCCAAGCCCTTGTCATCACAATGCTCCATTACCTTTGTCATCACAATCCTCCATAACACTCGGCATCACGATGCTCCATGCCATTGTCATCACAATGGAACATGAAAAATGCCATCACAATGCTCCCTGACACCTGTCTTCACAATAATCCATGACCATGTCATCACAATGCTCCATGCCCTTGTCATCACAATGTGCCATGCCCTCTGTCAACACAATTATCCATGAAAATTGTCAGACCAATGCTCCATGCTCCTGTCATCACAATGCTACATGACCCCAGTCATCACAATGCTCCGTGTGTCCCGTCATCACAAGACACCATGACCTGTGTCACCACAAAAGTCAATGCCCTCATCATCACAAGGCTCTGTGAAATTTGTCACCACAATGCTGCATGAACTTTTCATCAAAATGCTCAATGTCATTGTCATCACAATGCTCCATGAACGCTCTCATCACATTGCTCCATGAACTTGTCATCACAAAGCTCCATGACGCATGTCATCAGAATGCTCCATGGCCTTCTCATCACAATGTTCCATGCACTTGCCATCACAATTCTCCATTAACCCTGTCATAACAATGCTCCATGACCCCTGCCATCACGTTGTTCCATGGTCTTGTCATCACAAGGCTCCATGACCCTTCTAATCACAATGCTCCAAGACCCCTGTAATCACAATGCTCAATGCCCCTTTTCATCTCAATGATCCATGAACCCGGTCATCACAATGCACCATGCCCCTCATCAAAATGCTTCATGCTATTGTCATCACAATGAAATCAAAATTCTCCATGATCTCTGTCATCACAATGCTCCAAATCCTTGTGATCAAAATGTTCCATAACACTTATCATCACAACGTCCCATGACTCTCGTCATCACAATTATACATGGTCTTCTCATCGCAATGCTCCATGACCTTTTTCATCACAATGCTCAATACACTTGTCATCACAATGCTCCCTGACACTTGTCCTCAGTATGCTCCTTGAACCATGTCATGACAAGGCTCCATGCCTTTTTCATCACAATGCTCCATGCCCTTGTCATCACAAAGCTCCATGATGCATGTCATCAGAACGTTCCATGGCCATCTCATCCCAATGCTCCAAGCCCTTGTCATCACAATGCCCCAAGACCCCTGTAATCACAATGCTCCATGCCCCTTTTCATCAGAATATTCCATGAGACTTGTCATCACAAGTCTCCATGGTCTTCTAATCACAATGCTCCAGTACCTTGTCATCACAAGCCTCCATGGCCCCTCTCATCACAATACTCCATGAACGTTTTCAACCCAATGTTCCTGGACCTTCACATCACAATGATCCATGACCCCTGTCATCACAATGCTCCATGACTCCTGTCATCACCACGATCCATGAACCCTGACAACACAATGATGAGGGACTCTTGTCATGAAAATGCTCCATGCCCATGTCATCCCAATGCTTCATGACCCCTGTAATCACAATGCTCCGTGACGCTTGTCATCACAGTGCTCAATGAACTTGTCCTCACAATGCTCCATGCCTTTGTCAGCAGTATGCTACATAATCTTGTCATCACAATGCTCCATGCGCTTGTCATCACAATCCTTCATGACACTTTGGATCATATTGCTTCATTCCCTTGTCATCTCCCTCTTGCCTTTCTGGTTTTTACAGATTTTCGGATGTTCCTTTTGACCCGTGGGAAGTGACAATTCTTTGTAGTGTGGATTTGCATTGCATGCTTGCTTGATTGTCCAAAAAGGTCGTATGCGTTTTCTCCTGAATATATTCAGGAGAAAACGCATACGCCCTTTTTGGCCAAGTGCATCTTTGTCGAAGTTGTGATGCTTTTCCTGTGCTTTAAATGCGATTCCTATTTACCTCTTGAAATATGTTTTGTGCAATTCTGCCTCATTTTCAAGTCAGCTTCGTTGCCTTCCCTCAACAGATTTTTGGAAGACAGTAGTCCTTTATAACTGTAGGTTTGTGAATTGCTGTGCCCGTGAGCTCCAATTTTCAAATCCCATTTTTGGGAGCTGACCGCAAATCCACAATTTTGCTTCAGGACCTATACTTGTTCCAGGGGTGGCTATACTCTTCCCTGCAGGTGTCTGAGGCTTTGGTTAATTCTTCTTCCTGACGGGAATTTAGAGTGACATGTGCCCGTACAAATGCCTACATCTACTCTCTGATTGGTTCTCCCTCTTCCCTTTCATCCTCTGCACAATTAGCAAACTGTGTGAACCACGAGGTTATAGGGGCTGGCTCTCCTAAGTTGGGAGATTCATAGTAAAGCAGTTGGAATGCCAACTGGAGCACAAGGAGAGGAAAAATTAGGAGACTTTTAGAAACCTTTCACCATCACAGGGTGTCCATTCTCTAGGTTTCCCATACATGTTATAACTGTAGTGATATTCCCTACTACCTGGAGATTTGGTATCCATGGAATCGTGGCATGCATTACTACTTTAAAGGGTCTGCATTTTCTCTCCCAATCTCACCAGTCCTCTCAGTCCCAAGTGTACAGCCTTATGTCTCATCCAGCTGTCTTTGCAGATAGGGTCATTCCCGGTTTCATCATAACCCCTGAAGGAATTGTGTAAGAATTTCGCTGTTTTTTTGTTTGTTTTTGAAATTCATTTTTATAATGGGTTAGAGCTGATTTTCAATGACGTGTTTATGCCAGTCTAGACACACTTGATTCCCTTATGGAGACAAATCAATACATAGGTTTTAAGATTCTCACTATTCAGATATATTCCTCTGTGGGGAATAGGGTGTTTGAGTCCTGTTCACTGAGGAAGGGGTAGGTCTCGTCTGTTCTCTATTTGGTTTATGGAATGGTACCTGTGCTAATATCAAACTCTGGTTTTATGCATCACCCCACCTCTCCTTTCCCATTAAACAGGCATAAGAGTGTTTTCTAAATGTGAGACTCTGTTCTCTTTCTTAATTCAGTTCATGTGTTGTGATGTTGACATTCCCTCTGTAAGTGATATCTTATGAATAGATTCTTTTTCTGTGTGACTAATTTCACTTAGAATCATCATACCTAAATCCAGTCTTTATGCTGCTACTGGCCTTATGACATTGATTTCACGTCTGAGTGATATTCCGTTGTACAAAATTACCACAAGTTATTTATGCATTTGTCTTTTTCCTGGAATATTTTAGGTGTACCGAAGTTGAGGTTCTTGTATGCAGAGCAGACCTAAACTTTGGGGTGCCTGTGTGTTGTCGATATTTAGTCTTCCCAAGTTATATGTCTATGAGTTGAAGTCCCTTTTGCTCGGGGGCTTTGTATTTAAATGTTTTAGGAAACAGCATACACTTCTTCAGAGTGGCTCTTGGATATTTATACCCCACCCATCAGCGTGACTAGGCTCCCTGTTCTCCATGGCCTCTCCAGCATTTCTGGTTTGTACACATTTTTTGGATGGCCTTTCTGAGCAGTGGAAATTGAGAGTTCTTTGTTGTGCGGATTTGCATTTCCCGCTTGCTTGGTTGGCCAAAAACTCTGTATGTGTTTTTTTCCTGAAGATATTCACGAAAAAAAGGCATACACCCTTTTGCCCAACTGCATCATTTTAGAAATTCTGCTGCTTTTCATATGCTTTAAATGTGAGTACAATCTACCTTTTGAAAAATGTTTCCTGCAATTCTGCCTCTCATTCAGATCCCCTTCGTTGCCTTATCTGAATATATTTTTGGACGTTGGTTATCATTTATATCTTTGCAGGTCTTTGAATTGTCTGCTCCTGAGCTCCATTTTGCAACTCGCTTTTATTTTGAGCTCGCCGCCAAACCATTGGATTGCTTCTGGCCCTATTCTGGTTCTGAGGAGGCAGGCTGAGCCTTTGGTTAATTCTTGTTCCTAATGGGAAATTAGAGTGATATGTGCCTGTCAAAACTCCTACAGCTAATCTCTCATTGGTTCCCCCTCTTCTCATTTATCCTCTGCACACATTGCAAACTGTGTGAAACAGGAGGTTAAAGGTGCTGATTCTCCAAGAGGGGAGATTGTTAATAATGTGGGTGGAATGGCGAACCCCAGCACCAGGAGATCAAAAATGAGGTGCATTTTAGACACCTTTCCTGAGCACATGGTGTACATTCATCTCGGTTTCGCAGGCATGTTTTCGCTGTCAGAAGATTCCCTTGAACCTGCCGATTTGGGACCCATGGAATGGGTACCAGGCAGTATTACTTTAAAAGGTCTGCATTTCCTCACCCAGCCTCTCTAACATCTCTTAGCGTGCATAGCTTCCAGCCTTATATATCATCCTGCTGTGGGTCTACATGTGTTCAATCCATGTTACATCGTAGCCCTTCAACAAAAGTTGTAAGAATTTTTGTCTGTCTCACCGTTTTTATAAATATTTTTAAATTTACTTTTATATTTGTTACAGCTGATTTTCAAAGCTCTGTTTTTTGCTGCTGTACATCCACTTGATTCATGTACTGTGAGACAACAATAAATTATTTTTCAGATGCTTACGAGTCATATGTATTATTGTCCAGTGACTTGAGTGGGCTGAGTGCAGTTCTTTGAGGTACCGTGTAGGCCTTGTCAGTTATTCAGTTTGGTACTTGGAATGGTGTATTTGGTAATTTCAACCTACTGGATAATACCTCACCATTCCCCACCTTTCCCATTTAGCAGCCTTATGTCTATTTTCTACATATTTGACTATGTTTCTGTTTTGTAGTTTATTTCATGTGTAGCCATGTTTGATTCTACCTTTAAGTGACCTCTTATGATATGTGTCTTTTTCTTTCTGACATATGTCACTTATAATGATCTTATGTAACTCCCCCAGAGTTGTTCCAACTGGCCTTATTTCATTGATTTCGGGATGAGTAATATTCCAATCTACATAAGTACCCCATCTCTTTTATCCATTTTATCCTTCCAGGGACATTTAGGTTATATCCAAGTGGAGGCCCTTTTTAACAGAGAGGTGGTAAACGTTGGGGTGCCTGTTTTCTGTCCATTTTGTTTTTCCCAAGGTATACGCCCATGAGTGCAAGTGCACTATGCTCTGTAGCTCATCTTTTAGATGTCTTAGCAAACACAATACACTTCTCCAGAGTGGCCATTGGCAAATTACATTTCCACTATCAGCCTCACAGGGCTCCCTTTTCTCCTCGCCCTGTCCTGCATTTCTGGTGTTTACACTTTATGTGGATGGCCCTTCTGACTGATGTGAAGTGATACATTTTGTAGTATTGATTTCCAGTGCCCACCTGTTTGGTTGGATAAAAAGTGTGTATGGCCTTTACTTGAATATATTCAGAAAAAATGCATACGCCCTTTTGGGCCAACTGCATCATTGGCGATGTTCAGCCCCTTTTCTTGTGTTTTAATGGGGAGTCCTTTCTACCTCTTCAAATCTGTTTCCTGCCACTCTCCCTTGCTTACAACTCCTTTTCTGTGACTTACCTCAAGACATTTTTCGATGATAGATATTTTCAACTCTGCAGTTTCATGAATTTTAGTGCCCCTGAGTTCCATTTTTCAACTTGTGTTTTTGGAAACTGGACACAAAACAGCGGGATTTCCTCTAGACCTATTCTGTTTCCGTGGGCAATTCTAGCCTTTGATGAATTTGTCTTCCAGATTGGAAATTAGAGTGGCATGTGCCTGTCCAAGGAACTAAGACTTGTCTCTAAATTTTTCTCATCCTTCCGCTTCATCCTCTGGACAAATTCCAAACTGTGTGCAACAGGATGTTGACGGTGCTGATATCCCCAAGTGAGGAGATTGTTAGGAAATATGCTGGAGGGGTGAACCCGAGCACCAAGTGATGAGGAGATGATGTGCCTTTTCCAAACTCTTTCCGATCAAATGGTGTACCATCCTCTAGGTGTGACAGACATGTTTTAGCTGTAGGAAGGGTCCCGTGCATGGAAGGAGAACACCAGGGATTTTTCCAAATCAGTGCCTCCCCGTACCCCAAATTGGGAAATTTTTAAGCTACAGCTACACGTATGTCCATTAAAGGCCTTGGGAAATAGGCAGAGTCCAAACTTTAGATGAGTGAAATCTTCAGGGTCAGAAGCGTTCACCATCGGCCTTGCTTAGGTTACATTTTATCTGTCATTGATAGATGATGTCAATAAAAATATCGATTCTTTTTCAGATTATTTCCCCTTATAGGTTATTGCAAAATATTCAGTGTAGTTCCCTGTGCTATACAGTAGTTCCTTGTTGATGATCTATTTTATACATAGCAGTGTGTATGTGTTAATCCCAAACTGTTAATTTATCCCTTTTCCTACCTTTCCCCTTTGGTAATAATAAATTATAAGATTTTATACTTCTCAGGAATGGGGGAGCTGAAAGAGAGGTATCCTTTTCAATGGAAAAGCATTCAAAACAAGATTGAAGCTTCAGCCAAGAGTATTCGATGTACATCCATGGAAATAAATCACTTCATTTCTCTAATGTTGACCTGACAAATAAGACAGACCTCTTCACTGAACTTGCTTATAGTAAAGTGATGGAAATATCAAATGTAAGTCTTAGAAACATCTTATTTTATCCGAGCATTATACACTGCTCTATGTTAACTACAGTTTGGCTCACACATCTGTTCATTGAAGTTACAATGTTCTCCATTTCTGTTACTGATTCTCCAGAGTGGAACCCAACAGGAGTCCCCGTGCCCAGTGTCATTGGAGCCAAGAGATCAAGACTGAGTTTGGTTCAGAAGCAAAGGAAACATTATTTTGAAAACCGAATGGAGAGGTGAGAGTGTGCAGTCCCCCACGGGCTGTGGGCTAGGCTGCTGTGTAGGGATCCCAGCAGCGTCAGTGGGAGGGAGGGGATGGAGCTCTCGAGGGCTGGGTTGGCTGCAGCTCAGGCTCTATGCCGTGGAGTCTGCATGTGTCCCCGCTAGCTGAGGTGTCGACCCAGCCATTCTGCACTAGGAAATCGGGTCTGAAGTGCCGGGTGTGGGACCTCTGCATGCGGAACCCTAGGAGCACGTGAAATTAGACAAAGCACAAAGGAAAAGCAGGTTAGACTTTATTTTATTGCCCAGATTCTCTTTTTATCTCCCAGGAATTTTTAATGAACGTTGCCGGAGATGAACACCTCCTCTGTTTTTTGTTCCGTTCCTCATTCTTGGGGTGTTGAGGGTGCAGACCCCTCTTTTGTAACTGCTTCATGCTGTGGTGGGAGCCCTGATACCTGAGGGGAGGGGCAAAACGTCTCCCCACCAGCCTCCAGGTGAGGTTGATTGTCCCAAGGCCTCCTGCCTCACTTCTCGTACGCATGAGCACCAGCATTGGAAGTGTTATAGATTCTAATGACCTTTAAGGGTCCAGGAAAGAGATGCGCAGAGATGCTGAGGTGGCAGGTTTCACCCCACCCCACATTTGTTTGGCGACCTTAGGCTGATGGTTTCTGCCACCCTAGATGCTCTGACCAGTAGTCAGTGCTTTCTTTAATTAGGTCCCTGAATTAATGTACAAACAGCACCATGTGTCAGAACCCTGCCCGCGCAACTCCCAGACAGTACAGGGTCAGTGGTGATCCAGGACCATGACGTCCACTGAGTCAACGGCCTTTAGGAGTAGCCAGCAGTCTTGCCGGTCATATTGGCCACCATCACCGCGTTGTCTGTAGGGTTTTCTATGGTGAAAGCGTGATATACGTTTCCCCCGCCAAGCTTATTAGCTCCCCTCTGGGTGCAGTAAGTCCTGCAAGCAGTAGTCTGCTCTTTCGGGACACAGTCTTCTTGTTTTCTGAGAGAAACTCCAGGTCAAGTGATGGTCACACGAGTCATCTTGGGGGCCCGATGCCCCCATTTGTCTCTCTGGAGGTTGGAGTTGGAGGGCCTACTCACTCGAGGTCAGTGTGTCCACAGAGCGACCCCTGCAACTTCAGGGCATGATGGGTGGTTAGGATCACCACGTGGGGTCCTTTTCCCTTAGGAGGGAGCTGGCCTTGTGGGCTGCTGATTTCTTGCTTTTTAGATACCCCAGTATCCTGGCCTGATGAGTCAGTGGGCAAAGCCCTTGGTGACCATAGTTTATCATACCTGAAGGGCATTCTTGTGTTGCTCCATTTCAAGTGGTCCCAGTTTTTGCACTAAGGCTCCAAGGGCAATTAACCATTGACCGGGTATGTAAAGGTCAAAGGGTTTAGCTAAATTAGCGAGTTCCTGGGCAAGGGTCTGAATTGACTGCTCTTTCCATTCTTGAAAGGCTGCTTATGGATTCTATACAAAAGGATCATCATCTTTTCGTGTCAGTGTTTCATGTAGAGGCCCAGCTATTAGACTGTAGTTAGGGATCCAGATGCAGAAAACCTTGACCTCCCCAGGAACCCCTAAGCTGTCTTCTAGTTTTAGAAGAGGTAAGGCTGCAAATGGCTTCTTCCCTATCCTGGGATGCGTTTCTCTGAATATCTGTGAGAATGAAGCCCATGCATGTCACCTGAGCCTGTGATATTTGAGCCTTTTTCTTGGACACCTTCTATCCTTTCTTGGCTAGGTATTTCTGAGGCGTCTTTAGTAGGCCTGGCGATCAGAATGTCATCTGCATATTGAAGGAGGGTTCCCTTTTACAGAGGTAGAACGTTTAGGTCTTTAGAGGTCATTTCCCCAATGATGGTGTGGGGATTTTTGTACCGTTGGGGCAGGACGGCCCAGCATTATTGCTTGTGTTGCATGTTGTGTCCTGCCACTCACAAGCCAAAAATTCTTGTTACTCTGAGATGAATGGAATACAGAAGAAGGCATCATTGAAGTCTAATACAGAATGCCATAGCCTGGTGGATGGTAGAATTTCCAGCAGGGTGTAGGAAATAGGAGCTACTGGATGTATATCCTCGGTGGCTTCACTGACTGTCCTGATATCCTTTACCAGGTCTCCAGCAGCCCATGGGGCTCTCGTGGTCAGGCCAATCCCAGGATATGGAGCTCACCTCGGCTGCACCACCCATCCCCACAGCCCACCGGGCTCTCATATTCAAGTCCCTCCCTGGGTATGGAGCTACCTTGTGCAGCTACCCAGCAGCCCATGGGGCTCTCATAGTCAGGCCCTTCCCAGGATACGGAACTCCCCTGGGCAGGTACCCCAGCAGGGCTGGACACACAGGAACTGTGCACATAGCCCACCTTGCAGAGAACCCCCAGCTCACCTGTCGCTCACAGCTGACACAGAACACCTCAGAGCAGGACTTGAACTAACAAACAGCAGCTCTGACAGGTCTGTGACCCTGGCTATTACTCTGTGCAGCCTCTCTCTGCCTGGTCTTCCAGACACTTCCACTGCAGCCAGGGCACCAGGCCTCTGTCTCCACCCACCATCACTCCTCGCCCTGACTCCTGGGTTCCTCTCATTAGGATAGGGTCTTCTTGAAGTTGTTTTCCACTCATGGACCAGATAAAATGATAAGAAAACAAGCCGCAGCTGCAGCCCCTTGTCTAGCCTGACTCTCAAGGGCCCACACCTGCTCCTTGGGCCTGGCCCGTTTAGCAAGGTTCATTTTCTGCTACTGTGAGCCCCTGAGGGGTGAGGATTGGCTGATTTGGGCAGCCTGACACTGCCTGCCTGCCCTCCCCAGGTGTGCCTGGGTTGAGGTCAATATAAACACCTCTCCAGGCAGCTAGAGCCCCTGTAGCTGTGCCTGATGGCATATTCTCGGCCCCGTCAGCAGTGTCGGGGCTGGGGTGGTGGTAGGGAGTGAGGGGCCGTGGCTTTGTGGGTGGCCCAGTGTGAGTGGGGCTCTGCTGGACTTTCCACAGGAGTTGCTAGGCTGCCACCTGCTAAAGAAGAGGATGTGTCATCCATACCTGCCTCTTGAATTTCTCCCCAGGCAGAGGTGAGGAAGTAAAAAAGCAGTGGGGGCCGTGGCAGGAGGGGTATCTCAGGCAGGGAAATGGAAAGCTTCCAGAAGAGCATCTGCGGCCAGGACCATCCTGACTGGCCTGCAGGCACCAAGTCGGCCTGCGTGCTGTCGCTATTGTGGCTCCACAGCCCTTCCTCTAGGCTTGCAAGTGCTTGTACATATTCAGGTGTTTTACCTGGAAAGGGTGGGAAGAGTTCAGCTGCAGCAGGACTGGGGCTCAGCTCACATTTACTCACAGACACATCGACACAGTCCCCCAGCTTTGCAATGAGGATGCTCCTTGTCGGGGGGAGCACTGCTGAGGGCATGGGAGATTATTTCCCACCTCTGACCAACTTAAGAATTTTTTACCAGTGGAGCAAGTGCCCTGATACGATTTTCCTCTGTATAACTGGTGGGTTCTGTTTTTTTTTTTTTTTTTTTCATTTTTTTCTTTTTGGTTCAAGGTAGATTTTATTTATTCCTCTTTTTTTTAATTTGCAGATATAAACATGGAAATAATGCATTAATATAAAGACGTCTATGTGAATGGAAATACTTTTTCTGTTTTCTTTTATTAAATGCTATTTATTTTTATTTTTTTAAATTTATTTCTTTTATACAGCAGGTTCTTATTGGATATCTATTTTATACATATAAGTGTGCACATGTGAATCCCAGTCTCCCAGTTCATCCCACCACCACCCTCACATGGCGTTTCCCCCTTGGTGTCCATATGTTTGTTCTCTACATCTGTGTCTCTCTCTCTGCCCTGCAAACCGGTTCATCTGCACCATTTTTCTAGGTTCCACATATATGCATTAATATACAATATTTGTTTTTCTCTTTCTGACTTACTTCACTCCGTATGACAGTCTCTAGATCCATCAAGGTCTCTACAAATGACCCAATTTCATTCCTATGTATGGCTGAGTAATATTCCATTGTATATATGTACCACATCTTTATCCATTCGTCTGTCTGTGGGCACTTAGGTTGCTTTCATTACCTGTCTATTGTAAATAGTGCTGCAGTGAACATTGTGGTGAATGTGTCTTTTTGATTTATGGTTTTCTCTGGGTATATGCCCAGTAGTGGGATTGCTGGATTATATGGTAATTCTATTTTTACTTTTTTAAGGAACCTCCATACTGTTCCCCATAGAGACTGTATCAATTTACATTCCCAACAATAGTGGAAGAAGGTTCCTTTCCTCCATACCCTCTCCAGCATTTGTTGTTTGTAGATTCTCTGTTGATGCCCATTCTAACAGGTGTGACATGACACCTCATTGTAGTTTCCATTTCCATTTCTCTAATAATTAGTGATATTGAGCAGATTTTCTTGTGCGTACTGGCCACCTCTATGTCTTCTTGGAAGAAATATCTATTTAGATCTTCCATTTTTGTATTGGGTTGTTTGTTTTATTAATATTTAGCTGCATGAGCTGTTTATATATATTGGAGATTAATCATTTGTCCATTGATTCGTCTGCAAATATTTTCTGCCATTCTGAGGGTTGTCTTTTCATCTTGTTTGTAGTTTCCTTTGCTTTGCAAAAGCTTTTACGTTCCATTAGGTCCCATCTGTTTAGTTTTCTTTTTTATTTCATTACTATAGGAGGTGGATCAAAAAAGATCTTGCTGTGATTTACGTCAGAGTATCCTTCGTAAGTTTTCCTCTCAGAGTTTTATACTATCCGGTCTTACATTAAGGTCTCTAATCCATTTTGAATATATTTTTATGTATGGTGTTGGGGAGTGTTCTAATTTCATTCTTTTACATGTAGCTGTCCATATTTCCCAGCACCAATGATTGAAGAGACTCTCTTATCTCCATTGTATAGTCTTGCCTCCTTTGTCATAGATTAGGTGACCATAGATGTGTAGGTTTATCCCTGTGCTTTCTTTTTTTTTTCCTTTTACACGTTTATTGGAGTGTAATTGATTTACAATGGAGTGTTCCTTTCTGATGTATAAAAAAATGAATGAGCTATACATATACAAATATCACCAGATACCCTCCCTCTTGCATCTCCCTCTCACACCCCATATCCCACCCCTTTATGTGGTCACAAAGCACCGAGCTGATCTCCCTGTTCTATGTGGCTGCTTTGCAGTACCTATCGGTGTTATATTTGGTAATGTATTTATGTCCATGCCACTCTCTCACTTCGTCCCATCTTACCAATCCCCCTTCCGGTGTCCTCAAGTCCTTTCTCTATGTCTGTGTCCTTAATCCTGTCCTGCCACTAGGTTCTTCAAAATCTTTTTTTTTCTTCATTAGATTCCGTATATCTCTGTTAACATACAGTATTTCTTTTTCCCTTTCTGACTTACTTCACTGTGTAGGACAGATTCTAAGTCCATCCACCTCAGAACAAATAACTCAGTTTTGCTTCTTTTTATGGCTAGTACTCCATTGTATATATGTGCCAGATCTTCTTTAAACATTCATCTGTCGATGGACACTTAGGTTGCTTCCATGTCCTGACTATTGTAAATAGAGCTGCAATGAACATTTTTCTACATAACTCTTTTTGAATTATGGTTTTCACAAGGCAAATGTCCAGTAGTTGGATTGTTGTGTCATATGGTACTTCTATTGTTAGTTATTTAAAGGAACCTCCATACTGTTCTCTCTAGTTCCCATATCAATTTACATTCCCACCCACAGTGCAAGTGTGTTCCCTTTTCTCCAATAAAGACCTCTCCAGCATTTATTGTTTTGTAGATTTTTTTGATGATTGCCACTCTGACTGCTGTGAGGTGATACCTCAGGGTAGTTTTGAGTTAGATTTCTCTAATGATTAGTAATGTTCAACATCCTTTCATGTGTTTCTTGGTAATCTGTATATCTTCTTTGGATACGTGTCTATTTAGGTCTTCTGCCCGTTTTTGGATTGGGTTGTTTGTTTTTGTGATATTGAGCTACATGAGGTGCTTGTAAAGTTAGGAGATTAATCCTTTGTCAATTGCTTCATTTGAAAATATTTTCTCCCATTCTGAGGGTTGTTTTTGCATCTTGTTTATGTTTTCCTGTACTGTGTAAAAGCTTTTAAGTTTCATTAGGTCCCATTTGTTGATATCTGTTTTTATTTCCATTTCTCTAGGAGGTGGGTCCAAAAGGATCTTGCTGTGATTTATGTCATAGAGTGTTCTGCCTATGGTTTCCTCTAAGTGTTTTATAGTGTCTGGTCTTATATTTAGATCTCTAATCAATTTAGAGTTTATTTTTGTGTATGGTGTTATGGAGTGTTCTAATTTCTTTCTTTTATGTGTAGGGGTCCAGTTTTACCAGCACCAATTACTGAAGAGACTGTCTTTTCTCCATTGTATATCCTTAGCTCCTTTGTCATAGATGAGATAGCCATAGGTATGTAGGTTTATCTCTGGGCTTTCTGTCCTGTTCCATTGATCTGTGTTTATGCCAATCTACATACACTTGATTCCATTATGCAGACATATAAATACATAGGTTTCAAGTTTATTACCAGTCAGATATATTCCTCTTCAGTGAATAGGGGGTTTTGTGTCCAGTTCATTGAGAAAGGAGTAGGTCTTGTCTATTACATATTTGGTATATGGAATGGGATCTGTGCTAATTTCAAACTCTGCTTTTACACATCACCCCACATCACCTTTCCCCTTAAGGAGGAATAAGTGTGTTTTCTAAATGTGTAACTCTGTTCACATTTGAAATTCAGTTCATGTGTAGCCATGTTTACATTCCCTCTATAAGTGATATATTACAATATTTTTTTTCTTTGTGGCTCATTTCACTTAGCATCATCATACCTAAAGCCACTCATTATGCTGCTATTGGCCTTATGACATTGCTTTTATGTCTGAGTGACATTCCATTGTATATAAGTACCACAACATCTATATCCATTTTTTTCCCTTTCCTGGGATATTTAAAGTGTACCAAAGTCGAGGTTCTTGTAAACAGAGCAGCCCTAAACTTTGGGCTGTCTGTGTGTTGTGGATTTTTAGTTTTCCCAAAATACACGCCCATGAGTGGAAGTGTGCTATGCTCTGTAGCTCTGTTTTAGAAAACAACATACAGTTCTCCAGAGAGGCTGTTGGCTATTTACATCCTGACCATCAGCGTAACCAGGCTCCCTTTTCTCCATGGCCTGTCCTGCATTTGTGGTTTTTACACTATTTGTGGATGGCCCTTTTGACTGGAGGTAAGGGACACTTCTCTGTAGTGTGGATTTGCAATGCCTGATGGCTTGCTTGGCCAAAAAGGGCATATGCATTTTTTCCCGAATATATTCAAGAAAATACACATACTCCCTTTTCGGCCAAGGGCAACATTGTCGAAGTTCTGTCGCTTTTCATGTGCTTTAAAGACAACTCCTATCTACCTCTTGAAATCTGTTTCCTTCAATTCTGCCTTGCATTCAAATCCTCTTCACTGCCTTACCTCAATATATTTCTGGATGATAGTTGTCCTTTATAACTCTGCAAGTTTGTGAATTGTTGTGCCCCTAATTTCCATTTTTCAACTCGCCTCTTTGTGAGCTGGCTGCAATACTGCAGCATGGCTGTAGGCCCTAGTCTGGTTCCAGGGTGTCAGGCTGAGCCTTTGGTTAATTATTCTTCCTGATGGGAACCTAGAGTGACATGTGCCCATCCAAACACCTACAGCTAATCTCTCATTTGTTTCCCCTCTTCCTGTTCATCCTCTGCACAATTTGCAAACTGTGCATAACAGGAGGGTAAAGGCGCTGACACTCCAAGTGGGGAGATTTTTAGTAATGCAGATGGAATGGCGAAGCCGAGCACGACAAACGGAAAAATGAGGTACCTTTTAGAAAACTTTCCCAATTACACAGTGTACCATCCACTGTGTTTCCCATTCTTGCTTTAACTGTAGGAAGATTCCCTTAAACTTGGAGAGTTGGGACCACTAGAATGGGTAGTACACAGTATTGCTCAAAGTGGTGTTCTTTTGCTCACACAACCTCAACAATCTTGTCAGCCCCAAGTGTCCAGTTTTATGTCTCATCCAGCTGTGGGTGTAAAGGTGGACAATCCAGGTTGCATCACAGGCCCTGAACGTAATTCTTAAGGCTTTCCCTCTGTTTCGCTGTTTTTGCAATTTGCTTTTGAAATTTATTTTTATAAGGGTGTTTAGCTGAATTTCAGTGCTGTGTTCATGCCATTATACACACACATGACTCCTTTATGGAGACATGATAATACATATGTTTTAAAATTCTTGGAGTCAGATATATTCCTCTGCAATGAATAGGGGGTGTTGAGTCAAGTTCATTGTGCGGGGAGTAGGTGATGTCTATTACATACTTGGTTTATGTAACGGTATCTGTGCTAATTTAAAACTGTGGTTTTATGCATCAACCCACCTCGCCTTTCACCTTAAGTAGGGAGAATATTGTTTTCTAAGTGTGTGACTCTGTTGTGTTTGTAATTCAGATCATTCGTAGCCAAGTGTACATTCCCACTATAAGTGATATCTTATGATAAGATTCAGTACTCTGTTATCTTTCCTAACTCAGTTCATATGTAGCCATGTTTACAGGATCTTCATAAGTGATATCTTATGATAAGTTTCTTTTTCTGTGTGACTTATTTCACTTAGAATCATCGTACCTGAATCCACTCATTTTGCTGCTAATGGTCTTATGACATTGGTTTCATGGCTGAGGGATATTCCATCGTATGTAAGTAACACAATTTTTTGAACCATTTTAATCTTTCTTGGGATATTTAAGGCGTACCCAAGTTGAGGTTCTTGTAAGCAGTGCAGCCCTAAATTTTGGGGTGGCTCTGTCTTATTGATTTTCAGTTTTTCCAAGGTATATTCCCTAGACTGGAAGTGCCCTTGGCTCTGTAGCTCGGTTGTTTACTTGTTTATGGAACACAATGCACTCCTCCAGTGAGGCAGTTGGCAATTTACATCCCGCCCATCAGCATAACAAGGCTCCCTGTTCTCCAGGGCCTGTCTTGCCTTTCTGGTCTTTATCCATTTTGTGGATATGCATTTTGACTGGTGAGAAGTGATACTTCTTTGGAGTGCAGATTTGCAATGCCCGCTTGCTTGCTTGGCCAAAAAGTGCGTATGTGTTTTCTCCTGGATATATTCAGGAGAAAACGCATATGCCCTTTTTGGCCAAGTGCATCATTGTCGATGTAGTGCCCCTCTTCCTGTGCTTTAAAGCCGATTCCAACGTACCTATTGAAATCTGTTTCCTGCTATTCTGCCTCGCTTTCAAGTCCGCCTCGTTGCCTTCCCTCAACAGATTTTTGGACGATAGTTGTCTTTTATTACTCTGCCAGTCTGTGAAGTGCTGTGCCCCTGAGCTCCAATTTTTAACTCGTTTTGTGTGAGCTGAACGCAAGTCCAAAATTTTGGTTCAGGAACTCTACTGGTTCCTGGTGGGTGGCGGAGACTTTGGTTAATTCTTCTTCCGCATGGGATATAAGAGTGACCTGTGCCCATCCAAATGCCTAACAGCTACTCTCTCATTGGTTCTCCCTCTTCCATTTCATCCTCTGCCAAATTGGCAACCTGTGAGAAACAGGAGGTAAAGGGTGCTGTCTCTTCAAGTTGGGAGATTGATAGTAAAGCAGTTGGAAAGTCAAACTGGAGCACCAGGAGAGGGACAATTAGTTGAGTTATAGAAAACTTTTCTATACACAGTGTTTCCATTCTCTAGGTCTCCCGTACATGTTTTAGCTGTAGTAATATTCCCTTCAACCTGGAGAGTTTGGAACCATGGAATGGAGGCCAAGCATTATTGCATTAAACGGTCTGTGTTTGCTCACCCAGTCTCACCAATCCTCTCGGTCCCAAGTATCAAGCCTTATGCCACATCAAGCTGTAGTTGTAGATAGGTTCATTCCAGGTTTCATCAGAGACCCTGAAGGAATTGTAAAGAATTTCCCTGTTTTTTTGTTTTGTTTTAGAAATTCCTTTTTATAGTCGGTTTGAGCTGATTCTCGCTGCCATGTTTATGCCAGTCTAGACACACTTGATTCCCTTACAGAGACATATCAAAACATAGGTTTTAAGATTCTTACTAGTCAGATATATTCCTCTGCGGGAAATATGGGGTTTTGAGTCCCTTTCACTGAGGAAGGTATAGGTAGGTCTTGTCTATTCCATAGTTGGTTTTTGGAAAGGTACCTGTGCTTATATCAAACTCTGGTTTATGCATCACCCACCTCTCCTTCCCCCATAAGCAGGCATAAGAGTGTTTTCTAAATGTGAGACTCTGTTCTCTTACCTAACTCAGTTCATGTGTAGCCATGTTTACAGGATCTTCATAAGTGGTATCTTATGATAAGCTTCTTTTTCTGTGTGACTTATTTCACTTGAAATAATCGTACCTGAATCCACTCATTTTGCTGCTACTGATCTTATGACACTGATTTCATGGCTGAGGGATATTCCATCGTACGTAAGTACCACAATTTTTTGAACGATTTTTATCTTTCCTGGGATATTTCAGGTGTACCCAGTTGAGGTTCTTGTAAGCACTGCAGCCCTAAATTTGAAGCTGGATCTGTCTTATTGATTTTCAGTTTTCCCAAGGTATATTCCCTAGACTGGAAGTGCCCTTGGCTCTGTAGCTCTGTTGTTTACTTGTTTTAGGGAACACGATGCACTCCTCCAGAGAGGCAGTTGGCAATTTACATCCCACCCATCAGCATAACAAGGCTCCCTGTTCTCCAGGGCCTGTCTTGCCTTTCTGGTTTTTACACATTTTGTGGATGTCCCTTTTGACTGGTGGGAAGTGACACTTCTTTGTAGTGCAGATTTGCATTGCCCGCTTACTTGCTTGGCCAAAAAGCGGCGTATGCGTTTTCTCCTGCATATATTCAGGAGAAAATGCATACGCCCTTTTTGGCCAAGTGCATCATTGTCGAAGTTGTGACCCTCTTCCTGTGCTTTACAGGTGATTCCAACGTACCTCTTGAAATCAGTTTCCTGCAATTCTGCCTCGCTTTCAAGTCCGCCTCGTTGCATTCCCTCAACAGATTTTGGGCTGATAGTTGTCCTTTATTACTCTGCCAGTCTGTGAATTGCTGTGCCCTTGAGCTCCATTTTTCAAGTCGTTTTTTGTGAGCTGAACGCATGTCCAATATTTTGGTTTAGTACCTATACTGGTTCACGGTGGGTGGCTGAGACTTTGGTTAATTCTTCTTCCTGCCGGGAAATTAGAGTGACATATGCCCGTCCAAATGCCTAACAGCTACTCTCTCATTGGTTCTCCCTCTTCCCTTTCATCCTCTGCCAATTTGGCAACCTGTGAGAACCAGGAGGTTAAAGGGGCTGTCTCTCCAAGTTGGGAGATTGATAGTAAATCAGTTGGAAAGTCAAACCGGAGCACAAGGAGAGGGACTATTCGTTGAGTTTTAGAGACCTTTCGTATTCACAGTGTGTCCATTCTCTAGGTTTCCCGTACATGTTATAGCTGTAGTAATATTCCCTTCAACCTGGAGTGTTGGGACCCATGGAATGGGTGCCATGCATTATTGCTTTAAAGTGTCTGCATTTGCTCACCCAATCTCACCAATCCTCTCAGTCCCAAGTGTCCAGCCTTATGCCATATCCAGCTGTCATTGTAGACAGGGTCATTCCACGTTTCATCAGAGACCCTAAAGGAATTGCAAAGAAATTCCCTGTTTTTTTGTTTTGTTTTTGAAATTCCTTTTTATAGAGGCTTTGAGCTGATTCTCGCTGCCATGTTTATGCCAGTCTAGACACACTTGACTCCCTTACGGAGACATAGCAATACATAGGTTTTTAGATTCTTACTAGTCAGATATATTCCTCTGCGGGAAATATGGGGTTTTGAGTCCCTTTCACTGAGGAAGGCATAGGTAGGTCTTGTCTATTCCATAATTGGTTTTTGGAACGGTACCTGTGCTTATATCAAACTCTGGTTTTATGCATCACCCCACCTCTCCTGCCCCCTTAAGCAGGCATAAGAGTGTTTTCTAAATGTGAGACTCTGTTCTCTTTCCTAACTCAGTTCATGTGTAGCCATATTTACAGAATCTTCATAAGTGATATCTTATGATAAGCTTCTTTTTCTGTGTGATTATTTCACTTAGAATCATCGAACCTCTATCCACTCATTTTGCTGCCACTGGTCTTATGACATTGATTTAATGGCTGATGGATATTCCATTGTACGTAAGTACCACAATTTTTTGAACCATATTTATATTTCCTTGGATATTTAAGGTGTACCCAAGTTGAGGTTCTTGTAAGCAGTGCAGCCCTAAATTTTGGGGTGGCTCTGTCTTATTGATTTTCAGTTTTCCGAGGGTATATTCCGTAGACTGGAAGTGCCCTTGGCTCTGTAGCTCTGTTGTTTACTTGATTTAGGGAACACAACGCACTCCTCCAGAGAGGCAGTTGGCAATTTACATCCCGCCCATCAGCATAACAAGGCTCCCTGTTCTCCAGGGCCTGTTTTGCCTTTCTGATATTTACACATTTTGTGGATGTCCCTTTTGACCAGTGGGAAGGGATACTGCTGTGTAGTGCAGATTTGCATTGCCTGCTTTCTTGCTTGGCCAAAGAGGGCGCATGCGTTTTCACTTGCATATATTCAGGAGAAAATGCATACGCCCTTTTTGGCCAAGTGCATCATTGTCGAAGTTGTGCCCCTCTTCCTGTGCTTTACAGGTGATTCCAACCTACCTCTTGAAATCTGTTTCTTGTTATTCTGCCTCGCATTCAAGTCTGCCTCGTTGCCTTCCCTCAACAGATTTTTGGATGATAGTTGTCCTTTATTACTCTGCCAGTCTGTGAATTGTTGTGCCCTTGAGCTCCATTTTTCAACTCGTTTTGTGTGAGCTGAACGCATGTCCAATATTTTGGTTCAGGACCTATACTGGTTCCCAGTGGGTGGTTGAGACTTTGGTTAATTCTTCTTCCTGCCAGGAAATTAGAGTTACATATGCCCGTCCAAATGCCTAACAGCTACTCTCTCATTGGTTCTCCCTCTTCCCTTTCATCCTCTGCCAAATTGGCAACCTGTGAGAACCAGGAGGTTAAAGGGGCTGTCTCTCCAATTTGGGAGATTGATAGTAAATCAGTTGGAAAGTCAAACCGGAGAACCAGGAGAGGGACTATTCGTTGAGTTTTAGAGACCATTCGTATTCACAGTGTGTCCATTCTCTAGGTTTCCCGTACATGTTATAGCTGTAGTAATATTCCCTTCAACCTGGAGAGTTGGGACCCATGGAATGGGTGCCATGCATTATTGCTTTAAAGGGTCTGCATTTGCTCACCCAATCTCACCAATCCTCTCAGTCCCAAGTGTCCAGCCTTATGACACATCTAGCTGTCATTGTAGACACGGTTATTCCATGTTTCATCAGAGACCCTGAAGGAATTGTAAAGAATTTCCCTGTTTTTTGTTTTGTTTTTGAAATTCCATTTTATAGTCGGTTTGAACTGATTCTCGCTGCCATGTTTATGCCCGTCTAGACACACTTTATTCCCTTACAGAGACATATCAATACATAGGTTTTAAGATTCTTACTAGTCAGATATATTCCTCTGCGGGAAATATGAGGTTTTGAGTCCCTTTCACTGAGGAAGGTATAGGTAGGTCTTGTCTCTTCCATAGATGGTTTTTGGAACGGTACCTGTGCTTATATCAAACTCTGTATTATGCATTACCCCACCTCTCCTTCCCCCTTAAGAAGGCATGAGAGTGTTTTCTTAATGTGAGACACTGTTCTCTTTCCTAACTCAGTTCATGTGTAGCCATGTTTACAGGATCTTCCTAAGTGATATCTCATGATAAGTTTCTTTTTCTGTGTGACTTATTTCACTTAGAATCATCGTACCTGAATCCACTCATTTTGCTGCTACTGGTCTTATGACATTGATTTCATGGTTGAGGAATATTCCATCGTACGTAAGTACAATAATTTTTTGAACCATTTTTATCTTTCCTGGGATATTTAAGGTGTACCCAAGTTGAGGTTCTTGTAAGCAGTGCAGCCATAAATTTTTGGGTGGCTCTGTCTTATTGATTTTCAGCTTTCCCACGGTATATTCCCCACACTGGAAGTGCCCTTGGCTCTGTATCTCTGTTGTTTACTTGTTTTAGGGAACACAATGCACTCCTCCAGAGAGGCAGTTGGCAATTTACATTACGCCCATCAGCATAACAAGGCTCCCTGTTGTCCAGTGCCTTTCTTGACTTTCAGGTTTTTTCACATTTTGTGGATGTCCCTTTTGACCGGTCGGAAATGATACTCCTTAGTAGTGAAGATTTGCATTGCCCGCTTGCTTGCTTTGCCCAAAAAGGCATATGCGTTTTCTCCTGAATATATTCAGGAGGTAACGCATATGCCCTTTTTGGCCAAGTGCATCATTGTCGAAGTTGTGCCCCCTTCTTGTGCTTTAAAGGCTATTCCAACGTATCTCTTGAAAGCTGTTACCTGCATTTCTGCCTCGCTTTCAAGTCTGTCTCGTTGCCTTCGCTCAACAGATTTTTGGACGATAGCTGTCCTTTACTATTCTGCCAGTTTGTGAATTGTTGTGCCCCTGAGCTCCGTTTTTCAACTCGTTTTCTGTGAGCTGAAGGCAAGTCCAAAATTTTGGTTCAGGACCTATACTGGTTCACGGTGGGTGGCTGAGACTTTGGTTACTTCTTCTTCCTGCCAGGAAATTAGAGTGACATGTGCCCGTCCAAATGCCTAACAACTACTCTCTCATTGGTTCTCCTTCTTCCCATTCATCCTCTGCCAAATTGGCAACCTGTGTACCAGGATGTTAAAGGTGCTGTCTCTCCAAGTGGGGAGATTGTTAGTAAAGCAGTTGTTAAGTCAAACCGGAGCACCAGGAGAGGGACTATTAATTGAGTTTTAGAAATCTTTCGTATTCACTGTGTGTCCATTCTCTAGGTTTCCCGTACATGTTATAGCTGTAGTAATATTGCCTTCAACCTGGAGAATTGGGACCCATGGAATCGGTTCCATGCATTATTGCTTTAAAGGGTCTACATTTGCTCACCCAATCTCACCAATCCTCTCAGTCCCAAGTGTCCAGCCTTATGCCACATCCAGCTGTCGTTGTAGATAGGGTTATTCCAGGTTTCATCAGCGACCCTGAAGGTATTGTGTAAGAATTTTTCTGTTTTTATGTTTTGTTTTGAAATTCATTTTTATATTGGGTTTGAGATGATTCTCACTGCCATGTTTATGTCGTTCTAGACACACTTAGTTATCTTACGGAGACATATCAATACATAGGTTTTAAAATTCTTACTAGTCAGATATATTTCTCTGTGGGGAATAGGGATGTTGAGTTCTGTTCACTGAGGAAGGAGTAGGGCTTGTCTCTTTTGTTTTTGGATTATGGACAGGTACTTGTGCTAATATCAAACTTTTGTTTTGTGCATCTCCCCACCTGTCTTTCCCCTTAAGCAAGTGTTAGAGTGTTTTCTAAATCTGAGACTCTGTTCTCTTCCCTAAATCAGTTCATATGTAGCCATGTTTACATTCCCTTCATAAGTGATATCTTATGTCAGAATGCACCATGGCCCTTGTCATAATAATTCTCCATGACCCCTGTCATCACAGTGATCCATGCCCTGGTTATCAAAATGCTCCATGTCCCTTGTCATCAAAATTCTCCACGTCCTTGTCATCACAATGCTACATGACACTTCTCATCAAAATGTTACATGCTCTTGTCATCACAATTCTCCATTCTCTTGATATTGCAATGCTCCATGCACTTGTCATCACAATGCTCCATGCCCTTGTCATCACAATGCTCCATGCCTTTGTCATCACATTGCTCCATGAACCCTGTCATCACATTGCTCCCTGACACCTGTCATCACTATGATTCTATCCCCTTGTCATTACAGTGCTCCATGATGCTCGACATCACAATTACCCAAGGTCTTCTCATCACAATGCTCCACGGTTTTGCCATCACCATGCTCCATGCCTTGTCATCTCAAAGCTCAATGTCCCTTGTCCTCACAATTCTCCATGTCCTTCTCATTACAGTGCTCCATGGCACTTCACATCACAATGTTATATGCTCTTGTCATCACAATACTCCATGCACTTGTCATCTCAAATCTCAATGTCCCTTGTCCTCACAATTCTCCATGTCCTTCTCATTACAGTGCTCCATGGCACTTCACATCACAATGTTATATGCTCTTGTCATCACAATACTCCATGCACTTGTCATCGCAATGCTCCATGACCCCTGTCATAGGAAGCTCCATGCGCTTTCATCAAAATGTTTCACGACCAGGACATTAAAATTCTCAATGGCCCTTGATATCACAATGCTCCATGCCCTTGTCATCACAATGCTCCTTTACTTTGTCACAAGAATCCTCCATAAAAATTGGCATCACAATGCTCCCTGTTATTGTCATCAAACTGGAACATGACATATTTCATCACAATGCTCCCTGACACCTTTCTTCACAATAATCCATGACATTGTCATCACAGTGCTCCATGATCTTCTCATCAAAATGTGTCATGCCCATACTTATCACAATAATCCAAGAAACTTGTCAGAACAATGCTCCATGCCACTTTTCATCACAATGCTCCATGAACGCTGTCATCCAAATGCACCATGCCCATCATCATAATGCTTCATGCTATTGTCATCACAATGAAATCTAAATGATCCATGACATCTGTCATCACAATTTTGCAAACCCTTGTGATCAAAATGTCCCATAACACTTGTCATCACAATGCCACATGACACTGGTCAGCACAGTTATCCATGGTCTTCTCATCATAAGGCACCATGACTTTTGTCAGCACAATGCTCAATACTCTTGTCAACACAATACACTCTGACTACTGACCTCAGTATGCACCGTGCACTCTTTCATGACAAGGCTCCATGGCATATTCATCACAATGCACCATGGCGTTTTCATCACAATACATCATGCCATTGTCATCAAAATACTCCACAAGCTTGTCATCAGAATGCTCCATGACCCTTGTCATCACAATTCTCCATGCACTTGTCAGAACAATGCTCCCTGACCCTTATAATCACAATGCTCCAAGCCATTGTCATCACAATGGGCCATTACATATTTCATCACAATGCTACCTGACACGTGTCTTTACAATACTGCATGACCTGGTCATCACAATGCTCCATGCCATTTTCATCACAATGCGCCGTTCCAACTGTCATCACAATAATCCATGAAACTTATTAGACCAATGTTCCATGCCCTTGTCATCACAATGCTCCATGCCCTTGTTATCACAATGCTCCTTGGCCCCTGTCATCACAATGCTCCGTGACTCCAGTCATCACAGTGCTTCATGAATTTTGTCATCAAAATGGTCCATGCCCTCGTCATCAACAGTCTCTGTGACCTTTTTAACCACAATGCTCCATGAATTTTTCATCACAATGCTCTTTGACCCTTTTCATCACAGTGCTCCATGCGCTTGTCAGAACAGTGCTCCATGACACATGTCATCACAATGCACCATGCGCTTGTCATCACAGTGCTCGACAATCTTTTCATCACAATGCTCCTTAAAATTTGTCATCACAATGCTCCATGCACTTCTCATCAAAATGCTCTCTCACCACTGATATCACAATTCTACATCACTATTTGTCACAATACTCCCTCACCCCTGTCATCACAATGTTCCATGACTTCTGTCATCACAATGCTTCATGCACTTATCATCACAATGTTCGATGACCCCTGACATCACAGTGTTCCATAACACATGTCATCAAAATGTTCCATGACACTTTTCATCAAATTGCTCCATGACCCTGTCATCAGAATGCTCCCTGCCCTTCTCATCACAATGCACAACGCCCTTGCCATCTAAATGCTCCATGACATTTGTCATCACAAAGATCCATGACCCTTGGCATCACAATTCTCCATGTCATTGTCATCACAATGCTCCATGAACACTCTCATCACATTGCTCCATGCCATTGTCTTCACATAGCTCCATGACACATGTCATCAGAATGCTTCATGGCCTTCTCATCACAATGCTCCATGCCCTTGCCATCACAAAGCTCAATGACACATGCCATCAGAATGCTCCTTGGTCTTCTCCTCACAATGCTACATGCCCTTGTCATCACAATGTGCCAAGACCCCTCTAATCACAAGGCTCCTTGCCCCTTTTCATCAGTATGCTCCATGAGACTTGTCATCACAAGGCTCCGTGGTTTTGCCATCACAATACTCCAGGACCTTGTCATCACAATGCTTCCCGACCTTGTCATGAAAAGTTTCAATGGCCCTTGTCATCATAATGCTCCAAGCCCTAATCATCGAAATGCTCCATTATAGTTGTCATCACAATTCTCCATTATATTTTGCATCACAATGCTCCATGCCACTGTAATCGCAATGGACCATGACATATGTCATCACAATGCTCCCAGACACCTGTCTTCACAATACTCCATGACGTTCTCATCAAAATGCTCCAGGCCCTGGTCATCACAATGCACCATGCCCAATGTCATCACAATAATCTATGAAACTTGTCAGACCAATGCTCCATGCCCCTGTCATCACAGTGCTCCATGCCCTTGTCATCACAAAGCTACATGACCCCTGTCTTCACAATGCTCCCTGACTGCAGTCATCACAATGTTTCATAACGTTTGTCATCACAATGGTCCATGCCCGCGTCATCACAGGGCTCTGTGACCTTTGTAACCACAATGCTCCCTGAAATTTTCATCACAATTCTCTGTGACCCTTGTCATCATAATGCTCCATGTATTTTTCAGAACAATTCTCCATGACCATAGACATGACAGTGTGCCACGTGCATTTCATCACAACGGTCCACAACATTGTCACTGCAATGCTCCCTAAACCTTGTAATCACAATGCTCCATGCACTTCTCATCAAAATGCTCTCTCACCAGAGATATCACAATGTTCCATCACTAGTCATCACAATACTCCCTCACCCCTGTAATCACAATGTTCCATTAACCTGTCATCACAATGCTACATCCCCTTATCAGCACAATGTTCCATGACCCCTGACATCAAAATGTTCCATAAACCCTGTCATCAAAATGCTCCATGACCCTTTTCATTCCAAAGCTCCAAGACCCCGGACATCCCAATGTTCTATAACCCCTGCCATCAAAATGTACCTTTACAATTTTCATCAAATTGCTGCATGACCCGGCCATCAATATGATCCCTGCCTTTCTCATCACAATGCACCATGCCCTTGTCATCAAAATGCTCCATGACTTGTCATCACAAAGCTCCATGACACTTGGCATCACAGTGCTCAATGTCATTGTCATCACAATGCTCCGTGAACGCTCTTATCACATTGCTCCATGCCCTTGTCATTACAAAGCTCCCTGATACTTGTCATCACAATGCTCGATGCCCTTCTCATCACAATGCTCCATGCCCTTGTCATTACAATCCTGCATGACCCATGTATCACAGTGTTCCGTGCCCTTGTCATCACAATGCTCCATGCCCACTCTCATCACAATAATCCATGAAATATTTCAGACCAATGTTCCATGCCCTTCTCATCAAAATCCTGCATTACACCTGTCATAACAATGCACCATGACCTTTGCCATCAAAATGTTCCACGGCCTAGTCATCACAAGGTTCCATGACACTTGTCATCACAATGCTTAAGACCACTGAAATCACAATGCTCCATGCCCTTGTCATCACAAAGCTCCATGACGCATGTCATCAGAATGTTCCATGGCCTTCTTATCACAATGCTCCATGCCCTTGTCATCACAATGTTACAAGACCCTTGTAATCACAATGCTCCCTGCCCCTTTTCATGTCAATGCTCCATGAACACTGTCATCACAATGCACCATGCCCATCATCATAATGCTTCAGGCTATTGTCATCACAATGAAATCAATATTCTCCATGACCTTTGTCATCATAATGCTCCAAACCCTTGTGATCACAATGTTCCATAACACTTATCATCACAACAACCCATGATGCTCATCATCACAATTATCCATGGTCTTCTCATCACAATGCTTCATGATCTTTGTCATCACAATGCTCAATACACTTGTCATCACAATGCTCCCTGACACATGTCGTCAGTATGCTCCTTGAACCCTGTCATGACTAGGCTCCATGCCTTTTTCATAACAATGATCCATGCCCTTTTCATCACAATGCTCCAAGATCCCTGTAATCACAATACTCCATGCCCATGTCATCACAAAACTCCATGACGCATGTCATCAGAATGCTCCATGGCTTTCTCATCACAATGCTCCAAGACCCCTGTAATCACAATGCTCCATTCCCATTTTCATCAGAATGCTCCATGAGACTTGTCCTCACAAGTCTCCATGGTCTTCTCATCACAATGCTCCAGGACCTTGTCATCACCATGCTCCATTCCCTTGTCATCACAATGCTCCATGACCCCTGTCATCACAATAATCCATGAACATTTTCAGCCCAATGCTCCACGACCTTCTCATCACAATGCTCCATGGTCAATATCATCAAAATCCTCCATGCCCACTGTCATCACAACACTCCATGACACCTGACAACACAATGATCAGGGACTCTTGTCATCACAATGCTCCATTCCCTAGTCATCACAATGCTTCATGACCCGTGTCATCACAACACTCCATGAATATTTTCAGCCCAGTGCTCCATGACCCTTGTCATCACAATGCTCCATGACCCCTGTATTAACAATGCTCCGTGACGCTTGTCATCACAGTGTTCCATGACACATGTCATCACAATGCTCCAAGAACCCTGTAATCACAATGTTCTTTGCCCTTTTTCATCTCAATGATCCATGAACACTGTCATCACAATGCACCATGCCCATCATCATAATGCTTCATGCTATTGTCATCACAATGAAAGCAAAATGCTCCATGACCTCTGTCATAAAAATGCTCCAAACACTTGTGATCACAATATTCCATAACACTTGTCATCACAATGCCCCATGACGATTGTCATCACAATTATCAATGGTCTTCTCATCACAATGCTCCATGACCTTTGTCATAACAATGCTCAATACACTTGTCATCAAAATTCTCCCTGACACTTGTTGTCTGTATGCTCCTTGAATCCTGTCATGAAAAGGCTCCATGCCTTTTTCATCACAATGCTCCATGTCCTTGAAATCAAAATGATCCATGACCTCTCTCATCACAATGCTCCAAAGCCTTGTGTTCACAGTGTTCCATAACACTTGTCATCACAACGCTCGATGATGCCTGTACATCACAATACTCCATGCACTTTTCATCACAATGCTCCATGACCTTTGTCATCACAATGCTCAATACACTTGTCATCAAAATGCTCCCTGACACTTGTTGTCTGTATGCTCTTTGAACCCTGTCATGACAAGGCTCCATGCCTTTTTCATCACAATGATCCATGCCCTTTTCATCACAATGCTCCAAGACCCATGTAATCTCAATCTCAATGCAATTGTCATCACAAAGCTCAATGACACATGCCATCAGAATGCTCCGTGGTCTTCTCCTCACAATGCTCCATGCCCTTGTCATCACAATGTACCAAGACGCCTGTAATCACAATACTCCATGGCCTTGTCATCAAAAAACTCCATGACGCATGTCATCAGAATGCTCCATGGCCTTCTAATCACAAAGCTCCATGCCGTAGTCATCACAATGGTCCAAGACCCCTGTAATCACAATGCTTCATGCCCCTTTTCATCAGAATGTTCCATGAGATTTTTCATCACAAGTGTTCATGGCCTTCTCATAACAATGCTCTAGGACCCTGTCATCCCCATGCTCCATTTCCTGGTCATCACAATGCTCCATGACCACAGTCATCACAACACTCCATGACACCTGACAACACAATGATCCGGGACTCTTGTCATCACAATGCTTCATTCCCTAGTCATCACAATACTCCATGACCCGTGTCATCACAATAATCCATGAATATATTCAGCCAAGTGCTCCATGACCCTTGTCATCCCAATGATCCATGCCCTTGTCATCCCAATGCTCCATGACCCGTGTATTCACAATGCTCCGTGACGCTTGTCATCACAGTGCTCCATGACACATGTCATCACAATGCTCCATGCCTTTGTCAGCAAAATGCTACATGACCTTGTCATTATAATGCTCTATGCGCTTGTCATCTCAATACTCAATTTCCATTGTCATCACAATCCTCCATGAACCTTGAGATCACATTGTTTCATGCCCTTGTCATCACAATGCTCCATGCTCCTTGAAATCAAAGTGATCCATGACCTCTGTCATCACAATGCTCCAAACACTTGTGATCACATTGTTCCATAACACTTGTCATCACAACGCTCCATGATGCCTGTCATCACAATACTCCATGCCCTTTTCATCACAATGCTCCATGACCATAGTCATCACAATGCTCAATACACTTGTCATCACAATGCTCCCTGACACTTGTCATCAGAATGCTCCTGGAACCCTGTCAGGAAAAGGCTACATGCCTTTTTTATCACATTGCCCCATGCCGTTTTCATCACAATGCTCCATGTCATTGTCATCAAAATACTCCAGAAGCTTGTCATCAGAATGCTCCATGACACTTGTCATCACAATTCTCCATGCACTTGTCAGCACAATGCTCCCTGACCCGTGTCATCACAATGTTCCAAGCCATTGTCATCACAATGCTCCATTACCTTTGTCATCAGAATCCTCCATGACACTTGGCATCCCAATGCTCCATGCCATTACCATCACAATGGGCCATTACATATGTCATCACCATGCTCCCTGACACCTGTCTTCACAATACTGCATGACATGGTCATCACAATGCTCCATGCCCTTGTCATCACAATGTTCGATGACCCCTGACATCACAATGTTCCATAACACCTGTCATCAAAATATTCCATGACACTTTTCATCAAATTTCTCCATGACCCTGTCATCAGAATGCTCCCTGCCCTTCTCATCACAATGCACAATGCCCTTGCCATCAAAATGCTCCATGACATTTGTCATCACAAAAATCCATGACCCTTGGCATCACAATGCTCCATGTCATTGTCATCACAATGCTCCATGAACGCTCTCATCACATTGCTCCAGGCCCTTTTCTTCACAAAGCTCCATGACACATGTCTTCAGAATGCTCCATGGCCTTCTCATCACAATGCTCCATGCCGTTGCCATCACAATGCTCCATTACCCAAGACATAACAATGCTCCATGACCCCTGCCATCACGATGTTCCATGGCCTTGTCATCACAAAGCTCCATGACCCTTCTCATCACAATGCTCCAAGAACCCTCTAATCACAGTGCTCTATGCCCTTTTTCATCTCAATGATCCATGAACCCTGTCATCACAATGCACAATGCCCATCATCATAATGCTTCATGCTATTGTCATCACAATGAAATCAAAATGCTCCATGACCTCTGTCATAACAATGCTCCACACCCTTGTGATCACAATATAACGTAACACTTGTCATCACAAAGCTCAATGGCGCATGCCATCAGAATGCTCCTTGTTCTTCGCCTCACAATGTTCCATGCCCTTGTCATCACAATGTTCCAAGACCCCTGTAATCACAATGCTCCTTTCCCTTGTCATCAAAAAACGCCATGACACATGTCATCAGAATGATCCATGGCATTCTCATCACAATGCTCCATGCCCTAGTCATCACAATGCTCCAAGACACCTGTAATCACAATGTCCCATTTCCCTTATCATCAGAATGCTCCCTGAGATTTGTCATCAGAAGTCTCCATGGTCTTCTCATCACAATGCTCCAGGACCTTGTCATTACCATGCTCCATTCCCTTGTCATCACAATGCTCCATGACCACTTTCATCACAATAATCCATGATAATTTTCATCCCAATGCTCCACGACCTACTCATCCAGTGCTCCATGGCCAATATCATCACAATGCTCCATGACCACTGACTTCACAACACTCCATGACACGTGACAAAACAATGACCCGGGACTCTTGTCATCACAATGCTCCATTCCCTAGTCATCACAGTGCTCCATGACCCCTGTCATCACAACACTCCATGAACATTTTCAGCGCATTGCTCCATGACCTTTATCAGCACAATGATCCATGCCCTTGTCATCCCAATGCTCCATGACCCCTGTATTCACAATGCTCTGTGACGGTTGTCATCACAGTGCTCCATGACACCTGTCATCAAAATGCTCCATGCCTTTGTCAGCAAAATGCTACATGACTTGTCATTACAATGCTCTATGCGCTTGTCATCACAATACTCCATTTCCATTGTCATCACAATCCTCCATGAACATTGGGATCACATTGCTTCATGCCCTTTTCATCACAATGATCCATGCTCCTTGAAATCAAAATGGTCCATGACCTCTCTCATCACAATGCTCCAAACCCTTGTGATCACAGTGTTCCATAACACTTGTCATCACAACGCTCCATGATGCCTGTCATCACAGTACTCCATGCACTTTTCATCACAATGCTCCATGACATTTGTCATTACAATGTTCAATACACTTGTCATCAAAATGCTCCCTGACACTTGTTGTCTGTATGCTCCTTGAACCCTGTCATGAAAAGGCTCCATGCTTTTTCATCACAATGATCCATGCCCTTTTCATGACAAGGCTCCAAGCCCAATGTAATCACAATGCTCCATGCCCCTGTCATCAAAAAACTCCATGACACATGTCATCAGAATGCTCCATGGCATTCTCATTAAAATGCTCCATGCCCTAGTCATCACAATGCTCCAAGACCCCTGAAATCACAATGCTCCAGGCCCCTTTTCATCAGAATACTCCATGAGACTTGTCATCACAACTCTTCATGGTCTTCTCATAACAGTGCTCCAGGAACTTGTCATCCCCATGCTCCATTCCCTTGTCATCACAATTCTCCATGACCACTGTCATCACAACACTCCATGACACCGGACAACACAATGATCCGGGACTCTTGTCATCACAATGCTCCTTTGCCTAGTCATCACAATGCTCCATGAGCCGTGTCATCACAATGCTCCATGAACATTTTCAGCCAAGTGCTCCATGACCCTTGACCTCCAAATGACCCTTGACCTTGACATCCCAATGCTCCATGACACCTGTATTCACAATGCACCGTGACGCTTGTCATCACAGTGTTCCATGACACATGTCATCACAATGCTCCATGCCTTTGTCAGCAAAATGCTACATGACCTTGTCATTATAATGCTCTATGCGAATGTCATCTCAATAATCCATTTCCATTGTCATCACAATCCTCCATGAACCTTGGTATCACATTGCTTCATGCCATTGTCATCACAATGCTCCATGCTCCTTGAAATCAAAATGATCCATGACCTCTGTCATCACAATGCACCAAACCCTTGTGATCACATTGTTCCATAACACTTGTCATCACAACGCTCCATGATGCCAGTCATCACAATACTCCATGCCATTTTCATCACAATGCTCCATGACCTTTGTCATCACAATGCTCAATACACTTGTCATCACAATGCTCCCTGACACTTGTCATCAGAATGCTCCTTGAACCTGTCAGGAAAAGGCTCCATGCCTTTTTCATCACAATGCCCCATGCCGTTTTCATCACAATGCTCCATGTCATTGTCATCAAAATACTCCACAAGCTTGTCATCAGAATGCTCCATGACCCTTGTCATCACAATTCTCCATGCAGTTGTCAGCACAATGTTCCCTGACCCTTGTCATCACAATGCTCCAAGCCATTGTCATCAAAATGCTCCATTACCTTTGTCATCAGAATCCTCCATGACACTTGGCATCACAATGCTCCATGCCATTGTCATCACAAAGGGCCATTACATATTTCATCACAATGCTCCCTGACACCAGGCTTCACAATACTGCATGACCTGGTCATCACAATGCTCCATGCCCTTGTCATCACAATGTGCCATTCCAAATGTCAACGCAATAATCCATGCAACTTATTAGACCAATTTTCCATGCCCTTGTCATCACAATGCTCCATGCCCTTGTTATCATAATGCTCCATGACCCCTGTCATCACAGTGCTCCGTGACTCCAGTCATCACAATAATTCATGACCTTTGTCATCACAATGGTCCATGCCCTCGTCATCAACAGTCTCTGTGACCTATTTAACCACAATGCTCCATGAACTTTTCTACACAATGCTCTTTGACATTTTTCATCACTATGCTCCATGACTTGTCATCACAATGCTTCACGACATTGTCATGAAAATCCTCAATGGCCCTTGTCATCATAATGCTCCAAGCCCTAGTCATCACAATGCTCCATTATATTTGTCATCACAATCCTCCATTACATTTGGCATCGCAATGCTCCATGCCATTGTCATCGCAATGGACCATGACATATGTCATCACAATGCTCCCTGACACCTGTCTTCACAATATTCCATGCCCTTGTCATCACAATGCTCCATGGCCTTGTCATCACAGTGCACCATATCCACTGTCATCACAATAATCTATGAAACTTGTCAGACCAATGCTCCATGCCCCTGTCATCACAATCTTCCATGCCCTTGTCATCACAATGCTCCATGAAACCTGTAATCACAATACTCCGTGACTCCAGTCATCACAATGCTTCTTAACGTTTGTCATCACAACGGTCCATGCCCGCGTCATCACAAGGCTCTGTGATCTTTGTATCCACAATGATCCATGAACTTTTCATCATAATGCTCCTTGACCCTTGTCATCACAATGCTCCATGTCTTTGTCAGAACAATGCTCCAGGACCCTTTTCATCACAATGTGCTATGCACTTTTCATCACAATGATCCACAACCTTGACATCGCTATGCTCCATAAACCTTGTAATCACAATGCTCCATGCACTTCTCATCCAAATGCTCTCTCACATGAGATATCACAATGTTCCATCACTAGTCATCACAATCCTCCCTCACCCCGGTTATCACAATGTTCCATGACACCTGTCATTCACAATGCTACATCCCCTTATCAGCACAATGTTCCATGACCCCTGACATCACAATGTTCCATAACCCCTGTCATCAAAATGCTCCATGACCCTTTTCATCCTAAAGCTCCATGACCCCTGGCATCACAATGTTCTATAACCCCTGTCATCAAAATGTTCCATTACACTTTTCATCAAATTACTGCATGAACCTGTCATCAAAATGCTCCCTGCCCTTCTCATCAAAATGCACCACACCCTTGTCATCAAAATGGTCCATGACATTTGTCATCACAAAGCTCCATGACACTTGGCATCACAATGCTCTATGTCATTGTCATCACAGTGCTCAATGAACCCTCTCATCACATTGCTCCATGCCCTTGTCATCACACATCTCCATGACACTTGTCATCACAATGCTTGATGACCTTCTCATCACAATGCTCCATGCCCTTGTCATTATAATCCCCCATGACCCATGTATCACCGTGTACGGTGCCCTTGTCATCACAATTCTCCATGCCCACTCTCATCACAGTAATCCATGAAATATTTCAGACCAGTGCTCAATGCCCTTCTCATCACAATGCTCCATTACCTCTGTCATAACAATGCTCCATGATACCTGCCATCACAATGTTCCACGGCCTTGCCATCACAAGGCTCCATGACCCTTGTCATCACAATGCTCCAAGATCACTCTAATCACAACGCTCCATGCCCTTGTCATCACAAAGCTCCATGACGCATGTCATCAGAATGTTTCATGGCCTTCTCCTCACAGTGCTCCATGCCCTTGTCATCACAATGCTCCAAGACCCCTGTAATCACAATGCTCCTTGCCCCTTTTCATCAGAATGCTCCATGAGACTTGTCATCACAAGTCTCCATGGTCTTCTCATCAAAATGCTCCAGGACCTTGTCATCACCACGCTCCATTCCCTTGTCATCACAATCCTCCATGACCCCTGTCATCAAAATACTCCAAGAACATTTTCAGCCCAGTGCTCCATGACCTTCTCATCACAATGCTCCATGACCAATATCATCACAATGATCCAAGACCCCTGTAATCACAATGCTCCATGACCCCTGTCATCACAATACTCCATGAACATTTTCAGCCCAATTCTCCATGACCCTTGTCATCACAATGATCCATGCCCTTGTCATCCCAATGTTCCATGACCCCTTTATTCACAATGCTCCGTGATGCTTGTCATCACAGTGCTCCATGAAACCTGTCATCACAATGCTCCATGCCTTTGTCAGCAAAATGCTACATGACCTTGTCATTACAATGCTCTATGGGCTTGTCATCACAATACTCCTTTACCATTGTCATCACAATCCTCCATGAACCTTGGGATCACTTTGCTTCATGCCCTTGTCATCACAATGCTCCATGCTCTTGAAATCAAAATGATCCATGACCTCTGTCATCACAATGCTTCAAACACTTGTGATCACAATGTTCCATAACACTTGTCATCACAACGCTCCATGATGCCTGTCATCACAATACCCCATGCACTTTTCATCACAATGCTCCATGACCTTTGTCATCAAAATTCTCAATACACTTGTCCTCACAATGCTCCCTGACACTTGTCATCAGAATGCTCCTGGAAACCTGTCACGAAAAGGCTCCATGCCTTTTTCATCACAAAGCCCCATGCAATTTTCATCACAATGCTCCATGCCATTGTCATCAAAATACTCCACAAGCTTGTCATCAGAATGCTCCATGACCCTTGTCATCACAATTCTCCATGCACTTGTCAGCACAATGCTCCCTGACCCTTGTCGTCACAATGTTCCAAGCCATTGTCATCACAATGCTCCATTAACTTTGTCATCAGATTCCTCCATGACACTTGGCATCACAATACTCCATGCCATTGTCATCACAATGGACCATGACATATGTCATCACAATGCTCCCTGACACCTCTCTTCACAATACTGCCTGACCTGGTCATCACAATGCTCCATTCCCTTGTCATAACAATGCGCCATTCCCACTGTCATCACAATAATCCCTGAAACTTATTAGAGCAATGCTCCATGCGCTTGTCATCACAATGCTCCATGATCCCTGTCATTACAATGCTCCTTGACTCCAGTCATCACAGTGCTTCATAACGTTTGTCATCAGAACGGTCCATTCCCGCGTCAACACAAGGCTCTGTGACCTTTGTAAACACAATGCTCCATGAACTTTTCATCACAATGTCCCGTCACCCTTGTCATCACAATGCTCCATGCCTTTGTCAGAACAGTGTTCCATGACCCTTGTCATCACAATGTGCCACGCGCTTTTCATCACAATGATCCACAACTTTGTCATCGCTATGCTCCACAAAACTTGTATTCACAATGCTCCATGCACTTCTCATCCAAATGCTGTCTCAACTGAGATATCACAATGTTCCATCAATAGTCATCACAAACCTACCGCAACCCTTTAATCAAAATGCTCCATGAACCCTGACATCACAATATACCATAACCACTGTCATCAAAATTCTCCATGACACTTTTCATCCCAAAGCTCCATGACCCTTGGCATCACAATGTTGTGTAACCCCTGTCCTCAAAATGTTACATTACACTTTTCATCAAATTGCTGCATGACCCTGTCATCAAAATGCTCCCTCTCCTTCTCATTACAATGCACCACAAGCTTGTCATCAAAATGCTCCATGACCGTTGTCATCACAAAGTTCCATGACCCTTGGCACCACAATGCTCCATGTCATTGTCATCACAATGCTCCATGAACACTCTCATCCCATTGCTCCATGCCCTTGTCATCACAAAGCTCCATGACACTTGTCATCACAATTCTCGATGCCCTTCTAATCAAAATGCTCCATGCCTTTTTCATCACAATCCTCCATGACCCATGTATCCCAGTGTTCCGTGCCCTTGTCATCACAATGCTCCATGCCCACTCTCATCAAAATAATCCATGAAGCCTTTCAGGCCAATGCTCAATGCCCTTCTCAACACAATGCTCCATTACCTCTGTCATAACAATGCTCCATGACCGCTGCCATCACAATGTTCCATGGCCTTGTCATCACAAGGCTCCATGACCCTTGTCATCACAATGCTCCAAGACCCATGTAAGTACCATGCTCCATGCCCTTTTCATCACAAAGCTCCATGACACATGTCATCAGAAAGTTCCTTGGACTTCTCATCACAATGCTCCATGCCCTTGTCATCACAATGCTCCAAGACCCCTGTAATCACAATGCTCCATGCCCATTTGCATCCCAATGCTCCATGAACCCTGTCATCACAATGCACAATGCCCATCATCATAATGCTTCAGGCTATTGTCATCACAATGAAATCAAAATTATCCTTGACCTCTGTCATCATAATGCTCCGAACCCTTGTGATCACAATGTTCCATAACAGTTATCATCACAAATCCCCATGACACTCATCATCACAATTATCCATGGTATTCTCATGAAAATGCTCCATGACCTTTGTCATCACAATGCTCAATACACTTGTCATCAAAATGCTCCCAGACACTTGTCGTCAGTATGCTCCTTGAACCCTGTCACGACAAGGCTCCATGAATTTTTCATCACAATGATCCGTGCCCTTTTCATCACAATGCTCCAAGATCACTGTAATCAAAATGCTCCATATCCTTGTCATCATAAAACTCCATGAAGCATGACATCAGAATGCTCCATGGCCTTCTCATCACAATGCTACATGACCCTTGTCATCACAATGCTCCATGCGCTTGTCAGCACAATGCTCCATGACACATGTCATCACAATGCACTATGTGCTTGTCATCAGAGTGCTCTACAATTTTGTCATCACAATGCTCCATAAACATTGTCATCATAATGCTCCATTCACTTCTCATCAAAATGCTCTCTCACCACTGATACCACAATGCTACATCACTATTTGTCACAATCCGCCCTCACCCCTGTCATCACAATATTCCATGACTCCTGTCATCACAATGCTACATGAACTTATCATCACAATGTTCGATGACCTCTGACATCACAATGTTCCATAACACCTGTGATCAAAATGTTCCATGACAATTTTCATCAAACTGCTCCATGAACCTGTCATCAGAATTCTCCCTGCCCTTCTCATCACAATGCACAAAGCCCTTGCCATCAAAATGCTCCATGACCTTTGTCATCACAAAGATCCATGACCCTTGGCATCACAATGCTCCATGTCATTGTCATCACAGTGCTCCATGAACGCTCTCATCACATTGCTCCATGCCCTTGTCTTCGCAAAGCTCCATGACACATGTCATCAGAATGCTCCATGGCCTTCTCATCACAATGCTCTATGCGCTCGCCATCACAATGCACCATTACCCCTTTCATAACAATGCTCCATGACTCCTGCCATCACGATGTTCCGTGGCCCTGTCATCACAAGGCTCCATGACCCTTCTCATCACAACACTCCAAGAACACTGTAATCACATTGCTCCATGCCCCTTTTCATCTCAATGTTCCATGAACCCTGTCATCACAATGCACCATGCCCATCATCATAATGCTTCATGCTATTGTCATCACAATGAAATCAACATGCTCCATGACCTCTGTCATAACAATGCTCCAAACCCCTGTGATAACAATATTCCATATCACTTGTCATCACAATGCCACATGACGCTGGTCATCACTATTATCCATGGTCTTCTTATCACAATGCTCCATGACCATTGTCATCACAATGCTCAATACACTTGTCATCAAAATGCTCCCTGACACTAGTTGTCTTTATGCTCCTTGAAGCCTGTCATGACAAGGCTGCATGCCCTTTTCATCACAATGCTCCCAGACACATGTAATTACAATGCTCCATGCCCTTGTCATGACAAAGCTCAATGACACATGCCATCAGAATCCTCCTTGGTCTTCTCCTCACAGTGTTCCATGCCCTTGTCATCACAATGTTCCATGACCCCTGTAACCACAATGTTCCATGCCCCTTTTCATCAGTATGCTCCATGAGACTTGTCATCACAAAGCTCTTTGATCCTTGTCATCACAATGCTCTATGCCTTTCTCAGCGCAATGCTCCATGACCCTTGTCATCACAATGCTCCATGCGCTTCTCAGCATGATGCTCCATGACACATGTCATCAAAATGCACCATGCGCTTGTCATCACAGTGCTCCACAATCTTGTCATCACAATGCTCCATAAACCTTGTCATCACAATGCTCCATGCACTTCTCATCAAAATGCTCTCTCACCACAGATATCACAATGTTACATCACTATTCGTCACAATACTCCCTCACCCTTCTTATAACAATGTTCCATGACTCCTGTCATCACAATGCTACATGCACTTATCATCAAAATGTTCGATGACCCCTGACATCACAATGTTCCATAACCCCTTTCATCAAAATGCTCCATGACCCTTTTCTTCATAATGCTCCATGACCCCTGTCATCACAATGTTCCATAAACACTGTCATTATAATGTTCCATGAACCTTTTCAAAAATTGCTCCATGACCCTGTCATCACAATTCTCCTTGTCCTTCTCATCACAATGCACAACGCCCTTGTCATCAAAATGCTCCATGACTTTGGCATCACAAAGATCCATTACCCTTGGCATCACAATGCTCCATATCATTGTCATCACAATGCTCCATGAATACCCTCATCACATTGCTGCATGCCATTGTCATCACAAAGCTCCATGACACATGTCATCAGAATGCTCCATGGCCTTCTCATCACAATGCTCCATGCCCTTGCCGTCACAGTGCTCCATTCCCCCTGTGATAACAATGCTCCATGACCCTGCCATCACGATGTTCCGTGGACTTGTCATCACAAGGCTCCATGACCCTTCTCATCACAGTGCTCCAAGACCCCTGTAATCCCAATGCTCCATTCCACTTTTCATCTCAATGATCCATGAACCCTGTAATCAAAATGCACCATGCCCATCATCATAATGCTTCATGCTACTGTCATCACAATGAAATCAAAATGCTCCATGATCTCTGTCATCACAATGCTCCAAACCCTTGTGATCACAATGTTCCATAACACTTGTCCTCACAATGCCCCATGATGCTCGTCATCACAATTATCCATGGACTTCTCATGACAATGCTCCATGACCTTTGTCATCACAATGCTCAATACACTTGTCATCAAAATGCTCCCTGACACTTGTTGTCTGTATGCTCATTGAACCCTGTCATGACAAGGATCCATGGCTTTTTCATCAAAATGATCCATGCCCTTTTCATCACAATGGACAAAGACCCCTTTAAACACAATGCTCCATGCCCTTGTCATCACATTGTTCCAAGACCCCTGTAATCACAATGCTCCATGCCCCTTTTCATCAGTATGAACCATGAGATTTGTCATCACAACTCTCTATGGATTTCTCATCACAATGCTCCAGGACCTTGTCATCACAATGCTTCACGACCTTGTCATGAAAATTCTCAACGGCCCTTGTCATCATAATGCTCCAAGCCCTAGTCATCACAATGCTCCATTATATTTGTCATCAAAATCCTCCATTACATTTGGCATCACAATGCTCCCTGCCATTGTCATTGCAATGGACCATGACATAATTCAGCACAATGCTCCCTGACACCTGTCTTCACAATACTCCATGACCTTCTCATCACAATAATCCATGCCCTTGTCATCACAATGCACCATGTCCACTGTCATCACAATAATCTAAGAAACTTCTCAGACCAATGCTCCATGCCCCTGTCACCAAAATGCTCCATGCCCTTGTCATCACAATGCTCCATGACCCCTGTCATCACAATGCTCAGTGACTCCAGTCATCACAATGCTTCATAACATTTGTCATCACAATGGTCCATGCCCACGACAGCACAAGGCTCTGTGACCTTTATAACCACAATGCTCCATGAAATTTGCATCACAATGCTCCGTGACCCTTGTCATCAAAATGCTTCATGCCTTTGTCAGAAAAATGCTCCATGAACATTGTCATCACAATGTGCTACGCGCTTTTCATCACAACGGTCCACAAATTTGTCATGGTATTGCTCCATAAACCTTGTAATCACAATGCTCCATGCCCTTCTCATCACAATGCTCCATTACCCCTGTCATAACAATGCTCCTTGACCCCTTCCATCACGATGTTCCATGGCCATGTCATCACAATGCTCCATTACACTTCTCATCACAATGCTCCAAGACCCCTGTAATCACAATGCTCTATTCCCTTGTCATCACAAAGCTCCATGACACATGTCATCAGAATGTTCCATGGCCTTCTTATCAAAATGCTCCATGCCCTTGTCATCACAGTGTTCCAAGACCTCTGTAATCACAATACTCCATGCCCCTTTTCATCTCCATGTTCCATGAACCCTGTCATCACAATGCATCATGCCCATCATCATAATGCTTCTGGATATTGTCAGCACAATGAAATCAAAATTCTTCATGACCTCTGTCATCACAATGCTCCATGACCCCGTCATCACAATACTCCATGAACATATACAGCCCAATGCTCCATGACCCTTGTCTTCACAATGATCCATGCCCTTGTCATCCCAATGCTCCATGACCCCTGTATTCACAATGCTCCGTGACACTTGTCATCACAGTGCTCCATGACACATGTCATCAAAATGCTCCATGACTTTGTCAGAAAAATGCTACATGATCTTGTCATTACAATGCTCTATGTTGCTTGTCATCACAATACTCCATTTCCATTGTCATCACAAACCTCCATGAACCTTGGGATCACATTGCTTCAAGCCCTTGTCATCAAAATGCTCCATGCTCCTTGAAATCAAAATGATCAATGACCTCTGTCATCACAATGTTCCAAAACTTTGTGATCCCAATGTTCCATAACACTTGTCATCACAATGCTCCATGATGCTTGTCATCACAAAATACCATGCCCTTTTCATCACAATGCTCCATGACCTTTGTCATCACAATTCTCATTACACTTGTCATCACAATGCTCCCTGACACTTGTCATCAGAATGCTCCTTGAAACCTGTCACGAAAAGGCTCCATGCCTTTTTCATTACAATGCCCCATTCCATTTTCATCACAATGCTCCGTGACTGTTGTCATCACAATGCTCCTTGCCTTTGTCTGAAAAATATTCCATGACCCTTGTCATCACAATGTGCCATTCACTTTTCATCACAACGGTCCAGAAACTTGTCATTGCAAAACTCCATAAACCTTGTAATCACAATGCTCCATACATTTCTCATCAAAATGCTCTCTCACTAGAGATATCACAGTGTTCCATCACTAGTCGTCACAATACTCCGTCACCCCTGTAATCACAATGTCCCATGACCCATGTCATCACAATGCTCCATGCCCTTGTCATCGCAATGCTCCATGGCCCTTGTCATCACAGTGCTCCAAGCCCTTGTCATCACAATGCTCCATTACCTTTGTCATCACAATCCTCCATAACACTCGGCATCACAATGCTCCATGCCATTGTCATCACAATGGAACATGAAATATGCCATCACAATGCTCCCTGACACCTGTCTTCACAATACTCCATGACCTTGTCATCACAATGCTCCATTCCCTTTTCATCACAATGTGCCATGCCCAGTGTCAACACAATTATTCATGAAACTTGTCAGACAAATGCTCCATGCTCCTGTCATCAGAATGCTACATGACCCCAGTCATCACAATGCTCCGTGTGTCCCGTCATCACAAGACTCCGTGATGTTTGTCACCACAAAAGTCAAAGCCCTCATCATCACAAGGCTCTGTGAAATTTGTCACCAAAATGCTCCATGAACTTTTCATCAAAATGCTCAATGTTATTGTCATCACAATGCTCCATGAACGCTCTCATCACATTTCTCCATGACCTTTTCATCACAAAGCTCCATGACGCATGTCATCAGAAGGCTCCATGGCCTTCTCATCACAATGTTCCATGCCCTTGCCATCACAATTCTCCATTAACCCTGTCATAACAGTGCTCCATGACCCCTGCCATCACGATGTTCCATGGCCTTGGCATCACAAGGCTCCATGACCTTTCTAATCACAATGCTCCAAGACCTCTGTAATCACAATGCTCCATGCCCCTTTTCATCTCAATGATCCATGAACCCGGTCATCACAATGCACCATGCCCATCATCAAAATGCTTCATGCTATTGTCATCACAATGAAATCAAAATGCCCCATGATCTCTGTCATCACAATGCTCCAAATCCTTGTGATCAAAATGTTCCATAACACTTATCATCACAACGCCCCATGATGCTCATCATCACAATTATCCATGGTCTTCTCATCACAATGCTCCCTTACCTTTTTCATCACAATGCTCAATACACTTGTCATCACAATGCTACCTGACACTTGTCCTCAGTATGCTCCTTGAACCCTGTCATGACAAGGCTCCATGCCTTTTTCATCACAATGTTCCATGCCCTTGTCATCACAAAGCTCCATGATGCATGTCATCAGAACGTTCCGTGGCCATCTCATCCCAAAGCTCCATGCCCTTGTCATCACAATGTCCCAAGACCCCAGTAATCACAATGCTCCATGCCCCTTTTCATCAGAATATTCCATGAGACTTGTCATCACAAGTCTCCATGGTCTTCTCATCACAATGCTCCAGTACCTTGTCATCACAAGCCTCCATGGACCCTGTCATCACAATACTCCATGAACGTTTTCAGCCCAATGCTCCTTGACCTTCTCATCACAATGCTCCATGACCCATGTCATCACAATGCTCCATGACTCCTGTCATCACAATGATCCATGAACACTGACAACACAATGATCCGGGACTCTTGTCATCAAAATGCTCCATGCCCTTGTCATCCCAATGCTCCATGACCCCTGTAATCACAATGCTCCGTGACGCTTGTCATCACAGTGCTCCATGAACCTTGTCATCACAATGCTCCATGCGTTTGTCAGCAATATGCTACATAATCTTGTCATCACAATGCTCCATGTGCTTGTCATCACAATCCTTCATGACACTTTGGATCATATTGCTTCATGCCCTTGGCATCTCCCTCTTGCCTTTCTGGTTTTTACAGATTTTCGGATGTCCCTTTTGACCCGTGGGAAGTGACAATTCTTTGTAGTGTGGATTTGCATTGTGCGCTTGCTTGATTGTCCAAAAAGGTTGTATGCGTTTTCTTCGGAATATATTCAGGAGAAAACGCATACGCCCTTTATGGCCAAGTGCATCATTGTCGAAGTTGTGATGCTTTTCCTGTGCTTTAAAGGCGATTCCAATTTACCTCTTGAAATATGTTTTGTGCAATTCTGCCTCATTTTCAAGTCAGCTTCGTTGCCTTCCCTCAACAGATTTTTGGAAGACAGTAGTCCTTTATAACTGTAGGTTTGTGAATTGCTGTGCCCCTGAGCTCCAATTTTCAAATCCCATTTTTGGTAGCTGACTGCAAATCCAAAATTTTGCTTCAGGACCTATACTTGTTCCAGGGGTGGCTATACTGTTCCCTGCAGGTGGCTGAGGCTTTGGTTAATTCTTCTTCCTGACGGGAATTTAGAGTGACATGTGCCCGTCCAAAAGCCTAAATCTACTCTCTGATTGGTTCTCCCTCTTCCCTTTCATCCTCTGCACAATTAGCAAACTGTGCGAACCAGGAGGTTATAGGGGCTGGCTCTCCTAAGTTGGGAGATTGATAGTAAAGCAGTTGGAATGCCAAACTGGAGCACAAGGATAGGAAAAATTAGGAGACTTTTAGAAAACTTTCACCATCACAGGGTGTCCATTCTCTAGGTTTCCCATACATGTTATAACTGTAGTGATATTCCCTACTACCTGGAGATTTGGTATCCATGGAATCGTGGCATGCATTAGTACTTTAAAGGGTTTGCATTTTCTATCCCAATCTCACCAGTCCTCTCAGTCCCAAGTGTCCAGCCTTATGTCTCATCCAGCTGTCTTTACAGATAGGGTCATTCCCGGTTTCATCAGAACCCCTGAAGGAATTGTGTAAGAATTTCGCTGTTTTTTTGTTTGTTTTTGAAATTCATTTTTATAATGGGGTTGAGCTGATTTTCACTGACGTGTTTATGCCAGTCTAGACACACTTGATTCCCTTATGAAGACAAATCAATACATTGGTTTTAAGATTCTCACTAGTCAGATATATTCCTCTGCGGGGAATAGGGGGTTTGAGTCCCGTTCACTGAGGAAGGGGTAGGTCTCGTCTGTTCTCTATTTGGTTTATGGAATGGTACCTGTGCTAATATCAAACTCTGGTTTTATGCATCACCCCACCTCTCCTTTCCCATTAAACAAGCATAAGTGTGTTTTCTAAATGTGAGACTCTGTTTTCTTTCTTAATTCAGTTCATGTGTTGTGATGTTGACATTCACTCTGTAAGTGATATCTTATGAATAGATTCTTTTTCTGTGTGACTAATTTCACTTAGAATCATCATACCTAAATCCACTCTTTATGCTGCTACTGGCCTTATGACATTGATTTCACGTCTGAGTGATATTCTGTTGTACAAAATTACCACAAGTAATTTATGCATTTCTCTTTTTCCTGGGATATTTTAGGTGTACCGAAGTTGAGGTTCTTGTATGCAGAGCAGCCCTAAACTTTGGGGTGCCTGTGTGTTGTCGATATTTAGTCTTCCCAAGTTATATGTCTATGAGTTGAAGTCCCCTTTGCTCGGGGGCTTTGTATTTAAATGATTTAGGAAACAGCATACATTTCTTCAGAGTGGCTCTTGGATATTTATACCCCACCCATCAGCGTGACTAGGCTCCCTGTTCTCCATGGCCTCTCCAGCATTTCTGGTTTGTACACATTTTTTGGATGGCCTTTCTGAGCAGTGGAAATTGAGACTTCTTTGTTGTGCGGATTTGCATTTCCCGCTTGCTTGGTTGGCCAAAAACTCTGTATGTGTTTTTTTCCTGAAGATATTCACGAAAAAAAGGCATACACCCTTTTGCCCAACTGCATCATTTTAGAAATTCTGCTGCTTTTCATATGCTTTAAATGTGAGTACAATCTACCTTTTGAAATCTGTTTCCTGGAATTCTGCCTCTCATTCAGAACCTCTTCCTTGCCTTACCTGAATATATTTTTGGACGTTGGTTATCATTTATATCTTTGCAGGTCTTTGAATTGTCTGCTCCTGAGCTCCATTTTACAACTCGCTTTTATTGTGAGCTCGCCGCCAAACCATTGGATTGCTTCTGGCCCTATTCTGGTTCTGAAGAGGCAGGCTGAGCCTTTGGTTAATTCTTGTTCCTAATGGGAAATTAGAGTGACATGTGCCTGTCAGAACTCCTACAGCTTATCTCTCATTGGTTCCCCCCTTCCCATTTATCCTCTGCACTAATTGCAAACTGTGTGAAACAGGAGGTTAAAGGTGCTGATTCTCCAAGAGGGGATATTGTTAATAATGTGGCTGGAATGGCGAACCCCAGCACCAGGAGATCAAAAATGAGGTGAATTTTAGACACCTTTCCTGAGCACACGGTGTACATTCATCTCGGTTTCGCAGGCATGTTTTCGCTGTCAGAAGATTCCCTTGAACCTGCCGATTTGGGACCCATGGAATGGGTACCAGGCAGTATTACTTTAAAAGGTCTGCATTTCCTCACCCAGCCTCTCTAACATCTCTTAGCCTGCATAGGTTCCAGCCTTATATACCATCCTGCTGTGGGTCTACATGTGTTCAATCCATGTTACATTGTAGCCCTTCAACAAAAGTTGTAAGAATTTTTGTCTGTCTCACCGTTTTTATAAATATTTTTAAATTTATTTTTATATTTGTTACAGCTGATTTTCAAAGCTCTGTTTTTTGCTGCTGTACATCCACTTGATTCATGTACTGTGAGGCAACAATAAATTATTTTTCAGATGCTTACGAGTCATATGTATTATTGTCCAGTGACTTGAGTGGGCTGAGTGCAGTTCTTTGAGGTACCGTGTAGGCCTTGCCAGTTATTCAATTCGGTACTTGGAATGGTATCTTTGCTAATTTCAACCTCCTGGATAATACCTCACCATTCCCCACCTTTCCCATTTAGCAGCCTTATGTCTATTTTCTACATATTTGACTATGTTTCTGTTTTGTAGTTTATTTCATGTGTAGCCATGTTTGATTCCACCTTTAAGTGACATCTTATGATATGTGTCTTTTTCTTTCTGACATATGTCACTTAGAATGATCGTATGTAACTCCTCCAGAGTTGTTCCAACTGGCCTTATTTCATTGATTTCGGGATGAGTAATATTCCACTCTACATAAGTACCCCATCTCTTTTATCCATTTTATCCTTCCAGGGACATTTAGGTTATATCCAAGTGGAGGCCCTTTTTATCAGAGAGGTGGTAAACGTTGGGGTGCCTGTTTTCTGTCCATTTTTGTTTTTCCCAAGGTATACGCCCATGAGTGCAAGTGCACTATGCTCTGTAGCTCATCTTTTAGATGTTTTAGCAAACACAATACACTTCTCCAGAGTGGCCATTGGCAAATTACATTTCCACTATCAGCCTCACAGGGCTCCCTTTTCTCCTCGCCCTGTCCTGCATTTCTGGTGTTTACACTTTATGTGGATGGCCCTTCTGACTGATCTGAAGTGATGCATTTTGTAGTATTGATTTCCAGTGCCCACCTGTTTGGTTGGATAAAAAGTGTGTATGGCCTTTACTTGAATATATTCAGAAAAAAATGCATACGCCCTTTTGGGCCAAGTGCATCATTGGCGATGTTCAGCCCCTTTTCTTGTGCTTTAATGGGGAGTCCTTTCTACCTCTTCAAATCTGTTTCCTGCCACACCTCCTTGCTTACAAGTCCTTTTCTGTGACTTACCTAAAGACATTTTTCAACAATAGATATTTTCAACTCTGCAGTTTCATGAATTTTAGTGCCCCTGAGTTCCATTTTTCAAATTGTGTTTTTGGAAACTGGACACAAAACAGCGGGATTTCCTCTAGACCTATTCTGTTTCCGTGGGCAATTCTAGCCTTTGATGAATTTGTCTTCCGGATTGGAAATTAGAGTGGCATGTGCCTGTCCAAACAACTAAGACTTGTCTCTAAATTTTTCTCATCCTTCCGCTTCATCCTCTGGACAAATTCCAAACTGTGTGCAACAGGATGTTGACGGTGCTGATATCCCCAAGTGAGGAGATTGTTAGGAAATATGCTGGAGGGGTGAACCCGAGCACCAGGCGATGAGGAGATGAGGTGCCTTTTCCAAACTCTTTCCGATCAAACGGTGTACCATCCTCTAGGTGTGACAGGCATGTTTTAGCTGTAGGAAGGGTCCCGTGCATGGAAGGAGAACACCAGTGATTTTTCCAAATCAGTGCCTCCCCGTACCCCAAACTGGGGAATTTTTAAGCTACAGCTACACGTATGTCCATTAAGGGCCTTGGGAAATAGGCAGAGCCCAAACTTTAGATGATTGAAACTTCAGGATCAGAAGCGCTCACCATCGGCCTTGCTTAGGTTACATTTTATCTGTCATTGATAGATGATGTCAAAAAAATATCTATTATTTTTCAGATTATTTCCCCTTATAGGTTATTGCAAAATATTCAGTGTAGTTCCCTGTGCTATACAGTAGTTCCTTGTTGATGATCTATTTTATACATAGCAGTGTGTATGTGTTAATCCCAAACTGTTAATTTATCCCTTCTCCTACCCTTCCCCTTTGGTAATAATAAATTATAAGATTTTATACTTCTCAGAAATGGGGGAGCTGAAAGAGAGGTATCCTTTCCAATGGAAAAGCATTCAAAACATGATTGAAGCTTCAGCCAAGAGTATTCGATGTACATCCATGGAAATAAATCACTTCATTTCTCTAATGTTGACCTGACAAATAAGACAGACGTCTTCACTGAACTTGCTTATAGTAAAGTGATGGAAATATCAAATGTAAGTCTTAGAAACATCTTATTTTACCCGAGCATTGTACACTGCTCTATGTTAACTACAGTTTGGCTCACACATCTGTTCATTGAAGTTACAATGTTCTCAATTTCTGTTACTGATCCTCCAGAGTGGACCCCAACAGGATTCACCGTGCCCAGTGTCATTGGAGCCAAGAGATCAAGACTGAGTTTGCTTCAGAAGCAAAGGAAACATTATTTTGAAAACAGAATGGAGAGGTGAGAGCGTGCAGTCCCCCACGGGCTGTGGGCTGGGCTGCTGTGTAGGGATCCCGGCAGAGTCAGTGGGAGGAAGGGGATGGAGCTCTCGAGGGCTGGGTTGGCTGCAGCTCAGGCTCTATGCCGTGGAGTCTGCATGGGACCCCGCTAGCTGAGGTGTCGACCCAGCCATTCTGCACTAGGAAATCGGGTCTGAAGTGCCGGGTGTGGGACCTCTGCATGCGGAACCCTAGGAGCACGTGAAATTAGACAAAGCACAAAGGAAAAACAGGTTAGACTTTATTTTATTGCCCAGATTCTCTTTTTATCTCCCAGGAATTTTTAATGAACGTTGCCAGAGACGAACACCTCCTCTGATTTTTGTTCCGTTCCTCATTCTTGGGGTGTTGAGGGTGCAGACCCCTCTTTTGTAACTGCTTCATGCTGTGGTGGGAGCCCTGATACCTGAGGGGAGGGGCAAAACGTCTCCCCACCGGCCTCCAGGTGAGGTTGATTGTCCCAAGGTCTCCTGCCTCACTTCTCGTCCGCCTGAGCACCAGCATTGTAAATGTTATAGATTCTAATGACCTTTAAGGGTCCAGGAAAGAGATGCACAGAGATGCTGAGGTGGCAGGTTTCACCCCACCCCACATTTGTTCGGCGACCTTAGGCTGACGGTTTTTGCCAGCCTAGATGCTCTGACCAGTAGTCTGTGCTTTCTTTAATTAGGTCCCTGAATTATTGTACAAACAGCACCATGTGTCAGAACCCTGCCCGCGCAACTCCCAGACAGTCCAGGGTCAGTGGTGATCCAGGACCATGATGTCCACTGAGTCAACGGCCTTTAGAAGTAGCCAGCAGTCCTGCCGGTCATATTGGCCACCATCACCGCGTTGTCTGTAGGGTTTTCTATGGTGAAAGCGTGATATACGTTTCCCCCGCCAAGCTTATTAGCTCCCCTCTGGGTGCAGTAAGTCCTGCAAGCAGTAGACTGCTCTTTCGGGACACAGTCTTGTTGTTTTCTGAGAGAAACTCCAGGTCAAGTGATGGTCACACGAGTCATCTTGGGGGCCCGTTGCCCCCGTTTGTCTCTCTGGAGGTTGGAGTTGGAGGGCCTCCTCACTCGAGGTCAGTGTGTCCTCAGAGCGACCCCTGCAACATCAGGGCATGATGGGTGTTTAGGATCACGATGTGGGGTCCTTTTCCCTTAGGAGGGAGCTGGCCTTGTGGGCTGCTGATTTCTAGCTTTTTAGATACCCCAGTATCCTGACCTGATGAGTCGGTGGGCAAAGCCCTTGGTGACCATAGTTTATCATACCTGAAGGGCATTCTTGTGTTGCTCCATTTCAAGTGGTCCCAGTTTTTGCACTAAGGCTCCAAGGGCAATTAACCTTTGACCGGGTATGTAAAGGTCAAAGGGTTTAGCTAAATTAGGGAGTTCCTGGGCAAGGGTCTGAATTGACTGCTCTTTCCATTCTTGAAAGGCAGCTTCTGGATTCTATACAAAAGGATCATCATCTTTTCCTGTCAGTGTTTCATGTAGAGGCTCAGCTATTAGACTGTAGTTAGGGATCCAGATGCAGAAAACCTTGGCCTCCCCAGGAACCCCTAAGCTGTCTTCTAGTTTTAGAAGAGGTAAGGCTGCAAATGGCTTCTTCCCTATCCTGGGATGCGTTTCTCCGAATATCTGTGAGAATGAAGCCCAGGCATGTCACCTGAGCCTGGGATATTTGAGCCTTTCTCTTGGACACCTTCTATCCTTTCTTGGCTGGGTAGTTCAGAGGCGTCTTTAGTAGGCCTGGCAATCAGAATGTCATCTGCATATTGAAGGAGGGTTCCCTTTTACAGAGGTAGAACTTTTAGGTCTTTAGAGGACATTTCCCCAATGATGGTGTGGGGATTTTTGAACCATTGGGGCAGGACGGCCCAGCATTATTGGTTTTGTTGCATGTTGTGTCCTGTCACTCACAAGCCAAAAATTCTTGTGACTCTGAGATGAATGGAATACAGAAGAAGGCATCATTGAAGTGTAATACAGAATGCCATGGCCTGGTGGATGGTAGAATGAGCAGCAGGGTGTAGGATATAGGAGCTACTGGATGTATATCCTCGGTGGCTTCACTGACTGTCCTGATATCCTTTACCAGGTCTCCAGCAGCCCATGGGGCTCTCGTGGTCAGGCCAATCCCAGGATATGTAGCTCACCTGGGCTGCACCACCCATCCCCACAGCCCACGGGGCTCTCGTGTTCAAGTCCCTCCCAGGGTATGGAGCTCACCTGTGCAGCTACCCAGCAGCCCATGGGGCTCTCATAGTCAGGCCCTTCCCAGGATACAGAGCTCCCATGGGCAGGTACCCAAGCAGGGCTGGACACACAGGAACAGTGCACATAGCCCACCTTGCAGAGAACCCCCAGCTAACCTGGCGCTCACAGCTGACACAGAATACCTCAGAGCAGGACTTGAACTAACAAACAGCAGCTCTGACAGGTCTGTGACCCTGGCTATCACTCCGTGCAGCCTCTCTCTGCCTGGTCTTCCAGACACTTCCACTGCAGCCAGGGCACCAGGGCTCTGTCTCCACCCACCATCACTCCTCTCCCTGACTCCTGGGTTCCTCTCATTAGGATAGGGTCTTCTTGAATTTGTTTGCCACTCATGGACCAGATAAAATGATAACAAAACAAGCCGCAGCTGCAGCCCCTTGTCTAGACTGACTCTCACGGGCCCACACCTGTTCCTTGGGCCTGGCCCGTTTAGCAAGGTTCATTTTCTGCTACTGTGAGCCCCTGAGGGGTGAGGATTGGCTGATTTGGGCAGCCTGACACTGCCTACCAGCCCTCCCCAGGTGTGCCTGGGTTGAGGTCAATATAAACACCTCTCCAGGCAGCTAGAGCCTCTTTCGCTGTGCCTGATGCCATATTCTCTGCCCCGTCAGCAGTGTCGGGGCTGGGGTGGTGGTAGGGAGTGAGGGGCCGTGGCTTTGTGGGTGGCCCAGTGTGAGTGGGGCTCTGCTGGACTTTCCACAGGAGTTGCTAGGCTGCCACCTGCTAAAGAAGAGGATGTGTCATCCATACCTGCCGCTTGAATTTCTCCCCAGGCAGAGGTGAGGAAGTAAAAAAGCAGTGGGGGCCGTGGCAGGATGGGTATCACAGGCAAGGAATTGGAAAGCTTCCAGAAGAGCATCTGGGGCCAGGACCATCCTGACTAGCCTGCAGGCACCAAGTCGGCCTGCGTGCTGTCGCTGGTGTGGCTCCACAGCCCTTCCTCTAGGCTTGCAAGTGCTTGTACATATTCAGGTGTTTTACCTGGAAAGGGTGGGAAGAGTTCAGCTGCAGCAGGACTGGGGCTCAGCTCACATTTACTCACAGACGCCTCAACACAGTCCCCTCAGCTTTGCAATGAGGATGCTCCTTGTCGGGGGGAGCACTGCTGACTCCATGGGAGACAATTTCCCACCTCTGACCAACTTAAGAATTTTTTACCACTGGAGCAAGTGCCCTGATACGATTTTCCTCTGTATAACTGGTGGGTTCTGTTTTTTTTTTTTCTTTTTTTCTTTTTGGTTCAAGGTAGATTTTATTTATTCCTCTTTTTTTTTTAATTTGGAGATATAAACATGGAAATAATGCATTAATATAAAGACGTCTATGTGAAGGGAAATACTTTTTTTCTGTTTTCTTTTATTAAATGCTATTTATTTTTATTTTTTTTAATTTATTTCTTTTATACAGCAGGTTCTTATTGGATATCTATTTTATACATATAAGTGTGCACATGTGAATCCCAGTCTCCCAATTCATCCCACCACCACCCTCACATGGCGTTTCCCACTTGGTGTCCATATGTTTGTTCTCTACATCTGTGTCTCTATATCTGCCCTGCAAACCGGTTCATCTGTACCATTTTTCTAGGTTCCACATATATGCATTAATATACAATATTTGTTTTTCTCTTTCTGACTTACTTCACTCCGTATGACAGTCTCTAGATCCATCAAGGTCTCTACAAATGACCCAATTTCATTCCTATGTATGGCTGAGTAATATTCCATTGTATATATGTACCACATCTTTATCCATTCGTCTGTCTGTGGGCACTTAGGTTGCATTCATTACCTGGCTATTGTAAATAGTGGTGCAATGAACATTGTGGTGAATGTGTATTTTTGATTTATGGTTTTCTCTGGGTATATGCCCAGTAGTGGGATTGCTGGATTATATGGTAATTCTATTTTTACTTTTTTAAGGAACCTCCATACTGTTCCCCATAGAGACTGTATCAATTTACATTCCCAACAATAGTGGAAGAAATTTCCTTTTCTCCATACCCTCTCCAGCATTTGTTGTTTGTAGATTCTCTGTTGATGCCCATTCTAACAGGTGTGACATGACACCTCATTGTAGTTTCCATTTCCATTTCTCTAATAATTAGTGATGTTGAGCAGATTTTCATGTGCGTACTGGCCACCTCTATGTCTTCTTGGAAGAAATGTCTATTTATATCTTCTTCCATTTTTGTATTGGGTTGTTTGTTTTATTAATATTGAGCTGCATGAGCTGTTTATATATATTGGAGATTAATCATTTGTCCATTGATTCGTTTGCAAATATTTTCTGCCATTCTGAGGGTTGTCTTTTCATCTTGTTTGTAGTTTCCTTTGCTTTGCAAAAGCTTTTACGTTCCCTTAGGTCCCATCTGTTTAGTTTTCTTTTTTATTTCATTACTATAAGAGGTGGATCAAAAAAGATATTGCTGTGATTTACGTCAGAGTATCCTTCGTAAGTTTTCCTCTCAGAGTTTTATACTATCCGGTCTTACATTAAGGTCTCTAATCCATTTTGAATATATTTTTATGTATAGTGTTGGGGAGTGTTCTAATTTCATTCTTTTACATGTAGCTGTCCATATTTCCCAGCACCAATGATTGAAGAGACAGTCTTATCTCCATTGTATATTCTTGCCTCCTTTGCCATAGATTAGGTGACCATAGATGTGTAGGTTTATCCCTGGGCTTTCTTTTTTATTCCTTTTATAGTTTATTGGAGTGTAATTGCTTTACAATGGAGTGTTCCTTTCTGCTGTATAAAAAAGTGAATCAGCTATACATATACAAATATCACCAGATCCCCTCCCTCTTGCATCTCCCTCTCACACCCCATATCACACCCCTTTATGTGGTCACAAAGCACCAAGCTGATCTCCCTGTTCTCTGTGGCTGCTTCCCAGTAGCTTTTGGTGTTACATTTGCTAATGTATTTATGTCCATGCCACTCTCTCACTTCGTCCCAGCTTATCCATCCCACTTCCGGTGTCCTCAAGTCCTTTCTCTATGTCTGTGTCCTTAATCCTGTCCTGCCACTAGGTTCTTCAAAATCTTTTTTTTTTCTTCATTAGATTCCGTATATCTCTGTTAACATACAGTATTTCTTTTTCCCTTTCTGACTTACTTCACTGTGTAGGACAGATTCTAAGTCCATCCACCTCAGTACAACTAACTCAGTTTTGCTTCTTTTTATGGCTGAGTAATACTCCATTGTATATATGTGCCAGATCTTCTTTAAACATTCATCTGTCGATGGACACTTAGGTTGCTTCCATGTCCTGACTATTGTAAATAGAGCTGCAATGAACATTTTTCTACATAACTCTTTTTGAATTATGGTTTTCACAAGGCAAATGTCCAGTAGTTGGATTGTTGTGTCATATGGTACTTCTATTGTTAGTTATTTAAAGGAACCTCCGTACTGTTCTCCCTAGTGCCCATATCAATTTACATTCCCACCCACAGTGCAAGTGTGTTCCCTTTTCTCCAATAAAGACCTCTCCAGCATTTATTGTTTTGTAGATTTTTTTGATGATTGCCACTCTGACTGCTGTGAGGTGATACCTCACGGTAGTTTTCATTTGCATTTCTCTAATGATTAGTAATGTTCAACATCCTTTCATGTGTTTCTTGGTAATCTGTATATCTTCTTTGGATAAGTGTCTATTTAGGTCTTCTGCCCGTTTTTGGATTGGGTTGTTTGTTTTTGTGATATTGAGCTACATGTGGTGCTTGTAAAGTTTGGAGATTAATCATTTGTCAATTGCTTCATTTGAAAATATTTTCTCCCATTCTGAGGGTTGTTTTTGCATCTTGTTTATGTTTTCCTGTACTGTGTAAAAGCTTTTAACTTTCATTAGGTCCCATTTGTTGATTTCTGTTTTTATTTCCATTTCTCTAGGAGGTGGGTCAAAAAGGATCTTGCTGTGATTTATGTCATAGAGTGTTCTGCCTATGGTTTCCTCTAAGTTTTTTATAGTGTCTGGTCTTATATTTAGATCTCTAATCAATTTAGAGTTTATTTTTGTGTATAGTGTTATGGAGTGTTCTAATTTCATTCTTTTATGTGTAGGGGTCCAGTTTATCCAGCACCAATTACTGAAGAGACTGTCTTTTCTCCATTGTATATCCTTAGCTCCTTTGTCATAGATGAGATAGCCATAGGTATGTAGGTTTATCTCTGGGCTTTCTGTCCTGTTCCATTGATCTGTGTTTATGCCAATCTACATACACTTGATTCCATTATGCAGACATATAAATACATAGGTTTCAAGTTTATTACCAGTCAGATATATTCCTCTTCAGTGAATAGGGTGTTTTGTGTCCAGTTCATTGAGAAAGGAGTAGGTCTTGTCTATTACATATTTGGTATATGGAATGGGATCTGTGCTAATTTCAAACTCTGCTTTTACACATCACCCCACGTCACCTTTCCCCTTAAGGAGGAATAAGTGTGTTTTCTAAATGTGTAACTCTGTTCACATTTGAAATTCAGTTCATGTGTAGCCATGTTTACATTCCCTCTATAAGTGATATATTACAATATTTTTTTTTTCTTTGTGGCTCATTTCTCTTAGCATCATCATACCTAAAGCCACTCATTATGCTGCTATTGGCCTTATGACATTGCTTTTATGTCTGAGTGACATTCCATTGTATATAAGTACCAGAACATCTATATCCATTTTTTTCCCTTTCCTGGGATATTTAAAGTGTACCGAAGTCGAGGTTCTTGTAAACAGAACAGCCTTAAAGTTTGGGCTGGCTGTGTGTTGTGGATTTTTAGTTTTCCCAAAATACACGCCCATGAGTGGAAGTGTGCTATGCTCTGTAGCTCTGTTTTAGAAAACAACATACAGTTCTCCAGAGAGGCTGTTGGCAATTTACATCCTGTCCATCGGCATAACCAGACTCCCTTTTCTCCATGGCCTGTCCTGCATTTGTGGATTTTACACTATTTGTGGATGGCCCTTTTGACTGGAGGTAAGGGACACTTCTATGTAGTGTGGATTTGCAATGCCTGATGGCTTGCTTGGCCAAGAAGGGCATATGCATTTTTTCCCGAATATATTCAAGAAAATACACATACTCCCTTTTCGGCCAAGGGCAAAATTGTCGAAGTTCTGTCACTTTTCATGTGCTTTAAAGACAACTCCAATCTACCTCTTGAAATCTGTTTCCTTCAATTCTGCCTTGCATTCAAATCCTCTTCACTGCCTTACCTCAATATATTTCTGGATGATAGTTGTCCTTTATAACTCTGCAAGTTTGTGAATTGCTGTTCCCCTGATATCTATTTTTCAACTGGCCTCTTTGTGACCTGGCTGCAATACCGCAGGATGGCTGTAGGCCCTAGTCTGGTTCTGGGGTGTCAGGCTGAGCCTTTGGTTAATTCTTCTTGCTGATGGGAACCTAGAGTGACATGTGCCCATCCAAACACCTACAGCTAATCTCTCATTTGTTTCCCCTCTTCCTGTTCATCCTCTGCACAATTTGCAAACTGTGCATAACAGGAGGGTAAAGGCGCTGACACTCCAAGTGGGGGGATTTTTAGTAATGCAGATGGAATGGCGAAGCCGAGCATGACAAAAGGAAAAATGAGGTACCTTTTAGAAAACTTTCCCAATTACACAGTGTACCATCCACTGGGTTTCCCATGCATGCTTTAACTGTAGGAAGATTCCCTTAAACTTGGAGAGTTGGGACCACTAGAATGGGTAGTACACAGTATTGCTCTAAGTGGTGTTCTTTTGCTAACACAACCTCAACAGTCTTGTCATCCCCAAGTGTCCAGTTTTATGTCTCATCCAGCTGTGGGTGTAAAGGTGGACAATCCAGGTTGCATCACAGGCCCTGAACGTAATTCTTAAGGCTTTCCCTCTGTTTCACTGTTTTTGCATTTTGCTTTTGAAATTTATTTTTATAAGGGTATTTAGCTGAATTTCAGTGCTGTGTTCATGCCGTTATACACACACATGACTCCTTTATGGAGACATGATAATACATATGTTTTAAAATTCTTGGAGTCAGATATATTCCTCTGCAATGAATAGGGTGTGTTGAGTCGAGTTCATGGTGCTGGGAGTAGGTGATGTCTATTACATACTTTGTTTATGTAACGGTATCTGTGCTAATTTAAAACTGTGGTTTTATGCATCAACTCACCTAACCTTTCCCGTTAAGAAGGCAGAATATTGTTTTCTAAGTGTGTGACTCTGTTGTTTTTGTAATTCAGTTCATTCGTAGCCAAGTGTACATTCCCAAAATAGTGAAATCTTATGATGAGATTTGATACTCAGTTATCTTTCCTAACTCAGTTCATATGTAGCCATGTTTACAGGATCTTCATAAGTGATATCTTATGATAAGTTTCTTTTTCTGTGTGACTTATTTCACTTAGAATCATCGTACCTGAATCCAGTCATTTGGCTGCTATGCCTTATGACATTGATTTCATGGCTGAGGGGTATTCCATCGTATGTAAGTAACACAATTTTTTGAACCATTTTAATCTTTCCTGGGATATTTAAGTTGTATGCAAGTTGAGGTTCTTGTAAGCAGTGCAGTCCTAAAATTGGGTTGGCTCTGTCTTATTGATTTTCAGTTTTCCCAAGGTATATTCCCTAGACTGGGAGTGCCCTTGGCTCTGTAGCTCGGTTGTTTACTTGTTTATGGAACACAACACACTCCTCCAGTGAGGCAGTTGGCAATTTATATCCCGGCCATCAGCATAACAAGGCTCCCTGTTCTCCAGGGCCTGTCTTGCCTTTCTGCTTTTTATCCATTTTGTGGATGTGCCTTTTGACTGGTGAGAAGTGATACTTCTTTGGAGTGCAGATTTGCATTGCCCGCTTGCTTGCTTGGCCAAAAAGGACGTATGGGTTTTCTCTTGAATATATTCATGAAAAAACGCATACGCCGTTTTTGGCCAAGTGCATCATTGTCGATGTAGTGCCCCTCTTCCTGTGCTTTAAAGGCGATTCCAACGTACCTATTGAAATCTGTTTCCTGCTATTCTGCCTCGCTTTCAACTCCGCTTCGTCGCCTTCCCTCAACAGATTTTTGGACGATAGTTGTCCTTTATTACTCTGCCAGTTTGTGAAGTGCTGTGCCCCTGAGCTCCATTTTTTAACTCGTATTTTGTGAGCTGAACGCAAGTCCAAAATTTTGGTTCAGGAACTCTACTGGTTCCCGGTGGGTGGCGGAGACTTTGGTTAATTCTTCTTCCAACCGGGATATAAGAGTGACATGTGCCCGCCCAAATGCCTAACAGCTACTCTCTCATTGATTCTCCCTCTTCCCTTTTATCCTCTGCCAAATTGGCAACCTGTGTGAACCAGGAGGTTAAAGGGGCTGTCTCTCCAAAATGGGTGATTGATAGAAAAGCAGTTGGAAATTCAAACTGGAGCACCAGGAGAGAGAGTATTAGGTGAGTTTTAGAAACCTTTCGTATTCACCCTGTGTCCATTCTCTAGGTTTCCCGTACATATTATAACTGTAGTAATATTCTCTTCAACCTGGAGAGTTGGGACGCATGGAATGGGTTCCATGCATTATTGCTTTAAAGGGTCTGCATTTGCTCACCTAATCTCTCCAATCCTCTCAGTCCCATGTGTCCAGCCTTCTGCCACATCCAGCTGTCATTGTAGATAAGGGCATTCCTGGTTTCATCAGATACCCTGAAGGAACTGTAAAGAATTTCACTTTTTTTTCTTGTTTTTCAAATTCCTTTTTATAGTGGGTTTGAGCTGATTCTAGCTGCCATGTTTATGCCAGTCAAGACACACTTGATTCCCTAAGGAGATATGTCAATACATAAATGTTAAGATTCTTACTAGTCAGATATATTCCTCTGTGGGAAATATGGTGTTTTGAGTCCCTTTCTCTGAGGAAGGAGTAGGTCTTGTCTATTCCATAGTTGGTTTTTGGAACGGTACCTGTGCTTATATCAAACTCTGGTTTTATGCATCACCCCAACTTTCCTACCCCCTTAAGCGGGCATAAGCGTGTTTTCTAAATGTGAGACTCTGTTCTCTTTCCTATCTCAGTTCATGTGTAGCCTTGTTACAGGATCTTCATAAGTGATAACTTATGATAAGTTTCTTTTTCTGTGTGACTTATTTCACTTAGAATCATCGTACCTGAATCCACTCATTTTGCTGCTACAGGTCTTATGACATTGATTTCATGGCTGAGGGATATTCCATCGTACGTAAGTACCACAATTTTTTGAACCATTTTTATATTTCCTGGGATATTTAGGGTGTAGACAAGTTGAGGTTCTTGTAAGCAGTGCAGCCCTAAATTTTGGTGTGGCTCTGTCTTATTGATTTTCAGTTTTCCCAAGGTATATTCCCTAGACTGGAAGTGCCCTTGGCTCTGTAGCTCTGTTGTTTACTTGTTTTAGGGAACACAATTCACTCCTCCAGTGAGGCAGTTGGCAATTTACATGCCGCCCATCAGCATAACAAGGCTCCATGTTCTCCAGTGCCTCTCTTGCCTTTCCGGTTTTTACCCATTTTGTGGATGTCCCTTTTGACTGGTGGGAAGTGATACTTTTTTGTAGTGCATATTTGCATTGCCCGCTTGCTTGCTTGGCCAAAAAGGGCGTATGCGTTTTCTCCTGAATATATTCAGGAAAAAACACATACACCCTTTTTCGCCAACTGCACCATTGTCGAAGTAGTGCCCCTCTTCCTGAGCTTTAAAGGCGATTCCAACGTACCTCTTGAAATCTGTTTCCTGCTATTCTGCCTCACTTTCAAGTCCGCCTCTTTGCCTTCCCTCAACAGATTTTTGGATGATAGTTGTCCTTTATTACTCTGCCAGTTTGTGAATTGCTCTGCCCTATAGCTCCATTTTTTAACTCGTTTTTTTGAGCTGAACGCAAGTCCCATATTTTGGTTTAGGACCTATACTGGTTCCCGGTGGGTGGCTGAGACTTTGGTTAATTCTTCTTCCTCCCGGGAAAAAAGAGTGACATGTGCCCGTCCAAATGCCTAACAGCTACTCTCTCTTTGGTTCTCCCTCTTCCCTTTCATCCTTTGCCAAATTGGCAACCTGTGCGAACCAGGCGGTTAAAGGTGCTGTCTCTCCAAGTCGGGAGATTGATAATAAAGCAGTTAGAAAGTGAAACTGGAGCACCAGGAGAGGGACTATTCGTTGAGATTTAGAAACCTTTCGTATTCACAGTGTGTCCATTCACTAGGTTTCCCATACATGTTATAGCTGTAGTAATATTCCCTACAACCTGGAGAGTTGGGACCCATGGAATGGGTGCCATGCATTATTGCTTTAAAGGGTTTGCATTTGCTCACGTATCTCACCAATCCTCTCAGTCCCATGTGTCCAGCCTTATGCCACCTCCAGCTGTCGTTCTAGATAGGGTCATTCCACGTTTCATCAGAGAACCTGAGGAATTTTAAAGAATTTCGCTGTTTTTTTGTTTTGTTTTTGAAATTCCTTTTTATAGTGGGTTTGAGCTGATTCTCGCTGCCATCTTTATGCCAGTCTACACACACTTGATTCCCTTACGGAGACATATCAATACATAGGTTTTAAGATTCTTACTAGTCAGATATATTCCTCTGTGGGAAATATGGGTTTTTGAGTCCCTTTCACTGAGGAAGGTGTAGGTCTTGTCTATTCCATAGGTGGTTTTTGAAACGGTACCTGTGCTTATATCAACCTCTGGTTTTATGCATCACCCCACCTCTCCTTCCCCCTTAAGCAGGCATAAGAGTGTTTTCTAAATGTGAGACTCTCTTCTCTTTCCTAACTCAGTTCATGTGTAGCCATGTTTACAGGATCTTCATAAGTGATATCTTATGATAAGTTTCTTTTTCTGTGTGACTTATTTCACTTAGAATCATCATACCTGAATCCACTCATTTTGCTGCTACTGTTCTTATGACATTGTTTTCATGGCTGAGGGATATTACATCATACGTAAGTACCACAATTTTTTGAACCATTTTTATCTTTCCTGGGATACTTAAGGTGTACCCAAGTTGAAGTTCTTGTAAGCAGTGCAGCCCTAAAATTTGGGGTGGCTCTGTCTTATTGATTTTCAGTTTTCCCATGGTATATTCCCTAGACTGGAAGTGCCCTTGGCTCTGTAGCTCTGTTGTTTACTTGTTTTAGGGAACACAATGCACTCCTCCAGACAGGCAGTTGGCAGTTTACATCCCGGCCATCAGCATAACAGGGCTTCCTGTTCTCCAGGGCCTGTCTTGGATTTCTGGTTTTTACCCTTTTTGTGGATGTCCCTTTGGACCGGTGGGAAGTGATACTTCTTTGTAGTGCAGACTTACATTTTCTTCTTGCTTGCTTGGCCAAAATGGGCGTATGCGTTTTCTCCTGAATATACTCAGGAGAAAACGCATACGCCCTTTTTGGACAAGTGCATCATTGTCGAAGTTGTGCACCTCTTCCTGTAATTTAAAGGCGATTCCAACATACCTCTTGAAATCTGTTTCCTGCTATTCTGCCTCACTTTCAAGTCCGCCTCGTTGCCTTCCCTCAACAGATTTTTAGATGATAGTTGTCCTTTATTACTCTGCCAGTTTGTGAATTGCTCTGCCATATAGCTCCATTTTTTAACTCGTTTTTTTGTGAGCTGAACGCAAGTCCCATATTTTGGTTTAGGACCTATACTGGTTCCCGTTGGGTGGCTGAGACTTTGGTTAATTCTTCTTCCTCCCGGGAAATAAGAGTGACATGTGCCCGTCCAAATGCCTAACAGCTACTCTCTCTTTGGTTCTCCCTCTTCCCTTTCATGCTTTGCCAAATTGCCAACTGGTGCGAACCAGGAGGTTAAAGGTGCTGTCTCTCCAAGTTGGGAGATTGATAGTAAAGCAGTTAGAAAGTGAAACTGGAGCACCAGGAGAGGGACTATTCGTTGAGATTTAGAAACTTTTCGTATTCACAGTGTGTCCATTCACTAGGTTTCCCATACATGTTATAGCTGTAGTAATATTCCCTACAACCTGGAGAGTTGGGACCCATGGAATGGGTGCCATGCATTATTGTTTTAAAGGGTCTGCATTTGCTTATGAATCTCACCAATCCTCTCAGTCCCATGTGTCCAGCCTTATGCCACCTCCAGCTGTCATTCTAGATAGGGTCATTCCAAGTTTCATCAGAGACCCTGAGGAATTGTAAAGAATTTCGCTTTTTTTTTTTGTTTTGTTTTCGAAATTCCTTTTTATAGTGGGTTTGAGCTGATTCCCGCTGCCATCTTTATGCCAGTCTACACACACTTGATTCCCTTACGGAGACATATCAATACATAGGTTTTAAGATTCTTACTAGTCAGATATATTCCTCTACGGGAAATATGGGGTTTTGAGTCCCTTTCACTGAGGAAGGTGTAGGTCTTGTCTATTCCATACTTCGTTTTTGGAACGGTACCTGTGCTTATATCAACCTCAGGTTTTATGCATCACCCCACCTCTCCTGCCCCCTTAAGCAGGCATAAGAGTGTTTTCTAAATGTGAGACTCTCTTCTCTTTCCTAACTCAGTTCATGTGTAGCCATGTTTACAGGATCTTCATAAGTGATATCTTATGATAAGTTTCTTTTTCTGTGTGACTTATTTCACTTAGAATCATCGTACATGAATCCACTCATTTTGCGGCTACTGGTCTTATGACATTGTTTTCATGGCTGAGGGATATTCCATCATACGTAAGTACCACAATTTTTTGAACCATTTTTATCTTTCCTGGGATACTTAAGGTGTACCCAAGTTGAGGTTCTTGTAAACATTGCAGCCCTAAATTTAGGGGTGGCTCTGTCTTATTGATTTTCAGTTTTCCCAAGGTATATTCCCTAGACTGGAAGTGCCCATGGCTCTGTAGCTCTGTTGTTTACTTGTTTTAGGGAACACAATGCACACCTGCAGAGAGGCAGTTGGCAATTTACATCCCGCCCATCAGCATAACAAGGCTCCCTGTTCTCCAAGGCCTTTCTTGCGTTTCTGGTTTTTACCGATTTGGTGGATGTCCCTTTTGACCGGTGGGAAGTGATACTTCTTTGCAGTGCAGATTTGCATTGCCCTCTTGCTGGATTGGTCAAAAAGGGCGTATGCGTTTTCTCCTGAATATATTCAGGATAAAATGCATACGCTCTTTTTGGCCAAGTGCATCATTGTCGAAGTTGTGCCCCTCTTCCTGTGCTTTAAAGGCAATTCCAACGTACCTCTTGAAATCTGTTTCATGTTATTCTTCCTCCCTTTCAAGTTCGCCTCGTTGCCTTCCATCAACAGATTTTTGGACGATAGTTGCCCTTTATTACTCTGCCAGTTTGTGAATTGCTGTACCCCTGAGCTCCATTTTTTAACTCGTTTTTTCTGAGCTGAAAGCAAGTCCAATATTTTGGTTCAGAAACTATACTGGTTCCCTGTGGGTGGCTGAGACTTTGGTCAATCCTTCTTCCTCCCGGGAAATAAGAGTGACATATGCCCGTCCAAATGCCTAACAGCTTCTCTCTCATTGGTTCTCCCTCTTCCCATTCATCCTCTGCGAAATTGGCAACCTGTGCGAAACAGGAGGTTAAAGGTGCTGTCTCTCCAGGTTGGGAGATTGATACTAAAGCAGTTAGAAAGTCAAACCGGAGCACCAGAAGAGGGACTGTTCGTTGAGTTTAGAGACCTTGCGTATTCAGTGTGTCCATTCTCTAGGTTTCCCGTACATGTTATAGCTGTATTAATATTCCCTTCAACCTGGAGAGTTGGAGCCCATGGAATGGGTGCCATGCATTATTACTATAAAGGGTCTGCGTTTGCTCACCCAATCTCACCAATCCTCTCAGTCCAATGTGTCCAGCCTTATGCCATATCCAGCTATCGTTGTAGATAGGGTCATTCCAGGTTTCATCAGAGACCCTGAAGGAATTGAAAAGAATTTCGCTGTTTTTTTGTTTTGTTTTTGAAATTCATTTTTATAGTGGCTTTGAGCTGATTCTCGCTGCCATGTTTATGCCAGTCTAGACACACTTGATTCCCTTACGGTGACATATCAATACATAGGTTTTAAGATTCTTACTAGTCAGATATATTCCTCTGCGGGAAATATGGGGTTTTGAGTCCCTTTCACTGAGGAAGGTATAGGTAGGTCTTGTCTATTCCATAGTTGGTTTTTGGAACGGTACCTGTGCTTATATCAAACTCTGGTTTTATGCATCACCCCACCTCTCCTTCCCCCTTAAGCAGGCATAAGAGTGTTTTCTAAATGTGAGACTCTGTTCTCTTTCATAACTCAGTTCATGTGTAGCCATGTTTACAGGATCTTCATAAATGATATCTTATGATAAGCTTCTTTTTCTGTGTGACTTATTTCACTTAGAATCTTCGTACCTGAATCCACTCATTTTGCTGCTACTGGTCTTATGACATTGATTTCATGGCTGAGGGATATTCCATCGTACGTAAGTACCACAATTTTTTGAACCATTTTTATATTTCCTGGGATATTTCAGGTGTACTCAAGTTGAGGTTCTTGTAAGCAGTGCAGCCCTAAATTTGAGGGTGGCTCTGTCTTATTGATTTTCAGGTTTCCTAAGGTATATTCCCTAGACTGGATATGCCCTTGGCACTGTAGCTCTGTTTTTTACCTGTTTTAGGGAACACAATGCACTCCTCCAGAGAGAAAGTTGGCAATATACATCCCGCCCAACAGCATAACAAGGCTCCCTGTTCTCCAGGGCCTGTCTTGCCTTTCTGGTTTTTACACATTTTGTGGATGTCCCTTTTGACCGTTGGGATGTGATACTTCTTTGTAGTGCAGATTTGCATTGCCCGCTTGCTTGCTTGGCCAAAAAGGGCGTATGCGTTTTCTCCTGAATATGTTCAGGAGAAAATGCAAACGCCGTTTTTGGCCAAGTGCATCATTGACGAAGTTCTGCCCCTCTTCCTGTGCTTTACAGGTGATTCCAAAGTACCTCTTGAAATATGTTTCCTGCTATTCTGCCTTGCTTTCAAGTCTGCCTCGTTGCCTTCCCTCAACAGATTTTTGGATGATAGTTGTCTTTTATGACTTTGCGTGTTTGTGAATTGTTGTGCCCTTGAGCTCCATTATTCAACTCGTTTTTTGTAGCTGAACGCATGTCCAAAATTTTGGTTCAGGAACTATACTTGTTCCCGGTGGGTGGCTGCAACTTTGGTTAATTCATCTTCCTGCCGGGAAATTAGAGTGACATATGCCCGTCAAAATGCCTATCAGGTACTCTCTCATTTTTTCTCCCTCTTCCCTTTCATCCTCTGCCAAATTGGCAACCTGTGAGAACCAGGAGGTTAAAGGGGCTGTCTCTCTAAGTTGGGAGATTGATAGTAAAGCAGTTGGAAAGTGAAACTGGAGCACCAGGAGAGGGACTATTCTTTGAGTTTTAGAAACTTTTCGTATTCACAGTGTGTCCATTCACTAGGTTTCCCATACATGTTATAGCTGTAGTAATATTCCCTACAACCTGGAGAGTTGGGACCCATGGAATGGGTGCCATGCATTATTGTTTTAAAGGGTCTGCATTTGCTTATGAATCTCACCAATCCTCTCAGTCCCATGTGTCCAGCCTTATGCCACCTCCAGCTGTCATTCTAGATAGGGTCATTCCAAGTTTCATCAGAGACCCTGAGGAATTGTAAAGAATTTCGCTTTTTTTTTTTGTTTTGTTTTCGAAATTCCTTTTTATAGTGGGTTTGAGCTGATTCCCGCTGCCATCTTTATGCCAGTCTACACACACTTGATTCCCTTACGGAGACATATCAATACATAGGTTTTAAGATTCTTACTAGTCAGATATATTCCTCTACGGGAAATATGGGGTTTTGAGTCCCTTTCACTGAGGAAGGTGTAGGTCTTGTCTATTCCATACTTCGTTTTTGGAACGGTACCTGTGCTTATATCAACCTCAGGTTTTATGCATCACCCCACCTCTCCTGCCCCCTTAAGCAGGCATAAGAGTGTTTTCTAAATGTGAGACTCTCTTCTCTTTCCTAACTCAGTTCATGTGTAGCCATGTTTACAGGATCTTCATAAGTGATATCTTATGATAAGTTTCTTTTTCTGTGTGACTTATTTCACTTAGAATCATCGTACATGAATCCACTCATTTTGCGGCTACTGGTCTTATGACATTGTTTTCATGGCTGAGGGATATTCCATCATACGTAAGTACCACAATTTTTTGAACCATTTTTATCTTTCCTGGGATACTTAAGGTGTACCCAAGTTGAGGTTCTTGTAAACATTGCAGCCCTAAATTTAGGGGTGGCTCTGTCTTATTGATTTTCAGTTTTCCCAAGGTATATTCCCTAGACTGGAAGTGCCCATGGCTCTGTAGCTCTGTTGTTTACTTGTTTTAGGGAACACAATGCACACCTGCAGAGAGGCAGTTGGCAATTTACATCCCGCCCATCAGCATAACAAGGCTCCCTGTTCTCCAAGGCCTTTCTTGCGTTTCTGGTTTTTACCGATTTGGTGGATGTCCCTTTTGACCGGTGGGAAGTGATACTTCTTTGCAGTGCAGATTTGCATTGCCCTCTTGCTGGATTGGTCAAAAAGGGCGTATGCGTTTTCTCCTGAATATATTCAGGATAAAATGCATACGCTCTTTTTGGCCAAGTGCATCATTGTCGAAGTTGTGCCCCTCTTCCTGTGCTTTAAAGGCAATTCCAACGTACCTCTTGAAATCTGTTTCATGTTATTCTTCCTCCCTTTCAAGTTCGCCTCGTTGCCTTCCATCAACAGATTTTTGGACGATAGTTGCCCTTTATTACTCTGCCAGTTTGTGAATTGCTGTACCCCTGAGCTCCATTTTTTAACTCGTTTTTTCTGAGCTGAAAGCAAGTCCAATATTTTGGTTCAGAAACTATACTGGTTCCCTGTGGGTGGCTGAGACTTTGGTCAATCCTTCTTCCTCCCGGGAAATAAGAGTGACATATGCCCGTCCAAATGCCTAACAGCTTCTCTCTCATTGGTTCTCCCTCTTCCCATTCATCCTCTGCGAAATTGGCAACCTGTGCGAAACAGGAGGTTAAAGGTGCTGTCTCTCCAGGTTGGGAGATTGATACTAAAGCAGTTAGAAAGTCAAACCGGAGCACCAGAAGAGGGACTGTTCGTTGAGTTTAGAGACCTTGCGTATTCAGTGTGTCCATTCTCTAGGTTTCCCGTACATGTTATAGCTGTATTAATATTCCCTTCAACCTGGAGAGTTGGAGCCCATGGAATGGGTGCCATGCATTATTACTATAAAGGGTCTGCGTTTGCTCACCCAATCTCACCAATCCTCTCAGTCCAATGTGTCCAGCCTTATGCCATATCCAGCTATCGTTGTAGATAGGGTCATTCCAGGTTTCATCAGAGACCCTGAAGGAATTGAAAAGAATTTCGCTGTTTTTTTGTTTTGTTTTTGAAATTCATTTTTATAGTGGCTTTGAGCTGATTCTCGCTGCCATGTTTATGCCAGTCTAGACACACTTGATTCCCTTACGGTGACATATCAATACATAGGTTTTAAGATTCTTACTAGTCAGATATATTCCTCTGCGGGAAATATGGGGTTTTGAATCCCTTTCACTGAGGAAGGTATAGGTAGGTCTTGTCTATTCCATAGTTGGTTTTTGGAACGGTACCTGTGCTTATATCAAACTCTGGTTTTATGCATCACCCCACCTCTCCTTCCCCCTTAAGCAGGCATAAGAGTGTTTTCTAAATGTGAGACTCTGTTCTCTTTCATAACTCAGTTCATGTGTAGCCATGTTTACAGGATCTTCATAAATGATATCTTATGATAAGCTTCTTTTTCTGTGTGACTTATTTCACTTAGAATCTTCGTACCTGAATCCACTCATTTTGCTGCTACTGGTCTTATGACATTGATTTCATGGCTGAGGGATATTCCATCGTACGTAAGTACCACAATTTTTTGAACCATTTTTATATTTCCTGGGATATTTCAGGTGTACTCAAGTTGAGGTTCTTGTAAGCAGTGCAGCCCTAAATTTGAGGGTGGCTCTGTCTTATTGATTTTCAGGTTTCCTAAGGTATATTCCCTAGACTGGATATGCCCTTGGCACTGTAGCTCTGTTTTTTACCTGTTTTAGGGAACACAATGCACTCCTCCAGAGAGAAAGTTGGCAATATACATCCCGCCCAACAGCATAACAAGGCTCCCTGTTCTCCAGGGCCTGTCTTGCCTTTCTGGTTTTTACACATTTTGTGGATGTCCCTTTTGACCGTTGGGATGTGATACTTCTTTGTAGTGCAGATTTGCATTGCCCGCTTGCTTGCTTGGCCAAAAAGGGCGTATGCGTTTTCTCCTGAATATGTTCAGGAGAAAATGCAAACGCCGTTTTTGGCCAAGTGCATCATTGACGAAGTTCTGCCCCTCTTCCTGTGCTTTACAGGTGATTCCAAAGTACCTCTTGAAATATGTTTCCTGCTATTCTGCCTTGCTTTCAAGTCTGCCTCGTTGCCTTCCCTCAACAGATTTTTGGATGATAGTTGTCTTTTATGACTTTGCGTGTTTGTGAATTGTTGTGCCCTTGAGCTCCATTATTCAACTCGTTTTTTGTAGCTGAACGCATGTCCAAAATTTTGGTTCAGGAACTATACTTGTTCCCGGTGGGTGGCTGCAACTTTGGTTAATTCATCTTCCTGCCGGGAAATTAGAGTGACATATGCCCGTCAAAATGCCTATCAGGTACTCTCTCATTTTTTCTCCCTCTTCCCTTTCATCCTCTGCCAAATTGGCAACCTGTGAGAACCAGGAGGTTAAAGGGGCTGTCTCTCTAAGTTGGGAGATTGATAGTAAAGCAGTTGGAAAGTGAAACTGGAGCACCAGGAGAGGGACTATTCTTTGAGTTTTAGAGACCTTTCCTATTCACTGTGTGTGCATTCTCTAGGTTTCCCGTACATGTTATAGCTGTAGTAATATTCCCTTCATCCTGGAGAGTTGGGACCCATGGAATGGGTGCCATGCATTATTGCTTTAAAGGGTCTGCATTTGCTCACCCAATATCACCAATCCTCTCTTTCCCAAGTGTCCAGCCTTATGCCACATCCAGCTGTCATTGTAGACAGGGTCATTCCAGGTTTCATCAGAGACCCTGAAGGAATTGTAAAGAATTTCCCTGTTTTTTTGTTTTGTTTTTGAAATTCCTTTTTATAGAGGGTTTGAGCTGATTCTCGCTGCCATGTTTATGCCAGTCTAGACACACTTGATTCCCTTATGGAGACATATCAATACATAGGTTTTAAGATTCTTACTACTCAGATATATTCCTCTGCGGGATATATGGGGTTTGAGTCCCTTTCACTGAGGAAGGTGTAGGTCTTGTCTATTCCATAGATGGTTTTTAGAACGGTACCTGTGCTTATATCAAACTCTGGTTTTATGCATCACCCCACCTCTCCTTCCCCCTTAAGGAGGCATGAGAGTGATTTCTAAATGTGAGACTCTGTTCTCTTTCCTAACTCAGTTCATGTGTAGCCATGTTTACAGGAACTTCGTAAGTGATATCTTATGATAAGCTTCTTTTTCTGTGTGACTTATTTCACTTAGAATCATCGTACCTGAATCCACTCATTTTGCTGCTACTGGTCTTATGACATTGATTTCGTGGCTGAGGGATATTCCATCGTAACGTAATTCCACAATTTTTTGAACCATTTTTATATTTCCTAGGATATTTCAGGTGTACCCAAGTTGAGGTTCTTGTAAGCAGTGCAGCCCTAAATTTGGGGGTGGCTCTGTCTTAATGATTTTCAGTTTTCCCAAGTTATATTCCCTAGACTGGAAGTGCCCTTGGCTCTGTAGCTCTGTTGTTTACTTGTTTTAGGGAATACAATGCACTCCTCCAGTGAGGCAGTTGGCAATTTACATCCCGCCCATCAGCATAACAATGCTCGCTGTTCTCCAGGGCCTGTCTTGCCTTTCTGGTATTTACACATTTTGTGGTTGTCCATTTTGACCGGTGGGAAGTGATACTTCTTTGTAGTGCAGATTTGCATTGCCCACTTGCTTGCTTGGCCAAAAAGGGCCTATGCATTTTCTCCTGCATATATTCAGGAGAAAATGCATACGCCCTTTTTGCCAAGTGCATCATTGTTGAAGCTTTGCCCCTCTTCCTGTGCTTTACAGGTGATTCCAACGTACCTCTTGAAATCTGTTTCCTGCTATTCTGCCTCGCTTTCAATTCCTCCTCTTTGCCTTCCCTCAACAGATTTTGTGATGATAGTTGTCCTTTATTACTCTGCCATTTTGTGAATTGCTGTGCCCTTGAGCTCCATTTTTCAACTCGTTTTTTGTGAGCTGAACGCATGTCCAAAATTTTCGTTCGGGACCTATATTGTTTCCTGGTGGGTGGCTGCAAATTTGGTTAATTCTTCTTCCTGCCAGGAAATTAGAGTGACATATGCCCGTCCAAATGCCTAACAGCTACTCACTCATTGGTTCTCCCTCTGCCCTTTCATCCTGTGCCAAATTGGCAACCTGTGAGAACCAGTAGGTTAAAGGGGCTAGCTCTCCAAGTTGGGAGATTGATAGTAAAGCAGTTGGAAAGTCAAATCGGAGCACCAGGAGAGGGACTATTCATTGAGTTTTAGAGACCTTTCGTATTCACAGTGTGTCCATTCTCTAGGTTTCCCGTACATGTTATAGCTGTAGTAATATTCCCTTCAACCTGGAGAGTTGGGACCCATGGAATGGGTGCCATGCATTATTGCTTTAAAGGGTCTGCATTTGCTCACCCAATCTCACCAATCCTCTCATTCCCAAGTGTTCAGCCTTATGCCATATCCAGCTGTCACTGTAGACAGGGTCATTCCAGGTTTCATCAGAGACACTGAAGGAATTGAAAAAAATTTCCCTGTTTTTTTGTTTTGTTTTTGAAATTCATTTTTATAGTGGGTTTGTGCTGATTCTCGCTGCCATGTTTATGCCAGTCTAGACACACTTGATTCCCTTACAGAGACATATCAATACATAGGTTTTAAGATTCTTACTAGTCAGATATATTCCTCTGTGGGAAATATGGGGTTTTGAGTCCCTTTCACTGAGGAAGGTATAGGTAGGTCTTGTCTATTCCATAGTTGGATTTTGGAACGGTACCTGTGCTTATATCAAACTCTGGTTTTATGCATCACCCCACCTCTCCTTCCCCCATAAGCAGGCATAAGAGTGTTTTCTAAATATGAGACTCTGTTCTCATTCCTAACTCAGTTCATGTGTAGCCATGTTTACAGGAACTTCGTAAGTGATATCTTATGATAAGCTTCTTTTTCTGTGTGACTTATTTCACTTAGAATCATCGTACCTGAATCCACTCATTTTGCTGCTACTGGCCTTATGACATTGATTTCGTGTCTGAGGGATATTCCATCGTACGTAAGTACCACAATTGTTTGAACCATTTTTATATTTCCTAGGATATTTCAGGTGTACACAAGTTGAGGATCTTGTAAGCAGTGCAGCCCTAAATTTGGGGGTGGCTCTGTCTTATTGATTTTGAGTTTTCCCAAGGTATATTCCCGAGACTGGAAGTGCCCTTGGCTCTGTAGCTCTGTAGTTTACTTGTTTTAGGGAACACAATGCACTCCTCCAGTGAGGCAGTTGTCAATTTACATCCCGCCCATCAGCATAACAAGGCTCACTGTTCTCCAGGGCCTGTCTTGCCTTTCTGGTATTTACACATTTTGTGGATGTCCATTTTGACCGGTGGGAAGTGATACTTCTGTGTAGTGCAGATTTGCATTGCCCGCTTGCTTGCTTGGCCAAAAAGGGCCTATGCATTTTCTCCTGCATATATTCAGGAGAAAATGCATACGCCCTTTTTGGACAAGTGCATCATTGTCGAAGTTGTGCCCCTCTTTCTGTGCTTTACAGGTGATTCCAATGTAACTCTTGAAATCTGTTTCCTGCTATTCTGCCTCGCTTTCAATTCCTCCTCGTTGCCTTCCCTCAACAGATTTTGTGATGATAGTTGTCCTTTATTACGCTGCCATTTTGTGAATTTCTGTGCCCTTGAGCTCCATTTTTCAACTCGTTTTTTGTGAGCTGAAGGCAAGTCCAAAATTTTGGTTCAGGACCTATATTGGTTCCCGGTGGGTGGCTGCAAATTTGGTTAATTCTTCTTCCTGCCAGGAAATTAGAGTGACATATGCCCGTCCAAATGCCTAACAGCTACTCTCTCATTGGTTCTCCCTCTTCCCTTTCATCGTCTGCCAAATTGGCAACCTGTGAGAACCAGTAGGTTAAAGGGGCTAGCTCTCCAAGTTGGGAGATTGATAGTAAAGCAGTTGGAAAGTCAAACCGGAGCACCAGGAGAGGGACTATTCATTGAGTTTTAGAGACCTTTCTTATTCACAGTGTGTCCATTCTCTAGGTTTCCCGTACATGTTATAGCTATAGTAATATTCCCTTCAACCTGGAGAGTTGGGACCCATGGAATGGGTGTCATGCATTATTGCTTTAAAGGGTCTGCATTTGCTCATACAATCACACCGTTCCCCTCATTCCCAAGTGTCCAGCTTTATGCCACATCCAGCTGTCATTGTAGACAGGGTCATTCCATGTTTCATCAGAGACCCTAAAGGAATTGTAAAGAATTTCCCTGTTTTTTTGTTTTGTTTTTGAAATTCCTTTTTATAGTGTGTTTGAGCTGATTCTCACTGCCCTATTTATGCCAGTCTAGACACACTTGATTTTCTTACGGAGACATATCAATGCATAGGTTTTAAGATTCTTACTAGTCAGATATATTCCTCTGCGGGAAATACGGGGTTTTGAGTCCCTTTCACTGAGGAAGATATAGGTAGCTCTTGTCTATTCCATAGTTGGTTTTTGGAACGGTACCTGTGCTTATATCAAACTCTGGTTTTGTGCATCACCCCACCTCTCCTTCCCCCTTAAGCAGGCATAAGAGTGTTTTCTAAAGGTGAAACTCTCTTCTCTTTCCTAACTGAGTTCATGTGTAGCCATGTTTACAGGAACTTCGTAAGTGATATCTTATGATAAGCTTCCCTTTTTGTGTGACTTATTTCACTTAGAATCTTCGTACCTGAATCCACTTATTTTGCTGCTACTGGTCTTATGACATTGATTTCGTGGCTGAGGGATATTCCATCGTACGTAAGTACCACAATTTTTTGAACCATTTTTAAATTTCCTGGGATATTTAAGGTGTACTCAAGTTGAGTTTCTTGTAAGCAGTGCAGCCCTAAATTTGAGGGTGGCTCTGTCTTATTGATTTTCAGTTTTCCCAAGGTATATTCCCTAGACTGGAAGTGCCCTTGGCTCTGTAGCTCTGTTGTTTACTTGTTTTAGGGAACAAAATGCACTCCTCCAGTGAGGCAGTTGGCAATTTACATCCCGCCCATCAGCATAACAAGGCTCCCTGTCCTCCAAGGCCTGTCTTGCCTTTCTGGTATTTACACATTTTGTGGATGTCCCTTTTGACTGGTGGGAAGTGATACTTCTTTGTAGTGCAGATTTGCATTGCCTGCTTGCTTGCTTGGCCTAAAAGGGCGTATGCGTTTTCTCCTGCATATATTCAGGATAAAACGCATACGCCCTTTTTGGCCAAGTGCATCATTGTCGAAGTTGTGCCCCTCTTCCTGTGCTTTACAGATGATTCCAACGTACCTCTTGAAATATGTTTCCTGCTATTCGGCCTCAGTTTCATGTCCGCTTCGTTGCCTTCCCTCAACAGATTTCTGGACTATAGTTGGCCTTTATTACTCTGCCAGTTTGTGAATTGCTCTGCCCTTGAGCTCCATTTTTAAACTCGTTTTTTGTGAGCTGAATGCAAGTCCAATATTTTGGTTGAAGACCTATATTGGTTCCCTGTGGGTGGTTGCAACTTTGGTTAATTCTACTTCCTGCCGGGAAATAAGAGTGACATATGCCCGTCCAAATGTCTAACAGCTACTCTCTGATTGGTTCTCCCTGTTCCCTTTCATCCTCTGCCAAATTGGCAACCTGTGAGAACCAGGAGGGTAAAGGGTCTGTCTCTCCAAGTTGGGAAAATTATAGTAAAGCAGTTGGAAAGTCAAACTGGAGCACCAGGAGAGGGATTATTCGTTGAGTTTTAGATACCTTTCGTATTCACAGTGTGTCCATTCTCTAGGTTTCCCGTACTTGTTATATCTGTAGTAATATTCCCTTCAACCTGGAGAGTTGGGACCCATCGAATGGGTGTCATGCATTATTGCTTTAAAGGGTCTGCATTTGCTCACCCAATCTCACCAATCCTCTCAGTCCTAAGTGTCCAACCTTGTGCCACATCCAGCTGTAATTGTAGACAGGGTCATTCCACGTTTCATCAGAGACCCTGAAGGAATTGTAAAGATTTTCCCTGTTTTTTTGTTTTGTTTCTGAAATTCCTTTTTATAGTGTGTTTGAGCTGATTCTCGCTGCCATGTTTATGGCTCTCTAGACTCACTTGATTCCCTTACAGAGACATATCAATACTTAGGTTTTAAGATTCTTAATAGTCAGATACATTCCTCTGCGGGAAATATGGGGTTTTGAGTCCCTTTCACTGAGGAAGGTATAGGTAGGTCTTGTCTATTCCATAGTTTGTTTTTGGAACTGTACCTGTGCTCATATAAAACTCTGGTTTATGCATCACCCCACCTCTCCTTCCCCCTTAAGCAGGCATAAGAGTGTTTTCTAAATGTGAGACTGTGTTCTCTTTCCTAACTCAGTTCATGTGTAGCCATGTTTACAGGATCTTCATAAGTGTTATCTTATGATAAGCTTCTTTTTCTGTGTGACTTATTTCACTTAGAATCATCGTACCTGAATCCACTCATTTTGCTACTAATGGTCTTATGACATTGATTTCATGGCTGAGGGATATTCCATCGTACGTAAGTACCACAATTTTTTTTTTTGCCATATAACAAATTTAATCAGTTATACATATACATATGTTTCCATATCCCCTCCCTTTTGCGTCTCCCTCCCACCCTCCCTATCCCACCCCTCCAGGCGGTCACAAAGCACCGAGCTGATCTCCCTGTGCTATGCGGCTGCTTCCCACTAGCTATCTACCTTACGTTTTGTAGTATATATATGTCCATGCCGCTCTTTCACTTTGTCACAATTTACCCTTCCCCCTCCCCATATCCTCAAGTCCATTCTCTAGTAGGTCTGTGTCTTTATTACTGTCTTACCCCTATGTTCTTCATGACATTTTTTTTTCTTAAATTCCATATATATGTGTTAGCATACAGTATTTGTCTTTCTCTTTCTGACTTACTTCACTCTGTATGACAGACTCTAGGTCTATCCACCTCATTACACATAGCTCAATTTCATTTCTTTTTATGGCTGAGTAATATCCCATTGTATATATGTGCCACATCTTCTTTATCCATTCATCCGATGATGGACACTTAGGTTGTTTCCATCTCCGGGCTATTGTAAATAGGGCTGCTATGAACATTTTGGTACATGTCTCTTTTTGAATTATGGTTTTCTCAGGGTATATGCCCAGTAGTGGGATTGCTGGGTCATATGGTAGTTCTATTTGTAGTTTTTTAAGGAACCTCCATACCGTTCTCCATAGCGGCTGTACCAATTCACATTCCCACCAGCAGTGCAAGAGTGTTCCCTTTTCTCCACACCCTCTCCAGCATTTATTGTTTCTAGATTTTTTGATGATGGCCATTCTGACTGGTGTGAGATGATATCTCATTGTAGTTTTGATTTGCATTTCTCTAATGAGTAAAGATGTTGAGCATCCTTTAATGTGTTTGTTGGCAGTCTGTATATCTTCTGTGGAGAAATGTCTGTTTAGGTCTTCTGCCCATTTTTGGATTGGGTTGTTTGTTTTTTTGTTATTGAGCTGCATGAGCTGCTTATATATTTTGGAGATTAATCCTTTGTCAGTTGCTTCATTTGCAAATATTTTCTCCCATTCTGAGGGTTGTCTTTTGGTCTTGTTTATGGTTTCCTTTGCTGTGCAAAAACTTTTAAGTTTCATTAGGTCCCATGTGTTTATTTTTGTCTTTATTGTCATTTCTCTAGGAGGTGGGTCAAAAAGGATCTTGCTGTGATTTATGTCATAGAGTGTTCTGCCTATGTTTTCCTCTAAGAGTTTGATAGTGTCTGGCCTTACATTTAGGTCTTTAATCCATTTTGAGCTTATTTTTGTGTATGGTGTTAGGGAGTGATCTAATCTCATACTTTTACATGTCCCTGTCCAGTTTTCCCAGCACCACTTATTGAAGAGTCTGTCCTTTCTCCACTGTACATTCCTGCCTCCTTTATCAAAGATAAGGTGACCATATGTCCGTGGGTTTAACTCTAGGCTTTCTATCCTGTTCCATTGATCTATCTTTCTGTTTTTGTGCCAGTACCATACTGTCTTGATTACTGTAGCTTTGTAGTATAGTCTGAAGTCAGAGAGCCTGATTCCTCCAGCTCCATTTTTCGTTCTCAAGATTGCTTTGGCTATTCGGGGTCTTTTGTGTTTCCATACAAATTGTGAAATTTTTTGTTCTAGTTCTGTGAAAAATTCCAGTGGTAGTTTGATAGGGATTGCATTGAATCTGTAGATTGCTTTGAGTAGTAGAGTCATTTTCACAATGTTGATTCTTCCAATCCAAGAACATGGTACATCTCTCCATCTATTTGTATCATCTTTAATTTCTTTCATCAGTGTCTTATAATTTTCTGCATACAGGACTTTTGTCTCCTTAGGTAGGTTTATTCCTAGATATTTTATTCTTTTTGTTGCAATGGTAAATGGGAGTGTTTCTTTGATTTCACTTTCAGATTTTTCATCATTAGTATATAGGAATGCCAGAGATTTCTGTGCATTAATTTTGTATCCTGCAACTTGACCAAATTCATTGATTAACTCTAGTAGTTTTCTGGTAGCATCTTTAGGATTCTCTATGTATAGTATCATGTCATCTGCAAACAGTGACAGCTTTACTTCTTCTTTTCCGATTTGGATTCCTTTTATTTCCTTTTCTTCTCTGATTGCTGTGGCTAAAACTTCCAAAACTAGGTTGAGTAAGAGTGGTGAGAGTGGGCAACCTTGTCTTGTTCCTGATCTTAGTGGAAATGGTTTCAGTTTTTCACCATTGAGGACGATGCTGGCTGTGGGTTTGTCATATATGGCCTTTATTATGTTGAGGAAAGTTCCCTCTATGCCTACTTTCTGCAGGGTTTTTATCATAAATGGGTGTTGAATTTTGTCGAAAGCTTTCTCTGCATCTATTGAGATGATCATATGGTTTTTCTCCTTCAATTTGTTAATATGGTGTATCACGTTGATTGATTTGCGTATATTGAAGAATCCTTGCATTCCTGGAATAAACCCCACTTGATCATGGTGTATGATCCTTTTAATGTGCTGTTGGATTCTGTTTGCTAGTATTTTGATGAGGATTTTTGCATCTATGTTCATCAGTGATATTGGCCTGTAGTTTTCTTTCTTTGTGACATCATTGTCTGGTTTTGGTATCAAGGTGATGGTGGCCTCGTAGAATGAGTTTGGGAGTGTTCCTCCCTCTGCTATATTTTGGAAGAGTTTCAGAAGGATAGGTGTTAGCTCTTCTCTAAATGCTTGATAGAATTCGCCTGTGAAGCCATCTGGTCCTGGGCTTTTGTTTGTTGGAAGAATTTTTATCACATTTTCAATTTCAGTGCTTGTGATTGGTCTGTTCATATTTTCTATTTCTTCCTGATTCAGTCTTGGCACGTTGTGCATTTCTAAGAATTTGTCCATTTCTTCCAGGTTGTCCATTTTATTGGCATAGAGTTGCTTATAGTAATCTCTCATGATCTTTTGTATTTCTGCAGTGTCAGTTGTTACTTCTCCTTTTTCATTTCTAATTCTATTGATTTGAGTCTTCTCCCTTTTTTTCTTGATGAGTCTGGCTAATGGTTTATCAATTTTGTTTATCTTCTCAAAGAACCAGCTTTTAGTTTTATTGATCTTTGCTATCGTTTCCTTCATTTCTTTTTCATTTATTTCTGATCTGATTTTTATGATTTCTTTCCTTCTGCTAACTTTGGTATGTTTTTGTTCTTCTTTCTCTAATTGCTTTAGGTGCAAGTTTAGGTTGTTTATTCGAGATGTTTCCTGTTTCTTAAGGTGGGATTGTATTGCTATAAACTTCCCTCTTAGAACTGCTTTTGCTGCATCCCATAGGTTTTGGGTCGTCGTGTCTCCATTGTCATTTGTTTCTAGGTATTTTTTAATTTCCTCTTTGATTTCTTCAGTGATCACTTCGTTATTAAGTAGTGTATTGTTTAGCCTCCATGTGTTTGTATTTTTTACAGATCTTTTCCTGTAATTGATATCTAGTCTCATAGCATTGTAGTCGGAAAAGATACTTGATACAATTTCAGTTTTCTTAAATTTACCAAGGCTTGATTTGTGACCCAAGATATGATCTATCCTGGAGAATGTTCCATGAGCACTTGAGAAAAATGTGTATTCTGTTGTTTTTGGATGGAATGTCCTATAAATATCAATTAAGTCCATCTTGTTTAATGTATCATTTAAAGCTTGTGTTTCCTTATTTATTTTCATTTTGGATGATCTGTCCATTGGTGAAAGTGGGGTGTTAAAGTCCCCTACTATGATTATGTTATTGTCGATTTCTCCTTTTATGACTGTTAGTATTTGCCTTATGTATTGAGGTGCTCCTATGTTTGGTGCATAAATATTTACAATTGTTATATCTTCTTCTTGGATCGATCCCTTGATCATTATGTAGTGTCCTTCTTTGTCTCTTCTAGTAGTCTTTATTTTAAAGTCTATATTGTCTGATATGAGAATTGCTACTCCAGCTTTCTTTTGGTTTCCATTTGCATGGAATATCTTTTTCCATCCCCTTACTTTCAGTCTGTATGTGTCTCTAGGTCTGAAGTGGGTCTCTTGTAGACAGCATATATATGGGTCTTGTTTTTGTATCCATTCAGCCAATCTGTGTCTTTTGGTGGGAGCATTTAGTCAATTTACATTTAAGGTAATTATTGATATGTATGTTCCTGTTCCCATTTTCTTAATTGTTTTGGGTTCGTTATTGTAGGTCTTTTCCTTCTGTTGTGTTTCTTGCCTAAAGAAGTTCCTTTAGCATTTGTTGTAAAGCTGGTTTGGTGGTGCTGAACTCTCTCAGCTTTTGCTTGTCTGTAAACGTTTTAATTTCTCCATCAAATCTGAATGAGATCCTTGCTGGGTAGAGTCATCTTGGTTGCAGGTTTTTCTCCTTCATCACTTTAAGTATGTCCTGCCACTCCCTTCTGGCTTGTAGAGTTTCTGCTGAGAGATCAGCTGTTATCCTGATGGGGATTCCCTTGTGTGTTATTTGTTGTTTTTGCCTTGCTGCTTTTAATATGATTTCTTTGTGTTTAATTTTTGACAGTTTGATTAATATGTGTCTTGGCGTATTTCTCCTTGGATTTATTCTGTATGGGACTCTCTGTGCCTCCTGGACTTGATTAACTATTTCCTTTCCCATATTAGGGAAGTTTTCAACTATAATCTCTTCAAATATTTTCTCAGTCCCTTTCTTTTTCTCTTCTTCTTCTGGAACCCCTATACTTCGAATGTTGGTGTGTTTAATGTTGTCCCAGAGGTCTCTGAGACTGTCCTCTGTTCTTTTCATTCTTTTTTCTTTATTTTGCTCTGCAGCAGTTATTTCCACTATTTTATCTTCCATCTCACTTATCCGTTCTTCTGCCTCAGTTATTCTGCTATTGATCCCATCTAGAGTATTTTTTATTTCATGTATTGTGTTTTTAATCGATGCTTGATTCATCTTTACTTCTTCTAGGTCCTTGTTAACTGTTTCTTGCATTTTGTCTATTCTATTTCCAAGATTTTGGATCTGGGAAATAGAATCTTGGATCATCTTTACCATCATTATTCTGAATTCTTTTTCAGGTAGACTGCCTATTACCTCTTCATTTGTTAGATCTGGTGGGTTTTTATCTTGCTCCTTCTCCTGCTGTGTGTTTTTCTGCCTTCTCATTTTGCTTATGTTACTGTGTTTGGGGTCTCCTTTTTGCAGGCTGCAGGTTCGTAGTTCCCGTTGTTTTTGGTGTCTGTCCCCAGTGGCTAAGGTTGGTTTAGTGGGTTGTGTAGGCTTCCTGGTGGAGGGGACTAGTGCCTGTGTTCTGGTGGATGAGGCTGGATCTTGTCTTTCTGGTGGGCAGGTCCACGTCTGGTGGTGTGTTTTGGGGTGTCTGCAGACTTTTTATGAGTTTAGGCCACCTCTCTGCTAATGGGTGGCGTTGTGTTCTTGTCTTGCTAGTTGTTTGGCTTAGGGTGTCCAGCACTGCAGCCTGCTGGTCGTTGAGTGAAGCTGGGTGCTGGTGTTGAGATGGAGATCTCTGGAAGATTTTTGCCGTTTGATATTATGTGGAGCTGGGACGTCTCTTGTGGACCAGTGTCCTGAAGTTGGCTCTCCCACCTCAGAGGCACAGCACTGACTCCGGGCTCCTCAATTTGGGATGATGTGTTGTCTATTCATGTATTCCACAGATGCAGGGTACATCAAGTTGACTGTGGAGCTTTAATCCACTGCTTCTGAGGCTGCTGGGAGAGGTTTCCCTTTCTCTTCTTTGTTCTCACAGCTCCTGGGTCTCAGCTTTGGATTTGGCCCCGCCTCTGCATGTAGGTCGCCGGAGGGCGTCTGTTCTTCGCTCAGGCAGGACAGGGTTAAAGGAGCAGCCTCTTCGGGGACTCTGGCTCACTCAGGCTGGGCGGGAGGGAGAGGCACGGAGTGCGGGGCGAGCCTGTGGCGGCAAAAGTCGGCGTTACGTTGCACCAGCCCGAGGCGCACCGTGCGTTCTCCCAGGGAAGCCGCCCCTGGATCCTGGGACCCCGGCAGTGGCGGGCTGCACAGGCTCCCAGAAGGGCGGTGTGGGCAGTAACCTGCGCTCGCACACAGGCTTCTTGGCGGCAGCAGCAGCAGCCCCAGCGTCCCACGCCCGTCTCTGGGCTCTGCGCTTTCAGTCGCGACTCGCGCCCGTCTGTGGAGCCCCTTTAAGCAGCGCTCTTAATCCCCTCTCCTCGCGCACCAGGAAACCAAGAGGGAAGAAAAAGTCTCTTGCCTCTTCGGCAGCTCCAGAGTTTTCCCGGACTCCCTCCCGGCTAGCTGTGGCACATTAGCCCTCTTCAGGCTGAGTTCTCGCCACCAGCCCCAGTCCTCTCACTGTGATCTGACCGAAGCCCGAGCCTCAGATTCCAGCGCTGCGTGCCCCGGCGGGCGAGAAGACAAGCCTCTCGGGCTGGTGAGTGCCGCTCGGCACTGATCCTCTGTGTGGGGATCTCTCTGCTTTGCCCTACCCAGGTATGTGGGGGGGTTTCTTGCCTTTTGGGAGGCCTGGGGTCTTCTGCCAGCGTTCAGTAGGTGTTCTGTAGGAGTTGTTCCACGTGTGGTAGTATTTCTGGTGTATCCGTGGGGAGGAAGGTGATCTCCGCGTCTTACTCTTCCGCCATCTTACCCGGAAGTCTCTCTACTTTTTCAGTACCACAATTTTTTGAACCATTTTTATCATTCCTAGGATATTTAAGGTATACCCAAGTTGAGGTTCTTGTAAGCAGTGCAGCCCTAAATTTGACGGTGGCTGTGTTTTATTGATTTTCAGTTTTCCCAAGGTATATTCCCTAGACTGGAAGTGCCCTTGGCTCTGTAGCTCTGTTGTTTACTTGTTTTAGGGAACAAAATGCACTCCTCCAGAGAGGCAGTTGGCAATTTACATCCTGGCCATCAGCATAACAAGGCTCCCTGTTCTCCAGGGCCTGTCTTGCCTTTCTGGTATTTACACATTTTGTGGATGTCCCTTTTGACTGGTGGGAAGTGATACTTCTTTGTAGTGCAGATTTGCATTGCCTGCTTGCTTGCTTGGGCAAAAAAGGCGTATGTGTTTTCTCCTGCATATATTCAGGAGAAAATGCATACGCCCTTTTTGGCCAAGTGCATCATTGTCGAAGTTGTGCCCCTCTTCCTGTGCCTTACAGGTGATTCCAACGTACCTCTTAAAATCTGTTTCCTGCTATTCTGCCTCGCTTTCAAGTCCGCCTCGTTTCCTTCCCTCAACAGATTTTTGGATGATAGTTGTCCTTTATTACTTTGCCAGTTTGTGAATTGCTGTGCCCTTGAGCTCCATATTTCAACCATGTTTTGTGAGCTGAACGCATGTGCAAAATTTTGGTTCAGGACCTATACTGGTTCCCGGAGGGTGGTTGCAAATTTGGTTAATTCTTCTTCCTGCCGGGAAATTAGAGTGACATATGCCCGTCCAAATGCCTAACAGCATCTTTCTCATTGGTTCTCCGTCTTCCCTTTCATCCTCTGCCAAATTGGCAAACTGTGAGAACCAGGAGGTTAAAGGCGCTATCTCTCCAAGTTGGGAAATTGATAGTAAAGCACTTGGAAAGTCAAACCGGAGCACCAGGAGAGGGACTATTCGTTGAGTTTTAGAAATCTTTCGTATTCACAGTGTGTCTATTCTCTAGGTTTCCCGTACATGTTATAGCTGTAGTAATATTCCCTTAAACCTGGAGAGTTCTGACCCATGGAATGGGTGCCATGCATTATTGCTTTAAAGGGTCTGCATTTGCTCACCCAATCTCACCAATCCTCTCAGTCCCAAGTGTCCAGCCTTATGCCACATCCAGCTGTCATTGTAGACAGGGTCATTCCAGGTTTCATCAGAGACCCTGAAGGAATTGTAAAGAATGTCCCTCTTTTATTGTTTTGTTTTTGAAATTCCTTTTTATAGTGGGTTTGTGCTGATTCTCGCTGCCATGTTTATGCCAGTCTAGACACACTTGATTCCCTTACGGAGACCTATCAATACATAGGTTTTTAGTTTCTTACTAGTCAGATATATTCCTCTGCGGGAAATATGGGGTTTTGAATCCCTTTCACTGAGGAAGGTATAGGTAGGTCTTGTCTATTCCATAGTTGGTTTTTGGAATGGTACCTGTGCTTATATCAAACACTGGTTTTATGCATAACCCCACCTCTCCTTCCCCCTTAAGCAGGCATAAGAGTGTTTTCTAAATGTGAGACTCTGTTCTCTTTCCTAACTCAGTTCATGTGTAGCCATGTTTACAGGATCTTCATAAGTGATATCTTATGATAACTTCTTTTTCTGTGTGACTTATTTTATTTAGAATCACGGTACCTGAATCCTCTCATATTGATGTTACTGGTCTTATGGCATTGATTTCATGGCTAAGGGATATTTCATCGTACGTAAGTACCAAAATTTTTGGAACCATTTTTATATTTCCTGGGATATTTAAGGTGTACCCAAGTTGAGGTTCTTGTAAGCAGTGCAGCCCTAAATTTGGGGGTGGCTCTGTCTTCTTTATTTTCAGTTTTTCCAAGGTATATTCCGTAGACTGGAAGTGCCCTTGGCTCTGTAGCTCTGTTGTTTACTTGTTTTATGGAAAACAATGCACTCCTCCAGTGAGGCAGTTGGCAATTTACATCCCGCCCATCAGCATAACAAGGCTCACTGTTCTCCAGGGCCTGTCTTGCCTCTCTGGTATTTACACATTTTGTGGATATCCCTTTTGACCAGTGGGAAGTGACAATTCTTTGTAGTGCAGATTTGCATTGCCCGCTTGCTTGCTTGGCCAGAAAGGGTGTATGCGTTTTCTCCTGCATATATTCAGGAGAAAATGCATACACCGTTTTAGGCCAAGTGCATCATTGTCGAAGTTGTGCCCCTCTTCCTGTGCTTTACAGACGATTCCAACGTACCTCTTGAAATCTGTTTCCTTCTATTCGGCCTCACTTTCAAGTCCGCTTCGTTGCTTTCCCTCAACAGATTTCTGGATGATAGTTGGCTTTTATTACTATGCCTAATTGTGAATTGCTCTGCCGCTGAGCTCCATTTTTCAACTCGTTTTTTGTGAGCTGAATGCAAGTCCAAAGTTTTGTTTCAGGAGCTATACTGGTTCCCAGTGTGTGGTTGAGACTTTGGTTAATTCTTCTTCCTGCCGGGAAATTACAGTGACATATGCCCGTCCAAGTGCCTAACAGCTATTCTCTCATTGGTTCTCCCTCTTCCCTTTCATCCTCTCCCAATTTGTCAAACAGTGAGAACCAGGAGGTTAAAGGGGCTGTCTCTCCAATTTGGGAGATTGATAGTAAAGCAGTTGGAAAGTCAAACCGGAGCACCAGGAGAGGGACTATTCGTTGAGTTTTAGAAACCTTTCGTATTCACAGTGTGTCCATTCTCTAGGTTTCCCGTACATGTTATAGCTGTAGTAATAATCCCTTCAACCTGGAGACTTGGAAACCATGGAATGGGTGCCATGCATTATTGCTTTAAAGTGTCTGCATTTTTTCACCCAATCTCACCAATCCTCTCAGTCCCAAGTGTCCAGCCTTATGCAACTTCGAGCTGTCACTGTAGACAGGGACATTCCAGGTTTCATCAGAGACCCTGAAGGAATTGAAAAGAATTTCCCTGTTTTTTTGTTTTGTTTTTGAAATTCCTTTTTATAGTGGGTTTGAGCAGATTCTCGCTGCCATGTTTATGCCAGTCTAGACAAACTTGATTCCCTAAAAGAGACATATCAATACATAGGTTTTAAGATTCTTACTAGTCAGATATATTCCTCTGCGGGAAATATGGGGTTTTGAGACCCTTGCACTAAGGATGGTGTAGGTAGGTCTTGTCTATTCCATAGTTGGTTTTTGGAATGGTACCTGTGCTTATATCAAATTCTGGTTTTATGCATCACCCCAGCTCTCCTTCCCCCTTAAGCAGGCATAAGAGTGTTTTCTAAATGTGAGACTCTGTTCTCTTTCCTAACTCAGTTCATGTGTAGCCATGTTTACAGGATCTTCATAAGTGATATCTTATGATAAGTTTCTTTTTCTGTGTGACTTATTTCACTTAGAATCATCGTACCTGAATCCACTCATATTGATGCTACTGGTCTTATGACATTGATTTTATGGCTGAGGGATATTCCATCGTACGTAAGTACCACAATTTTTTGAACCATTTTTATCTTTCCTGGGATATTTAAGTTGTACCCAAGTTGAGGTTCTTGTAAGTAGTGCAGCCCTAAATTTTGGGGTGGCTCTGTCTTATTGATTTTCAGTTTTCCCAAGGTATATTCCCTAGACTGGAAGTGCCCTTGTCTCTGTAGCTCTGTTGTTTACTTGTTTTAGGGGACACAGTGCACTCCTCCAGAGAGGCAGTTGGCAGTTTACATCCCGGCCATCAGCATAACAATGCTCCCTGTTCTCCAGGGACTGTCTTGCCTTTCTGGTATTTACACATTTTGTGGATGTCCCTTTTGACCGGTGGGGAGTGATACTTCTTTATAATGCAGATTTGCATTGCCCCCTTGCTTGCTTGGCCAAAAAGTGCGTATGCGTTTTGTCCTTAATATATTCAGGAGAAAACGCATACACCGTTTTTGGCCAAGTGCATCATTGTCGAAGTTGTGCCCCTTTTCATGTGCTTTACAGATGATTCCAACGTACCTCTTGAAATCTGTTTCCTGCTATTCTGCCTCGCCTTCAATTCCCCCTCATTGCCTTCCCTAAACAGATTTTTGGACGATAGTTGTCCTTTAATACTCTGCCAGTTTGTGAATTGCTGTGCCCCTTAGCTTCATTTTTCAACTCGTTTTTTGTGAGCTGAACGCAAGTCCACAATTTTGATTCAGGACGTAATCTGGATCCCGCGGGTTGGCTTAGACTTTGGTTAATTCTTCTTCTTGCCGGGAAATTAGAGTGACATATGCCCGTCCAAATGCCTATCAGCTACTCTCTCATTGGTTCTCCCTCTTCCCTTTTATCCTCTGCCAAATTGGCAACCTGTGCGAACCAGGAGGATAAAGGGGCTGTCTCTCCAAGTTGGGAGATTGATAGTGAAGCAGTTGGAAAGTAAAAGCGGAGCACCAGGAGAGGGACTATTAGTTGAGTTTTAGAAACCTTTCGTATTTACAGTGTGTCCATTCTCTAGGTTTCCCGTACATGTTTTAGCTGTAATAATATTGACCTCAACCTGGAGAGTTGGGACAAATGGAATGGGTGCCACACATTATTGCTTTAAAGGGTGTGCATTTGCTCAACCAATCTCACCAATCCTCTCAGTCCCAAGTGTCCAGCCTTATGCCATATCCAGCTGTCATTGTAGATAGGGTCATTCCAGGTTTCATTAGAACCCCTAAAGGAATTGTAAAGAATTTCCATGCTTTTTTTTTTTTTTTTTTTGAAATTCCTTTTTATACTGGGTTTGAGCTGATTCTCACTGTAATGATTATGCCAGTCTAGACACACTTGATTCCATTATGGAAACATATCAATACATAGGTTTTAATATTCTTACTAGTCAGACATATTACTCTGTGGGAAATATCGTGTTTTGAGTTCCTTTCACTGAGGAAGGTGTAGGTCTTGTATATTCCATACTTGGTTTTTGAAATGGTACGTGTGGTTATATCAAACGCTGGTTTTCTGTAGCACCCCACCTCATATTCCCCCTTAAGCAGGCATAAGAGTGTTTTCTAAATGTGAGTCTCTGTTCGCTTTCCTAACTCTGTTCATGTGTAGCCATGTTTAGAGGACCTTCATAAGTGATATCTTATGATAAGTTTCTTTATCTGTGAGACTTATTTCAGTTAGAATCATCGTACCTGAATCCACTCATTTTGCTGCTACTGGTCTTATGACTTTGATTTCATGGCTGAGGGATATTCCATCATACGTAACTACCAAAATATTTTAAACCATATTTATATTTCCTGGGATATTTAAGCTGTACCCAAGTTGAGGTTCTTGTAAGCAGTGCAGCCCTAAATTTTGGGGTGGCTCTGTCTTATTGATTTTCTTCTTTCCCAAGGTATATTCCCCAGATTGAGAGTACCCTTGGCTCTGTAGCTCTGTTGTTTACTTGTTTTACGGAACACAATGCACTCCTCCAGTGAGGCAGTTGGCAATTTACATCCCGCCCATCAGCATAACAAGGTTCCCTGTTCTCCAGGGCCTGTCTTGCCTTTTTGGTTTTTACCCATTTTGTGGATGTACCTTTTGACAAGTGGGAAGTGATACTTTGTAGTGCAGATTTGCATTGCCAGCATGCTTGCTTGGCCTAAAAGGGCGTATGCGTTTTCTCCTGAATATATTCAAGAGAAAACGCATACGCCCTTTTTGGCCAAGTGCATCATTGTCGATGTTGTGCCCCTCTTCCTGTGCCTTAAATGCGATTCCAACGTACCTCTTCAAATCTGTTTCCTGCTATTCTGCCTCGGTTTCAAGTCTGCCTCGTTGCCTTCCCTCAACAGATTTTTGGACGATAGTTGTCCTTTATTACTCTGCCTGTTTGTGAATTGTTGTGCACTGATCTACATTATTTAACTCGTTTTTTTTGTGAGCTGAACGCACGTCCAATATTTTGGTTCAGGACCTATACTGGTTCCCGGTGGGTGGCTGAGGCTTTGGTTATTTCTTCTTCCTGCCAGGAAATTAGAGTGACATATGCCCGTCCAAATGCCTAACAGCAACTCTCTCATTGGTTCTCCCTCTTCCCTTTCATCCTCTGCCAAATTGGCAACCTGTGAGAACCAGGAGGTTAAAGGGGCTGTCTCTCCAATTTGGGAGATTGATAGTAAATCAGTTGGAAAATCAAACTGGAGAACCAGGAGAGGGACTATTCGTTGAGTTTTAGAGACCATTCGTATTCACAGTGTGTCCATTCTCTAGGTTTCCCGTACATGTTATAGCTGTAGTAATATTCCCTTCAACCTGGAGAGTTGGGACCCATGGAATGGGTGCCATGCATTATTGCTTTAAAGGGTCTGCATTTGCTCACCCAATCTCACCAATCCTCTCAGTCCCAAGTGTCCAGCCTTATGCCACATCTAGCTGTCATTGTAGACACGGTTATTCCATGTTTCATCAGAGACCCTGAAGGAATTGTAAAGAATTTCCCTGTTTTTTTGTTTTGTTTTTGAAATTCCATTTTATAGTCGGTTTGAGCTGATTCTCGCTGCCATGTTTATGCTCGTCTAGACACACTTTATTCCCTTACAGAGACATATCAATACATAGGTTTTAAGATTCTTACTAGTCAGATATATTCCTCTGCGGGAAATATGAGGTTTTGAGTCCCTTTCACTGAGGAAGGTATAGGTAGGTCTTGTCTCTTCCATAGATTGTTTTTGGAATGGTACCTGTGCTTATATCAAACTCTGTATTATGCATTACCCCACCTCTCCTTCCCCCTTAAGAAGGCATGAGAGTGTTTTCTTAATGTGAGACACTGTTCTCTTTCCTAACTCAGTTCATGTGTAGCCATGTTTACAGGATCTTCCTAAGTGATATCTCATGATAAGTTTCTTTTTCTGTGTGACTTATTTCACTTAGAATCATCGTACCTGAATCCACTCATTTTGCTGCTACTTGTCTTATGACATTGATTTCATGGTTGAGGAATATTCCATCGTACGTAAGTACAATAATTTTTTGAACCATTTTTATCTTTCCTGGGATATTTAAGGTGTACCCAAGTTGAGGTTCTTGTAAGCAGTGCAGCCATAAATTTTTGGGTGGCTCTGTCTTATTGATTTTCAGCTTTCCCGCGGTATATTCCCCACACTGGAAGTGCCCTTGGCTCTGTATCTCTGTTGTTTACTTGTTTTAGGGAACACAATGCACTCCTCCAGAGAGGCAGTTGGCAATTTACATTACGCCCATCAGCATAACAAGGCTCCCTGTTGTCCAGTGCCTGTCTTGACTTTCTGGTTTTTTCACATTTTGTGGATGTCCCTTTTGACCGGTCGGAAATGATACTCCTTAGTAGTGAAGATTTGCATTGCCCGCTTGCTTGCTTTGCCCAAAAGGGCATATGCGTTGTCTCCTGAATATATTCAGGAGGTACCACATATGCCCTTTTTGGCCAAGTGCATCATTATCGAAGTTGTGCCCCTCTTCCTGTGCTTTAAAGGCTATTCCAACGTATCTCTTGAAAGCTGTTTCCTGCAATTCTGCCTCGCTTTCAAGTCTGTCTCGTTGCCTTCGGTCAACAGATTTTTGGACGATAGCTGTCCTTTACTATTCTGCCAGTTTGTGAATTGTTGTGCCCCTGAGCTCCGTTTTTCAACTCGTTTTTTGTGAGCTGAAGGCAAGTCCAAAATTTTGGTTCAGGACCTATACTGGTTCACGGTGGGTGGCTGAGACTTTGGTTACTTCTTCTTCCTGCCAGGAAATTAGAGTGACATGTGCCCGTCCAAATGCCTAACAACTACTCTCTCATTGGTTCTCCTTCTTCCCATTCATCCTCTGCCAAATTGGCAACCTGTGTACCAGGATGTTAAAGGTGCTGTCTCTCCAAGTGGGGAGATTGTTAGTAAAGCAGTTGTTAAGTCAAACCGGAGCACCAGGAGAGGGACTATTAATTGAGTTTTAGAAATCTTTCGTATTCACTGTGTGTCCATTCTCTAGGTTTCCCGTACATGTTATAGCTGTAGTAATATTGCCTTCAACCTGGAGAATTGGGACCCATGGAATCGGTTCCATGCATTATTGCTTTAAAGGGTCTACATTAGCTCACCCAATCTCACCAATCCTCTCAGTCCCAAGTGTCCAGCCTTATGCCACATCCAGCTGTCGTTGTAGATAGGGTTATTCCAGGTTTCATCAGCGACCCTGAAGGTATTGTGTAAAAATTTTTCTGTTTTTATGTTTTGTTTTGAAATTCATTTTTATATTGGGTTTGAGATGATTCTCACTGCCATGTTTATGTCGTTCTAGACACACTTAGTTCCCTTACGGAGACATATCAATACAAAGGTTTTAAAATTCTTACTAGTCAGATATATTTCTCTGCGGGGAATAGGGATGTTGAGTTCCATTCTCTGAGGAAGGAGTAGGGCTTGTCTCTTTTGTTTTTGGATTATGGAACGGTACCTGTGCTAATATCAAACTTTTGTTTTGTGCATCTCCCCACCTGTCTTTCCCCTTAAGCAAGCGTTAGAGTGTTTTCTAAATCTGAGACTCTGTTCTCTTCCCTAAATCAGTTCATATGTAGCCATGTTTACATTCCCTTCATAAGTGATATCTTATGTCAGAATGCACCATGGCCCTTGTCATAATAATTCTCCATGACCCCTGTCATCACAGTGATCCATGCCCTGGTTATCAAAATGCTCCATGTCCCTTGTCATCAAAATTCTCCACGTCCTTGTCATCACAATGCTACATGACACTTCTCATCAAAATGTTACATGCTCTTGTCATCACAATTCTCCATTCTCTTGACATTGCAATGCTCCATGCCCATGTCATCACAATGCTCCATGCCTTTGTCATCACATTGCTCCATGACCCCTGTCATCACATTGCTCCCTGACAACTCTCATCACAATGCTTCATGCACCTTGTCATTACAGTGCTCAATGATGCTCGACATCACAATTACCCAAGGTCTTCTCATCACAATGCTCCACGGTTTTGCCATCACCATGCTCCATGCCTTGTCATCTCAAATCTCAATGTCCCTTGTCCTCACAATTCTCCACGTCCTTGTCATTACAATGCTCCATGGCACTTCACATCACAATGTTATATGCTTTTGTCATCACAATACTCCATGCACTTGTGATCGCAATGCTCCATGACCCTTGTCATAGGAAGCTCCATGCGCTTTTCATCAAAAAGTTTCACTACCAGGGCATTAAAATTCTCAATGGCCCTTGATATCACAATGCTCCATGCCCTTGTCATCACAAAGCTCCTTTACTTTGTCACAACAATCCTCCATAACAATTGGCATCACAATGCTCCATGATATTGTCATCAAACTGGAACATGACATATTTCATCACAATGCTCCCTGACAACTTTCTTCACAATAATCCATGACCTTGTCATCACAGTGCTCCATGACCTTGTCATCACAATGTGCCATGCCCATTCTTATCACAATAATCCAAGAAACTTGTCAGACCAATGCTCCATGACACTTTTCATCACAATGGTCCATGAACACTGTCATCAAAATGCACCATGCCCATCATCATAATGCTTCATGCTATTGTCATCACAATGAAATCAAAAAGCTCCATGACATCTGTCACCACAATGCTTCAAACCCTTGTGATCACAATGTCCCATAACACTTGTCATCACAGTGCCCCATGACGCTGGTCACAACAGTTATCCATGTGCTTCTCATCACAATGCACCATGATTTTGTCAACACAATGTTCAATACCCTTGTCGACACAATGCTCTCTGACTATTGACCTCAGTATGCACCGTGCACTCTTTCATGGCAAGGCTCCATGCCTATTTCATCACAATGATCCATGCCCTTTTCATCAAAATGTTCCAAGACACCTGTGATCACAATGCTCCTTGCACTTGTCATCACAAAGCTCCATGACGAATGTCATCAGAATGCTCCATGGCCTTCTCATCATAATGTTCCATGCCCTTGTCATCACAATGCTCCAAGACCCCTGTAATCAAAATGATCCCTGCGCCTTTTCATCAGAATGCTCCATGAGACTTCTCATCACAAGGTTCCATGGTCTTCACATCACAGTGCTCCAGGACCTTGTCATCACAGTGCTCCATTCCCTTGTCATCAAAATGCTCCATGACCCCTGTCATCCCAATAATCCATGAATATTTTCAGCCCAATGCTCTACGAAATTCTCATCACAATGCTCCATAGCCCATATCACCACAATGCTCCATGACCACTGTCATCAAAACACTCCATGACACCTGACAACACAATGATCTGGGACACTTGTCATCAAAATGCTACATTCCCTTGACATCACAATGCTCCATGACCCCTGTCATCACAACACTCCATGAACATTTTCAGCCCAGTGCTCCATGACCCTTGTCATCACAATGATCCATGCCCTTTTCATCCCAATGCTCCATGACCCCTGTATTAACAATGCTCAGTAAAGCTTGTCATAATAGTGCTCCATGACACCTGTCATCACAATGCTCCATGCCTTTGTTAGCAAAATGCTACATGACCTTGTCATTACAATACTCTATGCACTTGTCATCACAATACTCCATTACCATTGTCATCACAATCCTCCGTGAACCTTGGGATCACATTGCTTCCTGCCATTGTCATCACAATGCTCCATGCTCCTTGAAATCAAAATGATCCATGACCTCTGTCATCACAATGCTCCAAAACCTTGTGATCACAATGTTCCATAACACTTGTCATCCCAAGGCTCCATGATGCCTGTCATCACAATAATCCATGCACTTTTCATCACAATGCTCCATGACATTTGTCATCACAATTCTCAATACACTTGTCATCAAAATGCTCCCTGACACTTGTCATCATAATGCTCCTTGAAACCTGTCACGAAAAGGCTCCATGCCGTTTTCATCACAATGCCCCATGCCATTTTCTTCTCAATGGTCCAGGCCATTTTCATCAAAATCCTCCACAAGCTTGTCATCAGAATGCTCCATGACCCTTGTCATCACAATTCTCCATGCACTTGTCAGCACAATGCTCCCTGACCCTTGTCATCACAATGCTCCATTACATTTGTCATCAGAATTCTCCATGACACTTGGCTTCACAATGCTCCATGCCATTGTCATCACAATGGGCCATTCCAAATGTCATTGCAATAATCCATGAAACATATTAGACCAATGTTCCTTGCCCTTGTCATCACAATGCTCCATGCCCTTGTTATCACAATACTCCATGACCCCTGTCATCACAATGCTCCGTGACTCCCGTCATCACAATGCTTCATGACCTTTGTCATCACAATGGTCCATGCCGTCGTCATCAACAGTCTCTGACCTTTTTAACCACAATGCTCCATGAACTTTTCATCACAATGCTCTTTGACCCTTGTCATCACAACGCTCCATGTGCTTGTCAGCACAATGCTCCATGACACATGTCATCACAATGCACCATCCGCTTGTCATCACAGTGCTCCACAATCTTGTCATCACATTCTCCTTAAAATTTGTCATCACAATGTTCCATGCACTTCTCATCAATATGCTCTCTCAACACTGATATCACAATGCTACATCACTATTTGTCACAATACTCCCTCACCCCTGTCATCACAATGTTCCAGGATTCCTGTCATCACAATGCTACATGCACTTATCATCAAAATGTTCGATGACCCCTGACATCACAATGTTCCATAACACCTGTCATTAAAATGTTCCATGACACTTTTCATCAGATTGCCCCATGACACTGTTATCACAATGCTTCCTGTCCTTCTCATCACAATGCACAACGCACTTGCTATCAAAATGCTCCATGACTTTTTTCATCACAAAGATCCATGACCGTTGGCATCACAATGCTCCATGTCATTGTCATCACAATGCTCCATGAACGCTCTCATCACATTGCTCCATGCCCTTGTCTTCACAAAGCTCCATGACACATGTCATCAGGAATGCTCCATGGCTTTCTCATCACAATGCTCCACGCCCTTGCCATCAGAAAGCTTCATTACACCTGACATAACAATGCTCCATGACCCCTGCCATCACGATGTTCCATGGCGTAGTCATCAGAAAGCTCCATGATCCTTATCATCACAATGCTCCAGGAACCCTGTAATCACAATGCTCTATGCCCATTTTCATCTCAATGATCCATGAACCCTGTCATCACAATGCACCATGCCCATCATCATAATGCTTCATGCTATTGTCATCACAATGAAATCAAAATGCTCCATGACCTCTGTCATAACAATGCTCCAAACCCTTGTGATCACAATATTACATATCACTTATCATCACAATGCCCCATGATGCTCGTCATCACAATTATCAATGGACTTCTCATCACAATGCTCCATGACTTTGGCCTCACAATGCTCAATACACTTGTCATCAACATGCTCCCTGACACTTGTTGTCTGTATGCTCCTTGAATCCTGTCATGACAAGGCTCCATGCCTTTTTCATCACAATAATCCATGTCCTTTTCATCACAATGCTCCAAGACAAATGTAATCTCAATGCTCCACGCCCTTGTCATCACAAAGCGCAATGACGCAGGGCATCAGAATGCTCCTTGGTCTTCTCCTCACAATGCTTCATGTCCTTGTCATTACAATGTTCCAAGACCCCTGTAATCACAATGCTCCATGCCCTTGTCATCAAAAAACTCCATGACACATGTCATCAGAAGGCTCTATGGCTTTCTCATCACAATGCTCCATGCCCTAGTCAACACAATGCTCCAAGACCCCTGTATTCACAATGCTCCATGCCCCTTTTCATCAGAATGCTCCATGACACATGTCATCAGAATGCTCCATGGCCATCTCATCACAATGCTCCATGCCCTAGTCATCACAATGCTCCAAGACACCTGTATTCACAATGCTCCATGCCCCTTTTCATCAGAATGCTCCATGAGACTTGTCATCCCAATCTCCATGGTCTTCTCATCACAATGATCCAGGACCTTGTCATCACCATGCTCCATTCCCTTGTCATCACAATGCTCCATGACCCCTGTCATCACAATAATCCATGAACATTTTCAGCCCAATGCTTCACGACCTACTCATCACAATGCTCCATGGCCAATATCATAAAGCTCCATGACCACTGTCATCACAACACTCCATGACTCCTGACAACACAATGATCCGGGACTCTTGTCATCACAATGCTCCATTCCCTAGTTATCACTATGCTCCATGACCCCTGTCATCACAACACTCCATGAACATTTTCAGCCCAGTGCTCCATGACACTTGTCATCACAATGATCTATGCCTTTGTCATCCCAATGCTCCATGACCCCTGTATTCACAATGCTCCATGACGCTTGTCATCACAATGCTCCATGCCTTTGTCAGCAAAATGCTACATGACCTTGTCATTACAATGCTCTATGCGTTTGTCATCGCAATACTCCATATCCATTGTCATCACAATCCTTCATGAACTTTGGGATCTCATTGCTTCATGCCCTTGTCATCACAATGCTCCATGCTCCTTGAAATCAAAATGATCCATGACCTTTGTCATAACAATGATCCAAACCCTTGTGATCACAATGTTCCATATCACTTGTCATCAAAACGCTCCATGATGCCTGTCATCACAATACTCCATGCCCTTTTCATCACAATGCTCCATGACATTTGTCATCACAATTCTCAATACACTTGTCAGCACAATGCTCCCTGACACTTGTCATCAGAATGCTGCTTGAACCCTGTCACGAAAAGGCTCCATGCCTTTTTCATCACAATGTCCCATGCCGTTTTCATCACAATGCTCCATGCCATTGTCAACAAAATACTCCACAAGCTTGTCATCAGAATGCTCCATGACCCTTGTCATCACAATTCTCCATGCACTTGTCAGCACAATGCTCCCTGACACTTGCCATAACAATGTTGCAAGCCATTGTCATCACAATGCTCCATGACATTTGGCATCACAATGCTCCATGCCATTGTCCTCGCAGTGGGCCATTACATATGTCATCCCAATGCTCCCGGACACCTGTCTTCACAATACTGCGTGACCTGGTCATCACAATGATCCATGCCCTTGTCATCACAATGCGCCATTCCAACTGTCATCGTAATAATCCATGAAACTTATTAGACCAATTTTCCATGCCCCTCTCATCACAATGCTCCATGCCCTTGTTATCACAATGCTCCATGACCCCGGTCATCACCATGCTCCGTGACTCCAGTCATCTCAATGCTTCATAACATTTGTCATCGTAATGGTCCATGCCCGCGTCATCACAAGGCTCTCTGACATTTTTAACCACAACGCTCCATGAACTTTTCATCACAATGCTCTTTGACACTTGTCATCACAATTCTCCATGTGCTTGTCATCACAGTGCTCCACAATTTTGTCATCACAATGCTCCATAAAATTTGTCATCACAATGCTCCTTGCACATCTCATCAAAATGCTCTCTCACCACTGATATCACAATGCTACATCACTATTTGTCACAATACTCCCTCACCCCTGTCATCACAATGTTCCATGATTCCTCTCATCACAATGCTACATGCACTTATCATCAAAATGTTCGATGACCCCTGACATCACAGTGTTCCAAAACAACTGTCATCAAAAGGTTCCATGACACTTTTCATCAAATTGCTCCATGACCCTCTCATCACAATGCTCCCTGCCCTTCTCATCACAATGCACAACGCCCTTGCTATCAAAATGCTCCATGACCTTTTTCATCAACAATATCCATGACCCTTGGCATCACAATGCTCCATGTCATTGTCATCAAAATGGTCCATGAACACTCTCATCACATTGCTCCATGCCCTTGTCTTCACAAAGCTCCATGGCGCATGTCATCACAATGCTCCATGGCCTTCTCATCACAATGCTCCACGACCTTGCCATCACAATGCTCCATTACCACTTTCATAACAATGCTCCATGACCCCTGCCATCACGATGTTCCATGGCCTTGTCATCACAAAGCTCCATGACCCTTCTCATCACAGTGCTCCAAGAACCCTGTAATCACAATGCTCTATGCCCCTTTTCGTCTCAATGATCCATGAACCCTATCATCACAATGCACCATGCCCATCATCATAATGCTTCATGCTATTGTCATCACAATGAAATCAAAATGCTCCATGACCTCTGTCATAACAATGCTCCAAAGCCTTGTGATCACAATATTCCATATCACTTGTCATCACAATGCCCCTTGACGCTGGTCATCACAATTATCCATGGTCTTTTCATCACAATGCTCCATGACCTTTGTCATCACAATGCTCAATACACTTGTCATCAAAATGCTCCCTGACACTTGTTGTCCTTATGCTCCTTGAATCCTGTCATGACAAGGCTCCATGCTTTTTTCATCTCAGTGTTCCATGCACTTTTCATCACAATGCTCCAAGACCCATGTAATCACAGTGCTCCATGCCCTTGTCGTCACAAAGCAAAATGACGCATGCCATCAGAATGCTCCTTGGTCTTCTCCTCACAATGCTCCATGCCCTTGTCATCACAATGTTCCAAGACCCCTGTAATCACAATACTCCATGCCCGTTTTCATCAGTATGCTCCAAGAGACTTGTCATCACAAGGCTCCATGGTTTTGTCATCACAATGCTCCAGGAATTTTTCATCACAATGCTTCACGACCTTGTCATGAAAATTTTCAATGGCCCTTATCATCATAATGATCCAAGCTGTAAACATCACAATGCTCCATTATATTTGTCATCTCAATCCTCCATTACATTTGGCATCACAGTGCTCCATGCCATTGTCATCGCAGTGGACTATGACATATGTCATCACAATGCTCCCTGACACCTTTCTTCACAATACACCATGACCTTCTCATCACAATGCTCCATGCCCTTGTCATCACAATGCACCATGCCCACTGTCATCACAATAATCTATGAAACTTGTCAGACCAATGCTCCATTTCCCTGTCAACACAATGCTCCATGCCCTTGTCATCACAATGTTCAATGACCCCTGTCATCACAATGCTCCGTGACTCCAGTCATCTCAATGCTTCATAACGTTTGTCATCAAAATGGTCCATGCCCACGTCATCACAAGGCTCTGTGACCTTTGTAACCACAATGCTCCATGAACTTTTCATCACAATTCTCTTTGACCCTTGTCATCACAATGCTCCATGTCTTTGTCAGAACAATGCTCCATGACCATTGTCATCACAATGTGCCATGCGCATTTCCTCACAAGGTTTCACAACTTTGTCATTGCAATGCTCCATAAATCTTGTAATCACAATGGTCCATGCTCTTCTCATCAAAATGCTCTCTCACAAGAGATATCACAATGTTCCATCACTAGTCATCACAATACGCCCTCACCCCTGTAATCACAATGTTCCATGACCCTGTCATCACAATTCTACATCCCTTTATCATCACAATGTACCATGACCCCTGACATCACAATGTTCCATAACCCCTGTCATCAAAATGCTCCATGACACTTTTCATCCCATAGCTCCAAGACCCCTGACATCACAATGTTCTATAACCCCTGCCATCAAAATATTCCATTACACTTTTTATCAAATTGCTGCATGACCCGGTCATCAAAATGCTCCCTGCCCTTCTCATCACAATGCACCAAGCCCTTGTCATCAAAATGCTCCATGACTTGTCATCACAAAGCTCCATGACCCTTGGCATCACAATGCTCCATAACATTGTCCTCACAATGCTCCATGAACCCTCTCATCACATTGCTCCATGCCCTTGTCATCACAAAGCTCTATGACACTTGTCATCACAATGCTCAATGCCCTTCTCATCACAATGTTCCATGCCCTTTTCATTACAGTCCTGCATGACACATGTATCACAGTGTTCCGTGCACTTGTCATCACAATGCTCCATGCCCACTATCCTCACAATAATCCATGAAACATTTCAGACCAATATTCTATACCCTTCTCATCACAATGCTCCATTACCCCTGTCATAACAATGCACCATGACCACCACCATCACAATGTTCCACGGCCTAATCATCACAAGATTCCATGAGATTTCTCATCACAATGCTCAACACCCCTGAAATCACAATGCTATATTCCCTTGTCATCACATAGCTCCATGACACATGTCATCAGAATGTTCCATGACCTTCTCATGACAATGCTCCATGCCCTTGTCATCACAATGCCCCAAGACCCTTGTAATCACAATACTCCTTGCCGCTTTTCATCTCAATGCTCCATAAAACCTGTAATCACAATGCACCATGTCCATCATCATAATGCTTCAGGCTATTGTCATCACAGTGAAATCAATATTCTGCATGACCTCTGTCATCATAATGCTCCAAACCCTTGTGATCACAATGTTGCATAACACTTATTATCAAAACACCCCATGACGCTCATCATCACAATTATCCATGGTCTTCTTATCACAATGCTCCATGATCTTTGTCATCACAATGCTCAATAAAATTGTCATCACAATGCTCCCTGACACTTGTCATCAGTATGCTCCTTGAACCCTATCATGACAAGGCTCCATGCCATTTTCATCAAAATGATCCATTAACTTTTCTTCACAATGCTCCAAGATCCCTGTAATCACAAAGCTCCATGCCCTTGTCATCACAAAACTCCATGACGCATGTCATCAGAATGCTCCATGGCCTTCTCATCACAATGCTCCATGCCCTAGTCATCACAGTGCTCCAAGACTCCTGTAATCACAATGCTCCATGACAATTTTCATCAGAATGCTCCATGAGACTTGTCATCACAAGTCTCCATGGACTTCTCATCACAATGCTCCAGGGCCTTGTCATCACCATGCTCCATTCCCTTGTCATCACAATGCTCCATGACACCTGTCATCACAATGATCCATGCCCTTGTCCTCCCAATGCTCCATGACCCCTGTATTCACAATGCTACGTGACGCTTGTCATCACAGTGCTCCATGACACCTGTCATCACAATGCTCCATGCCTTTGTCAGCAAAATGCTACATGACCTTGTCATTACAATGCTCTATGCGCTTGTCATCACAATACTCCATTACCATTGTCATCACAACCCTCCATGAACTTTGGGATCGCATTGCTTCATGCCCTTGCCATCACAATGCTCCATGCTCCTTGAAATCAAAATGATCCATGACCTCTGTCATCACAATGCTCCAAACCCTTGTGATCACAATGTTCCAGAGCCCTTGTCATCACAACGCTCCATGATGCCTGTCATCACAATACTCCATGCCCTTTTCATCACAATGCTCCATGACATTTGTCATCACACTTCTCAATACACTTGTCACCACAATGCTCCCTGACACTTGTCGTCAGAATGCTCCTTGAACCCTGTCACGAAAAGGCTCCATACATTTTTCATCACAATGCCCCATGCCGTTTTCATCACAATGCTCCATGCCATTGTCATCAAAATACTCCACAAGCTTGTCATCAGAATGCTCCATGACCCTTGTCATCACAATTCTCCATGCACTTGTCAGCACAATGCACCCTGACACTTGTCATCATAATGTTGCAAGCCATTGTCATCACAATGATCCATGACATTTGGCATCAAAATGCTCCATGCCATTGTCATTACAATGGGCCATTACATATGTTATCACAATGCTCCCTGACACTTGTCTTCACAAAACTGCAACACCTGGTCATCACAATGCTCCATGCACTTTTTATCACACTGTTCCATGACCCCTATCATCACAATGCTCCGTGACTCCAGTCATCACAATGCTTCATGACCTTTTTCATCACAATGGTCCATGCGCTCATCATCAACAGTCTCTGTGAATTTTTAACCCCAATGCTCTATTAACTTTTCATCACAGTGCTCTTGGACCCTTGTCATCACAATGATCTATGCCTTTCTCAGCACAATGCACCTTGACGCATGTCATCACAATGTTCCATGGCATTCTCCTCACAACGCTCTTTGCCCTTGTCATCACAGTGCTCCAAGACCCCTATAATCACAATTCTCCATGCCCCTTTTCATCAGAATGCTCCATGATACTTGTCACCACAGGTCTCCATGGTCATGTCATCACAATGCTACAGGACCTTATCATCACAATGCTCCATGACTCCAGTCATCACAATGCTTCATAATATTTGTCATCACAGTGGTCCATGCCCGCGTCATCACAAGGCTCTGTTACATTTGTAACCACAATGCTCCATGAACTTTTCATCACAATGCTCCGTGACACTTGTCATCACAATGCTCCATGCCTGTGTCAGAAAAATGCTCCATGACCATTGTCATCACAATGTGCCACGTGCTTTTCATCACAACGGTCCATAAATTTGTCATCACAATGCTCCATAAAACTTGTAAGCACAATGCTGCATGCCCTTCAAATCACAATGCTCCATTACCCCTGTCATAACAATGCTCCATGACCCCTGTCATCACAATGTTCCACGGCCTTGTCATAACAACGCTCCATGACACTTTTCATCACAATGCTCCAAGACCCATTAATCACAATGCTCCATGCTGTTGTCATCACAAAGCTTCATGACATATGTCATCAGAATGTTCCATGGCCTTCTCATCAAAATGCTCCATGCCCTTGTCATCACAATGCTCCAAGACCCCTGTAAACACAAAGCTGCATGCACCTTTTCATCTCAATGCTCCATGACCCATGTCATCACAATACTCCATGAATATTTTCAGCCCAATGCTCCATGATTTTCTCATCACAATGCTCCATGACCAATATCATCACAATGCTCCATGACCAATGTCATCACAACAATCCATGACACCTGACAACACAATGATGCGGGACTCTTGTCATCACAATGCTCTATTCCCAATCATTACAATGCTCCATGAACCCTGTCATCACAGTACTCCATGAACATTTTCAGCCCAAAGCTCCATGACACTTGTCATTACATTGAACCATGCCCTTGTCATCACAATGCTCCTTGACCCCTGTATTCACAATGCTCCGTGACGCTTGTCATGACAGTGCTCCATGACACCTGTCATCACAATGCTCCATGCCTTTGTCAGCAAAATGCTACATGACCTTGTCATTACAATGCTCTAGGCGCTTGTCATCACAATACTCCATTACCATTGTCATCACAATCCTCCATGAACTTTGGGATCACATTGCTTCATGCTGTTGTCATCACAATGCTCCATGCTCCTTGAAATCAAAATGATCCATGACGTCTGTCATCACAATGCTCCAAACCCTTGTGATCACAATGTTCCATAACACTAATAATCACAACACTCCATGATGCCTGTCATCACAATACTCCATGCCCTATTCATCACAATGCTCCATGACCTTTGTCATCACAATTCTCAATACACTTGTCATCACAATGCTCCCTGACACTTGTCGTCAGAATGCTCCTTGAACCCTGTCACGAAAAGGCTCCATGCCTTTTTCATAACAAAGCCCCATGCCATTTTCATCACAATGCTCCTTGCCATTGTCATCAAAATACTCCACAGGCTTGTCATCAGAATGCTCCATGACACTTGGCATCACAATTCTCCATGCACTTGTCAGCACATTGCTCCCTGACATTTGTGATAACAATGCTCCAAGCCATTGTCATCACAATGCTCCATTACCTTTGTCATCAGAATCCTCCATGACACTTGGCATCACAATGCTCCATGCCATTGTCATCTCAATGGGCCATTATATATGTCATCACAATGCTCCCTGACACCTCTCTTCATAATACTGCATAACCTGGTCATCACAATGCTCCAAGCCCTTGTCATCACAATGTGCCATTCCAACTCTCATCACAATAATCCATGAAACTTATTAGACCAATGCTCCATTCCTTTTTCATCACAATGCTCCATGCCCTTGTTATCACAATCTTCCAAGACCCCTGTGATCAGAATGCTCCACGCCCATTTTCATCAGTATGATCCATGAGATTTGTCATCACAAGGCTCCATGGTTTTCTCATCACAATGCTCCAGCACTTTGTCATCACAATGCTTCACGACATTGTCAGGAAAATTCTCAATGGCCCTTGTCATCATAATATTCCAAGCACTATTCTTCACAATGCTCCGTTATATTTGTCATCAGAATCCTCCATTACATTAGGCATCACAATGCTCCATGCCATTGTCATCGCAATGGACCATGACAAATGTCATCACAATGCTCCCGGACACATGTCTTCACAATACTCCATGCCTTTGTCTTCATAATGCTCAATGCCCTTGTCATCACAATGCACCATGCCCACTGTCATCACAATAATCTATGAAACATGTCAGACCAATGCTGCATGCCCCTTTTCATTAGAATGCTCCATGAGACTTGTCATCTCAAGTCTCCTTGGTCATCTCATCACAGTGCTCCAGGAACTTGTCATCACTATGCTCCATTTCTTTGTCATCACAATGCTCCATGATGCTTGTCATCACAATACTCCATGAATATTTTCAGCCCAATGCTCCATGACTTTCTCATCACAATGCTCCATGACCAATATCATCAAAATGCTCAATGACTACTGTCATCACAACACTCCATGACACCTGACAACACAATGATCCGGGACACTTGTCATCACAAAGCTCAAACAACCCTGTAATCACAATGCTCCATGACACCTGTCATCACAATGCTCCATGCCTTTGTCAGCAAAATGCTACATGACCTTGTCATTTCAATGCTCTATGTGCTTGTCATCACAATACTCCATTACCATTGTCATCACAATCCTCCATGAACCTTGGGATCACATTGCTTCATTCCCTTGTCATCACAATGCTCCATGCTCCTTGAAATCAAAATGATCCATGACCTTTTTCATCACAATGCTCCAAACCCTTGTGATCACAATGTTCCATAACACTCCTCATCACAACACACCAGGATGCCTGTCATCACAATACTCCATGCCCTTTTCATCAAAATGCTCCATGACCTTTGTCATCACAATTCTCAATATACATGTCATCACAATGCTCCCTGACACTTGTCGTTAGAATGCTCCTTGAACCCTGTCACGAAAAGGCTCCATGCATTTTTCATCACAAAGTCCCATGCAATTTTCATCACAATGCTCCATGCCATTGTCATCAAAACACTCCACAAGCTCATCATCAGAATGCTCCATGACCCTTGTCATCACAATTCTCCATGCACTTCTCAGCACAATGCTCCCTGACCCTTGTCATCACAATGCTCCAAGCCATTGTCATCACAATGCTCCATTACATTTGTCATCAGAATCCTCCATAACACTTGGCATCACAATGCTCCATGCCATTGTCATCACAATGGGCCATTACATATGTCATCACAATGCTCCCTGACAACTCTCTTCACAATACTGCATGACCTGGTCATCACAATGCTCCATGCTCTTGTCATCAAAATGCGCCATTCCAACTGTCATCACAATAATCCATGAAACTTATTAGACCAATGCTCCATGCCCTTGTCATCACAGTGCTCCATGCTCTTGTTATCACAATGTTCCAAGACCCCTGTAATCAGAATGCTCCATGCCCCTTTTCATCAGAATGATCCATGAGATTTGTAATCACAAGGCTCCATGGTTTTCTCATCACAATGCTCCAGGACGTTGTCATCACAATGCTTCACGACATTGTCATGAAAATTCTCAATGGCCATTGTCATCATAATGCTCCAAGCCCTAGTCATCACAATGTTCCATTATATTTGTCATCACAATCCTCCATTACATTTGGCATCACAATGCTCCATGCCATTGTCATCGCAATGGACCATGACATATGTCATCACAATGCTCCCTGACACATGTATTCACAGTACTCCATTCCCTTGTCTTCAAAATGCTCCATGCCCTTGTCATCACAATGCACCATGCCCACTGTCAACACAATAATCTATGAAAATTGTCAGACCAATGCTCCATGCCCCTGTCATCACAAGGCTCCATGGCATTGTCATCACAATGCTCCATGACCCCTGTCATCACAATGCTCCGTGACTGAAGTCATCACAATGCTTCATAACGTTTGTCATCACAATGGTCCATGACCGCATCATCACAAGGCTCTGTGACCTTTGAAACCACAATGCTCCATGTACTTTTCATCACAGTTCTCCGTGACCCTTGTCATGACAATGCTCCATGCGTTTTTCAGAACAATGCTCCATGACCCTTGTCATCACAGTGTGCCATGCGCTTTTCATCACAATGATCCACAACGTTGTCATCGCTATGCCCCATAAACCTTGTAATCACAATGCTCCATGCACTTCTCATCCAAATGCTCTCTCACATGAGATATCACAATGTTCCATCACTAGTCATCACAATCCTCCCACACCCATGTTATCACAATGTTCCGTGACCCCTGTCATCACAATGCTACATCCCATTATCAGCACAATGTTCCATGACCACTGACATCACAATGATCCATAACCCCTGTCATCAAAATGCTCCAAGACCCTTTTCATTCCAAAGCTCCAAGACCCCTGGCATCACAATGTTCTATAACCGCTGCCATCAAAATGTTCCATTACAATTTTCTTCAAATTGCTGCATGACTCGGTCATCAAAATGCTCCCTGCCCTTCTCATCACAATGCACCACACCCTTGTCATCAAAATGCTCCATGACATTTGTCATCACAAAGCTCCATGACCCTTGGCATCACAATGCTCCATGTCATTGTTATCACAATGCTCCATGAACCATCTCATCACATGTCTCCATGCCATGTCATCACAAAGCTCCATGACACTTGTCATCACAATGCTCGATGCCCGTCTCATCACAATGCTTCATGCCATTGTCATTACAATCCTCCATGACCCATGTATAACAGTGTTCCGTGCCCTTGTCATCACAATGCTCCATGCCCACTCTCATCACAATAATCCATGAAACATTTCAGACCAATGCTCAATGCCCTTCTCATCACAATGATCCATTACCTCTGTCATAACAATGCTCCATGACCCATGCCATCACAATGTTCCATGGCCTTGTCATCACAAGGCTCCATGACCCTTGTCATCACAATGCTCCAAGACCCCTGTAATCACAATTCTCCATGCCCTTGTCTTCACAAAGCTCCATGACACATGCCATCAGAATATTCCATGGCCTTCTCATCACAATGCTCCATGCCCTTGTCATGACGATGCTGCAAGACCCCTGTAATCACAATGCTCCATGCCCCTTTTCATCTCAATGCTCCATGAACCCTGTAATCAAAATGCACCATGCCCATCATCATAATGCTTCAGGCTCTTGTCATCACAATGAAATCAAATTTCTCGATGTCCACTGTCATCATAATGCTCCAAACCCTTGTGATCACAATGTTCCTTAACACTTATCATCACAACACCCTATGACGCTCATCATCACAATTATCCATGGTCCTCTCATCACAATGCTCCATGATCTTTGTCATCACAATTCTCAATACACCTGTCATCACAATGCTCCCTGACACTTGTCGTCAGTATGCTCCTTGAACCCTGTAATGACATGGCTCCATGCCTTTTCATCACAATGAACTATGCCCTTTTCATCACAATGCTCCAAGACCCCTGTAATCACAATGCTCCATGCCCTTGTCATCACAAAGCTCTATGACGCATGTCATCAGAATGCTCCATGGCCTCCTCCTCACAATGCTCCATGCACTAGTCATCACAATGCTCCAAGTCCCGTGTAATCACAATGCTCCATGCCCCATTTCATCACAATGCTCCATGAGACATGTCATCACAAGTCTCCATGGTCTTCCCATTACAATGCTCCAGGACCTTTCATCACCATGCTCCATTCCCTTGTCATCACAATGCTCCATGACCCTTCTCATCACAATACTCCATGAACATTTTCAGCCCAGTGCTCCATGAAATTCTCATCACAATGCTCAATGACAAATATCATCAAAATACTCCATGACCACTGTCATCACAACACTCCATGACACATGACAACACAATGACCCGGGACTCTTGTCATCACAATGCTCCATTCCCTACTCATCACAATGCTCCATGACCCCTGTCCTCACAGTACTCCATGAATATTTTCAGCCCAATGATCCATGACCCTTGTCATCACAATCATCCATGCCCTTGTCATCCCAATTCTCCATGACACTTTTAATCACAATGCTCCAAGAACCCTTAATCAAAATGTTCCATGCCCCTATCATCACAAAGCTCCATGACGCATGTCATCAGAATGTTCCATGGCCTTCTCATCAATATGTTCCATGCCCTTGTCTTCACAATGCTCCCAGACCCCTGTAATCACAATGCTCCATGCCTCTTTTCATCTCAATGCTCCATGAACCCTGTCATCACTATGCATCATGCCCATGATCATAATGCTTCCGGCTATTATCAGCACAATAAAATCAAAATTCTCCATGACCTCTGTCATCACAATGCTCCATGACCCCTGTCATCACAATACTCCATGAACATTTTCAGCCCAATGCTCCATGACACTTGTCTGCACAATGATCCATGCCCTTGTCATCCCAATTCCCCATGACCCATGTATTCACAATGCTCCGTGACGCTTCTCATCACAGAGCTCCATGACACCTGTCATCACAATGCTCCAGGCCTTTGTCAGCAAAATGCTACGTGACCTTTTCATTACAATGCTCTATGCGCTTGTCATCACAATACTCCATTACCATTGTCATCACAATCCTCCATGAACCTTAGGATCACATTGCTTCATGCCCTTGACATCACAATGCTCCATGCTCCTTGAAATCAAAATGATCCATGGCCTCTGTCATTGCAATGCTCCAAAACCTTTTGATCACAATGTTCCAAAACACTTGTATCACAACGCTCCATGATGCCTGTCATCAAAATACTCCATGCCCTTTTCATCACAATGTTCCATGAACATTGTCATCACAATTCTCAATACATTTGTCATCACAATGCTCCCTGACACTTGGCGTCAGAATGCTCCTTGAAGCCTGTCACGAAAAGGCTCCATGCCTTTTGCATCACAAAGCCCCATTCCATTTCCTTCACAATGTTCCATGCCATTGTCTTCAAAATACTCCTCAAGCTTGTCATCCGAATGCTCCATGACCCTTGTCATCACGATTCTCCATGCACTTGTCAGCACAATGCTCCCTGACACTTGTCATCACAATGCTCCAAGCCATTGTCATCACAATGCTCCATTACCTTTGTCATCAGAATACTCCATGACACTTGGCATCACAATGCTCCATGCCATTGTCATCACAATGGGCCATTACATATGTCATCACAATGCTCCCTGATAACTCTCTTCACAATACCGCATGACCTGGTTATCACAATGCTCCAAGCCATTGTCATCACAATGCTCCATTACCTTTGTGATCAGAATCCTCCATGACACTTGGCATCACAATGCTCCATGCCATTGTCATCACAATGGGTCCGTACAAATGTCATCACATTGCTCCCTGATACCTCTCTTCACAATAATGTATGACCTAGTCATCACAATGCTCCATGCCCTTGTCATCACAATGCGCCATTCCTACTGTCATCACAATAATCCATGAAACTTATTAGACCAAAGTTCCATGCCCTTGTCATCACAATGCTCCATGCCCTTGTTATCACAAAGTTCCAACACCCCTGTAATCAGAATGCTCCATGCCCCTTTTAGTCAGTATGCTCCATGAGACTTGTCATCACAAGGCTCCATGGTTTTCTCATCACAATGCTCAAGAACCTTGTCATCACAATGCTTCTCGACATTGTCATGAAAATTCTCAATGGCCCTTGTCATCATAATGCTCCAAGCCCTAGTCATCACAATGCTCCATTATGTTTGTCATCACAACCTCCATTACATTTGGCATCACAATGCTCCATGCCATTGTCATCGCAGTGGACCCTGGCATATGTCATCACAATGCTCCCTGACACCTGTCTTCACAATACTCCAGTCCCTTGTCTTCACAGTGCTCCATGCCCTTGTCATCACAATGCACGATGTCCACTGTCATCACAATAATCTATGAAACTTGTCAGACCAATGCTCCATGCCCCTGTCATCACAATGCTCCATGTGCTTGTCATCACAATGCTCCATGACCACTGTCATCACAACACTCCATGACACCTGACAACACAGTGATCCGGGACTCTTGTAATCACAATGCTCCAAGTCCCCTGTAATCAGAGTGATCCATGACCCGTGTCATCACAATAATCCATGAACGTTATCAGCCCAATGCTCCATGACACTTGTCATCACAATAATCCATGCCCTTGTCATCCCAATGCTCCATGACCCCTGTATTCACAATGTTCCGTGATGCTTTTCATCACAGTGCTCCATGACACCTGTCATCAAAATGCTCCATGCCTTTGTCAGCAAAATGCTACATGACCTTGTCATCACAGTGCTTCACGACCTTGTCATGAAAATTTTCAATGGCCCTTGTCATCATAATGCTCCAAGCCCTAGTCATCACAATGCTCCATTATATTTGTCATCACAATCCTCCATTACATTTGGCGTCACAATGCTCCATGCCATTGTCATCGCAATGGACCATGACATATGTCATCACAATGCTCCCTGACACCTGTCTTCACAATACTCCATGACCTTCTCATCACAATGATCCATGCCCTTGTCCTCACAATGCACCATGCCCACTGTCATCACAATAATCTATGAAACTTGTCAGACCAATTCTCCATGCCCCTGTCATCACAATGCTCCATGCCCTAGTACTCACAATGCTCCATGACCCCTTTCATCACAATGCTCCATGAACCCAGTCATCACAATGCTTCATAACGCTTGTCATCACAATGGTCCCTGCCCGCGTCATCACAAGGCTCTGTGACCTTTGTAACCACAATGCTCCATGAACTTTTCATCACAATTCTCTATGACCCTTGTCATCACAATGCTCCATGTCTTTGTCAGAACAATGCTCCATGACCATTGTCATCAAGATGTGCCCCGGGCAGTTCATCACAACGGTCCACAACTTTTTCATTGCAATGCTCCATAAACATTGTAATCACAATGCTCCATGCACTTCTCATTAAAATGCTCTCTCACCAGTGATATCACAGTGTTCCATCACTAGTCATCACAATACACCCTCACCCCTGTAATCACAATGTTCCATGACCCTGTCATCACACTGCAACATCCGCTTATCATCACAAAGTTCCATGACCCCTGACATCACAATGTTCCATAACCCCTGTCATCAAAATGCTCCATGACCCTTTTCATCCCAAAGCTCCAAGACCACTGACATCACAATGTTCTATAACCCCTGCCATAAAAATGTTCCATTACACTTTTCATCAATTTGCTGCATGACACGGTCATCAAAATGCTCCCTTCCCTTCTCATCACAATGCACCATGCCCTTGTCATCAAAATGCTCCATGACTTGTCATCACAATGCTCCATGACCCTTGGCATCACAATGCTCCATGTCATTGTCATCACAATGCTCCATGAACCCTCTCATTACACTGCTCAATGCCCTTGTCATCACAAAGCTCCATGACACTTGTCATCACAATGCTCGATGCACTTCTCATCACAATGCTCCATGCCCTTGTCATTACAATCCCTCATGACCCATGTATCATAGTGTTCCGTACCCTTCTCATCACAATGCTCCATGCCCACATTCATCACAATAATCCATGAAACATTTCAGACCTATTTTCCATGCCATTCTCATCACAATGCTCCATTACCTCTGTCATAACAATGCACCATGACTCCTGCCACCACAATGTTCCACGGCCTAGTAATCACAAGGCTCCATGACACTTGTCATCACAATGCTGAAGGCCCCTGTAATCACAATGCTCCATGCCCTTGTCATCACAATGCTCCATGACGCATGTCATCAGAATGTTCCATGGACTTCTCATCACAGTGCTCCATGACCTTGTCATCACAATGCTCCAAGACCCCTGTAAAAACAATGCTCCATGCCCCTTTTCATCTCAATGCTCCATGAACCCTGTCATCAGAATGCACCATGCCCATCATCATAATGCTTCATGCTATTGTCATCACAATGAAATCAAAATGCTCCATGACCTCTGTCATAACAATGCTCAAAACCCTTGTGATCACAATATTCCATAACACTTGTCATCACAATGACCCATGACGCTCGTCATCACAGTTATCCATGGTCTTCTCATCAGAATGTTCCATGACCTTTGTCATCACAATGCTTAATACACTTGTCTTCAAAATTCTCCCTGACACTTGTTTTATGTAAGCTCCTTTAAGCCTGTCATGACAAGGCTCCATGCCTTTTTCATCACAATGATCCATGCCCTTTTCTTCATAGTGCTTCAAGAACACTGTAATCACAATGCTCCATGCCCTTGTCATCACAAAGCTCAATGACACATGTCATCAGAATGCTCCTTGGCCTTCTGCTCACAATGCTCCATGCCCTTGTCATCACAATGTGGCAAGACCCCTGTAATCACAATGCTCCATGCCCTTTTTCATCAGTATGCTCCATGAGACTTGTCATCACAAAGCCTCATGTTTCTCTCATCACAATGCTCCAGGATCTTGTCATCACAATGCTTCACGACCTTGTCATGAAAATTCTCAATGGCCCTTGTCATCATAATGCTCTAAGCCCTAGTCATCACAATGCTCCATTATATAGTCGTCATCACAAACCTCCATTACATTTGGCATCACATAACTCCCTGCCAATGTCATCGAAATGGACCATGACATATGTCATCACAATGCTCGCTGACACCTGTCTTCACAGTACTCCATGAGCTTCTCTTCACAATGCTCCATGCCATTGTCATCACCATGCACTATGTCCACTGTCATCACAATAATCTATGAAACTTCTCAGACCAATGCTCCATGCCCCGGTCATAACAATGCTCCATATCCCTGTCATCACAATGCTCCATGCCCTTGTCATCACAATGCTCTATGATTTTTCATCACAAAACTCCTTGACCCATGACCCATGTATCACAGTGTTCCGTGCCCTTGTCATCACAATGCACCATGCCACTCTCATCACAATACTCCATGAAATATTACAGACCAATGTTCCATGCCCTTCTCATCAAAATGCTCCATTACCCCTGTCATAACAATGCTCCATGACCCTTGCCATCAAAATGTTACACGGCCTTGTCATCACAAGGCTCCATGAAACTTGTCATCACAATGCCCCATGACGCTCGTCATCACAACTATCCATGGACTTCTCATCACAATGTTCCATGATCTTTGTCATCACAATGCTCAAAACACTTGTCATCACAATGCTCCATGACAGTTGTCGTCAGTATGCGCCTTGAACCATGTCATTACAAGGCTCCATGCATTTTTCATCAGAATAATCCATGCCCTTTTCATCACAATGCTCCAAGATCCCTTTAATCACAATGCTTCGTACCCTTCTCATCACAAAGCTCCATGATGCATGTCATCAGAATGCTCCATGGACTTCTCATCACCATGATTCATGCCCTTGTCATCACAATGCTCCAAGACCCCTGTAATCACAATGGTCCATGCCCCTTTTCAACAGAATGCTCCATGAGACTTCTCATCAAATGTCTCCATGGTCTTCTCATCACAATGCTCCAGGACTTTGTCATCACCATGCTCCATTCCTTTGTCATCGCAATGCACCATGACCAATATCATCACAATTCTCCATGACCACTGTCATCACAACAATCTATGACACCTGACAACACAATGATCCGAGACTCTTGTCATCACAATGCTCCATTCCCTAGTCATCACAATGCTCCTGGACACTTGTCATCACAATGATCCATGCCCTTGTCATCACAATGCTCCATAACCCCTGTATACACAATGCTCTCTGACGCTTGTCATCACAGTGCTCCATGACACCTGTCATCAAAATGCTCCATGCCTTTGTCAACAAAATGCTACATGACCTTGTCATTACAATGCTCTATGTGCTTGTCATCACAATACTCCATTTCCATTGTCATCACAATCCTCCATGAACCTTGGGATCACATTGCTTCATGCCCTTGTCATCACAATGCTCCATGCTCCTTGAAATCAAAATGATCCATGACCTCTGTCATCACAAAGCTCCAAACTCTTGTGATAACAAAGTTCCATAACACTAGTCATCACAACGCTCCATGATGCCTGTCATCACAATACTCCATGCACTTTTCATCACAATGCTCCATGACCTTTGTCATCACAATGCTCAATACACTTGTCATCACAATGCTCCCTGACACTTGTCATCAGAATGCTCCTTGAACCCTGTCACGAAAAGGCTCCATGCCTTTTCATCACAATGCCCCATGCCGTTTACATCACAATGCTCCATTGCATTGTCATCAGAATACTCCACAAGCTTGTCATCAGAATGCTCCATGACACTTGTCATCACAAATCTCCATGCACTTGTCAGCACAATGCTCCCTGACCCTTGTCATCACAATGCTCCAAGCCATTGTCATCACAGTGCTCCATTACCTTTGTCATCAGAATCCTCCATGACACTTGGCATCACAATGCTCCATGCCATTGTCATCACAATGAGCCATTACATATGTCATCACAATGCTCCCTGACACCTGTCTTCACAATACTGCATGACCTGGTCATCACAATGCTCCATGCCCTTGTCATCACAATGTGCCATTCCAACTCTCATCGCAATAATTCATGAAACATATTAGACCAGTGTTCCATGCCCTTGTGATCACAATGCTCCATGCCCTTGTTGTCACAATTCTCCATGACCCCTGTCATCACAATGCTCCGTGACTCCAGTCATCACAATGCTTCATGACCTTTGTCATCACAATGGTCCATGCCCTCGTCATCAACAGTCTCTGTGACCATTTTAACCACAATGCTTCATGAACTTTTCATCTCAATGCTCTTTGACCCTTGTCATCAAAATGCTCTATGCCTTTCTCAGCACAATGCGCCATGACCCTTGTCATCACAATGCTCCAGGCGCTTGTCAGCACAATGCTCCATGACACATGTCATCACAATGCACCATACGCTTGTCATCACAGTGCTCCACCATCTTGTCATCACAGTGCTCCATAAAGCTTGTCATCACAATGCTCCATGCACTTCTCATCAAAATGCTCTCTCACCACTGATATCACAATGCTACATCACTATTTGTCACAATACTCCCTCACCCCTGTCATCACAATGTTCCATGACTCCTGTCATCACAATGCTACATGCACTTATCATCACAATGTTCGATGACCCATGAAATCACAATGTTACATAACACCTGTCATCAAAATGATCCAGGACCCTTTTCATCAAAATGCTCCATGACCCCTGACATCACAATGTTCCATAACACCTATCATCAAAATGTTCCATGACACTTTTCATTAAATTGCTCCATGACCCTGTCATCACAATGATCCCTGCCCTTCTCATCAAAATGCCCAGCGCCCTTGCCATCAAAATGCTCCATGACCTTTGTCGTCACAAATATCCATGACCCTTGGCATCACAATGTTCCATGTCATTGTCATCACACTGCTCCATGAACGCTCTCATCACATTGCTCCATGCACTTGTCTTCATAAAGCTCCATGACACATGTCATCAGAATGATCCATGGCCTTCTCATCACAATTCTCCATGCCCTTACAATCACAATGCTCCATTAAACCTGTCATAACTATGCTCCATGAACCCTGCCATCACGATGTTCCATGGTCTTGTCATCACAAGGCTCCATGACCCTTCTCAACACAATGTTCCAAGACCCCTGTAATCACAATGAACTATGCCCCTTTTCATCTCAATGATCCATGAACCCTGTCATCACAATGGACGATGCCCATCATCATGCTTCATGCTATTGTCATCACAATGAAATCAAAATGCTCCATGACCTCTGTCATAACAATGTTCCAAACCCTTGTGATCACAGTATTCCATAACACTTGTCATCACAATTCCACATGACGCTCGTCATCACAATTATCCATGGTTTCTCATCACAATGCTCCATGACTTTTGTCATCACAATCCTCAATACACTTGTCATCAAAATGCTCCCTGACACTTGTTGTCTGTATGCTCCTTGAACCCTGTCATGACAAGCCTCCATGCATTTTTCATCACAATGATCCATGCCCTTTTCATCACATTGCTCCAAGACCCCTGTAATCACAATGCTCCATGCCCTTGTCATCACAAATCTCAATGACACATGTCATCAGAATGCTCCTTGGCCTTCTGCTCACAATGATCCATGCCCTTGTCATCAAAATGTGCAAAGACCCCTGTAATCACAATGCTCCGTGCCCGTTTTCATTAGTATGCTCCATGAGACTTGTCATCACAAGGCTCCATGTTTTTCTCATCACAATGCTCCAGGACATTGTCATCACAATGCATCACGACGTTGTCATGAAAATTCTCAATGGCCCTTGTCATCATAATACTCCAAGCCCTAGTCATCACAATGCTCCATTATATTTGTCATCACAATCCTCCATTACATTTGGCATCACAATACTCCCTGCTATTGTCATCGCAATTGACCATGACCTATGTTATCACAATGCTCCCTGGCACCTGTCTTCAAAATACTCCATAACCTTCTCTTCACAATGATCCATGCCCTTGTCATCACAATGTACTATGTCCACTGTCATCACAATAATCTATGAAAATTGTCAGACCAATGCTCCATGCCCCTGTCATAACAATGCTCCATGCCCCTGTCATCACAATGCTCCATGCCCTTGTCATCACAGTGCTCCATGACCCCACTCATCACAATGATTCATAACGTTTGTCATCACAATGGTCCATGCCCGCGTCATCACAAGGCTCTGTGACCTTTGTAACCACAATGCTCCATGAACTTTTCATCACAATTCTCTGTGACCCTTGTCATCACATTGCTACGTCTTTGTGAGAACAATGCTCCATGACCATTGTCATCACAATGTGCCACACACATTTCATCACAACGGTCCACAACCTTGTCATTGCAATGCTCCATAAATCTTTTAATCACAATGCTCCATGCCCTTGTCATCACAAAGCTCAATGACGCATGCCATCATGATTCTCCTTTGTCTTCTACTCACTATGCTCGATGCTCTTGTCATTACAATGTTCCAAGACCCCTGTCATGACAAGGCTCCATGCCTTTTTAATCACAATGATCCATGCCCTTTTCATCACAATGCTCCAAGACCCATGTAATCACAATGCTCCATGCCCTTGTCATCACAAAGCTCAATGACGCATGCCATCAGAATGCGCCTTGGTCTTCTCACAATGCTCCATGCCCTTGTCATCACAATGTTCCAAGACCCTTTTCATCAGTATGCTCCATGAGACTTGTCATCACAAGGCTCCATGGTTTTGTCATCACAATTCTCCAGGACATTGTCATCACAATGCTTCACGACCTTGTCATGAAAATTTTAAATGGCCCTTGTCATCATAATGCTCCAAGCCCTAATCATCACAATGCTCTATTATATTTGTCTTCACAGTTCTCCATTACATTTGACATCACAATGCTCCATGCCATTTTCATCGCAATGGCCCATGACATATGTCATCAGAATGCTCCCTGACACTTGTCTTCACAATACTCCATCACCTTATCATCACAATCCTCCATGCCCTTGTCATCACAATGCAGAATGCCCACTCTCATCACAATAATCTATGAAACTTCTCAGACCAATGCTCCATGCCCGTGTCATCACAGTGCTCCATGCCTCCATTCATCACAATGCTTCATGACCTTTTTCATCACAATGGTCCATGCCCTCGTCATCAGCAGTCTCTGTGACATATTTAACCACAATGCTCCATGAAATTTTCATCACAATGCTCTTTGACCCTTTTCATCACAATGTTCTATGCCTTTCTCAGCACAATGCTCCATGATCCTCGTCATCACAATGCTCCATGCGCTTGTCAGCACAATGCTCCATGACCCATGTCATCACAATGCACCCTGCACTTTTCATCACAGTGCTCCACAATCTTGTCACCACAATGCTCCATAAAACTTGTCATCACAATTCTCCATGCACTTCTCATCAAAATGCTCTCTCAACACTGATATCACAATGTTACATCACTATTCATCACAATACTCCCTCACCCCTGTCATCACAATATTCCATGACTTCTTTCTTTGCAATGCTACATGCACATATCATCACAAAGTTCGATGACCCCTGACATCACAATGTTCCATAACCCCTGTCATCAAAATGCTCCATAACAATTTTCCTCAAAATGCTCAATGACCCCTGACATCACAATGTTCCATAACACCTGTCATCAAAATATTCCATGACCCTTTTCATCAAACTGCTCTATAACACTGTCATCCCAATACTCCCTGCCCTTCTCATCACAATGAACCACGCCCTTGTCATCAAAAGGCTCCATGACCTTTGTCATCACAAGGATCCATGACCCTTGGCATCTCAATGCTCCATGCCATTGTCATCACAATGCTCCATGAACCCTCTAATCACAATGCGCCATGCACATTTGCATCTCAATGCTCCATGAACCCTGTCATCAAAATGCACCATGCCCATCATCATAATGTTTCAGGCTACTGTCATCACAATGAAATCAAAATATTTGATGATCTATCTCATCACAATGCTCCAAATCCTTGTGATCACAATGTTCCATAACACTTATCATCACAATGTCCCATGACGCTCATCATCACAATTATCCATGGTCTTCTCATCACAGTGCTCCATGACCTTTGTCATCACAGTGCTCTATACACTTGTCATCACAATGCTCCGTGACACTTGTCATCAGTATGCTCCTGGAACCCTGTCATGACAAAGCTCCATGCCATTTTCATAACAATGATCCATGCCAATTTCATCACAATGCTCCAAGACACCGGTAATCACAATGCTCCATGCCCTTGTCATCACAATGCCCCAAGACCCCTGTAATCACAATACTCCATGCCCCTTTTCATCAGAATGCTCCATGAAACATGTTATTACAAGGCTCAATGGTCTTCTCATCACAATTCTCCAGGAACTTTTCATCACAGTGCTCCATTCCCTTGTCATCACAATGCTCCATGACAACTGTCCTCACAATAGTTCCTGAATATTTTCAGTCCATTTCTCCAGGAACTTCTCATCACAATGCTTCATGATCCCTATCATCACAATGCTCCATGACCACTCTCATTACAACGCTCCATGACCCCTGACAACACAGTGATCCGGGACTCTTGTCATCACAGTGCTAAATTCCCTAGTCATCACAATGCTCCATGAATATTTTCAGCCCAATTCTCCATGACACTTGTCATCACAATGATCCATGCCCTTGCCATCCCAATGCTCCATGACCCCTGTAATCACAATGATCCGTGATGCTTCTCATCACAATTCTCTATGACCCTTATCATCACAATGCTCCATGCCTGTGTCAGCAATATGCTACATGACCTTGTCATCACAATGCTCCATTTGCTTGTCATCACAATACTCCCTTACCATTGTCATCACAATCCTCCATGAACCTTGGGATCACATTGCTTCATGCCCTTGTCATCCCAATGCTCCATGCTCCTTGAAAACAAAATGAACCATGACTTCTATCATCACAATTCTCCAAACCCTTGTGATCACAATGTTCCATAACACTTGTCATCACAACGCTCAATGATGCCTGTCATCACAATACTCCATGTCCTTTTCGTCAAAATGCTCCATGATCTTTTTCATCACAATTCTCCAAACCATTGTGATCACAATGTTCCATAACACTTGTCATCACAACGCTCCATGATGCCTGGCATCACAATATTCCATGTCCTTTTTGTCAAAATGCTCCATGACCCTTGTCATCACAATTCTCAATACACTTGTCATCACAATGTTCGCTGACACTTGTCGTCAGAATGCTCCTTGAAACCTGTCATGAAATGGCTTCATGCCTTTTTCATCACAATGCTCCATGCCCTTTTCATCACAATGCACCATGCCCACTGTCATCACAATAATCCATGAAACATGTCAGGCCAATGCTCCATGCCCCTGTCATCACAATGATCATTGCCTTTTCATCACAATGCTCTATGAACCCTGTCATCACAATGCTCTGTGACTCCAGTCATCACAATGCTTCATGACCTTTGTCATCACAATGGTCCATGCCCTCGTCATCACAAGGCTCTGTGACCTTTGTCACCAAAATGCTCCATGAAATTTTCATCACAATGCTCGTTGACCCTTCTCATCACAATGCTCCATGCCTTTGTCAGCACAGGGCTCCATGACCCATGTCATCACATTGCGCCATGTGTTGTCATAACAATGCTCCACAATCTTGTCATCACAATGCTCCATAAAATTGTCATCACAATGCTCCATGCACTTCTTATCAAAATACTCTCTCACGAATGATATCAAAATGTTCCCTCACTAGTCATCACAATACACCCACTCCCCTGTCATCACAATGGTCCACAACACCGTCATGAAAATGTTCCATGACTCCTGACATCACAATGTTCCATAACCCCTGTAATCATAATGTTCCATGACACTTTTCATCAAATTGCTCCATGACCCTGTCATCACAATGCTCCCTTCCCTTCACAAGAGAATTCACCACACCCTTGTCATCAAAATGCTCCATGACCTTTGTCATCACAAAACTCCATGACCCTTGGCATCACAATGCTCCAAAAACCTCTCATCACATCGTTCCAAGCCCTTGTCATCACAGTATCCATGATGCTTTTCATCACAATGCTCGATGCCATTCTTCTCACAATGCTCCATGCGCTTGTTATTACAATCCTGCATAAACCATGTATCACAGTGTTCCGTGCCCTTGTTATCACAATGCTCCTTGCCCCCTCTCATCACAATAATCCATGAAACATCTCAGACCAATGTTCCATGCCCTTTTCATCACAATGATCCAAGACTCCTCTAATCATAATGCTCCATGCCCCTTTTCATCTCAATGCTCCATGAACGCTGTCATCACAGTGCACCAATGCGCATCATCATAATGCTTCATGCTAGTGTCATCACAATGAAATCAAAATGCTCTATGACCTCTGTCATCACAATGCTCCAAATCCTTGTGATCACAATATTCCATAACACTTATCATCACAGCTCCCCATAACGCTCGTCATCACAATTATCCATGGTCTTCTAATCACAATGCTCCATGACATTTGTCATCACAATGCTCAATACCCTTGTCATCACAATGGTCCCTGACACTTGTCATCAGTATGCTCCTTGAAGCCTGTGATGACAAGGCTCCATGCCTTTTTCATCACAATGTTACATGCCCTTTTCCTCACAGTGCTCCAAGACCACTGTAATCACAATGCTCCATGCCCTTGTCATCACAAAGCTCCATGATGCATGTCATCAGAACGCTCCATGACATTCTCATCCCAATGTTCAATGCCCTTGTCATCACAATGCTCCAAGACCCCTGTAATCACAATGCTCCATGAGCCTTTTCATCAGAATGCTCCATGAGACTTGTCATCACATGGCTCCATGGTCTTCTCATCACAGTGCTCCAGTACCTTGTCATCACAATGCTCCTTGACCCCTGTCATCACAATAATCCATGAACATTTTCAGCCCAATGCTCCATGACGTTCTCATCACAATGCTCCATGACCTCTGTCATAACAATGCTCCATGACCACTGTCATGACAACGCTCCATGAACCCTGACAACACAATGATCCGGGACGCTTGTTATCAAAATGCTCCATGCCCTTGTCATCCCAATTCTCCATGAACCCTTTAATCACAATGCTCCATGACGCTTGTCATCACAGTGCTCCATGAACCTTGTCATCACAATGCCTTTGTCAGCAAAATGATACATAATCTTGTCATCACAATGCTCCATGTGCTTGTCATCACAATCCTCCATGACCCTTGGGATCATATTGCTTTATGCCCTTGTCATCTCTATCTTGCCTTTCTGGTTTTTACAGATTTTCGGATGCCCTTTTTGACTGGTGGGAAGCGACAATTCTTTGTAGTGTGGATTTACATTGTGCGCTTGCTTGATTGGCCAAAAAGGGCCTATGCCTTTTCTCCTGAATATATTCAGGAGAAAAGTCATATGCTGTTTTTGGCCAAGTGCATCATTCTCGAAGTTGTGATGCCTTTCCTGTGCTTTAAAGGCGATTCCAATTTACCTCTTGAAATATGTTTTGTGCAATTCTGCCTCATTTTCAAGTCTGCTTTGTTGCCTTCCCTCAACAGATTTTTGGAAGAGAGTAGTCCTTTATAACTCTGCAGGTTTTTGATTTGCTTTGCCCCTGAGCTCCAATTTTCAAATACCATTATTGGGAGCTGACCGCAAATCCACAATTTTGCTTCAGGAACTATACTGGTTCCAGGGGTGGCTATACTGGTTCCCTGTGGGTGGCTGAGGCTTTGGATAATTCTTCTTCCTAATGGGAATTTAGAGTGACATGTGTCCGTCCAAATGCCTACATCTACTCTCTGATTGGTTCTCCCTCTTCCCTTTCATCCTCTGCACAATTAGCAAACTGTGCGAACCAGGAGGTTATAGGGGATGACTCACCTAAGTTGGGAGATTGATAGTAAAGTAGTTGGAATGCCAAACTGTAGCACAAGGAGAGGAAAAAGTAGGAGACTTTCAGAAACCTTTCGCCATCACAGGGTGTCCATTCTCTAGGTTTCCCATACATGTTATAACTGTAGTGATATTCCCTTCTACCTGGAAATTTGGGACCCATGGAATGGTGGCATGCATTACTACTTTAAAGGGTCTGCATTTTCTCTCCCAATCTCACCAGTCCTCTCAGTCCCAAGTGTCCAGCCTTATGTCTCATCCAGCTGTCTTTGCAGATAGGGTCATTCTAGGTTTCATCAGAACCCCTGAAGGAATTGTGTAAGAATTTCGCTGTTTTTTGTTTTGTTTTTGAAATTCATTTTTATAATGGGGTTGAGCTGATTTTCACTGACGTGTTTATGCCGGTCTAGACACACTTGATTCCCTTACAGAGGCATATCAGTACATAGGTTTTAAGATTCTCACTAGTCAGATATATTCCTCTGTGTGGAATAGGGGGTTTGAGTCCCGTTCACTGAGGAAGGTGTAGGTCTTGTCTATTCTGTATTTGGTTTATGGAATGGTACCTGTGCTAATATCAAACTCTGGTTTTATGCATCACCCCACCTCTCCTTTCCCCTTAAGGAGGCATAAGAGTGTTTTCTAAATGTGAGACGCTGCTCTCTTTCCTAATTCAGTTCATGTGTTGTGATGTTGACATTCCCTATCTAAGTGATATCTTATGATAAGATTCTTTTTCTGTGTGACTAATTTCCCTTAGAATCATCATACCTAAATCCTCTCATTATGCTGCTACTGGCCTTATGACATTGATTTCACGTCTGAGTGATATTCCGTTGTACAAAATTACCACAAGTTCTTTATGCATTTCTCTTTTTCCTGGGATACTTTAGGTGTACCGAAGTTGAAGTTCTTGTATGCAGAGCAGCCCTAAACTTTGGGGTGCCTGTGTCTTGTTGATATTTAGTCTTCCCAAGTTATATGTTCATGAGTTGAAGTCCCCTTTGCTCGGGGGCTTTGTATTTTAGATGTTTTAGGAAACAGCATACACTTCTTCAGTTTAGCTCTTGGATATTTATACCCCACCCATCAGCGTGACTAGTCTCCCTGTTTTCCATGGCCTCTCCTGCATTTTTGATTTGTACACATTTTTTTGGATGGCCTTTCTGAGCAGTGGAAATTGAGACTTCTTTATTGTGCGGATTTGCATTTCCCTCTTGCTTGGTTGGCCAAGAACTCTGTATGTGTTTTTTTCCTGAAGATATTCACGAAAAAAACGCATACACCCTTTTGCCCAACTGCATCATTTTAGAAATTCTGCTGCTTTTCATATGCTTTAAATGTGAGTACAATCTACCTTTTGAAATCTGTTTCCTGCAATTCTGCCTGTCATTCAGAACCTCTTCGTTGCCTTACCTGAATATATTTTTGGACGTTGGTTATCATTTATATCTTTGCAGGTCTTTGAATTGTCTGCTCCTGAGCTCCATTTTGCAACTCGCTTTTTTTGTGAGCTGACCGCCAAACCATTGGATTGCTTCTGGCCCTATTCTGGTTCTGAGGAGGCAGGCTGAGCCTTTGGTTAATTCTTCTTCTTAATGGGAAATTAGAGTGACATGTGCCTGTCAAAACTACTACAGCTAATCTCTCATTGGTTCCTCCTCTTCCCATTTATCCTCTGAAAATTTGCAAACTGTGTGAAACAGGAGGTTAAAGGTGCTGATTCTCCAAGTCGGGAGATTGTTAGTAATGTGGCTGGAATGGCGAACCCCAGCACCAGGAGATCAAAAATGAGGTGCATTTTAGACACCTCTCCTGAGCACACGGTGTACATTCATCTCGGTTTACCAGGCATGTGTTCAAAGTCAGAAGATTCCCTTGAAACTGCAGACTTGTGACCCATTGAATGGGTACTAGGCAGTATTACTTTAAAAGGTCTGCATTTCCTCACCCAGCCTCTCTAACATCTCTTAGCGTGCATAGCTTCCAGCCTTATATATCATCCTGCTGTGGGTCTACATGTGTTCAATCCATGTTATATCGTAGCCCTTCAACAAAAGTTGTAAGAATTTTTGTCTCTCACTGTTTTTATAAATATATTTAACTTTATTTTTATATTGGTTACAGCTGATTTTCAAAGCTCTGTTTTTTGCTGCTGTACATCCACTTGATTCATGTACTGTGAGACAACAATAAATTCTTTCTCAGATGCTTACGAGTCATATGTATTATTGTCCAGTGACTTGAGTGGACTGAGTGCAGTTCTTTGAGGTACCGTGTACGCCTTGCCAGTTATTCAATTCGGTACTTGGAATGGTATCTTTGCTAATTTCAACCTCCTGGATAATACCTCACCATTCCCCACCTTTCCCATTTAGCAGCCTTATGTCTATTTTCTACATATTTGACTATGTTTCTGTTTTGTAGTTTATTTCATGTGTAGCCATTTTTGATTCCACCTTTAAGTGACATCTTATGATATGTGTCTTTTTCTTTCTGACATATGTCACTTAGAATGATCGTATGTAACTCCTCCAGAGTTGTTCCAACTGGCCTTATTTCATTGATTTTGGGATGAGTAATATTCCACTCTACATAAGTACCCCATCTCTTTTATCCATTTTATCCTTCCAGGGACATTTAGGTTATATCCAAGTGGAGGCCCTTTTTAACAGAGAGGTGGTAAACGTTGGGGTGCCTGTTTTCTGTCATTTTTTTTGTTTTTCCCAAGGTATACGCCCATGAGTGCAAGTGACCTATGCTCTGTAGCTCAGTTTTCAGATGTTTTAGCAAACACAATACACTTCTCCAGAGTGGCCGTTGGCAAATTACATTTCCACTATCAGCCTCACAGGGCTCCCTTTTCTCCTCACCCTGTCCTGCATTTCTCGTGTTTACACTTTATGTGGATGACCCTTCTGACTGATGTGAAGTGATACATTTTGTAGTATTGATTTCCAGTGCCCACCTGTTTGGTTGGATAAAAAGTGTGAATGGCCTTTACTTGAATATATTCAGAAAAAAATGCATACGCCATTTTGGGCCAACTGCATCATTGGTGATGTTCAGACCCTTTTCTTGTGCTTTAATGGGGAGACCTTTCTTCCTCTTCAAATCTGATTCCTGCCACTCTCCCTTGCTTACAAGTCCTTTTCTGTGACTTATCTCAAGACGTTTTTCAACAATAGATATTTTCAACTCTGCAGTTTCATGAATTTTAGTGCCCCTGAGTTCCATTTTTCAACTTGTGTTTTTGGAAACTGGACACAAAACAGCAGGATTTCCTCTAGCCCTATTCTCTTTCTGTGGGCAACTCTAGCCTTTGATGAATTTGTCTTCCAGATTGGAAATTAGAGTGGCATGTGCCTGTCCGAAGACCTAAGACTTGTCTCTAAATTTTTCTCATCCTTCCGCTTCATCCTCTGGACAAATTCCAAACTGTGTGCAACAGGATGTTGACGGTGCTGACATCCCCAAGTGAGGAGATTGTTAGGAAAGATGCTGGAGGGGTGAACCCGAGCACCAGGCAATGAGGAGATGAGGTGCCTTTTCCAAACTCTTTCCGATCAAATGGTGTACCATCCTCTAGGTGTGACAGGCATGTTTTAGCTGCAGGAAGGATCCCGTGCATGGAAGGAGAACACCAGGGATTTTTCCAAATCAGTGCGTCCCCGAACCCCAAACTGGGGAATTTTTAAGCTACGGCTACACGTATGTCCATTAAGGGCCTTGGGAAATAGGCAGAGCCCAAACTTTAGATGATTGAAATCTTCAGGTTCAGAAGCGCTCACCATCGGCCTTGCTTAGGTTACATTTTATCTGTCATTGATAGATGATGTCAATAAAAATATCGATTCTTTTTCAGATTATTTCCCCTTATAGGTTATTGCAAAATATTCAGTGTAGTTCCCTGTGCTATACAGTAGTTCCTTGTTGATGATCTATTTTATACATAGCAGTGTGTATGTGTTAATCCCAAACTGTTAATTTATCCCTTCTCCTACCTTTCCCCTTTGGTAATAATAAATTATAAGATTTTATACTTCTCAGAAATGGGGGAGCTGAAAGAGAGGTATCCTTTTCAATGGAAAAGCATTCAAAACAAGATTGAAACTTCAGCCAAGAGTATTCGATGTACATCCATGGAAATAAATCACTTCATTTCTCTAATGTTGACCTGACAAATAAGACAGACGTCTTCACTGAACTTGCTTATAGTAAAGTGATGGAAATATCAAATGTAAGTCTTAGAAAAATCTTATTTTACCCGAGCATTATACACTGCTCTATGTTAACTACAGTTTGGCTCACACATCTGTTCAATGAAGTTACAAAGTTCTCAATTTCTGTTACTGATCCTCCAGAGGGGACCCAAACAGGATTCACCATGCCCAGTGTCATTGGAGCCAACAGATCAAGACTGAGTTTAGTTCAGAAGCAAAGGAAACATTATTTTGAAAACCGAATGGAGAGGTGAGAGTGTGCACTCCCCCAAGGGCTGTGGGCTGGGATGCTGAGTAGTGATCCCGGCAGCGTCAGTGGGAGTTAGGGGATGGAGCTCTCGAGGGCTGTGTTGGCTGCAGCTCAGGCTCTATGCCGTGCAGTCTGCATGGGACTCCGCTAGCTGAGGTGTCGACCCAGCCATTCTGCACTAGGAAGTCGGGTCTGAAGTGCCGGGTGTGGAACCTCTGCATGCGGAACCCTAGGAGCATGTGAAATTAGACAAAGCACAAAGGAAAAACCGGTTAGACTTTATTTTATTGCCCAGATTCTCTTTTTATCTCCCAGGAATTTTTAATGAACGTTGCCAGAGACGAACACCTCCTCTGCTTTTTGTTCCGTTCCTCATTCTTGGGGTGTTGAGTGTGCAGACCCCTATTTTGTAACTGCTTCATGCTGTGGTGACAGCCCTGATACCTGGGGGGAGGGGCAAAACGTCTCCCCACCAGCCTCCAGGTGAGGTTGATTGTCCCAAAGCCTCCTGCCTCACTTCTCGTCCGCCTGAGCACCAGCATTGGAAGTGTTATAGATTCTAATGACCTTTAAGGGTCCAGGAAAGAGATGCGCAGAGATGCTGTGGTGGCAGGTTTCACCCCACCCCACAATTGTTCGGTGACATTAGGCTGACGTTTTTTGCCAGCCTAGATGCTCTGACCAGTAGTCTGTGCTTTCTTTAATTAGGTCCCTGAATTAATGTACAAAGAGCACCATGTGTCAGAACCCTGCCCGTGCAACTCCCAGACAGTCCAGGGTCAGTGGTGATCCAGGACCATGACGTCCACTGAGGCAACGGCCTTTAGAAGTAGCCAGCAGTCCTGCCGGTCATATTGGCCACCATCACCATGGTGTCTGTAGGGTTTTCTATGGTGAAAGCGTGATATACGTTTCCCCCGCCAAGCTTATTAGCTCCCCTCTGGAGGCAGTAAGTCCTGCAAGCAGTAGTCTGCTCTTACGGGGCACAGTCTTGTTGTTTTCTGAGAGAAACTCCAGGTCAAGTGATGGTCACACGAGTCATCTTGGGGGCCTGTTGCCCCCATTTGTCTCTCTGGAAGTTGGAGTTGGAGGGCCTCCTCACTCAAGGTCAGTGTGTCCACAGAGCGACCCCTGCAACTTCAGGACATGATGTGTGGTTAGGATCACCACGTGGGTTCCTATTCCCTTAGGAGGGAGCTGGCCTTTTGGGCTGCTGATTTCCAGCTTTTTAGATACCCCAGTATCCTGGCCTGATGAGTCGGTGGGCAAAGCCCTTGGTGACCATAGTTTATCATACCTGAAGGGCATTCTTGTGTTGCTCCATTTCAAGTGGTCCCAGTTTCTGCACTAAGGCTCCAAGGGCGATTAACCTTTGACCGTGTATGTAAAGGTCAAAGGGTTTAGCTAAATTAGCGAGTTCCTGGGCAAGGGTCTGAATTGACTGCTCTTTCCATTCTTGAAAGGCTGTTTCTGGATTCTATACAAAAGGATCATCATCTTTTCGTGTCAGTGTTTCATGTAGAGGCCCAGCTATTAGACTGTAGTTAGGGATCCAGATGCAGAAAACCTTGGCCTCCCCAGGAACCCCTAAGCTGTCTTCTAGTTTTAGAAGAGGTAAGGCTGCAAATGGCTTCTTCCCTATCCTGGGATGCGTTTCTCCAAATATCTGTGAGAATGAAGCCCAGGCAAGTCACCTGAGCCTGTTGTATTTGAGCCTTTTTCTTGGACACCTTCTATCCTTTCTTGGCTAGGTAGTTCCGAGGCGTCTTTAGTAGGCCTGGCAATCAGAATGTCATCTGCATATTGAAGGAGGGTTCCCTTTTACAGAGGTAGAACGTTTAGGTCTTTAGAGGACATTTCCCCAATGATGGTGTGGGGATTTTTGAACCATTGGGGCAGGACGGCCCAGCATTATTGCTTGTGTTGCATGTTGTGTCCTTCCACACACAAGCCAAAAATTCTTGTGACTCTGAGATGAATGGAATACAGAAGAAGGCATCATTGAAGTGTAATACAGAATGTCATGGCTTGGTGGATGGTAGAATGAGCAGCAGGGTGTAGGAAATCGGAGCTACTGGATGTATATCCTCTGTGGCTTCACTGACTGTCCTGATGTCCTTTACCAGGTCTCCAGCAGCCCATGGGGCTCTCGTGGTCAGGCCAATCCCAGGATATGGAGCTCACCTTGGCTGCATCCCGCACCCCACAGCCCACGGGGCTCTCGTGTTCAAGTCCCTCCAAGGGTATGGAGATCACCTGTGCAGCTACCCAGCAGCCCATGGGGCTCTCATAGTCAGGATCCTCCCAGGATACGGAGCTCCCCTGGGCAGGTACCCCAGCAGGGCAGGACACACAGGAACTGTGCACATAGCCCACCTTGCAGAGAAACCCCAGCTCACCTGTCACTCACAGCTGACACAGAACACCTCAGAGCAGGACTTGAACTAACAAACAGCAGCTCTGACAGGTCTGTGACCCTGGCTATCTCTCTGTGCAGCCTCTCTCTGCCTGGTCTTCCAGACACTTCCACTGCAGCCAGGGCTCCAGGCCTCTGTCTCCACCCACCATCACTCCTCTCCCTGACTCCTGGGTTCCTCTCATTAGGATAGGGTCTTCTTGAAGTTGTTTTCCACTCATGGACCAGATAAAATGATAAGAAAACAAGCCGCAGCTGCAGCCCCTTGTCTATCCTGACTCTCAAGGCCCACACCTGTTCCTTGGGACTGACCCGTTTAGCAAGGTTCATTTTCTGCAACTGTGATCCCCTGAGGGGTGAGGATTGGCTGATTTGGGCAGCCTGAAACTGCCTGCCAGCCGCCCCCCACAAGTGTGCCTGGGTTGAGGTCAATATAAACACCTCTCCAGTCAGCAAGAGCCCCTGTAGCTGTGACTGACGCCATATTCTCTGCCCCGTCAGCAGTTTCGGGGCTGGGGTGGTGGGAGGGAGTGACGGGCTGTGGCTTTGTGGGTGGCCCAGTGTGATTGGGGCTCTGCTGGACTTTCTGCAGGAGTTGCCAGGCTGCCACCTGCTAAGGAAGAGGATGTGTCACCCATACCTGCCACTGGAATTTCTCCCCAGGCAGAGGTGAGGAAATAAAAAAGCAGTGGGGGCTGTGGCAGGAGGGGTATCTCAGGCAGGGAAATGAAAAGCTTCCAGAAGAGCATCTGGGGCCAGGACCATCCTGGCTGGCCTGCAGGCACCAAGTCGGCCTGCGTGCTCTCACTAGTGTGGCTCCACAGCCCTTCCTCTAGGCTTGCAAGTGCTTGTACATATTCAGGTGTTTTACCTGGAAAGGGTGGGAAGAGTTCAGCTGCAGCAGGACTGGGGCTCAGCTCACATTTACTCACAGATGCCTCGACACAGTCCCCCATCTTTGCAATGAGGATGCTCCTTGTGGGGGAGAGCGCTGCTGACGGCATGGGAGACGATTTCCCACCTCTGACCAACTTAAGAATTTTTTACCACTGGAGCAAGTGCCCTGATACGATTTTCCTCTGTATAACTGGTGAGTTCTGTTTTTTTTCTTTCTTTTTTTCTTTTTGGTTCAAGTTAGATTTTATTTATTCCTCTTTTTTTTAATTTGGAGATATAAACATGGAAATAATGCATTAATATAAAGACGTCTATGTGAAGGGAAAAACTTTTTTTCTGTTTTATTTTATTAAATGTTATTTATTTATTTTTAATTTTTTTAAATTTATTTCTTTTATACAGCAGGTTCTTATTGGATATGTATTTTATACATATAAGTGTGCACATGTGAATCCCAGTCTCCCAATTCATCCCAAAACCACCCTCACATGGCGTTCCCTCCTTGGTGTCCATATGTTTGTTCTCTACATCTGTCTCTATCTCTGCCCTGCAAACTGGTTCATCTGTACCATTTTTCTAGGTTCCACATATATGCATTAATATACAATATTTGTTTTTCTCTTTCTGACTTACTTCACTCTGTATGACAGTCTCTAGATCCATCAAGGTCTCTACAAATGACCCAATTTCATTCCTATGTATGGCTGAGTAATATTCCGTTGTATATATGTACCACGTCTTTATCCATTCGTCTGTCTGTGGGCACTTAGGTTGCTTTCATTACCTGGCTATTGTAAATAGTGCTGCAGTGAACATTGTGGTGAATGTGTCTTTTTGATTTATGGTTTTCTCTGGGTATATGCCCAGTAGTGGGATTGCTGGATTATATGGTAATTCTATTTTTAGTTTTTTAAGGAACCTCCATACTGTTCTCCATAGAGACTGTATCGATTTACATTCCCAACAATAGTGGAAGAAGGTTCCTTTTCTCCACACCCTCTCCAGCATTTGTTATTTGTAGATTTTCTGATGATGCCCATTCTAACAGGTGTGACATGACACCTCATTGTAGTTTCCATTTCCATTTCTCTAATAATTAGTGATGTTCAGCAGATTTTCATGTGCGTACTGGCCATCTCTATGTCTTCTTGGAAGAAATGTCTATTTAGATCTTCCATTTTTGTATTGGGTTGTTTGTTTTATTAATATTGAGCTGCATGAGCTGTTTATATATATTGGAGATTAATCATTTGTCCATTGATTCGTTTGCAAATATTTTCTGCCATTCTGAGGGTTGTCTTTTCGTCTTGTTTGTAGTTTCCTTTGCTTTGCAAAAGCTTTTACGTTTCATTAGGTCCCATCTGTTTAGTTTTCTTTTTTATTTCATTACTATAGGAGGTGGATCAAAAAAGATCTTGCTGTGATTTACGTCAGAGTATCCTTCGTAAGTTTTCCTCTCAGAGTTTTATACTGTCTGGTCTTACATTAAGGTCACTAATCCATTTTGAATATATATTTTATGTATGGTGTTGGGGAGTGTTCTAATTTCATTCTTTTACATGTAGCTCTCCATATTTCCCAGCACCAATGATTGAAGAGACTGTCTTATCTCCATTGTATAGTCTTGCCTCCTTTGTCATAGATTAGTTGACCATAAGTGTGTAGGTTTATCCTTGGGCTTTTTTTTTTTTTTCCTTTTACACGTTTATTGGAGTATAATTGCTTTACAATGGAGTGTTCGTTTCTGCTGTATATCAAAGTGAATCAGCTATACATATACAAATATCACCAGATCCCCTCCCTCTTGCATCTCCCTCCCACATTCCATATCCCACCCCTTTATGTGGTCACAAAGCAACGAGCTGATCTCCCTGTTCTATGTGGCTGATTCTCAGTAGCTATCGGTGTTACATTTGGTAATGTATTTATGTCCATGCCACTCTCTCACTTCGTCCCAGCTTAACCATCCCCCTTCCGGTGTCCTCAAGTCCTTTCTCTATGTCTGTGTCCTTAATCCTGTCCTGCCACTAGGTTCTTCAAAATCTTTTTTTTTTTCTTCATTAGATTCCATATATCTCTGTTAACATACAGTATTTGTTTTTCCCTTTCTGACTTACTTCACTGTGTAGGACAGATTCTAAATCCATCCACCTCAGTACAAATAACTCAGTTTTGCTTCTTTTTATGGTTGTGTAATATTTGATTGTATATATGTGCCAGATCTTCTTTATCCATTCATCTCTCGATGGACACTTAGGTTGCTTCCATGTCCTGGCTAATGCAAATAGAGCTGCAATGAACATTTTTGTACATAACTCTTTTTGAATTATGGTTTTCACAAGGCAAATGCCCAGTAGCTGGATTGTTGTGTCGTATGGTACTTCTATTGTTAGTTATTTAAAGGAACCTCCGTACTGTTCTCCCTAGTGCTCATATCAATTTTCATTCCCAACCACAGTGCAAGTGTGTTCCATTTTCTCCAATAAAGGCCTCTCCAGCATTTATTGTTTTGTAGATTTTTTAGAAGATTGCCTCTCTGACTGCTTTGAGGTGATACCTCAGGGTAGTTTTGATTTGCATTTCTCTAATGATTAGTGATGTTCAGCATCCTTTCATGTGTTTCTTGGTAATCTGTGTATCTTCTTTGGAGAAATGTCTATTTAGGTCTTCTGCCCGTTTTTGGATTGGGTTGTTTGTTTTTGTGATATTGAGCTACATGTGGTGCTTGTAAAGTTTGGAGATTAATCCTTTGTCAATTGCTTCATTTGAAAATATTTTCTCCCATTCTGAGGGTTGTTTTTGCATCTTGTTTATGTTTTCCTGTACTGTGTAAAAGCTTTTAAGTTTCATTAGGTCCCATTTGTTGATTTCTGTTTTTATTTCCATTTCTCTAAGAGGCGGGTCCAAAAGGATCTTGCTGTGATTTATGTCATAGAGTGTTCTGCCTATGGTTTCCTCTAAGTGTTTTATAGTGTCTGGTCTTATATTTAGATCTCTAATCAATTTAGAGTCTATTTTTGTGTATGGTGTTATGGAGTGTTCTAATTTCATTCTTTTATGTGTAGGGGTCCAGTTTTTCCAGCACCAATTACTGAAGAGACTGTCTTTTCTCCATTGTATATCCTTATCTCCTTTGTCATACATGAGATAGCCATAGGTATGTAGGTTTATCTCTGGGCTTTCTGTCCTGTTCCATTGATCTGTGTTTATGCCAATCTATATACACTTGATTCCATTATGGAGACATAGAAATACATAGGTTTCAAGGTTATTACCAGTCAGATATATTCCTCTTCAGTGAATAGGGTGTTTTGTGTCCAGTTCATTGAGAAAGGTGTAGGTCTTGTCTATTAACTATTTGGTATATGGAATAGGATCTGTACTAATTTCAAACTCTGCTTTTACACATCACCCCACGTCACCTTTCCCCTTAAGGAGGCATAAGTGTGTTTTCTAAATGTGTAACTCTGTTCTCTTTTGAAATTCAGTTCATGTGTAGCCATGTTTACATTTCCTCTATAAGTGATATATTACAATAAGTTTCTTTTTCTTTGTGGCTCATTTCACTTAGCATCATCGTACCTAAAGCCACTCATTATGCTGCTATTGGCCTTATGACATTGATTTTATGTCTGAGTGACTTTCCTTTGTATATAAGTACCACAACATCTGTATCCATTTTTTTTTCCTTTCCTGGGATATATAAAGTGTACCGAAGTCGAGGTTCTTGTAAACAGAGCAGCCCTAAATTTTGGGCTGGCTGTGTGTTGTGGATTTTTAGTTTTCCCAAAACACACGCCCATGAGTGGAAGTGTGCTATACTCTGTAGCTCTGTTTTAGAAAACAACATACAGTTCTCCAGAGAGGCTGTTGGAAATTTACATCCTGTTCATCGGCGTAACCAGGCTCCCTTTTCTCCATGGCCTGTCCTGCATTTTTGGATTTTACACTATTTGTGGATGGCCCTTTTGACTGGAGGTAAGGGACACTTCTCTGTAGTGTGGATTTGCAATGCCTGATGGCTTGCTTAGCCAAAAAGGGCATATGCATTTTTTCCCGAATATATTCAAGAAAATACACATAATCCCTTTTCAGCCAAGGGCAACATTGACGAAATTCTGTCGCTTTTCATGTGCTTTAAAGATGACTCCAATCTACCTCTTGAAATCTGTTTCCTTCAATTCTGCCTTGCATTCAAATCCTCTTCACTTCCTTTCCTCAATATATTTCTGGATGATAGTTGTCCTTTATAATTCTGCAAGTTTGTGAATTGCTGTGCCCCTGATTTCCATTTTTCAACTCGCCTCTTTGTGAGCTGGCTGCAATACCGCAGGATGGCTTTAGGCCCTAGTCCTGTTCCGGGGCTTCAGGCTGAGCCTTTGGTTAATTATTCTTCCTGATGGGAAACTAGAGTGACATGTACCCATCCAAACACCTACAGCTAATCTCTCATTTATTTCCCCTCTTCCTGTTCATCCTCTGCACAGTTTGCAAACTGTGCATAACGGGAGGGTAAAAGCACTGACACTCCAAGTGGGGAGATTTTTAGTAATGCAGATGGAATGGCGAAGCCGAGCACGACAAAAGGAAAAATGAGGTACCTTTTAGAAAACTTTCCCAATTACACAGTGTACCATCCACTGGGTTTCCCATGCATGTTTTAACTGTAGGAAGATTCCCTTAAACCTGAAGAGTGGGGACCACTAGAATGGGTAGCACACAGTATTGCTCTAAGTGGTGTTCTTTTGTTCACACAACCTCAGCAATCTTGTCAGGCCCAAGAGTCCAGTCTTATGTCTCATCCAGCTGTGGGTGTAAAGGTGGTCAATCTAGCTTGCATCACAGGCCCTGAACGTAATTTTTAAGACTTTCTATCTGTTTTTGCATTTTGCTTTTGAAATTTATTTTTATAAGTGGGTTTAACTGAATTTCAGTGCTGTGTTCATGCCGTTATACACACACATGATTCCTTTATGGAGATATGAGAATACATATGTTTAAAATACTTAGAGTCAGACATATTCCTCTGCAATGAATAGGGGGTGTTGAGTCCAGTTCATTGTGCCGGGAGTAGGTGTTGTCTATTACATACATGGTTTATATAACGGTATCTGTGCTAATTTAAAACTGTGGTTTTATGCATCACCCCACCTCGGCTTTCCCATTAAGCAGGCAGAAGATGTTTTCTAAATGTGTGACACTGTTGTGTTTGTAATTCAGTTCATGTGTAGTCATGTGTACATTCCCGCTATGAGTGATAACTTATGATAAGGTTAGTTACTCTGTAATCTTTCCTAACTCAGTTCATGTGTAGCCATGTTTATAGCACCTTCATAAGTGATATCTTATGATAAGTTTCTTTTTCTGTGTGACTTATTTCACTTAGAATCATCGTACCTGAATCGACTCTTTTGCTGCTACTGGCCTTATGACATTGATTTCATGGCTGAGCGATATTCCATCGTACGTAAGTACCACAATATCTTGAACCATTTTTGTCATTCCTGGGATACTTAAGGTGTACCCAACTTGAGATTCTTGTAAGCAGTGCAGCACTAAAATTTAGGGTGGCTCTGTCTTATAGATTTTCAGTTTTCCCAATGTATATTCCCAAGACTGGAAGTGCCCTTGGCTCTGTAGCTCTGTTGTTTACTTGTTTTAGGGAACACAATGCACTCCTCCAGAGAGGCATTTGGCAACTTACCTCCCGCCCATCAGCATAACAAGGCTCCCTGATCTCCAGGGCCTGTCTTGCCTTTCTGGTTTTTACACATTTTGTGGATGTCCCTTTTGACCGGTGGGAAGGGATACTTCTTTGTAGTGCAGATTTGCATTGCTGCTTGCTTGCTTGGCCAAAAATGGCTTATGCATTTTCTCCTGAATATACTCAGGAGAAAACGCATACGCCCTTTTTGGCCAAGTGCATCATTGTCGAAGTTGTGCCCCTCTTCCTGTGCTTGAAAGGTGATTCCAACGTACCTCTTGAAATCTGTTTCCTGCTATTCTGCCTCGTTTTAAAGTCCGCAGCTCTGCCTTCCCTCAAAAATTTTTGGACGATAGTTGTCCTCTATTACTCTGCCAGTTTGTAAATTGCTGTGCCCCTGAGCTCCATTTTTCAACTCGTTTTTGTGAGCTGACAGCAAATCCAAAATTATGGTTCAAAACCTATACTGGTTCCCGGCGGGTGGCTGAGACATTGGTAAATTCTACTTTCTGCCGGGCAATTAAAGTGACATGTACCTGTCCAAATGCCTAACAGCTACTCTCTCATTGGTTCTCCCTCTTCCCTTTCATCCTCTGCCAAATTGGCAACCTGTGCGAAGCAGGAGGTTTTACGGGCTATCGCTCCAAGTTGGGAGATTGATAGTAAAGCCGTTGGAAGGTCAAACTGGAGCACAAGGAGAGGGACTATAAGTAGAGTTTTAGAAACCTTTCGTATTCACAGTGTGTCCATTCTCTAGGTTTCCCGTAAATGTTATGGCTGTTGTAATATTCCCTTACACAAGGAGAGTTGGGACACATGGAATGGGTGCCACATATTATTGCTTTAAAGTTTCTGCATTTGCTCACCCAGTCTCACCAAACCTCTCAGTCTCAAGTGTCCAGCTTTATGCCACATCCAGCTCTCGTTGTAGGTAGGGTCATTCCAGGTTTCATCAGAGCCCCTGAAGGAATTGTAAAGATTTTCCCTGTTTTTTTTTTTTTGTTTTGTATTTGAAATTTGTTTTTTTACTGGGTTTGAGCTGATTCTCACTGCCATGTTTATGCCAGGTTAGACACACTTGATTCCCTTACGGTGACATATCAATACATAGGTTTTAAGATTCTTACTAGTCAGATATATACCTCTGCGCAGAATATTGGGTTTTGCGTCCCTTTCACTGATGAAGGTGTAGGTCTTGTCTATTCCGTATTTTGATTTTGGAATGGTACTTGTACTAATATCAAACTCTGGTTCCATGCATCACCCCACCTCTCCTTCCTCCTTAAGCAGGCATAAGTGTGTTTTCTAAATGTGAGACGCTGTTCCCTTTCCTAACTCAGTTCATGTGTAGCCATGTTACAGAAAATTCATAAGTGCTATCTTATGATAAGTTTCTATTTCTGTGTGACTTATTTCACTTAGAATCATCGTACCTAAATCCACTCATTTTGCTGCTACTGGTTTTATGATATTGATTTCATGGCTGAGGGATATTCCATCGTACGTAAGTACCACAATTTCTTGAAACAATTTTTATTTCCAGGGATATGTAAGGTGTACCCAAGTTGAGGTTCTTGTAAGCATTGCAGGCCTAAATTTTGGGGTGGCTCTGTCTTATTGATTTTCAGTTTTCCTAAGGTATATTCCCTAGACTCGAAGTGCCCTTGGCTCTGTAGCTCTGTTTTTTACTTGTTTTAGGGAACACAATGCACTCCACCAGAGAGGCAGTTGGCAATTTACATCCCGCCCATCAGCGTAAAAAGGCTCCCTGTTCTCCAGGTCCTGTCTTGCCTTTCTGGTTTTTACCCATTTTGTGGATGCCCCTAATGACCGGCGGGAAGTGATACTTCTTTGTAGTGCAGATTTGCATTGCCTGCTTTCTTGCTTGGCCAAAAAGGGCGTATGTGTTTTCTCCTGAATATATTCAGGAGAAAACACATACGCCCTTTTTGGCCAAGTGCATCATTGTCAAATTGTGCCCCTATTCCTGTGTGTTAAAGGTGATTCCAACGTACCCCTTGAAATCTGTTTCCTGCTTTTCTGCCTCGTTTATAAGTCCGCCTCGTTGCCTTCCCTCAACAGATTTTTGGACGATAGTTGCCCTTTATTACTCTGCCAGTTTGTGAATTGCTGTGCCCCTGAGCTCCATTTTGTAACTCGTTTTTTGTGAGCTGAACGCAAGTTCAATATTTTTTTTCAGAAACTATACTGGTTTTCGGTGGGTGGCTGAGACTTTAGTTAATTCTTCTTCCTCACGGGAAATAAGAGTGACATGTGCCCGTCCAAATGCCTGACAGCTACTCTCTCATTGGTTCTCCCTGTTCCCTTTCATCCTTTGCCAAATTGGCAACCTGTGCGAACCAAGAGGTTAAAGGTTCTGTCTCTCCAAGTTGGGAGATTGATAGTAAAGCAGTTGTAAAGTCAAACTGGAGCACAAGGAGAGGGACTATTCGTTGAGTTTTAGAAACCTTTCATATTCACAGTGTGTCCATTCTCTAGGTTTCCCATACATGTTATAGCTATACTAATATTCCCTTCAACCTGGAGAGTTGGGACCCATGGAACGGGTGCCATGCATTACTGCAATAAAGGATATGCTTTTGCTCACCCAATCTCACCAATCCTCTCAGTCCCAAGTATCCAGCCTTATGCCACATCCAGCTGTCATTGTAGATAGGGTCATTGCAGGTTTCATCAGAGACCCTGAAGGAATTGTAAAGAATTTCCCTGTTTTTTTGTTTTGTTTTTGAAATTCCTTTTTATAGTGGGTTTGAGCTGATTCTCGCTGCCATGTTTATGCCAGTCTATAAACACTTGATTCTTTTATGGAGACATATCAATACATAGGTTTTAAGATTCTTACTAATCAGATATATTCCTCTGCAGGAAATATGGGGTTTTGAGTCCCTTTCACTGAGGAAGGTGTAGGTCTTGTCTATTCCGTAGTTGGTTTTTGGAACGGTACCTGTGCCTATATCAAACTCTGGTTTTATGCATCACCCCACCTCTCCTTCCCCCTTAAGCAGGCATAAGAGTGTTTTCTAACTGTGAGACTCTGTTCTCTTTCCTAACTCAGTACATGTGTAGCCATGTTTACAGGATCTTAATAAGTGATATCTTATGATATGTTTCTTTTTCTGTGTGACTTATTTCACTTAGAATCATCGTACCTGAATCCACTCATTTAGCTGCTCCTGGTCTTATGACATTGATTTCATGGCTGATGGATATTCCATTGTACGTAAGTACCACAATTTTTTGAACCATATTTATATTTCCTTGGATATTTAAGGTGTACCCAAGTTGAGGTTCTTGTAAGCAGTGCAGCCCTAAATTTTGGGGTGGCTCTGTCTTATTGATTTTCAGTTTTCCGAGGGTATATTCCGTAGACTGGAAGTGCCCTTGGCTCTGTAGCTCTGTTGTTTACTTGTTTTAGGGAACACAATGCACTCCTCCAGAGAGGCAGTTGGCAATTTACATCCCACCCATCAGCATAACAAGGCTCAATGTTCTCCAGGGCCTGCCATGAATTTCTGGTTTTTACCCGTTTTGTGGATATCCCTTTGGACCGGTGGGAAGTGAAACTTCTTTGTAGTGCAGACTTGCATGAACGCTTGCTTGCTTGGCCAAAAAAAGTGTATGCGTTTTCTCCTGAATATACTAAGGAGAAAATGCATAAGCACTTTTTGGCCAAGTGCATCATTGTCGAATTTGTGCCCCTCCTCCTGTGATTTAAAGGTGATTCCAACGTACCTCTTGAAATCCTTTTCCGGCTATTCTGCCTGGCTTTCAAGTCTGCCTCGTGGCCTTCGCTCAACAGGTTTTTGGATGATAGTTGTCCTTTATTACTCTGCCAGTTTCTGAATTGCTGTGCCCCTGAGCTCCCTTTTTTTAACTGTTTTTTTCTGAGCTGTACGCAAGTCCAATAGTTTGGTTCAGGACATATACTGGTTCCCGGTGGGTGGCTGAGACTTTGGTCAATTCTTCTTCCTCCCGGGAAATAAGAGTGACATATGCCCGTCCAAATGCCTAACAGCTACTCTCTCATTGGTTCTCCGTCTTCCCATTCATCCTCTGCGAAATTGGCAACCTTTGCGAAACAGGTGGTTAAAGGTGCGGTCTCTCCAGGTTGGGAGATTGATAGTTATGTAGTTGGAAAATCAAACTGGAGCACCAGGAGAGGGACTATACGTTGAGTTTTAGAGACTATTCGTATTCACAGTGTGTCCATTATCTAGGTTTCCCATACATATTATAGCTGTAGTAATATTCCCTTAAACCTGGAGAGTTCTGACCCATGGAATGGGTGCCCCTCATTATTGCTTTAAAGGGTCTGCATTTGCTCACCCAATCTCACCAATCCTCTCAGTCCTAAGTGTCCAGCCTTATGCCACATCCACCTGTCATTGTAGATAGGGTCATTCCAAGTTTCATCAGAGACCCTGAAGGAATTGAAAGAAATTTCCCTGTTTTTTTGTTTTGTTTTTGAAATTCCTTTTTATAGTGGGTTTGAGCTGATTCTCACTGTCATGTTTATGCCAGTCTAGACACACTTGATTCCCTTATGGAGACATATCAATACATAGGTTTTAAGATTCATACTTTTAAGATATATTACTCTGTGGTGAATATGGGGTGTTGAGTCCCTTTCACTGAGGAAGGTGTAGGTTTTTTATATTTCGTATTTGGTTTTTGGAACGGTACCTGTACTAATATCAAACTCTGATTTTATGCATAACCCCACCTCTCCTTCCCCCTTAAGCAGGCATAAGCGTTTTTTTTTTTAAATGTGAGTCTCTCTTTTCTTTCCTAACTCATTTCATGTGTAGCCATGTTTACAGGATCTTCATAAGTGATATATTATGATAAGTTTCTTTTTCTGTGTGACTTATTTCACTTAGAATTATCGTACCTGAATCCACTCATTTTGCTGCTACTGGCCTTATGACATTGATTTCATGGCCGAGGGATATTCCATCATACGTAAGTACCACAATTTCTTGAACCATTTTTGTCTTTTCTGGGATATTTAATGTGTACCCAAGTTGAGGTTTTTGTAAGCAGTGCAGCCCTGAATTTTGGTGTGGATCTGTCTTATTTATTTTCAGTTTTTCCAAGGTATATTCCCTAGACTGGAAGTGCCCTTGGCTATGCAGCTCTGTTGTTTACTTGTTTTAGGGAACACAATGCACTCCTCCAGAGAGGCAGTTGGCAATTTACATCCCGGCCATCGGCATAACAAGGCTCCCTGTTCTCCAGGGCCTGTCTTGCCTTTCTGGTTTTTACCCATTTTGTGGATGTCCCTTTTGACCGGTGGGAAGTGATACTTCTTTGTAGTGCAGATTTGCATTGCCCGCTTGCTTGCTTGTCCAAAAAGGGCATATGCGTTTTCTCCTGCATATATGCACGTGAAAACCCATATGCCCTTTATGGCCATTTCCATAATTTTCGAAGTTGTAATGCTTTTCCTGTGTTTAATGGCGATTCCAATGTACCTCTTGAAATCTATTTCATGCCATTCTGCCTCATTTTCCCTTCCGCCTCGTGGCTTTCCCTCAACAGATTTTTCGAAGAGAGTAGTCCTTTTTAACTCTGCAGGTTAGTGAATTGCTGTGGCCCTGAGCTCCATTTTTCAACTCGCGTTTTTGTGATCTGATCGCAAATCAACAGTTTTGCTTCTGGACTTATACTGGTTCTGGGGGGCAGGCTGAGAGTTTGGTTAATTCCTCTTTGTGACTGAAAATTAGAGAGACATGTGGCCGTCCAAATGCCTACAGCTACTCTCTCATTGGTTCTCTCTCTTCCCTTATATCCTCTGCACAATTTGCCAACTGTGCGTACCAGGAGGATATAGGGGCTCACTTTCCAAGTTGGGAGATTGATAGTAAAGCAGTTGGAATGTCAAACTGGATCACAAGGAGAGAAAAAAGTAGTAGAGTTTTAGAAACCTTTCACCATCAGATGGTTTCCATTCTCTAGGTTCCCATACACGTTATAACTGTAGTGATATTCCCTTCTACCTGGAGAGATGGGAACCATGGAATGGGTGGCAGGCATTATTGCTTTAAAGGGTCTGCATTTTTTCACCCAATCTCACCAAGCCTCTCAGTCCCAAGTGTCCAGCCTTATGCCACATCCAGCTGTCATTGTAGATACGGTCATTCCAGGTTTCATCAGAACCCCTGAAGGTATTGTGTAAGAATTTTACTGTTTTTATGTTTTGTTTTGAAATTCATTTTTATGGTGGGTTTGAGCTGATTCTCACTGCCATGTTTATGTCGTTCTAGACACACTTGTTTCCCTTATGGAGACATATCAATACATAGGTTTTAAAATTCTTACTAGTCAGATATATTTCTCTGAGGGGAATAGGGATGTTGAGTTCCATTCACTGAGGAAGGAGTAGGGCTTGTCTCTTCTGTTTTTGGATTATGGAACGGTACCTGTGCTAATATCAATCTTATGTTTTGTGCATCTCCCCACCTCTCTTTCCCCTTAAGCAAGCGTTATATTGTTTTCTAAATCTGATACTCTGTTCTCTTCCCTAAATCAGTTCATATGTAGCCATGTTTACATTCCCTTCATAAGTGATATCTTATGTCAGAATGCACCATGGCCGTTCTCATAATAATGCTCCATGACCCCTGTCATCACAATGCACCATGCCCTGGTTATCAAAATGCTCCATGTCCCTTGTCATGACAATTCTCCACGTCCTTGTCATCACAGTGCTACATGACACTTCTCATCAAAATGTTACATGCACTTGTCATCACAATTCTCCATCCACTTGACATTGCAATGCTCCATGCACTTGTCATCACAATGCTCCATGCACATGTCATCACAAAGCTCCATGCCCTTGTCATCACAATGCTCCATGACCCCTGTCATCACAATGCTCCCTGACACCTGTCATCACAATGCTTCATGCCCCTTGTCATTACAGTGCACCATGATGCTCGATATCACAATTACCCAAGGTCTTCTCATCACAATGCTCCATGGCCAGTATCATCACAATGCTCCATGACCACTGTCATCACAACATTCCATGACACCTGACAACACAATGATTCGGGACTCTTGTAATCACAATGTTCCATTCCCTAGTCATCACACTGCTCCATGACACCTGTCATCACAATACTCCATGAACATTTTCAGCCCAATGTTCCATGACCCTTGTCATCACAATGATCCATGTCCTTGTCATCCCTATGATGCATGACCACTGTTTTCACAATGCTCTGTGACGCTTGTCATCACACTGCTCCATGACACCTGTCATCACAATGCTCCATGCCTTTGTCAGCAAAATGCTACAAGACTTTGTCATTACAATGCTCTATTTGCTTCTCATCACAATCCTCCATGAAACTTTGGATCACATTGCTTCATGCCCATGTCATCACAAAGCTCCATGCTCCTTGAAATCAAAATGATCCATGACCTCTGTCATCACAATGCTCCAAACCCTTGTGATCACAATGTTCCATAACACTTGTCATCACAACGCTCCATGAGGCGTGTCATCACAATACTCCATGCCCTTTTCATCACAATGCTCCATGACCTTTGTCATCACAATTCTCAATACACTTGTCATCACAATGCTCCCTGACACGTGTCATCAGAATGTTCCTTGAAACATGTCAGGAAAAGGCTCCATGCCTCTTTCATAACAATGCCCCATGCCGTTTTCATCATAATGCTCCATGCCATTGTCATCAAAATACTCCACAAGATTGTCATCAGAATGCTCCATGACCCTTGTCATCACAATTCTCCATGCGATTGTCAGCACAATGCTCCTTGACCCTTGTCCTCACAATGCTCCAAGCCATTGTCATCACAATGCTCTATTACCTTTGTCATCAGAATCATCCATGACACTTGGCATCACAATGCTCCATGCCATTGTCATCAGAGCGAGCCACTACATATGTCATCAGAATTCTCCCTGACACCTCTCTTCACAATACTGCATGACCTGGTCATCACAATGCTCCATGCCCTTGTCATCACAATGCGCCATTCCAACTGTCATCGCAATAATCCATGAAACATATTAGACCAATGTTCCATGCTCTTGTCATCACAATGCTCCATGCTCTTGTTATCACAATTCTTCATTACCCCTGTCATCACAATGCTCCATGACACTTGTCAGTATGTTCCTTGAACCCTGTCATGACAAGGCTCCATGCCTTTTTCATCACAATGTTCCATGTCCTTTCCATCACAGTGCTCCAAGACACATGTAATCACAATGCTCCATGACCTTGTCATCACAAAACTCAAGGACGCATGCCATCAGAATGCTCCTTGGTCTTCTCCTCACAATGTGCCATTCCCTTCTCATCACAATGTTCCAAGACCCCTGTAATCACAATGCTCCATGCCCCTTTTCATCAGTATGCTCCATGAGACTTGTCATCACAAGGCTCCATGGTTTTGTCATAACAATGCTCCAGGACCTTGTCATCACAATGCTTCTCGACCTTGTCATGAAAATTTTCAATGGCCCTTGTCATCATAATGCTCCAAGCCCTAATCATCAAAATGCTCCATTATATTTGTCCTCACATTTCTCTATTACATTTGGCTTCACAATGCTCCATGCCATTGTCATCACAATGGACCATGACATATGTCATCTCAGTGCTCCCTGACACCTGTCTAAACAATACTCCTTTACCTTTTCATCACAATGCTCCATGCCCTTGTCATCACAATGCACCATGCCCAATGTCATCACAATAATCCATGAAACTTGTCAGACCAATGCTCCATGCCCCTGTCAACACAATGCTCCATGCCCTTGTCATCACAATGCTCCATGACCCCTGTCTTCACAATGCTCAGTGACTCCAGTCATCACAATGATTCATAACGTTTGTCATCACAATTGTCCAAGCCCGCAACATCACAAGGCTCTGTGACTTTTGTAACCACAATGTTCCATGAACATTTCATCACAATTCTCTGTGACCCTTGTCATCACAATGCTCCATGTCTTTGTCAGAACAATGGTCTATGACCATTGTCATCACAATGTGCCACGCGCATTTCATCACACCCGACCACAAAATTTTCATTGCAATGCTCCATAAACCTTGTAATCACAATGGTCCATGGACTTCTCATCAAAATGCTCTCTCACCAGAGATATCACAATGTTCCATCACTAGTCATCACAATACTCCCTCACACCTGGAATCACAATGTTCCATGACCCTGTCATCACAGTGCTACATCCACTTATCTGCACAATGTTCCATGACCCCTGACATCACAATGTTCCATAACCCCTGTCAGCAAAATGCTCCATGACCCTTTTCATCCCAAAGATCCAAGACCCCTGACATCACAATGTTCTATAAACACTGCCATCGCAATATTCCATTACAATTCTTATCAAATTGCTGCATGACTCGTTCATCAAAATGCTCCCTGCCCTTCTCATCACAATGCACCATGCCCTTGTCATCAAAATGCTCCATGACTTGTCATCACAAAGCTCCATGTCCCATGGCATCAAAATGCTCCATGTCACTGTCATCACAATGCTCCCTGAACCCTCTCATCACATTGCTCCATGTCCTTGTCATCACAAAGCTCCATGACACTTGTCATCACAATGCTCGATGCCCTTCTCATGACAGTGCTCCATTATCTTTTCATTACAATCCTGCATGACCCATGTATCACAATGTTCCGTGCCCTTGTCATCACAATGCTCCATGCCCACTCTCATCACAATAATCCATGAAACATTTCAGACCAATGTTCCATAACCTTCTCATCAAAATGCTCCATTACCCCTTTCATAACAATGCACCATGAAACCCGCCATCACAATGTTCCACGGCCTAGTCATCACAAGGTTCCATGACACTTGTCATCACAATGCTCAAGAACCCTGAAATCAAAATGCTGCATGCCCTTGTCATCACAAAGCTCCTTGACGAATGTCATCAGAAAGTTCCATGGCCTTCTCATCACAATGCTCCATTCCCATGTCATCACAATGCTCCAAAACCCTTGTAATCACAGTGCTCCATGACCCTTTTCATCTCAATGCTCCATGAACCGTGTCATCACAATACACCATGCCCATCATCATAATGCTTCAGGCTATTGTCATCACAATGAAATCAATATTCTCCATGACCTCTGTCATCCTAATGCTCCAAACCCTTGTGATCACAATGTTCAATAACACTTATCATCTCAACACCCCATGACATTCATCATCACAATTATCCATGGTCTTCTCATCACAATGCTCCATGATCGTTGTCATCACAATGCTCAATACACTTGTCATCACAATGCTCCCTGACACTTGTCGTCAGTATGCTCCTTGAAATCTGTCATGACAATGTTCCATGCCTTTTTCATCACAGTGATCCATGCCCTATTCTTCACAATGCTCCAAGATCCCTGTAATCACAATGCTTCATGCCCTTGTCATTAAAAAGCTCCATGACGCATGTCATCAGCATGCTTCATGGCCTTCTCATCACAATGCTCCATGCCCTTCTCATCACAATGCTCCAAGACCCCTGTAATCACAATGCTCCATGCCCCTTTTCATCAGAATGTTCCATGAGACTTGTCATCACAATGCTTAATGCGCTTGTCAGCACAATGCTCAATGACACATGTCATCACAATGCACCATGTGCTTGTCATCACAGTGCTCCACTATCTTGTCATCACAATGTTCCTTAAAATTTGTCATCACAATGCTCCCTGCCCTTCTCATCACATTGCACAACGCCCTTGCCATCAAAATGCTCCATGACCATTGTCATCACAAAGATCCATGACACTTGGCATCACAATGCTCCATTTCATTGTCATCACAATGCTCCACGAACACTCTCATCACATTGTTCCATGCCCTTGTCTTCACAAAGCTCCATGACACATGTCATCAGAATGCTCCATGGTCTTCTCATCACAATGCTGCATGCCCTTGCCATCACAAGGCTCAATTACCCCTGTGATAACAATGCTCCATGACCCTGCCATCACGATGTTCCATGGTCCTGTCATCACAAAGCTCCATGACCCTTCTCATCACAATCCTCCAATAACCATGTAATCACAATCCTCTATGCCTCTTTCCATCTCAATGATCCATGAACCCTGTCATCACAATGCACCATGCCCATCATCATAATGCATCATGCTATTGTCATCACAATGAAATCAATATGCTCCATGACCTCTGTCATAACAATGTTCCAAACACTTGTGATCACAATATACAATATCACTTTTCATCACAATGTCCCATGAATCTCGTCAACACAATTATCAATGGTCTTCTCATAACAATGCTCCATGGCCTTTGTTATCACAATGCTCAATACACTTGTCATCAAAATGCCCACTGACACTTGTTGTCTGTATCCTCCTTGAATCCTGTCATGACAAGGCTCCATGCCTTTTTCATCACAATGATCCATGTCCTTTTCATCACAATGCTCCAAGACCCATGTAATCTCAATGCTCCATGCCCTTGCATTACAAAGCTCAATGACGCATGGCATCAGAATGCTCCTTGGTCTTCTCCTCACAATGCTCCATGCCCTTGTCCTCACAATGTTCGAAGACCCCTGTAATCACAATGCTCCATGGTTGTCCTCAAAAAACTCCATGACGCATGTCATCAGAATGCTCCATGGACTTCTCATCACAATGCTCCATGGCCAGTCATCACAGTGCTCCAAGACCCCATTAATCACAATGCTCCATGCCCCTTTTCATCAGAATGCTCTATGAGACTTGTCATCACAAGTCTCCATGGTCTTCTCATCACAATGCTCCAGGACCTTGGCATCACCATGCTCCATTCCCTTGTAATCACAATGCTCCATGACCCCTGTCATCACAATAATCCATGAAAATTTTCAGCCCAATGCACCACGACCTAGTCATCACAATGCTCCATGGCCAATATCATCACAATGCTCCATGACCACTGTCATCACAACACTCCATGTCACCTGAGAACACAATGATTCGGGACTCTAGTCATCACAATGCTCCATGACGCCTGTCCTCACAATGCTCCGTGACTCCAGTCATCACAATGTTTCATAACGTTTGTCATCACAATGGTCCATGCTCGCGTCATCACAAGGCTCTGTGACATTTGTAACCACAATGCTCCATGAACATTTCATCACAATTCTCTGTGACACTTGTCATCACAATGCTCCATGTCTTTGTCAGAACAATGCTCCATGACCATTGTCTTCAAAATGTGCCACACGCATTTCATCACAATGGTCCACAACCTTGTCACTGCAATGTTCCATAAACATTGTAATCACAATGGTCCATGCACTGCTCATCAAAATGCTCTCTCACCAGATATATCACAGTGTTCTATCACTAGTCATCACAATTCTCCCTCACCCCTGTAATCACAATGTTCCATGACCCTGTCATCACACTGCTACATCCCCTTATCATCACAATGTTCCATGACCCCTGTCAGCAAAATGCTCCATGACCCTTTTCATCCCAAAGCTCCAAGACCCCTGACATCACAATGTTCTATAACCCCTGCAATCAAAATGTTCCATTACACTATTCATCAAATTGCTACATGACCCGGTCATCAAAATGCTCCCTGCCCTTCTCATCACAATGCACCATGCCCTTGTCATCAAAATGCTCCATGACTTGTCATCACAAAGCTCCATGACACTTGGCATCACAATGCTCCATGTCATTGTCATCACAATGCTCCATGAACCCTCTCATCACATTGCTCAATGCCCTTGTCATCACAAAGCTCCATGACCCTTGTCATCACAATGCTCCAAGATACCTCTAATCACAATTCTACATGCCCTTGTCATCACAGAGCTCCATGACGCATGTCATCAGAAGGTTTCATGGCCTTCTCCTCACAGTGCTCAATGCCCTTTTCATCACAATGCTCCAAGACCCCTGTAATCACAATGCTCCATGAAACTTTTAATCAGAATGCTCCATGAGACATGTCATCAAAAGTCTCCATGGTCTTCTCATCACAATGCTCCAGGACATTGTCATCACCATGCTCCATTCCCTTGTCATCACAATCCTCCATGACCCCTGTCATCACAATACTCCATGAATATTTTCAGCCCAATGCTCCATGACATTCTCACCACAATGCTCCTTGACCAATATCATCACAATGCTCCAAGACCCCTCTCATCACTACACTCCATGACACCTGACAACACAATGATCCGGGACTCTTGTCTTCACAATTCTCCAAGACCCGTGTAATCACAATGCTCCATGACCCCTGTCATCACAATACTCCATGAACATTTTCAGCCCAATTCTCCATGACAAATGTCATCACAATGATCCATGCCCTTGTCATCCCTATGCTCCATGACCCCTGTATTCACAAGGCTCCATGACCCTTGTCATCACAATGCTCCAAAACCACTGTAATCACAATGCTCCATGCCCTTGTCATCACAAAGCTTCATGACGCATGTCATCAGAATGTTTCATGGACTTCTCCTGAGAGTGCTCCATGCCCTTGTCATCACAATGCTCCAAGACCCCTGTAATCACAATGATCCATGCCTCTTTTCATCAGAATGCTCCATGAGACTTGTCATCACAAGTCTCCATGGTCATCTCATCACAATGCTCCAGGACCTTGTCATCACCATGCTCCATTCCCTTGTTATCACAATGCTCCATGACACCTGGCATCACAATACTCCATGAACATTTTCAGCCAAATGCTCCATGACCTTCTAATCACAATTGTCCATGGCAAATATCATCAAAATGCTCCATGACCACTGTCATCACAACACTCCGTGACACCTGACAACACAATGATCCGGGACTCTTGTCATAACAATGCTCCAAGACCCCTGTAATCACAATGCTCCATGACCCCTGTCATCACAATACTCCATGAACATTTTCAGCCCAATTCTCCATGACCCTTGTCATCAAAATGATCCATGCCCTTGTCATCCCTATGCTCCAAGACCCCTGTATTCACAATGCTCCTTGACGCTTGTCCTCACAGTGCTCCATGACACCTGTTATCACAATGCTCCATGTCTTTGTCAGCAAAATGCTACATGACCTTGTCATTACAATGCTCTATGCGCTTGTCATCACAATACTCCATTACCATTGTCATCACAATCCTCCATGAACCTTGGGTTCACTTTTCTTCATGCCCTTGTCATCACAATGCTCCATGCTCCTTGAAATCAAAATGATCCATGACTGCTGTCCTCACAATGCTTCAAACCCTTGTGATCACAATGTTCCATAACACTTATCATCACAACGCTCCATGATGCCTGTCATCACCATACTCTATGCCCTTTTCATCACAATGCTCCATGACCTATGTCATCACAATTCTCAATACACTTGTCATCACAATGCTCCCTGACACTTGTCATCAGAATGCTCCTTGAACCCTGTCACGAAAAGGTTCCATGTCTTTTTCATCACAAAGCCCCATGCAATTTTCATCACAATGCTCCATGCCATTGTCATCAAAATACTCCACAAACTTGTCATCAGAATGCTCCATGACCCTTGTCATCACAATGCTCCATGCACTTGTCAGCACAATGCTCCCTGACCCTTGTCATCACAATGCTGCAAGCCATTGTCATCACAATGCTCCATTACATTTGTCATCAGAATCCTCCATGACACTTGGCATCACAGTGTTCCATGCCATTGTCATCACAATGGGCCTTTACATATGTCATCACAATGCTCCCTGACAACTCTCTTCACAATACTGCATGACCTGGTCATCACAATGCTCAATTCCCTTGTCATCACAAAGCGCCATTCCCACTGTCATCACAATAATCTCTGAAACTTATTAGAGCAATGCTCCATGCGCTTTTCATCACAATGCCCCATGACCCCTGTCATCACAATGCTCCATGACTCCAGTCATCACAATGTTTCATAACGTTTGTCATCAGAATGGTCCATGCCTGCGTCAACACAAGGCTCTGTGACATTTGTAACCACAATGCTCCATGAATATTTCATCACAAGGCTCCGTGAACCTTGTCATCACAATGCTCCATGTCTTTGTCAGAACACTGGTCCATGATCCTTGTCATCACAATGTGCCATGTCCTTTTCATTACAATGATCCACAACCTTGTCATCGCTATGCTCCATAAAACTTGTAATCACAATGCTCCATGCACTTCTCATCCAAGTGCTCTCTCACATGAGATATCACAATGTTCCATCACTAGTCATCACAATCCTCCCTCACCCCGGTTATCACAATGTTCCATGACCCCTGTCATCACAATGCTACATCCCCTTATCAGCAAAATGTTCCATGACCCCTGACATGACAATGTTCCATAACACCTGTTGTCAAAATGCTCCATCACCCTTTTCATCGCAAATCTCCATAACCCCTGGCAACACAATGTTCTATAACCCCTGTCATCAAAATGTTCCAATAAAATTTTCATCAAATTGCTGCATGACCATGTCATCAAAATGATCCCTGCCCTTCTCAACACAATGCACCACACCCTTGTCATCAAAATGCTCCATGACCTTTATCATCACAAAGGTTCATGACCCTTGGCATCACAATGCTCCATGACATTGCCATCACAATGCTCCATGAACCCTCTCATCACATTGCTCCATGCCCTTGTCATCACAAAGATCCATGACACTTGTCATCAAAATGCTCAATGCCCTTTTCATCACAATGCTCCATGCCCTTGTCATTACAATCCCCCATGACCCATGTATCACAGTGTACCGTGCCCTTCTCATCACAATGCTCCATGCCCACTCTCATCACAATAATCCACGAAATATTTCAGACCAATGTTCAATGCCCTTCTCATCACAATGCTCCATTACCTCTGTCATAAAAATGCTCCATGACCCCTGCCATCACAATGTTCCACGGCCTTGTCATCACAAGGCTCCATGACCCTTGTCATCACAATGCTCCAAAACCACTGTAATCACAATGCTCCATGCCCTTGTCATCACAAAGCTCCATGACGCATGTCATCAGAATGTTCCATGGACTTCTCCTGAGAGTGCTCCATGCGCTTGTCATCACAATGATCCAAGACCCCTGTAATCACAATGCTCCATGCCTGTTTTCATCAGAATGCTCCATGAGACTTGTCATCACAAGTCTCCATGGTCATCTCGTCACAATGCTCCAGGACCTTGTCATCACCATGCTCCATTCCCTTGTCATCACAATGCTCCATGACACCTGGCATCACAATACTCCATGAACATTTTCAGCCAAATGCTCCATGACCAAAAAATCACAATGCTCCATGGCAAATATCATCAAAATGCTCCATGACAACTGTCATCACAACACTCCATGACACCTGACAACACAATGATCCGGGACTCTTGTCATAAAAATGCTCCAAGACCCCTGTAATCACAATGCTCCATGATCCCTGTCATCACAATACTCCATGAACATTTTCAGCCCAATTCTCCATGACACTTGTCATCACAATGATCCATGCCCTTGCCATCCCTATGCTCCATGACCCCTGTATTCACAGTGATCCGTGACGCTTGTCATCAGAGTGCTCCATGACACCTGTTATCACAATGCTCCATGTCTTTGTCAGCAAAATGCTACATGACCTTGTCATTACAATGCTCTATGCGCTTGTCATCACAATACTCCATTACCATAGTCGTCAGTATCCTCCAAGAACCTTGGGATCCCATTGCTTCATGCCCTAGTCATCACAATGCTCCATGCTCCTTGAAATCAAAGGTATCCATGACCTCTGTCATCGCAATGCTCCAAAACCTTGTGATCACAATGTTCCATAACACGTGTCATCACAACGCTCCATGATGCCTGTCATCACAATACTCCATGCCCTTTTCATCACAATGCTCCATGACCTGTGTCATCACAATTCTCAATACACTTGTCATCACAATGCTCCCTGACACTTGTCATCAGAATGCTCCTTGAACCCTCTCACGAAAAGGCTCCATGTCTTTTTCATCACAAAGCCCCATGCAATTTTCTTCACAATGCTCCATGCCATTGTCATCAAAATACTCCACAAGCTTGTCATCAGAATGCTCCATGACCCTTGTCATCACAATTCTCCATGCACTTGTCAGCACAATACTCCCTGACCCTTGTCATCACAATGCTCCAAGCCATTGTCATCACAATGCTCCATTACATTTGTCATCAGAATCCTCCATGACACTTGGCATCACAGTGCTCCATGCCATTATCATCACAATGGGCCATTACATATGTCATCACAGTGCTCCCTGACACCTCTCTTCACAATACTGCATGACCTGGTCATCACAATGCTCCATGTCCTTGTCATCACAATGCGCCATTCCCACTCTCATCACAATAATCTCTGAAACTTATTAGAGCAATGCTCCATGCGCTTATCATCACAATGCCCCATGACACCTGTCATCACAATGTTCCGTGACTCCAGTCATCACAATGTTTCATAACGTTTGTCATCAGAATGGTCCATGCCTGCGTCAACACAAGGCTCTGTGACATTTGTAACCACAATGCTCCATGAATATTTCATCACAAGGCTCCGTGAACCTTGTCATCACAATGCTCCATGTCTTTGTCAGAACAATGGTCCATGACCCTTGTCATCACAATGTGCCATGTCCTTTTCATCACAATGATCCACAACCTTGTCATCGCTATGCTCCATAAACCTTGTAATCACAATGCTCCATGCACTTCTCATCCAAGTGCTCTCTCACATGAGATATCACAATGTTCCATCACTAGTCATCACAATCCTCCCTCACCCCAGTTATCACAATGTTCCATGACCCCTGTCATGACAATGCTACATCCCCTTATCAGCAAAATGTTCCATGACCCCTGACATCACAATGTTCCATAACACCTGTCGTCAAAATGCTCCATCACCCTTTTCATCGCAAAGCTCCATGACCCCTGGCATCACAATGTTCTATAACCCCTGTCATCAAAATGTTCCATTAAAATTTTCATCAAACTGCTGCATGACCATGTCATCAAAATGCTCCCTGCCCATCTCAACACAATGCACCACAACCTTGCCATCAAAATGCTCCATGACCTCTGTCATCACAAAGCTTCATGACCCTTGGCATCACAATGCTCCATGACATTGCCATCACAATGTTCCATGAACCCCCTCATCACATTGCTCCATGCCCTTGTCATCACAAAGATCCATGACACTTGTCATCACAATGCTCGATGCCCTTTTCATCACAATGCTCCATGCCCTTGTCATTACAATCCCCCATGACCCATGTATCACAGTGTACCGTGCCCTTCTCATCAAAATGCTCCATGCCCACTCTCATCACAACACTCCATGGCACCTGACAACACAATGACCCGGGACACTTGTCATCACAATGCTCCAAGACCCCTGTCATCACAATACTCCATGAACATTTTCAGCCCAATGATCCATGACCCTTGTCATCACAATGATCCATGCCCTTGTCATCCCAATGCTTCATGACCCCTGTATTCACAATGCTCCATGACGCTTGTCCTCACAGTGCTCCATGACACATGTCATCACAATGCTCCATGCCTTTGTCAGCAAAATGCTACATGACTTGGTCATTACAATGCTCTATGTGCTTGTCATCATTATACTCCATTACCATTGTCATCACAATCCTCCATGAACCTTGGGATCACATTGCTTCATGCCCTTGTCATCAAAATGCTCCATGCTCCTTGAAATCAAAATGAGCCATGACCTTTGTCATCACAATGCTCCAAACACTTGTGATCACAATGTTCCATAACACTTGTCATCACAACTCACCATGATGCCTGTCATCACAATACTCCATGCCCTTTTCATCACAATGCTCCATGACCTTTGTCATCACAATTCTCAATACACTTGTCATCACAATGCTCCCTGACATTGGCATCAGAATGATCCTTGAACCCTGTCACGAAAAGGCTCCATGCATTTTTCATCACAAAGCCCCTTGCCATTTTCATCACAATGCTCCATGCCATTGTCATCAAAATACTCCACAAGCTTGTCATCAGAATGCTCCATGACCCTTTTCATCACAATTCTCCATGCACTTGTCAGCACAATGCTCCCTGACCCTTGTCATCACAATGCTCCAAGCCATTGTCATCACAATGCTCCATTACATTTGTCATCAGAATCCTCCATGACACTTGGCATCACAGTGCTCCATGCCATTGTCATCACAATGGGCCATTACATATGTCATCACAATGCTCCCTGACACCTCTCATCACAATATTGCATGAACTGTGCATCGCAATTCTCCATGTCCTTGTCATCACAATGCGCCATTCCAACTGTCATCACAATAATCCATGAAATATATTAGACCAATCCTCCATTCCATTGTCATCATAAAGCTCCATGCACTTGTTATCACAATGTTCCAAGACCCCTGTAATCAGAATGCTCCATGCCCCTTTTCATCAGTATGCTCCATGAGACTTGTCATCACAAGGCTTCATGGTTTTCTCATCACAATGCTCCAGGAACTTGTCATCACAATGCTTCACGACATTGTCATGAAAATTCACAATGGCCCTTGTCATCATAGTGCTCCAAGCCCTAGTCATCACAATGCTCCATTATATTTGTCATCACAATCCTCCATTACATTTGGCATCACAATGATCCCTGCCATTGTCATCGCAATGGACCATGACATATGTCTTCACAATGCTCCCTGACACCTGTTTTCACAATACTCCTTGACCTTCTCATCACAATGCTCCATGCCCTTGTCATCACAATGCACCATGTCCACCGTCATCATAATAATCTATGAAAATTGTCAGACCAATGCTCCATGCCCCTGTCATCACAATGCTCCATGCCCCTTGTCATCAAAATGCTCCATGACCCCTGCCATCACAACGATCCCTGACTCCAGTCATCACAATGCTTCATAACATTAGTCATCACAACGGTCCATGCCCGCATCATCACAAGGCTCTGTGACATTTGTAACCACAATGCTCCATGAACTTTTCATCACAATGCTGTGTGACACTTGTCATCACAATGCTCCATGCCTTTATCAGATCAGTGCTCCATGACCCTTGTCATCACAATGTGCCATGCGCTTTTCATCACAATGATCCACAACTTTGTCATCGCTATGCTCCATAAACCATTTAATCACAATGCTCCATGCACTTCTCATCCAAATGATCTCTCACATGAGATATCACAATGTTCCATCACTAGTCATCACAATCCTACCTCACTCCTGTTATCACAATGTTCCATGACCCCTGTCATCACAATGCTACATCCCCTTATCAGCACAATGTTCCATGACCCTTGACATCACAATGTTCCATAACCCCTGTCATCAAAATGCTCCATGACCCATTTCATCCCAAAGCTCCATGATCCCTGGCATCACAATGTTCTATAAACACTGTCAACAAAATGTTCCATTACACTTTTCATCAAATTGCTGCATGACCCTGTCATCAAAATGTTCCCTGCCCTTCTCATCACAATGCACCACACCCTTGTCATCAAAATGCTTCATGACATTTGTCATCACAAAGCTCCATGACCCTAGGCATCACAAGGCTCCATGCCATTGTCATCACAATGCTCCATGAACTCTCTCATCACATTGCTCCATGCCCTTGTCATCACACATCTCCATCACACTTGTCATCACAATGCTCGATGCCAGTCTCATCACAATGCTCCATGCCCTTGTCATTACAATCGCACATGACCCATGTATCACAGTGTACCGTGCCCTTGTCATCACAATGCTCCATGCCCAGTCTCATCACAATAATCCATGAAACATTGCAGACCAATGCTCAATGCCCTTCTCATCACATGCTCCATTACCTCTGTCATAAAAATGCTCCATGACCCCTGCCATCACAATGTTCCACGGCCTTTTCATCACAAGGCTCCATGACCTTTGTCATCACAATGCTCCAAGACCTCTGTAATCACAATGCTCCATGCCCTTGTCATAACAAAGCTCCATGACGCATGTCATCAGAATGTTCCATGGTCTTCTCCTCACAGTGCTCCATGCCCTTGTCATCACAATGCTCCAAGAACGCTGTAATCACAATTCTCCTTGCCCTTTTTCATCAGAATGCTCCATGAGACTTGTCATCACAAGTCTCCATGGTCATCTCATCACAATGCTCCAGGACCTTTTCATCAGCATGCTCCATTCCCTTGTCATCACAATGCTCCATGAACCCTGTCATCACAATAGTCCATGAACATTTTTAGCCCTATGCTCCATGACCTTCTCATCACAATGCTCCATGACCAATATCATCACAATGCTCCATGAACCCTGTCATCACTACACTCCATGACACCTGACGAAACAATGATCCGGGACTCTTGTCATCACAATTCTCCAATACCCCTGTATTCACAATGCTCCATGACCCCTGTCATCACAATACTCCATGAACATTTTCAGCCCAATTCTCCATGACCCAAGTCATCACAATGATCCATGCCCTTGTCATCCCTATGCTCCATGACCCCTGTATTCACAATGCTCCGTGACGCTTGTCATCAAAGTGCTCCATGACACCTGTTATCACAATGCTCCATGTCTTTGTCAGCAAAATGCTACATGACCTTGTCATTACAATGCTCTATGCGCTTGTCATCACAATACTTCATTACCATTGTCATCACAATTCTCCATTAACCTTGGGATCACATTTCTTCATGCCCTTGTCATCACAATGCTCCATGCTCCTTGAAATCAAAATGATCCATGACCGCTGTCATCACAATGCTCCAAACCCTTGTGATCACAATGTTCCATAACACTTGTCATCACAACGCTCAATGATGCCTGTCATCACAATACTCCATGCCCTTTTCATCACAATGCTCCATGACCTTGTCATCACAAAGCTCCATGACGCATGTTATCAGAATTTTCCATGGCCTTCTCCTCACAGTGCTCCATGCCCTTGTCATCACAATGCTCCAAGACCCCTGTAATCACAATGCTCCATGCACCTTTTCATCAGAATGCTCCATGAGTCTTGTCAACACAATTCTCCATGGTCATCTCATCACAATGCTCCGGGACCTTGTCATCACCACGCTCCATTCCCTTTTCATCACAATGCTCCATGACACCTGCCATCACAATACTCCATGAACATTTTCAGCCCAATGCTGCATGACCTTCTAATCACAATGCTCCATGACTAATATCATCAAAATTCTCCATGACCACTGTCATCAAAACACTCCATGACATCTGACAACACAATGATCCGGGACTCTTTTCATCACAATGCTCCATGACCCCTGTAATCACCATGCTCCATGACCCCTGTCATCACAATACTCCATGAACATTTTCATCCCAATGATCCATGACCCTTGTCATCACAATGTTCCATGTGTTTTTCATCACAATGATCCACAACCTTGTCATTGCTATGCCCCATAAACATTGTAATCACACTGCTTCATGCACTTTTCATCCAAATGCTCTCTCACATGAGATATCACAATGTTCCATCACTAGTCATCACACTCCGCCCTCACCCCTGAAATCACAATGTTCCATGACCCCTGTCATCACAATGCTACATCCCCTTATCAGCACAATGTTCCATGACACCTGACATCACAATATTCCATAACCCCTGTCATCAAAGTGCTCCTTGACCCATTTCATCCCAAAGCTCCATGACCCCTGGCATCACAATGTTGTATAACCCCTGTCAACAAAATGTTCCATTACACTTTTCATCAAATTGCTGCATGACCCTGTCATCAAAATGCTCCCTGTCCTTCTCATAACAATGCACCACACCCTTGGCATCAATATGCTCCATGACCTTTGTCATCACAAAGCTCAATGACCCTTGGAATCACAATGCTCCATGCCATTGTCATCACAATGCTCCATGACGCATGTCATCAGAATGTTCCTTGGCCTTCTCCTCACAGTGCTCCATGCCCTTGTCATCACAATGCTGAAGACCCCTGTAATCACAATGCTCCATGCCCCGTTTCATCAGAATGCTCCATGAGACTTGTCATCACAAGTCTCCATGGTCATCTCATCACAATGCTCCAGGACCTTGTCTTCACCATGCTCCATTCCCTTGTCATCACAATGCTCCATGACACCTGTCAACACAATAATCCATGAACATTTTTAGCCCTATGCTCCATGACTTTCTCATCACAATGCTCCATGACCAATATCTTCACAATGCTGCATGACCACTGTCATCACAACACTCCATGACACCTGACAACACAATGATCCGGGACTCTTGTCATCACAATGCTCCAAGACCTCTGTAATCACAATGCCCCATGACCCCTGTCATCACAATACTCCATGAACGTTTTCAGCCCAATGCTCCATGACACTTGTCATCACAATGATCCATGCCCTTGTCATCCCAATGCTCCATGACCCCTGTATTCAAAATGCTCCGTGATGCTTGTCATCAGAGTGCTCCATGACACCTGTCATCACAATGCTCCATGCCTTTGCAAGAAAAATGCTACATGACCTTGTCATTACAATGCTCTATGCGCTTGTCATCACAATACTCCATTACCAATGTCATCACAATCCTCCAAGATCCTTGGGATACCATTGCTTCATGCCATAGTCATCACAAAGCTCCATGCTCCTTGAAATCAAAATGATCCATGACCTCTGTCATCGCAATGCTCCAAACACTTGTGATCACAATGTTCCATAACACTTGTCATCACAACGCTCCATGATGCCTGTCACCACAATACTCCATGCCCTTGTCATCACAATGCTCCTTGACACTTGTCATCACAAAGTGCCATGCGTTTTTCATCACAGTGATCCACAACGTTGTCATCGCTATGCTCCATAAACCTTGTTATCACAATGCTCCATGCACTTCTCATCCAAATGCTCTCTCACATGAGATATCACAATATTCCATCACAAGTCATCACAATCCTCCCTCACCCCAGTTATCACAATGTTCCATGACCCCTATCATCCCAATGCTACATTCCCTTGTCAGCACAATGTTCCCTGACCCCTGACATCACAGTGTTCCATAACGCCTGTCATCAAAATGTTCCATGACACTTTTCATGCCAAAGCTCCATGACCCCTGGCATCACAAAGTTCTATAACCCTTGTCATCAAAGGGTTCCATTACACTTTTCATCAAATTGCTGCATGACCCTGTCATCAAAATGCTCCCTGCACTTCTCATCACAATGCACCACACACTTGTCATCAAAATGCTCCATGACCTTTGTCATCACAAAGCTCCATGACCCTCGGCATCACAATGCTCCATGTCATTGTCATCACAATGTTCCATGAACCATCTAATCACATTGCTCCATGCCCTTGTCATCACAAAGCTCCATGACACTTGTCATTACAATGCTCTATGCCCTTCTCATCACAATGCTCCATGCCCTTTTCATTACAACCCCCCATGACGCATGTATCACAGTGTATGTGCCCTTGTCATCACAATGCTCCATGCCCACTCTCATCACATTAATCCATGAAACATTTCAGACCAATGCTCAATGCCCTTCTCATCACAATGCTCCATTACCTCTGTCATAACAATGCTCCATGACCCCTGCCATCACAATGTTCCAAGGCCTTGTCATCACAAGGCTCCATGACCCTTGTCATCACAAGGATCCAAGACCCCTGTAAGCACAATGCTCCATGCCATTGTCATCACAAAGCTCCATGACGCATGTCATCCGAATGTACCATGGCCTTCTCCTCACAGTGCTCCATGCCCTTGTCATCACAATGCTCCAAGACCCCTGTAATCACAATGCTCCATGCCCCTTTTCATCAGAATGCTCCATGAGACTTGTCATCACAAGTCTCCATGGTCTTCTCATCACAATGCTCCAGGACCTTATCATCACCACGCTCCATTCCCTTGTCATCACAATGCTCCATGACACCTGTCATCACAATATTCCATGAATATTTTCACCACAGTGCTCCATGACCTTCTCATCACAATGTGCCATGACCAATATCATCACAATGCTCCATGACCACGGTCATCACAACACTCCATGAAACCTGACAACACAATGATCCAGGACTCTTTTCATCACAATGCTCCAAGACCCCTGTAATCACAATGCTCCATGACCCCTGTCATCACAATACTCCATGAACATTTTCATCCCAATGATCCATGACCCTTTTCTTCACAAGGATTCATGCTCTTGTCATCCCAATGCTCCGTGACCCCTGTATTCACAATGCTCTGTGACGCTTGTCATCACAGTTCTCCATGACACCTGTCATCACAATGCTCCATGCCTTTGTCTCCAAAATGCTACATGACCGTGTCATTACAATGCTCCATGCGCTTGTCATCACAATACTCCATTACCATTGTCATCACCATCCTCCATGAACCTTGGGATCACATTGCTTCATGCCCTTGTAATCACAATGCTCCATGCTCCTTTAAATCAAAATGTTCCATGAACTCTGTCATCACAATGCTCCAAACCCTTGTGATCACAATGTTCCATAACACTTATCATCACCACACTCCATGATGCCTGTCATCACAATACTCCATGCACTTTTCATCACAATTCTCCATGACCATTGTCATCACAATTCTCAATACACTTGTCATCACAATGCTCCCTGACATTTGTCATCAGAATGCTCCTTGAACCCTTTCACCAAAAGGCTCCATGCCTTTTTCATCACAAAGCCCCATGCCATTTTCATCACCATGCTCCATGCCATTGTCATCAAAATACTCCACAAGGGGATATGGAAACATATGTATATGTATAACTGATTAAATTTGTTATAAAACAAAAAAATAAAATAAAATAAAATTTTAAAAATGAGCAGAAGCAATAATGATAAGAGGACATTTTTGACCTACTGATTCAAAAAAAAATACTCCACAAGCTTGTCATCAGAATGCTCCAGACCATTGTCATCACAATTCTCCATGCACTTGTCAGCACAATGCTCCCTGACCCTTGTCACCACAGTGCTCCAAGCCATTGTCATCACAAAGCTCCATTACCTTTGACATCAGAATCCTCCATGACACGTGGCATCCCAATGCTCCATGCCATTGTCATCACATTGGGCCATTACATATGTCATCACAATGCTCCCTGACATCTCTCTTCACAATATTGCATGACCTGGTCATCACAGTTCTCCATGCCCTTGTCATCACAATGCGCCATTCCAACTTGCATCACAATAATCCATGAATCTTATTAAAACAATGCTCCATGCACTTGTCATCACAAGGCTCCATGCCCTTCTTATCACAATGTTGCAAGACCCCTATAATCAGAATGCTCCAAGCCCCTTTACATTATTATGCTCCATGAGACTTGTCATCACAAGGTTCCATGGTTTTGTCATCACAATGCTCCAGGAACTTGTCATCACAATGCTTCACGACCTTTTCATGAAAATTTTCAATGGACCTTGTCATCATAATGCTCCAAGCCCTAACCATTACAATGCTCCTTTATATTTGTCATCACAATCCTCCATTACATTTGGCATCACAATGCTCCCTGCCATTGTAATCGCAATGGACCATGACATATGTCATCACAATGCTCCCTGACACCTGTCTTCACAATACTACATGCCCTTGTCATCACAATGCTCCAAGCTCTTGTCATCACAATGCACCATGTCAACTCTCATCACAATAATCTATGAAATTTGTCAGACCAATGCTCCATGCCACTGTCATCACAATGCTCCATAACCATGTCATCAAAATGCTCCATGACCCCTGTCATCACAACGCTCCCTGACTCCTGTCATCAAAATGCTTCATAACGTTTGTCATCACAAAGGTCCATGCCCGCGTCATCACAAGGCTCTGTTATCTTTGTAACCCCAATGCTCCATGAACTTTTCATCACAATGCTCTGTGACACTTGTCATCACAATGCTCCATGCCTTTGTCAGAACAATGCTCCATGACATTTGTCATCACAATGTGTCATGCGCTTTTCATCACAATGATCCACAACCTTGTCATCGCTATGCTCCATAAACACTGTAATCACAATGCTCCATGCACTTCTCATCCAAAGGCTCTCTCACCTGAGATATCACAATGTTCCATCACTAGTCATCAGAATCCTCCCTCACCCCTGTTATCACAATGTTCCATGACCCCTGTCATCACAATGCTACATCCCCTTATCAGCACAATGTTCCATGACCCCCGACATCACAATGTTCCATAACCCCTGTCATCAAAATGCTCCTTGACACTTTTCATCCCAAAGCTCCATGACCCCTGGCATCACAATGTTCTATAACCCCTGTCAACAAAATGTTCCATTACACTTTTCATCAAATTGCTGCATGACCCTGTCATCAAAATGTTCCCTGCCCTTCTCATCACAATGCACCACACCCTTGTCATCAAAATGCTCCATGACCTTTGTCATCACAAAGCTCCATGACCCTCGGCATCACAATGCTCCATGCCATTGTCATCACAATGGGCCATTACATATGTCATCACAATGCTCCCTGACACCTCTCTTCACAATACTGCATGACCTGGTCATCACAATGCTCCATGCCATTGTGATCACAATTCGCCATTCCAACTGTCATCGCAATAATCCATGAAACTTATTAGAGCAATGCTCCATGCCCTTGTAATCACAATGCTCCATGCCCTTGTTATCACAATGCTCCATGACCCTTGTCATCACAATGCCCCGTGACTCCAGTCATCACAATGCTTCATGACCTTTGTCATCACAATGGTCAATGCCCTCGTCATCAACAGTCTCTCTGACCTTTTTAACCACAATGCTCCATGAACTTTTCATCACAATGCTCTATGACACTTGTCATCACAATGCTCTATGCCTTTCTCAGCACAATGCTCCATGACCCTTGTCATCACAAAGCTCCATGCGCTTGTCAGCACAATGCTCCATCACACATGTATTCACAATGCACCATGCGCTTGTCACCACAGTGCTCCACAATCTTGTCATCACAGTGCTCCATAAATCTTGTCATCACAATGATCCATACACTTCTCATCAAAATGCTCTCTCACCACTGATATCACAATGTTACATCACTATACGACACAGTACTCCATCACCCCTGTCATCACAATGTTCCATGACTCCTCTCATCACAATGCTATATGCACTTATCATCAGAATGTTCGATGACCCCTGACATCACAATGTTCCATAACCCGTGTCATCAAAATGTTCCTTGACACTTTTCATCAAATTGCTCCATGACCCTGTCATCACAATGCTCCCTGCACTTCTCATCACAATGCACAACGCAGTTGTCATCAAAATGCTCCATGACCCTTGTCATCACAAATATCCATGACCCTTGGCATCACATTGCTCCATGCCCTTGTCATCACTAAGCTCCATGACACATGTCATCAGAATGCTCCATGGCCTTCTCATCACAATGCTCCATGACCTTTGTCATCACAATGCTCAATACACTTGTCATCAATATGCTCCCTGACACTTGTTGTCTCTATGCTCCTTGAACCCTGTCATGACAAGGCTCCATGCATTTTTCATCACAATGTTCCATGCTCTTTTCATCACAATGCTCCAAGACCCCTGTAATCTCAGTGATCCAAGCGCGTGTGACCACAAAGCTCAATGACGCATGTCTTCAGAATGCTCCTTGGCCTTCTCTTCACAATGCTCCATGCCCTTGTCATCACAATGTTCCAAGACCCCTGTAATCACAATGGTCCATGCCCCTTTTCATCAGTATGCTATATGAGACTCGTCATCACAAGGCTCCATGGTTTTCTCATCACAATGCTCCAGGACTTGTCATCACAATGCTTCACGACCTTGTCATGAAAATTCTCAATGGCCCTTGTCATCATAGTGCTCCAAGCCCTAGTCATCACAATGCCTCATTTTATTTGTCATCACAATCCTCCATTACATTTGGCATCGCAATTTTCCATTCAATTTTCTTCGCAATGGACCATGACATATGTCATCACAATGCTCCCTGACACCTGTCTTCACAATACTCCATGACCTTCTCATCACCATGATCCATGCCCTTGTCATCACAATGAACCGTGTCCACTGTCATCAAAATAATCTATGAAACTTGTCAGACCAGTGCTCCATGCCCCTCTCATCACAATGATCCATGCCATTGTCATCACAATGCACCATGTCCACTGTCATCACAATAACCTCTGAAAATTGTCACCACAACGCTCCATGTCCCTGTCATCACAATTCTCCATGACCCCTATCATCACAATGCTCCGTGACTCCAGTCATCACAATGCTTCATAACGTTTGTCATCAGAATGGTCCATGCCCGCGTCATCACAAGGCTCTGTGACCTTTGTAACCACAATGCTCCATGAACTTTTCATCACAATGCTCCGTGACCCTTTTCATCACAATGCTCCATGCCTTTGTCAGAACAATGTTCCATGACCCTTGTCATCACAATGTGTCACGCGCTTTTCATCACAATGATCCACAACCTTGTCATCGCTGTGCACCATAAACCTTGTATTCACAGTGCTCCATGCACTTCTCATCCAAATGCTCTCTCACCTGAGATATCACAGTGTTCCATCACTAGTCATCACAATCGTACCTCAACCCTGTAATCAAAATATTCCATGACCCCTGACATCAAAATGCTCCATGACACTTTTCAGCTCAAAGCTCCATGACCCTTGGCATCACAATGTTCTGTAACGCCTGTCATCAAAATGTTACATTACACTTTTCATCAAATTGCTGCATGACCCTGTCATCAAAATGCTCCCTCTCCTTCTCATGACAATGCACCACACGCTTGTCATCAAAATGCTCCATGACCGTTGTCATCACAAAGCTCCACGACCATTGGCATCACAATGCTCCATGTCATTGTCATCACAATGCTCCATGAACCCTCTCATCCCATTGCTCCATGCCCTTTTCATCACAAAGCTCCATGACACTTGTCATCACAATGCTCGATGCCCTTCTAATCAAAATGCTCCATGCCCTTTTCATCACAATCCTCCATGACCCATGTATCACAGTGTTCCGTGCCCTTGTCATCACAATGCTCCATGCCCACTCTCATAACAATAATCCATGAAGACTTTCAGGCAAATGCTCAATGCCCTTCTCATCACAATGCTCCATTACCACTGTCATAACAATGCTCCATGACCCCTGTCATCACAATGTTCCACGGCCTTGTCATCAAAAGGCTCCATGACCCTTGTCATCACAACGCTCCAAGACCCATGTAATCACAATGCTCCATGCCCTTTTCATCACAAAGCTCCATGACACATGTCATCAGAATGTTCCATGGCCTTCTCATCACAATGCTCCATGCCCTTGTCATCACAATGCTCCAAGACCCCTGTAATCAAAATGCTCCATGCCCCTTTGCATCTCAATGCTCCATGAACACTGTCATCACAATGCACCATGCCCATCATCATAATGCTTCAGGCTATTGTCATCACAATGAAATCAAAATTATCCATGACCTCTGTCATCATAATGCTCCAAACCCTTGTGATCACAATGTTCCATAACACTTATCATCACAAATCCCTATGACGCTCATCATCACAATTATCCATTGTCTTCTCATCACAGTGCTCCATGACCTTTGTCATCACAAGGCTCAATACACTTGTCATCACAATGCTCCCTCACACTTGTCGTCAGTATGCTCCTTAAAACCTGTCATGACAAGGCTCCATGCCTTTTTCATCACAATGATCCATGCCCTTTTCATCACAGTGCTCCAAGATCACTGCAGTAACAATGCTCCATGTCCTTGTCATCACAAAACTCCATGAAGCATATCATCAGAATGCTCCATGGCCTTCTCATCCCAATGCTCCATGCCCTAGTCATCACAATGCCCCAAGACCCCTGTAATCACAATGCTCCATGCCCCTTTTCATGAGAATGCTCCGTGAGATTTGTCATCACAGGTCTCCATGGTCATCTCATTACAATGCTCCAGGACCTTGTCATCATCATTCTCCATTCCCTTGTCATCACAATGCTCCATGACCCCTGTCATCACAATAATCCATTAACATATTCAGCCCAGTGCTCCACGACCTACACATCACAATGCTCCATGGCCAATATCATCGCGATGCTCCATGACCACTGTCATCACAACACTCCATGACCCCTGACAACACAATGATCCGGGACTCTTCTCATCACAATGCTCCATTCCCTACACATCACTATGCTCAATGACCCCTGTCATCACAACACTCCATGACCATTTTCAGACCAGTGCTCCATGACCCTTGTCATCACAATTCTCCATGCACTTGTCAACAAAATGCTCCCTGACCCTTGTCATCACAATGGTCCAAGCCATTGTCATCACAGTGCTCCATTACCTTTGTCATCAGTATCCTCCCTGACACTTGTCATCACAATGCTCCATGCCATTGTCATCACAATGGGCCATTCCATATGTCATCACAATGCTCCCTGACACCTCTCTTCACAATACTGCATGACCTGGTCATCACAAAGCTCCAAGACCCATGTAATCACAATGCACCATTCCAATTGTCATCGCAATAATCCATGAAACTTATTAGACCAATGTTCCATGCCCTTGTCATCACAATGCTCGATGCCCTTGTTATCACAATGTTCCCAGAACCCTGTAATCAGAATTCTCCTTGCCCCTTTCATCAGTATGCTCCATGAGACTTGTCATCACAAGGCTCCATGGTTTTCTCATCACACTGCTCCAGGACCTTGTCATGACAATGCTTCACTACCTTGTCATGAAAATTCTCAATGGCCCTTGTCATCATAATGCTCCAAGTCCTAGTCAACACAATGCTCCATTATATTTGTCATCACAAACCTCCATTACATTTGGCATCACAATGCTCCCTGCCATTGTCATCGCAATGGACCATGACATATGTCATCACAGTGCTCTCTGACAACTCTCTTCAAATACTCCATGACCTTCTCATCACAATGCTCCATGCCCTGGTCATCACAATGCACCATGTCCAATGTGATCACTATAATCTCTGAAAAGTGTAACCACAACGCTCCATGTCCCTGTCATCACAATGCTCCATGACCCCTGTCATCACAATGCTCCGTGACTCCAGTCATCACAATGCTTCATAACGTTTGTCATCACAACGGTCCATGCCCGCATCATCACAAGGCTCTGTGACATTTGTAACCACAATGCTCCATGAAATTTTCATCACAATGCTCCGTGACACATGTCATCACAATGCACCATGCCTTTGTCAGAACAATATTCCATGACCCTTGTCATCACAATGTGCCACGCGTTTTTCATCACAATGATCCACAACCTTGTCATCGCTATGCTCCATAAATCTTGTATTCGCAATGCTCCATGCACTTCTCATCCAAATGCTCTCTCACCTGAGATATCACAATGTTCCATCCCTAGTCATCACAATCCTCCCTCAACCCTGTAATCAAAATGTTCCATGACCCCTGACATCATAATATTCCATAACCACTGTCATCAAAATGCTCCATGACACTTTTCAGCCCAAAGCTCCTTGACCCATGGCATCACAATGTTCTGTAACCCCTGTCATCAAAATGTTACATTACACTTTTCATCAAATTGCTGCATGACACTGTCATCAAAATGCTCCCTCTCCTTCTCATCACAATGCACCACACGCTTGTCATCAAATGCTCCATGACCGTTGTCATCACAAAGCTCCATGACCCTTGGCATCACAATGCTCCATGACATTGTCACAACAATGCTCCATGAACCCTCTCATCACATTGCTCCATGCCCTTGTCATCACAAAGCTCCATGACACTTGTCATCACAGTGCTCGATGCCCTTCTCATCACAATGCTCCAAGACCCCTGTAATCAAAATGCTCCATGCCCCTTTGCATCTCAATGCTCCATGAACCCTGTCATCACAATGCACCGTGCCCAACATCATAATGCTTCAGGCTATTGTCATCACAATGAAATCAAAATTATCCATGACCTCTGTCATCATAATGCTCCAAACCCTTGTGATCACAATGTTCCATAACACTTATCATCACAAATCCCCATGACGCTCATCATCACAATTATCCATGGTATTCTCATCACAATGCTCCATGACCTTTGTCATCACAAGGCTCAATACACTTGTCATCACAATGCTCCCTGACACTTGTCGTCAGTATGCTCCTTGAACCCTGCCATGACAAGGCTCCATGCCGTTTTCATCACAATGATCCGTGCCCTTTTCATCACAATGCTCCAAGATCACTGTAATCACAATGCTCCATGTCCTTGTCATCACAAAATTCCATGAAACATGTCATCAGAATGCTCCATGGCTTTCTCATCAAAATGCTCCATGCCCTAGTCATCACAATGCTCCAAGACCCCTGTAATCACAATGCTCCATGCCCCTTTTCATCAGAATGCTCTGTTAGACTTGTCATCACAAGTCTCCCTGGTCATCTCATCACAATGCTCCAGGACCTTGTCATCACCATGCTCCATGACCCCTGTCATCACAATAATCCATTAATATATTCAGCCCAATGCTCCACGACCTACACATCACAATGCTCCATGGCCAATATCATCACAATTCTCCATGACCACTGAGATCACAACACTCCATGACTCCTGACAACACAATGATATGGGACTCTTGTTATCACAATGCTACATTCCCTACACATCACTATGCTCCAAGACCCCTGTCATCACAACACTCCATGAACATTTTCAGCCCAGTGCTCCATGACCCTTGTTATCACAATGATCCATGCCCTTGTCATCCCAATGCTCCATGACCCCTGTATTAACAATGCTCCATGACGCTTGTCATCACAATGACCCATGACACATGTCATCACAATGATCCATGACTTTGTCAGCAAAATGATACATGACATTGTCATTACAATGCTCTATGCGCTTGTCATCACAAAACTCCATTTCCATTGTCATCACAATCCTCCATGAACCTTGGGATCACATTGCTTCATGCCCTTGTCATCACAATGCTCCATGCTCCTTGAAATCAAAATGATCCATGACCTCTTTCATCACAATGCTCCAAACCCTTGTGATTACCATGTTCCATAACACTTGTCATCACAACGCTCCATGATGCCTGTCATCACAATACTCCATGCCCTTTTTATCACAATGCTCCATGACTTTTGTCATCACAATTCTCAATATACATGTCATCACAATGCTCCCTGACATTGTCATCAGAATGATCCTTGAACCCTGTCACGAAAAGGCTCCATGCCTTTTTCATCACAATGCCCCATGCCATTTTCATCACAATGCTCCATGCCATTGTCATCAAAATACTCCACAAGCTTTTCATCAGAATGCTCCATGACCCTTGTCATCACAATTCTCCATGCACTTGTCAGCACAATGCTCCCTGAACTTTGTCATCTCAATGCTCCAAGCCATTGTCATCAAAATGCTCCATTACCTTTGTCATCAGAATCCTCCATAACACTTGGCATCACAATGCTACATGCCATTGTCATCACAAAGGGCCATTACATATGTCATCACAATGCTCCCTGACTCCTGTCTTCACAATACTGCATGACCTGTTCATCACAATGCTCCATGCCCTTGTCATCACAATGCGCCATTCCAAATCTCATCGCAACAATCCATGAAACTTATTAGACTAATGTTCGATGCCCTTGTCATCTCAATGCTCCATGCCCTTTTTATCACAATGCTCCCTAACCCCTGTCATCACAATGCTCCGTGACTCCAGTCATCACAATGCTTCATGACCTTTGTCATCACAGTGGTCCATGCCGTCCTCATCAACAGTCTCTGTGACCATTTTAACCACAATGCTCCATGAACTTTTCATCACAATGCTCTTTGACCCTTGTCATCACAATGCTCTATGCCTTTCTCAGCACAATGCTCCATGACCCTTGTCATCACAATGCTCCATGCGCTTGTCAGCACAATGCTCCATGACACAGGTCATCACAATGCACCATGCACTTGTCATCAGAGTGCTCTACAATTTTATCATCACAATGTTCCATAAACATTTTCATCACAAAGATCCATGACCCTTGGCATCACAGTGCTCCATGTCATTGTCATCACAGTGCTCCATGAACGCTCTCATCACATTGCTCCATGCCCTTGTCTTCACAAAGCTCCATGTCACAAGTCATCAGAATGCTCCATTGCCTTCTCATCACAATGCTCTATGTGCTTGCCATCACAATGCTCCATTACCACTGTCATAAAAATGCTCCATGACACCTGCCATCACGATGTTCCGTGGCCTTGTCTTCACAAGGCTCCATGACCCTTCTCATCACAACACTCCAAGAACCCTGTAATCACATTGCTTCATGCCCCTTTTCATCTCAATGTTCCATGAACCCTGTCATCACAATGCACCATGCCCATCATCATAATGCTTCATGCTATTGTCATCACAATGAAATCAAAATGCTCCATGACCTCTGTCATAACAATGCTCCAAACCCTTGTGATCACAATATTCCATATCACTTGCCATCACAATGACCCATGACGCTCGTCATCACTATTATCCATGGTCTTCTTATCACAATGCTCCATGACCTTTGTCATCACAATGCTCAATACACTTGTCATCAAAATGCTCCCTGACACTTGTTGTCTGTATGCTCCTTGAACCCTGTCATGACAAGGCTCCATGCCTTTTTCATCACAATGATCCATGCCCTTTTCATCACAATGCTCCAAGACCCATTTAATCACAATACTCCATGCTCTTGTCATCACAAAACTAAATGACGCATGCCATCAGAATGCTCCTTGGTCTTCTCCTCACAATGTTCCACGCCCTTGTCATCACAATGTTCCCTGGCCCCTGTAACCACAAAGCTCCATGCCCCTTTTCATCAGTATGCTCATGAGACTTGTCATCACAAGGCTCCATAGTTTTGTCATCACAGTGCTCCAGGACCTTGTCAGCAAAATGCTTCACGAGTTTGTCATGAAAATTCTCAATGGCCCTTGTCATCATAATGCTCCAAGCCCTAAAAATCACAATGCTCCATTATATTTGTCATCACAATCCTCCATTACATATGGCATCACAATGCTCCATGCCATTTTCATTGCAATGGACCATGACATATATCATCACAATGCTCCCTGACATCTGTCTTCACAATACTCCATGGCCTTCTCATCACAATGCTCCATGCCCCTGTCATCACAATGCACCATGCCCACTGTCATCACAATAATCTATGAAACTTGTCAGACCAATGCTCCATGCCCCTGTCATCACAATACACCATGCCCTTGTCCTCACAATGCTGCATGACCATTGTCATCACAATGCTCCGTGACTCCAGTCATCACAATGCTTTATAACGTTTGTCATCACAATGGTCCATGCCCGCATCATCACAAGGCTCTGTGACATTTGTAACCACAATGCTCCATGAACTTTTCATCACCATTCACTGTGACCATTGTCACCACAATGCTCCATTTCTTTGTGAGAAAAATGCTCCATGACCATTGTCATCACAATGTGCCACGCACATTTCATCACAACGGTCCACAACCTTATCATTGCAATGCTCCATAAACTTTGTAATGACAATGGTCCATGCACATCTCATCAAAATGCTCTCTCACCAGAGATATCACAATGTTCCATCACTAGTCATCACAATACTCCCTCACCCCTCTAATCAAAATGTTCCATGACCCTGTCATCACAATGCTACATCCCCTTATCATCACAATGTTCCATGACCCCTGACATAACAATGTTCCATAACCCTTGTCATCAAAATGCTCCATGACCCGTTTCATCCCAAAGTTCCAAGAACCCTGACATAACAATGTTCTGTAACCACTGCCATTCAAATGTTCCATTTCACTTTTCATCAAATTGCTGCATGATCCGGTCATCAAAATGCTCCGTGCACTTCTCACCACAATGAACCATTCCCTTGTCATCAAAATGCTCCTTGACTTGTCATCACAAAGCTCCATGACCCTTGGCATCACAATGCTCCATTTCAATGTCATCACAATGCTCCATGAACCCTCTCATCACATTGCTCCATGCCCTTGTCATCACAAAGCTCCATGACACTTGTCATCAGAATCCTCCATGGCCTTCTCATCAGAATGCTCCATGCCCTTGCCGTCAGAGTGCTCCATTCCCCCTGTGATAACAATGCTCCATGACCCCTGCCATCACGATGTTCCGTGGACTTGTCATCACAAGGCTCCATGACCCTTCTCATCACAATGCTCCAAGACCCCTGTCATCACAATGCACCATGCCCATCATCATAATGCTTCATGCTACTGTCATCACAATGAAATCAAAATGCTCCAAGACATCAGTCATAACAATGCTCCAAACCCTTGTGATCACAATGTCCCTTAACACTTGTCCTCAAGGTGCCCCATGACGCTCGTCATCACAATTATCCATGGTCTTCTCATGACAATGCTCCATGACCTTTGTCATCACAATGCTCAATACACTTGTCATCAAAATGCTCCTTGACACTTGTTGTCTGTATGCTCATTGAACCCTGTCATGACAGGGCTCCATGGCATTTTCATCAAAATGATCCATCCACTTTTCATCACAATGCACCAAGACCCCTTTAAACACAATGCTCCATGCCCTTGTCATCACAAAGCTCAATGAATCATGTCTTCAGAATGCTCCATGGCCTTCTCCTCACAATGCTCCATGCCCATGTCATCACAATGTTCCAAGACCCCTGTAATCACAATGCTCCATGCCCCTTTTCATCACTATGCTCCATGAGATTTGTCATAAGAACTCTCTATGGATTTCTCATCACAGTGCTCTAGGACATTTTCATAACAATGCTTCACGACCTTGTTTTGAAAATTCTCAAAGGCCCTTGTCATCATAAAGTTCCAAGCCCTAGTCATCACAATGCTCCATTATATTTGTCATCAAAATCCTCCATTACATTTGGCATCACAATGATCCCTGCCATTGTCATCGCAATGGACCATGACATATGTCATCACAATGCTCCCTGACACCTGTCTTCACAATACTCCATGAACTTCTCATCACAATAATCCATGCCCATGTCATCACAATGCACCATGTCCACTGTCATCACAATAATCTATGAAACTTGGCAGAACAATGCTCCATGCCCCTGTCACCACAATGCTCCATGCCCTTGTCATCACAATGCTCCATGACCCCTGTCATCACAATGCTCCGTGACTCCAGTCATCACAATGCTTCATAACATTTGTCATCACAATGGTACTTGCCCGCGTCAGCACAAGACTCTGTGACCTTTATAACCACAATGATCCATGACCCTTGTCATCAAAATGCTCCATGTCTTTGTCAGAAAAATGCTCCATGAAACTTGTCATCAAAATATGCTACGCGCTTTTCATCACAACGGTCCACAAATTTGTCATGGTATTGCTCCATAAACCTTGTAATCACAATGCTCCATGCCCTTCTCATCACAATGCTCCATTACCCCTGTCATAACAATGCTCAATGACCCCTTCTATCACGATGTTCCATGGCCTTGTCATCACAAGGCTCCATGACACTTGTCATCACAATGCTCCAAGACCCCTGTAATCACAATGCTCTATTCCCTTGTCATCACAAAGCTCCATGACACATGTCATCAGAATGTTCCATGGCCTTCTCATCAAAATGCTCCATGCCCTTGTCATCACAGTGCTCCAAGACCTCTGTAATCACAATGCTCCATGCCCCTTTTCAACTCCATGCTCCATGAACCCTGTCATCACAATGCATCATGCCAATCATCATAATGCTTCTTGATATTGTCAGCACTATGAAATCAAAATTCTTCATTACCTCTGTCATCACAATGCTCCATGACCCCTGTCATCCCAATACTCCATGATCATATTCAGCCCAATTCTCCATGACCCTTGTCATCAAAATGATCCATGCCCTTGTCATCCCAATGCTCCATGACCCCTGTATTCACAATGCTCCGTGACGCTTGTCATCACAGTGCTCCATGACACCTGTCATCACAAGGCTCCATGACTTTGTCAGCAAAATGCTACATGACCTTGTCATTACAATGCTCTAAGCGCTTGTCATCACAATACTCCATTTCCATTGTCATCAAAATCCTCCATGAACCTTGGGATCACATTGCTTCATGCGCTTGTCATCATAATGCTCCATGCTCCTTGAAATCAAAATTATCCATGACCACTGTCATCACAATGCTCCAAACACTTGTGATCCCAATGTTCCATAACACTTGTCATCACAATGCTCAATGATGCTTGTCATCACAAAATTCCATGCCCTTTTCATCACAATGCTCCATGACCTTTGTCATCACAATTCTCAGTACAATTGTCATCACAATGCTCCCTGACACTTGTCATCAGAATGCTCCTTGAACCCTGTCACGAAAAGGCTCCATGCCTTTTTCATCACAATGCCCCATTCCATTTTCATGACAATGCTCCGTGACCATTGTCATCTCAATGCTCCATGCCTTTGTCTGAAAAATATTCCATGACCCTTATAATCACAATGTGCCATTCACTTTTCATCACAACGGTCCAGAAACTTTTCATTGCAATGCTCCATAAACCTTGTAATCACAATGCTCCATACAATCCTCATCAAAATGCTCTCTCACCAGAGATATCACAGTGTTCCATCACTAGTCGTCACAATACTCCCTCACCCCTGAAATCACAATGTCCCATAAACCCTGTCATCACAATGCTACATCCCTTTATCATCACAATGTTCCATGACCCTTGACATCACAATATTCTATAACCCCTGTCATCAAAATATTCCAGTACACTTTTCATCATATTGCTGCATGACCCTGTCATCAAAATACTCCCTGCCCTTCTCATCACATTGCACCATGCACTTATCATCAAAGTGCTCCATGACCTTTGTCATCACAAAGCGCCATGACCCTTGGCATCACAATGCTCCATTTCATTGTCATCAAAATGCTCCATGAACCCTCTCATAACATTGCTCAATGCACTTGTCATCACAAAGCTCCATGACACTTCTCATCACAATGCTCGATGCCCTTCTCATCACAATGCCCCATGACCTTGTCATTACAATCCACCATGACCCATGTATCACAGTGTTCATTGCCCTTATCATCACAATGCTCTATGCCCACTCTCATCACTATAATCCATGAAACATTTCAGACCAATGCTCCATGCACTTCTCATCACAATGCTCCTTTACCTCTGTCATAACAATGCTCCATGACACCTTCCATCACAATGTTCCCCGGCCTTGTCATCACAAGGCTCCATGACACTTGTCATCACAATGCTCCACGACCCCTCTAATCAAAATGTGCCATGCACTTTTCATCAAAAAGCTACATGACACATGTCATCAGAATGTTCCATGGCCCTGTCACCACAATGCTCCATGCCCTTGTCATCACAATGCTCCAAGACCCTTGTAATCAAAATGCTCCATGAGACTTTTCATCTCAATGCTCCATGAACCCTGTCATCACAATGGACCATGCCCATCATCATAATGCTTCAGGCTATTTTCATCACAATGAAATCAATATGCTCCATGACCTCTGTCATTACAATGCTCCAATCCCTTGTGATCACAATGTTCAATAACACTTATCATCACAATACCCTATGACGCTCATCCTCACAATTATCCATGGTCTTGTCATCAAAATGCTCCATGACTTTTGTCATCACAATGCTCAATACACTTGTCATCACAATGCTCCCTGACACTTGTCATCAGTCTGCTCCATTAACCCTGTCATGACACGTCTCCATGCCTTTTTCATCACAATGATCCATGCCCTTTTAATCACAATGCTCCAAGACCCCTGTAATCACAATGCTCCATGCTCTTGTCGTCACAAAACTCAATGACGCATGTCATCAGAATGCTCCATGGCCTTCTCCTCACAATGCTCCTTGCCCTTGTCATCACAATGCTCCAAGACCCCTGTAATCACAATGCTCCATGTCCCTTTTCATAAGAATGCTCCATGAGACTTGTCATCACAAGTCTCCATTGTATTCTCATAAAAGTGCTCCAGGAACTTGTCATCATAATGCTCCATGATCCCTGTCATCACGATACTCCATGAACATTTTCAGCCCAATGCTCTATGACCTTCTCATCAAAAGGCTCCATGACCCCTGTCATCACAATACTCCATGAACATATTCAGCCCAATTCTCCATGACCCTTGTCATCACAATGATCCATGCCCTTGTCATCCCAATGCTCCATGACCCCTGTATTCACAATGCTCCGTGATGCTTGTCATCACAGTGCTCCATGACACCTGTCATCACAATGCTCCATGCCCTCGTTATCACATTGTTCCATGACCCCTCTCATTACTATGCTCCGTGACTTCATTCATCACAATGCTTCATGACTTTTGTCATCTCAAAGGTCCATGCCCTCGTCATCAGCAGTCTCTGTGACCATTTTAACCACAATGCTCCATGAACTTTTCATCACAATTCTCTTTGACACTTGTCATCACAGTCCTCTCTGCATTTCTCAGCACAAGGCTCCATGACACTTCTCATTACAATGCACCATGCGCTTGTCAGCACAATGTTCCATGACACATGTCATCAAAATGCACCATGGGCTTGTCATCACAGTGCTCCACAATCTTGTCATCACAATGCTCCATAAAACTTGTCATCACAATGCTCCTTGCACTTCTCATCAAAATGCTCTCTCACCACTGATATCACAATGTTACATCACTATTCGTCAAAATACTCCCTCACCCTTGTCATCACAATGATCCATGACTCCTGTCATCACAATTGTACATGCACATATCATCACAATGTTCGATGACCCCTGACATCACAATGTTCCATAACCCCTGTCATCAAAATGCTCTCAAAACCTTTTCATCAAAATGCTCCATGACCCCTGGCATCACAATGATCAATAACCCCTGTCATCAAAATGTTCCATGACACATTTCATCCAATTGATCCATGACCCTGTCATCACAATGCTCCCTGCCCTTCTCATCACAATGCACAACGCCCTTGTCATCAAAATCCTCCATGACCTTTGTCATCACAAAGATCCATGACCCTTGGCATCACAATGCTCCATGTCATTTTCATCACAATGCTCCATGATCGCATTCATCACATTGCTCCATGCCGTTGTCATCACAAAGCTCCATGACACAGGTCATCAGAATGCTCCATGGCCTTCTCATCACAATCCTCCATGCCATTGCCATCACAATGTTCCATTACCCCTGTCATAACAATGCTCCATGAAACCTGCCATAACGATGTTCCATGGCCTTGTCATCACAAGGCTCCATGACCCTTCTCATCACAATGCTCCTAGAACCGGTAATCACAATGTTCCATGACCCCTGTCATCACAATGCTACATCCCCTTATCATCACAATGTTCCATGACACCTGACATCACAATGTTCCACACCCCCTGTCATCAAAATGCTCCATGACACTTTTTATCCCAAAGCTCAATGACCCCTGACATAACAATGTTCTATAACCCCTGTCATCAAAATATTCCATTACAATTTTCATCAAATTGCTGCATGACACTGTCATCAAAATGCTCCCTGGCCTTCTCTTCACAATGCACCACGCCCTTGTCATCAAAATGCTCCCTGACTTTTGTCATCACAAATCTCCTTGACCCTTGACATCACAATGCTCCATGTCATTGTCATCACAATGCTCCATGAACCTTCTCATCACATTTCTCCATGCCCTTGTCATCACAAAGCTCCATGACACATGTCATCACAATGCTCGATGCCCTTCTCATTACTATGCTCCATGCCCTTGTCTTTAAAATCCTCTATGACCATTGTATCACAGTGTTCCATGCTCTTGTCATCACAATGCTCCATGTCCACTCTCATCACAATAATCCATGAAACATTTCACACCAATGCTTCCTGTCCTTCTCATCACAATGCTCCATTACACCTGTCATAACAATGTTCCATGACCCCTGCCATCACAAAGTTCCACGGCCTTGTCATTCACAAGGCTCCATGACACTTGTCATCACAATGTTCCAAGACCCCTGTAATCACAATGCTCCATGCCCTTGTCATCACAAAGCTCCATGACGCATGTCATTAGAATGTTCCATGGACTTCTCATCACAATGCTCCAAGACACTTTTTATCACAGTGCTCCATGCCCCTTTTCATCTCAAAGCTCCATGAATCCTATCATCACAATGCACCATGCCCATTATCATAATGCTTCAGGCTATTTTCCTCACAGTGAAATCAAAATGTTCCATTACCTCTGTCATCACAATGCTCCAAAACGTTGGGATCACAATGTTCCATAACACTTCTCATCACAACACCCCATGATGATCATAATCACAATTATCCATGGTCTTCTCATCACTATGCTCCATAACCTTTGTCATCACAATGCTCCCTGACACTTGTCGTCAGTATGCTCCTTGAAACCTGTAATGACAGGGCTCCATGCCTTTTTCATTACAATGATCCATGTCCTTTTCATCACAATGCTCAAAGACAACTCTAATCACAATGCTCCATGCACTTGTCATCACAGTGCTCCATGACGCATTCATCAGAATGCTTCATGGCCTTCTCTTCACAATGCTCCATGCCCTTGTCATCACAATGCTCCAAGACCCCTGTAAACACAATGCTCCATGCCGCTTGTCATTATAGCCCTCCATGACGCTCGTCATCACAATTATCCATGGTCTTCTCATCACAGTGCTCCACGGTCTTGCCATCACAATGCTCCATGCCCTGGTCATCACAATGCTCTATGTTCCCTTTCATCACAATTCTCCACGTTCTTGGCATCACTATGTTCCATGACACATCCCATCACAGTGTTAAATGCTTTGTCATCACAATACTGCACAAGCTTGTCATCAGAATACTCCATGACCCTTGTCATCACAATGATCCATGAGCCCTGTCATCACAATGCTCCATGAGACCTATCATCACAATGCTCCATGCCCCTTGTCATTACAGTGCTCCATGATGCTCGTCACCAGAATTATCCATGGTCTTCTCAGCACAGTGCTCCACGGTCTTGCCATAACAATGCTCCATGCCCTGGTCATCACAATGCTCCATGTCCCTTGTCAACACAATTCTCCAGGTCCTTGTCATCACAATGCTCCATGACAGTTCTCATCCCCATGTTACATGCTCTTGTCATCACAATTCTCCATGCACTTGTCATCGCAATGTCCCATGACCCCTGTCATAGCAAGCTCCATGCCTTTGTCATCACAATGCTTCACGACCTTTTCATCAAAATTCTCAAAGGCTGTTGTCATCACAATGATCCATGCCCTTGTCATCACAATGCTCCAAGCACTTGTCATCACAATGCTCCATTACCTTTGTCATCACAATCCTCCATAACACTCGGCATCACAATGCTCCATGCCATTGTCATCACAATGGAACATGAAATATGCCATCACAATGCTCCTGACACCTGTCTTCACAATAATCCATGACCTTGTCATCACAATGCTCCATGCCCTTGTCATCACAATGTGCCATGCCCTCTGTCAACACAATTATCCATGAAACTTGTCAGACCAGTGCTCCATGCTCCTGTCATCACAATGCTACATGACCCCAGTCATCACAATGCTCCGTGTGTCCCGTCATCACAAGACTCCATGACCTGTGTCACCACAAAAGTCAATGCCCTCATCATCACAAGGCTCTGTGAAATTTGTCACCACAATGCTCCATGAACTTTTCATCAAAATGGTCAATGTCATTGTCATCACAATGCTCCATGAACGCTCTCATCACATTGCTCCATGAACTTGTCATCACAAAGCTCCATGACACATGTCATCAGAATGCTCCATGGCCTTCTCATCACAATGTTCCATGCACTTGCCACCACAATTCTCCATTAACCCTGTCATAACAATGCTCCATGACCCCTGCCATCACGATGTTCCATGGCCTTGTCATCACAAGGCTCCATGACCCTTCTAATCACAATGCTCCAAGACCCCTGTAATCACAATGCTCCATGACCCTTTTCATCTCAATGATCCATGAACCCGGTCATCACAATGCACCATGCCCATCATCAAAATGCTTCATGCTATTGTCATCACAATGAAATCAAAATTCTCCATGATCTCTGTCATCACAATGCTCCAAATCCTTGTGATCAAAATGTTCCATAACACTTATCATCACAACGTCCCATGACGCTCGTCATCACAATTATACATGGGCTTCTGATCACAATGCTCCATGACCTTTTTCATCACAATGCTCAATACACTTGTCATCACAATGCTCCCTGACACTTGTCCTCAGTATGCTCCTTGAACCATGTCATGACAAGGCTCCATGCCTTTTTCATCACAATGCTCCATGCCCTTGTCATCACAAAGCTCCATGATGCATGTCATCAGAACGTTCCATGGCCATCTCATCCCAATGCTCCATGCCCTTGTCATCACAATGCCCCAAGACCCCTGTAATCACAATGCTCCATGCCCCTTTTCATCAGAATATTCCATGAGACTTGTCATCACAAGTCTCCATGGTCTTCTCATCACAATGCTCCAGTACCTTGTCATCACAAGCCTACATGGCCCCTGTCATCACAATACTCGATGAACGTTTTCAGCCCAATGCTCCTTGACCTTCTCATCACAATGCTCCATGACCCCTGTCATCACAATGCTCCATGACTCCTGTCATCACAACGATCCATGAACCCTGACAACACAATGATCCGGGACTCTTGTCATGAAAATGCTCCATGCCCATGCCATCCCAATGCTTCATGACCCCTGTAATCACAATGCTCCGTGACGCTTGTCATCACAGTGCTCCATGAAACTTTTCCTCACAATGCTCCATGCCTTTGTCAGCAATATGCTACATAATCTTGTCATCACAATGCTCCATGCGCTTGTCATCACAATCCTTCATGACACTTTGGATCATATTGCTTCATGCCCTTGTCATCTCCCTCTTGCCTTTCTGGTTTTTTCAGATTTTCGGATGTCCCTTTTGACCCGTGGGAAGTGACAGTTCTTTGTAGTGTGGATTTGCATTGCGTGCTTGCTTGATTGTCCAAAAAGGTCGTATGCGTTTTCTCCTGAATATATTCAGGAGAAAACGCATACGCCCTTTTTGGCCAAGTGCATCATTGTCGAATTTGTGATGCTTTTCCTGTGCTTTAAAGGTGATTCCAATTTACCTCTTGAAATATGTTTTGTGCAATTCTGCCTCATTTTCAAGTCAGCTTCGTTGGCTTCCCTCAACAGATTTTTGGAAGACAGTAGTGCTTTATAACTGTAGGTTTGTGAATTGCTGTGCCCGTGAGCTCCAATTTTCAAATCCCGTTTTTGGGAGCTGACTGCAAATCCACAATTTTGCTTCAGGACCTATACTTGTTCCAGGGGTGGCTATACTCTTCCCTACAGGTGTCTGAGGCTTTGGTTAATTCTTCTTCCTGACGGGAATTTACAGTGACATGTGCCCTTCCAAATGCCTACATCTACTCTCTGATTGGTTCTCCCTCTTCCCTTTCATCGTCTGCACAATTAGCAAACTGTGTGAACCAGCAGGTTATAGGGGCTGGCTCTCCTAAGTTGGGAGATTGATAGTAAAGCAGTTGGAATGCCAAACTGGAGCACAAGGAGAGGAAAAATTAGGAGACATTTAGAAACCTTTCACCATCACAGGGTGTCCATTCTCTAGGTTTCCCATACATGTTATAACTGTAGTGATATTCCCTACTACCTGGAGATTTGGAATCCATGGAATCGTGGCATGCACTACTACTTTAAAGGGTCTGCATTTTCTCTCCCAATCTCACCAGTCCTCTCAGTCCCAAGTGTCCAGCCTTATGTCTCATCCAGCTGTCTTTGCAGATAGGGTCATTCCCGGTTTCATCAGAACCCCTGAAGGAATTGTGTAAGAATTTCGCTGTTTTTTTGTTTGTTTTTGAAATTCATTTTTATAATGGGGTTGAGCTGATTTTCACTGATGTGTTTATGCCAGTCTAGACACACTTGATTCCCTTATGGAGACAAATCAATACATAGGTTTTAAGATTCTCACTATTCAGATATATTCCTCTGTGGGGAATAGGGGGTTTGAGTCCCGTTCACTGAGGAAGGGGTAGGTCTCGTCTGTTCTCTATTTGGTTTATGGAATGGTACCTGTGCTAATATCAAACTCTGGTTTTATGCATCACCCCACCTCTCCTTTCCCATTAAACAGGCATAAGAGTGTTTTCTAAATGTGAGACTCTGTTCTCTTTCTTAATTCAGTACATGTGTTGTGATGTTGACATTCCCTCTGTAAATGATATCTTATGATAAGATTCTTTTTCTGTGTGACTAATTTCTCTTAGAATCATCATACCTAAATCCACTCTTTATGCTGCTACTGGCCTTATGACATTGATTTCACGTCTGAGTGATATTCCGTTGTACAAAATTACCACAAGTAATTTATGCATTTCTCTTTTTCCTGGGATATTTTAGGTGTACCGAAGTTGAGGTTCTTGTATGCAGAGCAGCCCTAAACTTTGGGGTGCCTGTGTGTTGTCGATATTTAGTCTTCCCAAGTTATATGTCCATGAGTTGAAGTCCCCTGTGCTCGGGGGCTTTGTATTTAAATGTTTTAGAGAACAGCATACACTTCTTCAGAGTGGCTCTTGGATATTTATACCCCACCCATCAGCGTGACTAGGCTCCCTGTTCTCCATGGCCTCTCCAGCATTTCTGGTTTGTACACATTTTTTGGATGGCCTTTCTGAGCAGTGGAAATTGAGACTTCTTTGTTGTGCGGATTTGCATTTCCCGCCTGCTTCGTTGGCCAAAAACTCTGTATGTGTTTTTTTCCTGAAGATATTCACGAAAAAAAGGCATACACCCTTTTGCCCAACTGCATCATTTTAGAAATTCTGCTGCTTTTCATATGCTTTAAATGTGAGTACAATCTACCTTTTGAAATCTGTTTCCTGCAATTCTGCCTCTCATTCAGATCCCCTTCGTTGCCTTACCTGAATATATTTTTGGACGTTGGTTATCATTTATATCTTTGCAGGTCTTTGAATTGTCTGCTCCTGAGCTCCATTTTGCAACTCGCTTTTATTGTGAGCTCGCCGCCAAACCATTGTATTGCTTCTGGCCCTATTCTGGTTCTGAGGAGGCAGGCTGAGCCTTTGGTTAATTCTTGTTCCTAATGGGAAATTAGAGTGACATGTGCCTGTCAAAACTCCTACCGCTAATCTCTCATTGGTTCCCCCTCTTCTCATTTATCCTCTGCACACATTGCAAACTGTGTGAAACAGGAGGTTAAAGGTGCTGATTCTCCAAGTCGGGAGATTGTTAGTAATGTGGCTGGAATGGCGAACCCCAGCACCAGGAGATCAAAAATGAGGTGCATTTTAGACACCTCTCCTGAGCACACGGTGTACATTCATCTCGGTTTACCAGGCATGTGTTCACTGTCAGAAGATTCCCTTGAAACTGCAGATTTGTGACCCATTGAATGGGTACTAGGCAGTATTACTTTAAAAGGTCTGCATTTCCTCACCCAGCCTCTCTAACATCTCTTAGCGTGCATAGCTTCCAGCCTTATATATCATCCTGCTGTGGGTCTACATGTGTTCAATCCATGTTACATCGTAGCCCTTCAACAAAAGTTGTAAGAATTTTTGTCTGTCTCACCGTTTTTATAAATATTTTTAAATTTATTTTTATATTGGTTACAGCTGATTTTCAAAGCTCTGTTTTTTGCTGCTGTACATCCACTTGATTCATGTACTGTGAGACAACAATAAATTCTTTCTCAGATGCTTACGAGTCATATGTATTATTGTCCAGTGACTTGAGTGGGCTGAGTGCAGTTCTTTGAGGTACCGTGTAGGCCTTGTCAGTTATTCAATTTGGTACTTGGAATGGTATCTTTGCTAATTTCAACCTGCTGGATAATACCTCACCATTCCCCACCTTTCCCATTTAGCAGCCTTATGTCTATTTTCTACATATTTGACTATGTTTCTGTTTTGTAGTTTATTTCATGTGTAGCCATTTTTGATTCCACCTTTAAGTGACATCTTATGATATGTGTCTTTTTCTTTCTGACATATGTCACTTAGAATGATCGTATGTAACTCCTCCAGAGTTGTTCCAACTGGCCTTATTTCATTGATTTCGGGATGAGTAATATTCCACTCTACATAAGTACCCCATCTCTTTTATCCATTTTATCCTTCCAGGGACATTTAGGTTATATCCAAGTGGAGGCCCTTTTTATCAGAGAGGTGGTAAACGTTGGGTTGCCTGTTTTCTGTCCATTTTTGTTTTTCCCAAGGTATACGCCCATGAGTGCAAGTGCACTATTCTTTGTAGCTCATCTTTTAGATGTTTTAGCAAACACAATACACTTCTCCAGAGTGGCCATTGGCAAATTACATTTCCACTATCAGCCTCACAGGGCTCCCTTTTCTCCTCGCCCTGTCCTGCATTTCTCGTGTTTACACTTTATGTGGAGGGCCCTTCTGACTGATGTGAAGTGATACATTTTGTAGTATTGATTTCCAGTGCCCACCTGTTTGGTTGGATAAAAAGTGTGTATGGCCTTTACTTGAATATATTCAGAAAAAATGCATACGCCCTTTTGGGTCAACTGCATCATTGGCGATGTTCAGCCCCTTTTCTTGTGCTTTAATGGGGAGTCCTTTCTACCTCTTCAAATCTCTTTACTGCCACTCTCCCTTGCTTACAACTCCTTTTCTGTGACTTACCTCAAGACATTTTTCGACGATAGATATTTTCAACTCTGCAGTTTCATGAATTTTAGTGCCCCTGAGTTCCATTTTTCAACTTGTGTTTTTGGAAACTGGACACAAAACAGCGGGATTTCCTCTAGCCCTATTCTGTTTCCGTGGGCAATTCTAGCCTTTTATGAATTTGTCTTCCAGATTGGAAATTAGAGTGTCATGTGCCTGTCCAAACAACTAAGACTTGTCTCTAAATTTTTCTCATCCTTCCACTTCATCCTCTGGACTAATTCCAAACTGTGTGCAAGAGGATGTTAACGGTGCTGATATCCCCAAGTGAGGAGATTGTTAGAAAATATGCTGGAGGGGTGAACCCGAGCACCAGGCGATGAGGAGATGAGGTGCCTTTTCCAAACTCTTTCCGATCAAACGGTGTACCATCCTCTAGGTGTGACAGGCATGTTTTAGCTGTAGGAAGGGTCCCGTGCATGGAAGAAGAACACCAGGGATTTTTCCAAATCAGTGCCTACCTGTACCCCAAACTGGGGAATTTTTAAGCTACAGCTACACGTATGTCCATTAAAGGCCTTGGGAAATAGGCAGAGCCCAAACTTTAGATGATTGAAATCTTCAGGTTCAGAAGCGTTCACCATGGGCCTTGCTTAGGTTACATTTTATCTGTCATTGATAGATGATGTCAATAAAAATATCTATTCTTTTTCAGATTATTTCCCCTTATAGGTTATTGCAAAATATTCAGTGTAGTTCCCTGTGCTATACAGTAGTTCCTTGTTGATGATCTATTTTATACATAGCAGTGTGTATGTGTTAATCCCAAACTGTTAATTTATCCCTTTTCCTACCTTTCCCCTTTGGTAATAATAAATTATAAGATTTTATACTTCTCAGAAATGGGGGAGCTGAAAGAGAGGTATCCTTTTCAATGGAAAAGCATTCAAAACAAGATTGAAGCTTCAGCCAAGAGTATTCGATGTACATCCATGGAAATAAATCACTTCATTTCTCTAATGTTGACCTGACAAATAAGACAGACGTCTTCACTGAACTTGCTTATAGTAAAGTGATGGAAATATCAAATGTAAGTCTTAGAAACATCTTATTTTACCCGAGCATTATACACTGCTCTATGTTAACTACAGTTTGGCTCACACATCTGTTCATTGAAGTTACAATGTTCTCAATTTCTGTTACTGATCCTCCAGAGTGGACCCCAACAGGATTCACGGTGCCCAGTGTCATTGGAGCCAAGAGATCAAGACTGAGTTTGCTTCAGAAGCAAAGGAAACATTATTTTGAAAACAGAATGGAGAGGTGAGAGTGTGCAGTCCCCCACGGGCTGTGGGCTGGGCTGCTGTGTAGGGATCCCAGCAGAGTCAGTGGGAGGGAGGGGATGGAGCTCTCGAGGGCTGGGTTGGCTGCAGCTCAGGCTCTATGCCGTGGAGTCTGCATGGGACCCCGCTAGCTGAGGTGTCGACCCAGCCATTCTGCACAAGGAAATCGGGTCTGAAGTGCCGGGTGTGGGACCTCTGCATGCGGAACCCTAGGAGCACGTGAAATTAGACAAAGCACAAAGGAAAAACAGGTTAGACTTTATTTTATTGCCCAGATTCTCTTTTTATCTCCCAGGAATTTTTAATGAACGTTGCCGGAGACGAACACCTCCTCTGCTTTTTGTTCCGTTCCTCATTCTTGGGGTGTTGAGGGTGCAGACCCCTCTTTTGTAACTGCTTCATCCTGTGGTGGCAGCCCTGATACCTGGGGGGAGGGGCAAAACGTCTCCCCACCAGCCTCCAAGTGAGGTTGATTGTCCCAAGGCCTCCTGCCTCACTTCTCGTCCGCCTGAGCACCAGCATTGGAAGTGTTATAGATTCTAATGACCTTTAAGGGTCCAGGAAAGAGATGCGCAGAGATGCTGAGGTGGCAGGTTTCACCCCACCCCACATTTGTTCGGCGACCTTAGGCTGACGGTTTTTGCCAGCCTAGATGCTCTGACCAGTAGTCTGTGCTTTCTTTAATTAGGTCCCTGAATAAATGTACAAACAGCACCATGTGTCAGAACCCTGCCCGCGCAACTCCCAGACAGTCCAGGGTCAGTGGTGATCCAGGACCATGACGTCCACTGAGTCAACGGCCTTTAGAAGTAGCCAGCAGTCCAGCCGGTCATATTGGCCACCATCACCGCGGTGTCTGTAGGGTTTTCTATGGTGAAAGCGTGATATACGTTTCCCCCGCCAAGCTTATTAGCTCCCCTCTGGGTGCAGTAAGTCCTGCAAGCAGTAGTCTGCTCTTTCGGGGCACAGTCTTCTTGTTTTCTGAGAGAAACTCCAGGTCAAGTGATGGTCACACGAGTCATCTTGGGGGCCCGTTGCTCCCGTTTGTGTCTCTGGAGGTTGGAGTTGGAGGGCCTCCTCACTCGAGGTCAGTGTGTCCACAGAGCGACCCCTGCAACATCAGGGCATGATGGGTGGTTAGGATCATGACGTGGGGTCCTTTTCCCTTAGGAGGTAGCTGGCCTTGTGGGCTGCTGATTTCTAGCTTTTTAGATACCCCAGTATCCTTGCCTGATGAGTCGGTGAGCAAAGCCCTTGATGACCATAGTTTATCATACCTGAAGGGCATTCTTGTGTTGCTCCATTTCAAGTGGTCCCAGTTTTTGCACTAAGGCTCCAAGGGCAATTAACCTTTGACCGGGTATGTAAAGGTCAAAGGGTTTAGCTAAATTAGGGAGTTCCTGGGCAAGGGTCTGAATTGACTGCTCTTTCCATTCTTGAAAGGCCACTTCTGGATTCTATACAAAAGGATCATCATCTTTTCGTGTCAGTGTTTCATGTAGAGGCCCAGTTATTAGACTGTAGTTAGGGATCCAGATGCAGAAAACCTTGGACTCCCCAGGAACCCCTAAGCTGTCTTCTAGTTTTAGAAGAGGTAAGGCTGCAAATGGCTTCTTCCCTATCCTGGGATGCGTTTCTCCGAATATCTGTGAGAATGAAGCCCAGGCATGTCACCTGAGCCTGGGATATTTGAGCCTTTTTCTTGGACACCTTCTATCCTTCCTTGGCTAGGTAGTTTAGAGGCGTCTTTAGTAGGCCTGGCGATCAGAATGTCATCTGCATATTGAAGGAGGGTTCCCTTTTACAGAGGTAGAACGTTTAGGTCTTTAGAGGTCATTTCCCCAATGATGGTGTGGGGATTTTTGTACCGTTGGGGCAGGACGGCCCAGCATTATTGGTTTTCTTGCATATTGTGTCCTGCCACTCACAAGCCAAAAATTCTTGTGACTCTGAGATGAATGGAATACAGAAGAAGGCATCATTGATGTGTAATACAGAATGCCATGGCCTGGTGGATGGTCGAATTTCCAGCAGGGTGTAGGAAATAGGAGCTACTGGATGTATATCCTCGGTGGCTTCATTGACTGTCCTGATATCCTTTACCAGGTCTCCAGCAGCCCATGGGGCTCTCGTGGTCAGGCCAATCCCAGGATATGGAGCTCACCTGGGCTGCACCCCCCACCCCACAGCCCATGGGGCTCTCGTGTTCAACTCCCTCCCAGGGTATGGAGCTCCCCTGTGCAGCTACCCAGCAGCCCATGGGGCTCTCATAGTCAGGCCCTTCCCAGGATACGGAGCTCCCATGGGCAGGTACCCAAGCAGGGCTGGACACACAGGAACAGTGCACATAGCCCACCTTGCAGAGAACCCCCAGCTCACCTGTCGCTCACAGCTGACACAGAATACCTCAGAGCAGGACTTGAACTAACAAACAGCATCTCTGACAAGTCTGTGACCCTGGCTATCACTCTGTGCAGCCTCTCTCTGCCTGGTCTTCCAGAAACTTCCACTGCAGCCAGGGCACCAGGCCTCTGTCTCCACCCACCATCACTCCTCTCCCTGACTCCTGGGTTCCTCTCATTAGGATAGGGTCATCTTGAAGTTGTTTTCCACTCATGGACCAGATAAAATGATAAGAAAACAAGCCGCAGCTGCAGCCCCTTGTCTAGCCTGACTCTCAAGGGCCCACACCTGTTCCTTGGGCCTGGCCCGTTTAGCAAGGTTCATTTTCTGCTACTGTGAGCCCCTGAGGGGTGAGGATTGGCTGATTTGGGCAGCCTGACACTGCCTACCAGCCCTCCCCAGGTGTGCCTGGGTTGAGGTCAATATAAACACCTCTCCAGGCAGCTAGAGCCCCTTTAGCTGTGCCTGATGCCATATTCTCTGCCCCGTCAGCAGTGTCGGGGCTGGGGTGGTGGTAGGGAGTGAGGGGCCGTGGCTTTGTGGGTGGCCCAGTGTGAGTGGGGCTCTGCTGGACTTTCCCACAGGAGTTGCTAGGCTGCCACCTGCTAAAGAAGAGGATGTGTCATCCATACCTGCCGCTTGAATTTCTCCCCAGGCAGATGTGAGGAAGTAAAAAAGCAGTGGGGGCCGTGGCAGGAGGGGTATCTCAGGAAGGGAAATGGAAAGCTTCCAGAAGAGCATCTGGGGCCAGGATCATCCTGACTGGCCTGCAGGCACCAAGTCGGCCTGCGTGCTGTCGCTGGTGTGGCTCCACAGCCCTTCCTCTAGGCTTGCAAGTGCTTGTACATATTCAGGTGTTTTACCTGGAAAGGGTGGGAAGAGTTCAGCTGCAGCAGGACTGGGGCTCAGCTCACATTTACTCACAGACGCCTCAACACAGTCCCCCCAGCTTTGCAAAGAGGATGCTCCTTGTCGGGGGGAGCGCTGCTGACTCCATGGGAGACGATTTCCCACCTCTGACCAACTTAAGAATTTTTTACCAATGGAGCAAGTGCCCTGATACGATTTTCCTCTGTATAACTGGTGGGTTCTGTTTTTTTTTTTTTTTCTTTTTTTTTCTTTTTGGTTCAAGGTAGATTTTATTTATTCCTCTTTTTTTTAATTTGGAGATATAAACATGGAAATAATGCATTAATATAAAGATGTCTATGTGAAGGGAAATACTTTTTTTCTGTTTTCTTTTATTAAATGCTATTTATTTTTATTTTTTTTAATTTATTTCTTTTATACAGCAGGTTCTTATTGGATATCTATTTTATACATATAAGTGTGCACATGTGAATCCCAGTCTCCCAATTCATCCCACCACCACCCTCACATGGCGTTTCCCCCTTGGTGTCCATATGTTTGTTCTCTACATCTGTGTCTCTATATCTGCCCTGCAAACCGGTTCATCTGTACCATTTTTCTAGGTTCCACATATATGCATTAATATACAGTATTTGTTTTTCTCTTTCTGACTTACTTCACTCCGTATGACAGTCTCTTGATCCATTAAGGTCTCTACAAATGACCCAATTTCATTCCTATGTATGGCTGAGTTATATTCCATTGTATATATGTACCACATCTTTATCCATTCGTCTGTCTGTGGGCACTTAGGTTGCTTTCATTACCTGGCTATTGTAAATAGTGGTGAAATGAACATTGTGGTGAATGTGTATTTTTGATTTATGGTTTTCTCTGGGTATATGCCCAGTAGTGGGATTGCTGGATTATATGGTAATTCTATTTTTACTTTTTTAAGGAACCTCCATACTGTTCCCCATAGAGACTGTATCAATTTACATTCCCAACAATAGTGGAAGAAGCTTCCTTTTCTCCATACCCTCTCCAGCATTTGTTGTTTGTAGATTCTCTGTTGATGCCCATTCTAACAGGTGTGACATGACACCTCATTGTAGTTTCCATTTCTCTAATAATTAGTGATGTTGAGCAGATTTTCATGTGCGTACTGGCCACCTCTATGTCTTCTTGGAAGAAATGTCTATTTATATCTTCTTCCATTTTTGTATTGGGTTGTTTGTTTTATTAATATTGAGCTGCATGAGCTGTTTATATATATTGGAGATTAATCATTTGTCCATTGATTCATTTGCAAATATTTTCTGCCATTCTGAGGGTTGTCTTTTCATCTTGTTTGTAGTTTCCTTTGCATTGAAAAAGCTTTTACGTTCCCTTAGGTCCCATCTGTTTAGTTTTATTTTTTATTTCATTACTATAAGAGGTGGATCAAAAAAGATCTTGCTGTGATTTACGTCAGAGTATCCTTCGTAAGTTTTCCTCTCAGAGTTTTATACTATCCGGTCTTACATTAAGGTCTCTAATCCATTTTGAATATATTTTTATGTATGGTGTTGGGGAGTGTTCTAATTTCATTCTTTTACATGTAGCTCTCCATATTTCCCAGCACCAATGATTGAAGAGACTGTCTTATCTCCATTGTATAGTCTTGCCTCCTTTGTCATAGATTAGGTGACCATAGATGTGTAGGTTTATCCCTGTGTTTTCTTTTTTTTTTTCCTTTTACACGTTTATTGGAGTGTAATTGCTTTACAATGGAGTGTTCGTTTCTGCTGTATAAAAAAGTGAATAAGCTATACATATACAAATATCACCAGATCCCCTCCCTCTTGCATCTCCCTCTCACACCCCATATCCCACCCCTTTATGTGGTCACAGAGCACCAAGCTGATCTCCCTGTTCTATGTGGCTGCTTCCCAGTAGCTATTGGTGTTATATTTGGTAATGTATTTATGTCCATGCCACTCTCTCACTTCGTCCCAGCTTACCCATCCCCCTTCCGTTGTCCTCACGTCCTTTCTCTATGTCTGTGTCCTTAATCCTCTCCTACCACTAGGTTCTTCAAAATCTTTTTTTTTTCTTCATTAGATTCCGTATATCTCTGTTAACATACAGTATTTGTTTTTCCCTTTCTGACTTACTTCACTGTGTAGGACAGATTCTAAGTCCATCCACCTCAGTACAACTAACTCAGTTTTGCTTCTTTTTATGGCTGAGTAATACTCCAATGTATATATGTGCCAGATCTTCTTTAAACATTCATCTGTCGATGGACACTTAGGTTGCTTCCATGTCCTGACTATTGTAAATAGAGCTGCAATGAACATTTTTCTACATAACTCTTTTTGAATTATGGTTTTCACAAGGCAAATGCCCAGTAGTTGGATTGTTGTGTCATATGGTACTTCTATTGTTAGTTATTTAAAGGAACCTCCGTACTGTTCTCCCTAGTGCCCATATCAATTTACATTCCCACCCACAGTGCAAGTGTGTGCCCTTTTCTCCAATAAAGGCCTCTCCAGCATTTATTGTTTTGTAGATTTTTTTGATGATTGCCACTCTGACTGCTGTGAGGTGATACCTCACGGTAGTTTTGATTTGCATTTCTCTAATGATTAGTAATGTTCAACATCCTTTCATGTGTTTCTTGGTAATCTGTATATCTTCTTTGGAGAAATGTCTATTTAGGTCCTCTGCCCATTTTTGGATTGGGTTGTTTGTTTTTGTGATATTGAGCTACATGCGGTGCTTGTAAAGTTTGGAGATTAATCCTTTGTCAATTGCTTCATTTGAAAATATTTTCTCCCATTCTGAGGGTTGTTTTTGCATCTTGTTTATGTTTTCCTGTACTGTGTAAAAGCTTTTAAGTTTCATTAGGTCCCATTTGTTGATTTCTGTTTTTATTTCCATTTCTCTAGGAGGTGGGTCAAAAAGGATCTTGCTGTGATTTATGTCATAGAGTGTTCTGCCTCTGGTTTCCTCTAAGTTTTTTATAGTGTGTGGTCTTATATTTAGATCTCTAATCAATTTAGAGTTTATTTTTGTGTATAGTGTTATGGAGTGTTCTAATTTCATTCTTTTATGTGTAGGGGTGCATTTTATCCAGCACCAATTACTGAAGAGACTGTCTTTCCTCCATTGAACATCCTTAGCTCCTTTGTCATAGATGAGATAGCCATAGGTATGTAGGTTTATCTCTGGGCTTTCTGTCCTGTTCCATTGATCTGTGTTTATGCCAATCTACATACACTTGATTCCATTATGCAGACATATAAATACATAGGTTTCAAGGTTATTACCAGTCAGATATATTCCTCTTCAGTGAATAGGGTGTTTTGTGTCCAGTTCATTGAGAAAGGAGTAGGTCTTGTCTATTACATATTTGGTATATGGAATGGGATCTGTGCTAATTTCAAACTCTGCTTTTACACATCACCCCACGTCACCTTTCCCCTTAAGGAGGAATAAGTGTGTTTTCTAAATGTGTAACTCTGTTCACATTTGAAATTCAATTCATGTGTAGCCATGTTTACATTCCCTCTATAAGTGATATATTACAATATTTTTTTTTCTTTGTGGCTCATTTCACTTAGCATCATCATACCTAAAGCCACTCATTATGCTGCTATTGGCCTTATGACATTGATTTTATGTCTGAGTGACTTTCCTTTGTATATAAGTACCACAACATCTATATCCATTTTCTTCCCTTTCCTGGGATATTTAAAGTGTACCGAAGTCGAGGTTCTTGTAAACAGAGCAGCCCTAAACTTTGGGCTGGCTGTGTGTTGTGGATTTTTAGTTTTCCCAAAATACACGTCCATGAGTGGAAGTGTGCTATGCTCTGTAGCTATGTTTTAGAAAACAACATACAGTTCTCCAGAGAGGCTGTTGGCAATTTACATCCTGTCCATCGGCATAACCAGACTCCCTTTTCTCCATGGCCTGTCCTGCATTTGTGGTTTTTACACTATTTGTGGATGGCCCTTTTGACTGGAGGTAAGGGACACTTCTATGTAGTGTGGATTTGTAATGCCTGATGGCTTGCTTGCCCAAAAAGGGTGTATGCATTTTTTTCCCGAATATATTCAAGAAAATACACATACTCCCTTTTCGGCCAAGGGCAAAATTGTCGAAGTTCTGTCACTTTTCATGTGCTTTAAAGACAACTCCAATCTACCTCTTGAAATCTGTTTCCTTTAATTCTGCCTTGCATTCAAATCCTCTTCACTGCCTTACCTCAATATATTTCTGGATGATAGTTGTCCTTTATAACTCTGCAAGTTTGTGAATTGCTGTGCCCCTGATTTCTATTTTTCAACTGGCCTCTTTGTGAGCTGGCTGCAATACCGCAGGATGGCTGTAGGCCCTAGTCTGGTTCTGGGGTGTCAGGCTGAGCCTTTGGTTAATTCTTCTTGCTGATGGGAACCTAGAGTGACATGTGCCCATCCAAACACCTACAGCTAATCTCTCATTTGTTTCCCCTCTTCCTGTTCATCCTCTGCACAATTTGCAAACTGTGCATAACAGGAGGGTAAAGGCGCTGACACTCCAAGTGGGGGGATTTTTAGTAATGCAGATGGAATGGCGAAGCCGAGCATGACAAAAGGAAAAATGAGGTACCTTTTAGAAAACTTTCCCAATTACACAGTGTACCATCCACTGGGTTTCCCATGCATGCTTTAACTGTAGGAAGATTCCCTTAAACTTGGAGAGTTGGGACCACTAGAATGGGTAGTACACAGTATTGCTCAAAGTGGTGTTCTTTTGCTCACACAACCTCAACAATCTTTTCAGCCCCAAGTGTCCAGTTTTATGTCTCATCCAGCTGTGGGTGTAAAGGTGGACAATCCAGGTTGCATCACAGGCCCTGAACGTAATTCTTAAGGCTTTCCCTCTGTTTCACTGTTTTTGCATTTTGCTTTTGAAATTTATTTTTATAAGCGTATTTAGCTGAATTTCAGTGCTGTGTTCATGCCGTTATACACACACATGACTCCTTTATGGAGACATGATAATACATATGTTTTAAAATTCTTGGGATCAGATATATTCCTCTGCAATTAATAGGGGGTGTTGAGTCGAGTTCATGGTGCGGGGAGTAGGTATGTCTTTTACATACTTGGTTTATGTAACGGTATCTGTGCTAATTTAAAACTGTGGTTTTATGCATCAACTCACCTCGCCTTTCCCGTTAAGAAGGCAGAATATTGTTTTCTAAGTGTGTGACTCTGTTGTGTTTGTAATTCAGTTCATTCGTAGCCAAGTGTACATTCTCAAAATATTGATATCTTATGATAAGATTTCGTACTCTGTTATCTTTCCCAACTCAGTTCATATGTAGCCATGTTTACAGGATCTTCATAAGTGATATCTTATGATAAGTTTCTTTTTCTGTGTGACTTATTTCACTTAGAATCATCGTACCTGAATCCACTCATTTTGCTGCTACTGGCCTTATGACATTGATTTCATGGCTGAGGGGTATTCCATTGTATGTAAGTAACACAATTTTTTGAACCATTTTAATCTTTCCTGGGATATTTAACTTGTACGCAAGTTGAGGTTCTTGTAAGCAGTGCAGCCCTAAACTTTGGGGTGGCTCTGTCTTATTGATTTTCAGTTTTCCCAACGTATATTCCCTAGACTGGGAGTGTCCTTGGCTCTGTAGCTCGGTTGTTTACTTCTTTATGGAACACAATGCACTCCTCCAGTGAGGCAGTTGGCAATTTATATCCCGGCCATCAGCATAACAAGGCTCCCTCTTCTCCAGGGCCTGTCTTGCCTTTCTGCTTTTTATCCATTTTGTGGATGTGCCTTTTGACTGGTGAGAAGTGATACTTCTTTGGAGTGCAGATTTGCATTCCCCACTTGCTTGCTTGTCCAAAAAGGGCGTATGGGTTTTCTCTTGAATATATTCATGAAAAAACGCATACGCCCTTTTTGGCCAAGTGCATCATTGTTGAAGTAGTGCCCCTCTTCCTGTGCTTTAAAGGCGATTCCAACGTACCTATTGAAATCTGTTTCCTGCTATTCTGCCTCGCTTTCAAGTCCGCCTCCTTGCCTTCTCTCAGCAGATTTTTGGACGATAGTTGTCCTTTATTATTCTGCCAGTTTGTGAATTGCTCTGCCCTATAGCTCCATTTTTAACTCGTTTTTTGTGAGCTGAACGCAAGTCCAAAATTTTGGTTCAGGAACTCTACTGGTTCCCGGTGGGTGGCGGAGACTTTGGTTAATTCTTCTTCCAACCGGGATATAAGAGTGACATGTGCCCGCCCAAATGCCTAACAGCTACTCTCTCATTGGTTCTCCCTCTTCCCTTTTATCTTCTGCCAAATTGGCAAACTGTGTGAACCAGGAGGTTAAATGGGCTGTCTCTCCAAAATGGGTGATTGATAGAAAAGCAGTTGGAAATTCAAACTGGAGCACCAGGAGAGAGAGGATTAGGTGAGTTTTAGAAACCTTTTGTATTCACACTGTGTCCAATCTCTAGGTTTCCCGTACATATTATAACTGTAGTAATATTCACTTCAACCTGGAAAGTTGGGACCCATGGAATGGGTTCCATGCATTATTGCTTTAAAGGGTCTGCATTTGCTCACCCAATCTCACCAATCCTCTCAGTCCCATGTGTCCAGCCTTCTGCCACATCCAGCTGTCATTGTAGATAAGGTCATTCCTGGTTTCATCAGATACCCTGAAGGAATTGTAAAGAATTTCCCTTTTATTCTTGTTTTTCAAATTCCTTTTTATAGTGGGTTTGAGCTGATTCTCGCTGCCATCTTTATGCCAGTCTAGACACACTTGATTCCCTTACGGAGACATATCAATACATAGGTTTTAAGACACTTACTAGTCAGATATATTCCTCTGCGGGAAGTATGGGGTTTTGAGTCCCTTTCACTGAGGAAGGTGTAGGTCTTGTCTATTCCACACTTGGTTTTGGGAACGGTACCTGTGCTTATATCAACCTCTGGTTTTATGCATCACCCCACCTCTCCTTCCCCCTTAAGCAGGCATAAGAGTGTTTTCTAAATGTGAGACTCTCTTCTCTTTCCTAACTCAGTTCATGTGTAGCCATGTTTACAGGATCTTCATAAGTGATATCTTATGATAAGTTTCTTTTTCTGTGTGACTTATTTCACTTAGAATCATCGAACCTGAATCCACTCATTTTGCTGCTACTGGTCTTATGACATTGATTACATGGCTGAGGGATATTCCATCATACGTAAGTACCACAATTTTTTGAACCATTTTTATCTTTCCTGGGATACTTAAGGTGTACCCAAGTGGAGGTTCTTGTAAGCAGTGCAGCCCTAAATTTTGGGGTGGCTCTGTCTTATTGATTTTCAGTTTTCCCAAGGTATATTCCCTAGACTGGAAGTGCCCTTGGCTCTGTAGCTCTGTTGTTTACTTGTTTTAGGGAACACAATGCACTCCTCCAGAGAGGCAGTTGGCAATTTACATCCCGCCCATCAGAATAACAAGGCTCCCTGTTCTCCAGGGCCTGTCTTGAATTTCTGGTTTTTACCCTTTTGTGGATGTCCCTTTGGACCGGTGGGAAGTGATACTACTTTGAAGTGCAGACTTACATTGTCCGCTTGCTTGCTTGGCCAAAATGGGCGTATGCGTTTTCTCCTGAATATACTCAGGAGAAAACGCATACGCACTTTTTGGCCAAGTGCATCATTGTCGAAATTCTGCCCCTCTTCCTGTGCTTTAAAGGCGATTCCAACGTGCCTCTTGAAATCAGTTTCCTGCTATTCTGCCTCACTTTCAAGTCTGCCTCGTTGCCTTCCCTCAACAGATTTTTGGATGATAGTTGTCCTTTATTACTCTGCCAGTTTGTGAATTGCTCAGCCCTATGGCTCCATTTTTTAACTCGTTTTTTGTGAGCTGAACGGAAGTCCCATATTTTGGTTTAGGACCTATACTGGTTCCCGGTGGGTGGCTGAGACTTTGGTTAATTCTTCTTCCTCCCGGGAAATAAGAGTGACATGTGCCTGTCCAAATGCCTAACAGCTACTCTCTCTTTGGTTCTCCCTCTTCCCTTTCATCCTTTGCCAAATTGGCAACCTGTGCGAACCAGGAGGATAAAGGTGCTGTCTCTCCAAGTTGGGAGATTGATAGTAAAGCTGTTAGAAAGTGAAACTGGAGCACCAGGAGAGGGACTATTCGTTGAGATTTAGAAACCTTTCGTATTCACAGTGTGTCCATTCACTAGGTTTCCCATACATGTTATAGCTGTAGTAATATTCCCTACAACCAGGAGAGTTGGGACCCATGGAATGGGTGCCATGCATTATTGCTTTAAAGGGTCTGCATTTGCTCACGAATCTCACCAATCCTCTCAGTCCCATGTGTCCAGCCTTATGCCACCTCCAGCTGTCGTTCTAGATAGGGTCATTCCAAGTTTCATCAGAGAGCCTGAAGGAATTGTAAAGAATTTCGTTGTTTTTTTGTTTTGTTTTTGAAATTCCTTTTTATAGTGGGTTTGAGCTGATTCGCGCTGCCATCTTTATGCCAGTCTACACACACTTGATTCCCTTATGGAGACATATCAATACATAGGTTTTAAGATTCTTACTAGTCAGATATATTCCTCTGTGGGAAATATGGTGTTTTGAGTCCCTTTCACTGAGGAAGGTGTAGGTCTTGTCTATTCCATACTTGGTTTTTGGAACGGTACCTGTGCTTATATCAACCTCTGGTTTTATGCATCACCCCACCTCTCCTTCCCCCTTAAGCAGGCATAAGAGTGTTTTCTAAATGTGAGACTCTCTTCTCTTTCCTAACTCAGTTCATGTGTAGCCATGTTTACAGGATCTTCATAAGTGATATCTTATGATAAGTTTCTTTTTCTGTGTGACTTATTTCACTTAGAATCATCGTACCTGAATCCACTCATTTTGCTGCTACTGGTCTTATGACATTGATTACATGGCTGAGGGATATTCCATCATACGTAAGTACCACAATTTTTTGAACCATTTTTATCTTTCCTGGGATAATTAAGGTGTACCCAAGTGGAGGTTCTTGTAAGCAGTGCAGCCCTAAATTTTGGGGTGGCTCTGTCTTATTGATTTTCAGTTTTCCCAAGGTATATTCCCTAGACTGGAAGTGCCCTTGGCTCTGTAGCTCTGTTGTTTACTTGTTTTAGGGAACACAATGCACTCCACCAGAGAGGCAGTTGGCAATTTACATCCCACCCATCAGAATAACAAGGCTCCCTGTTCTCCAGGGCCTGTCTTGAATTTCTGGTTTTTACCCGTTTTGTGGATGTCCCTTGGGACCGGTGGGAAGTGATACTACTTTGAAGTGCAGACTTACATTGTCCGCTTGCTTGCTTGGCCAAAATGGGCGTATGCGTTTTCTCCTGAATATACTCAGGAGAAAACGCATATGCACTTTTTGGCCAAGTGCATCATTGTCGAAATTGTGCCCCTCTTCCTGTGCTTTAAAGGCGATTCCAACGTGCCTCTTGAAATCAGTTTCCTGCTATTCTGCCTCACTTTCAAGTCCGCCTCCTTGCCTTTCCTCAACAGAGTTTTGGATGATAGTTGTCCTTTATTACTCTGCCAGTTTGTGAATTGCTCTGCCCTATGGCTCCATTTTTTAACTCGTTTTTTGTGAGCTGAACGCAAGTCCCATATTTTGGTTTAGGACCTATACTGGTTCCCGGTGGGTGGCTGAGACTTTGGTTAATTCTTCTTCCTCCCGGGAAATAAGAGTGACATGTGCCTGTCCAAATGCCTAACAGCTACTCTCTCTTTGGTTCTCCCTCTTCCCTTTCATCCTCTGCCAAATTGGCAACCTGTGCGAACCAGGAGGTTAAAGGTGCTGTCTCTCCAAGTTGGGAGATTGATAGTAAATTAGTTAGAAAGTGAAACTCGAACACCAGGAGAGGGACTATTCGTTGAGATTTAGAAACCTTTCGTATTCACAGTGTGTCCATTCACTAGGTTTCCCATACATATTATAGCTGTAGTAATATTCCCTACAACCTGGAGAGTTGGGACCCATGGAATGGGTGCCATGCATTATTGCTTTAAAGGGTCTGCATTTGCTCACGAATCTCACCAATCCTCTCAGTCCCATGTGTCCAGCCTTATGCCACCTCTAGATGTCGTTCTAGATAGGGTCATTCCAAGATTCATCAGAGAGCCTGAAGGAATTGTAAAGAATTTCGCTGTTTTTTGGTTTTGTTTTTGAAATTCCTTTTTATAGTGGGTTTGAGCTGATTCTCGCTGCCATATTTATGCCAGTCTACACACACTTGATTCCCTTATCGAGACATATCAATACATAGGTTTTAAGATTCTTACTAGTCAGATATATTCCTCTGCGGGAAATATGGTGTTTTGAGTCCCTTTGACTGAGGAAGGTGTAGGTCTTGTCTATTCCATACTTGGTTTTTGGAACGGTACCTGTGCTTATATCAACCTCTGGTTTTATGCATCACCCCACCTCTCCTTCCCCCTTAAGCAGGCATAAGAGTGTTTTCTAAATGTGAGACTCTCTTCTCTTTCCTAACTCAGTTCATGTGTAGCCATGTTTACAGGATCTTCATAAGTGATATCTTATGATAAGTTTCTTTTTCTCTGTGATTTATTTCACTTAGAATCATCGTACCTGAATCCACTCATTTTGCTGCTACTGGTCTTATGACATTGATTACATGGCTGAGGGATATTCCATCATACGTAAGTACCACAATTTTTTGAACCATTTTTATCTTTCCTGGGATACTTAAGGTGTACCCAAGTTGAGGTTCTTGTAAGCAGTGCAGCCCTAAATTTTGGGGTGGCTCTGTCTTATTGATTTTCAGTTTTCCCAAGGTATATTCCCTAGACTGGAAGTGCCCTTGGCTCTGTAGCTCTGTTGTTTACTTGTTTTAGGGAACACAATGCACTCCTCCAGAGAGGCAGTTGACAATTTACATCCCGCCCATCAGAATAACAAGGCTCCCTGTTCTCCAGGGCCTGTCTTGAATTTCTGGTTTTTACCGTTTTTGTGGATGTCCCTTTGGACCGGTGGGAAGTGATACTACTTTGGAGTGCAGACTTACATTGTCCGCTTGCTTGCTTGGCCAAAATGGGCGTATGCGTTTTCTCCTGAATATACTCAGGAGAAAACGCATACGCCCTTTTTGGCCAAGTGCATCATTGTCGAAATTGTGCCCCTCTTCCTGTGCTTTAAAGGCAATTCCAACGTGCCTCTTGAAATCAGTTTCCTGCTATTCTGCCTCACTTTCAAGTCCGCCTCGTTGCCTTCCCTCAACAGATTTTTGGATGATAGTTGTCCTTTATTACTCTGCCAGTTTGTGAATTGCTCTGCCCTATGGCTCCATTTTTTAACTCGTTTTTTGTGAGCTGAACGCAAGTCCCATATTTTGGTTTAGGACCTATACTGGTTCCCGGTGGGTGGCTGAGACTTTGGTTAATTCTTCTTCCTCCCGGGAAATAAGAGTGACATGTGCCCGTCCAAATGCCTAACAGCTACTCTCTCTTTGGTTCTCCCTCTTCCCTTTCATCCTTTGCCAAATTGGCAACCTGTGCGAACCAGGAGGTTAAAGGTGCTGTCTCTCCAAGTTGGGAGATTGATAGTAAAGCTGTTAGAAAGTGAAACTGGAGCACCAGGAGAGGGACTATTCGTTGAGATTTAGAAACCTTTCGTATTCACAGTGTGTCCCTTCTCTAGGTTTCCCATACATGTTATAGCTGTAGTAATATTCCCTACAACCTGGAGAGTTGGGACCCATGGAATGGGTGCCATGCATTATTGCTTTAAAGGGTCTGCATTTGCTCACGAATCTCACCAATCCTCTCAGTCCCATGTGTCCAGCCTTATGCCACCTCCAGCTGTCATTCTAGATAGGGTCATTCCAAGTTTCATCAGAGAGCCTGAAGGAATTGTAAAGAATTTCGCTGTTTTTTTGTTTTGTTTTTGAAATTCCTTTTTATAGTGGGTTTGAGCTGATTCTCGCTGTCATCTTTATGCCAGTCTACACACACTTGATTCCCTTATGGAGACATATCAATACATAGGTTTTAAGATTCTTACTAGTCAGATATATTCCTCTGTGGGAAATATGGGGTTTTGAGTCCCTTTCACTGAGGAAGGTGTAGGTCTTGTATATTCCATACTTGGTTTTTGGAACGGTACCTGTGCTTATATCAACCTCTGGTTTTATGCATCACCCCACCTCTCCTTCCCCCTTAAGCAGGCATAAGAGTGTTTTCTAAATGTGAGACTCTCTTCTCTTTCCTAACTCAGTTCATGTGTAGCCATGTTTACAGGATCTTCATAAGTGATATCTTATGATAAGTTTCTTTTTCTGTGTGACTTATTTCACTTAGAATCATCGTACCTGAATCCACTCATTTTGCTGCTACTGGTCTTATGACATTGATTACATGGCTGAGGGATATTCCATCATACGTAAGTACCACAATTTTTTGAACCATTTTTATCTTTCCTGGGATACTTAAGGTGTACCCAAGTGGAGGTTCTTGTAAGCAGTGCAGCCCTAAATTTTGGGGTGGCTCTGTCTTATTGATTTTCAGTTTTCCCAAGGTATATTCCCTAGACTGGAACTGCCCTTGGCTCTGTAGCTCTGTTGTTTACTTGTTTTAGGGAACACAATGCACTCCTCCAGAGAGGCAGTTGGCAATTTACATCCCGCCCATCAGAATAACAATGCTCCCTGTTCTCCAGGGCCTGTCTTGAATTTCTGGTTTTTACCGTTTTTGTGGATGTCCCTTTGGACCAGTGGGAAGTGATACTACTTTGGAGTGCAGACTTACATTGTCCGCTTGCTTGCTTGGCCAAAATGGGCGTATGCGTTTTCTCCTGAATATACTCAGGAGAAAACGCATACGCCATTTTTGGCCAAGTGCATCATTGTCGAAATTGTGCCCCTCTTCCTGTGCTTTAAAGGCAATTCCAACGTGCCTCTTGAAATCAGTTTCCTGCTATTCTGCCTCACTTTCAAGTCCGCCTCTTTGCCTTCCCTCAACAGATTTTTGGATGATAGTTGTCCTTTATTACTCTGCCAGTTTGTGAATTGCTCTGCCCTATGGCTCCATTTTTTAACTCGTTTTTTGTGAGCTGAACGCAAGTCCCATATTTTGGTTTAGGACCTATACTGGTTCCCGGTGGGTGGCTGAGACTTTGGTTAATTCTTCTTCCTCCCGGGAAATAAGAGTGACATGTGCCCGTCCAAATGCCTAACAGCTACTCTCTCTTTGGTTCTCCCTCTTCCCTTTCATCCTTTGCCAAATGGGCAACCTGTGCGAACCAGGAGGTTAAAGGTGCTGTCTCTCCAAGTTGGGAGATTGATAGTAAAGCTGTTAGAAAGTGAAACTGGAGCACCAGGAGAGGGACTATTCGTTGAGATTTAGAAACCTTTCGTATTCACAGTGTGTCCCTTCTCTAGGTTTCCCATACATGTTATAGCTGTAGTAATATTCCCTACAACCTGGAGAGTTGGGACCCATGGAATGGGTGCCATGCATTATTGCTTTACAGGGTCTGCATTTGCTCACGAATCTCACCAATCCTCTCAGTCCCATGTGTCCAGCCTTATGCCACCTCCAGCTGTCATTCTAGATAGGGTCATTCCAAGTTTCATCAGAGAGCCTGAAGGAATTGTAAAGAATTTCGCTGTTTTTTTGTTTTGTTTTTGAAATTCCTTTTTATAGTGGGTTTGAGCTGATTCTCGCTGTCATCTTTATGCCAGTCTACACACACTTGATTCCCTTATGGAGACATATCAATACATAGGTTTTAAGATTCTTACTAGTCAGATATATTCCTCTGTGGGAAATATGGGGTTTTGAGTCCCTTTCACTGAGGAAGGTGTAGGTCTTGTCTATTCCATACTTGGTTTTTGGAACGGTACCTGTGCTTATATCAACCTCTGGTTTTATGCATCACCCCACCTCTCCTTCCCCCTTAAGCAGGCATAAGAGTGTTTTCTAAATGTGAGACTCTCTTCTCTTTCCTAACTCAGTTCATGTGTAGCCATGTTTACAGGATCTTCATAAGTGATATCTTATGATAAGTTTCTTTTTCTGTGTGACTTATTTCACTTAGAATCATTGTACCTGAATCCACTCATTTTGCTGCTACTGGTCTTATGACATTGATTACATGGCTGAGGGATATTCCATCATACGTAAGTACCAAAATTTTTTGAACCATTTTTATCTTTCCTGGGATACTTAAGGTGTACCCAAGTTGAGGTTCTTGTAAGCAGTGCAGCCCTAAATTTTGGGGTGGCTCTGTCTTATTGATTTTCAGTTTTCCCAAGGTATATTCCCTAGACTGGAACTGCCCTTGGCTCTGTAGCTCTGTTGTTTACTTGTTTTAGGGAACACAATGCACTCCTCCAGAGAGGCAGTTGGCAATTTACATCCCGCCCATCAGAATAACAAGGCTCCCTGTTCTCCAGGGCCTGTCTTGAATTTATGGTTTTTACCCTTTTTGTGGATGTCCCTTTGGACCGGTGGGAAGTGATACTTCTTTGTAGTGCAGACTTACATTGTCCGCTTGATTGCTTGGCCAAAATGGGCGTATGCGTTTTCTCCTGAATATACTCAGGAGAAAACTCATATGCCCTTTTTGGACAAGTGCATCATTGTCGAAGTTGTGCCCCTCTTCCTGTGCTTTAAAGGCGACTCCAACATACCTCTTGAAATCTGTTTCCTGCTATTCTGCCTCACTTTCAAGTCTGCCTCGTTGCCTTCCCTCAACAGATTTTTGGATGATAGTTGTCCTTCATTACTCTGCCAGTTTGTGAATTGCTCAGCCCTATAGTTCCATTTTTTAACTCGTGTTTTGTGAGCTGAACGCAAGTACCATATTTTGGTTTAGGACCTATACTGGTTCCCGGTGGGTTGCTGAGACTTTGGTTAATTATTCTTCCTCCCGGGAAATAAGAGTGACATGTGACCGTCCAAATGCCTAACAGCTACTCTCTCTTTGGTTCTCCCTCTTCCCTTTCATCCTTTGCCAAATTGGCAACCTGTGCGAACCAGGAGGTTAAAGGTGCTGTCTCTCCAAGTTGGGAGATTGATAGTAAAGCAGTTAGAAAGTGAAACTGGAGCACCAGGAGAGGGACTATTCGTTGAGATTTAGAAACCTTTCGTATTCACAGTGTGTCCATTCACTAGGTTTCCCATACATGTTATAGCTGTAGAAATATTCCCTACAACCTGGAGAGTTGGGACCCATGGAATGGGTGCCATGCATTATTGCTTTAAAGGGTCTGCATTTGCTCACGAATCTCACCAATCCTCTCAGTCCCATGTGTCCAGCCTTATGCCACCTCCAGCTGTCGTTCTAGATAGGGTCATTCCAAGTTTCATCAGAGAGCCTGAAGGAATTGTAAATAATTGCGCTGTTTTTTGTTTTGTTTTTGAAATTCCTTTTTATAGTGGGTTTGAGCTGATTCTCGCTGCCATCTTTATTCCAGTCTACACACACTTGATTCCCTTACGGAGACATATCAATACATAGGTTTTAAGATTCTTACTAGTCAGATATATTCCTCTGCGGGAAATATGGGGTTTTGAGTCCCTTTCACTGAGGAAGGTGTAGGTCTTGTCTATTCCATACTTGGTTTTTGGAACGGTACCTGTGCTTATATCAACCTCTGGTTTTATGCATCACCCCACCTCTCCTTCCCCCTTAAGCAGGCATAAGAGTGTTTTCTAAATGTGAGACTCTCTTCTCTTTCCTAACTCAATTCATGTGTAGCCATGTTTACAGGATCTTCATAAGTGATATCTTATGATAAGTTTCTTTTTCTGTGTGACTGATTTCACTTAGAATCATGGTACCTGAATCCACTCATTTTGCTGCTACTGGTCTTATGACATTGATTACATGGCTGAGGGATATTCCATCATACGTAAGTACCACAATTTTTTGAACCATTTTTATCTGTCCTGGGATACTTAAGGTGTACCCAAGTTGAGGTTCTTGTAAGCAGTGCATTCCTAAATTTTGGGGTGGCTCTGTCTTATTGATTTTCAGTTTTCCCAAGGTATATTCCCTAGACTGGAAGTGCCCTTGGCTCTGTAGCTCTATTGTTTACTTGTTTTAGGGAACACAATGCACTCCTCCAGAGGGGCAGTTGGCAATTTACATCCCGCCCATCAGCATAACAAGGCGCCCTGTTCTCCAGGGCCTGTCTTGAATTTATGGTTTTTACCGTTTTTATGGATGTCCCTTTGGACCGGTGGGAAGTGATACTTCTTTGTAGTGTAGACTTACATTGTCCGCTTGATTGCTTGGCCAAAATGGGTGTATGCGTTTTCTCCTGAATATACTCAGGAGAAAACGCATATGCCCTTTTTGGCCAAGTGCATCATTGTTGAAGTTGTGCCCCTCTTCCTGTGCTTTAAAGGCGATTCCAACATACCTCTTGAAATCTGTTTCCTGCTATTCTGCCTCACTTTCAAGTCTGCCTCGTTGCCTTCCCTCAACAGATTGTTGGATGATAGTTGTCCTTCATTACACTGCCAGTTTATGAATTGCTCTGCCCTATATCTCCATTTTTTAACTCTTTTTTTGTGAGCTGAACGGAAGTACCATATTTTGGTTTAGGAACTATACTGGTTCCCTGTGGGTGGCTGAGACTTTAGTTAATTCTTCTTCCTCCCGGGAAATAAGAGTGACATGTGCCCGTCCAAATGCCTAACAGCTACTCTATCTTTGGTTCTCCCTCTTCCCTTTCATCCTTTGCCAAATTGGCAACCTGTGCGAACCAGGAGGTTAAAGGTGCTGTCTCTCCAAGTTGGGAGATTGATAGTAAAGCAGTTAGAAAGTGAAACTGGAGCACCAGGAGAGGGACTATTCGTTTAGATTTAGGAACCTTTCGTATTCACTGTGTGTCCCTTCTCTAGGTTTCCCATACATGTTATAGCTGTAGTAATATTCCCTACAACCTGGAGAGTTGGGACCCATGGAATGTGTGCCATGCATTATTGTTTTAAAAGGTCTGCATTTGCTCACGAATCTCACCAATCCTCTCAGTCCCATGTGTCCAGCCTTATGCCACCTCCAGATGTAGTTCTAGATAGGGTCATTCCAAGTTTCATCAGAGACCCTGAAGGAAATGTAAAGAATTTCGCTGTTTTTTTGTTTTGTTTTTGAAATTCCTTTTTATAGTGGGTTTGAGCTGATTCTCGCTGCCATCTTTATGCCAGTCTACACACACTTGAATCCCTTACGGTGACATATCAATACATAGGTTTTAAGATTCTTACTAGTCAGATATATTCCTCTGTGGGGAATATGGGTTTTTGAGTCCCTTTCACTGAGGAAGGTTTAGGTCTTGTCTATTCCATAGTTGGTTTTTGGAACGGTACCTGTGCTTATATCAACCTCTGGTTTTATGCATCACCCCACCTCTCCTTCCCCCTTAAGCAGGCATAAGAGTGTTTTGTAAATGTGAGACTCTGTTCTCTTTCCTAACTCAGTTCATGTGTAGCCATATTTACAGGATCTTCATAAGTGATATCTTATGATAAGTTTCTTTTTCTGTGTGACTTATTTCACTTAGAATCATCGTACCTGAATCCACTCATTTTGCTGCTACTGGTCTTATGACATTGTTTTCATGGCTGAGGGATATTCCATCATACGTAAGTACCACAATTTTTTTTTTTTTAATTTGGTGAATCATTTTTTTAATGTGGACTAAACTCCAGACATATTTAACAAGCATGGTAAACTAATATTTAGTATACATCTCAATTTTTTTTTGCCTTATAACAAATTTAATCAGTTATACATATACATATGTTTCCATATCCCCTCCCTTTTGCGTCTCCCTCCCACCCTCCCTATCCCACCCCTCCAGGCGGTCACAAAGCACCGAGCTGATCTCCCTGTGCTATGCGGCTGCTTCCCACTAGCTATCTATCTTACGTTTGGTAGTGTATATATGTCCATGCCGCTCTTTCACTTTGTCACAGCTTACCCTTCCCCCTCCCCATATCCTCAAGTCCATTCTCTAGTAGGTCTGTGTCTTTATTCCTGTTTTACCCCTAGGTTCTTCATGACATTTTTTTTTCTTAAATTCCATATATATGTGTTAGCATACAGTATTTGTCTTTCTCTTTCTGACTTACTTCACTCTGTATGACAGACTCTAGGTCTATCCACCTCACTACAAATAGCTCAATTTCATTTCTTTTTATGGCTGAGTAATATTCCATTGTATATATGTGCCACATCTTCTTTATCCATTCATCCGATGATGGACACTTAGGTTGTTTCCATCTCCGGGCTATTGTAAATAGGGCTGCTATGTACATTTTGGTACATGTCTCTTTTTGAATTATGGTTTTCTCGGGGTATATGCCCAGTAGTGGGATTGCTGGGTCATATGGTAGTTCTAATTGTAGTTTTTTAAAGAACCTCCATACCGTTCTCCATAGCGGCTGTACCAATTCACATTCCCACCAGCAGTGCAAGAGTGTTCCCTTTTTTCCACACCCTCTCCAGCATTTATTGTTTCTAGATTTTTTGATGATGGCCATTCTGACTGGTGTGAGATGATATCTCATTGTAGTTTTGATTTGCATTTCTCTAATGAGTAAAGATGTTGAGCATCCTTTCATGTGTTTGTTGGCAGTCTGTATATCTTCTGTGGAGAAATGTCTATTTAGGTCTTCTGCCCATTTTTGGATTGGGTTGTTTGTTTTTTTGTTATTGAGCTGCATGAGCTGCTTATAAATTTTGGAGATTAATCCTTTGTCAGTTGCTTCATTTGCCAATATTTTCTCCCATTCTGAGGGTTGTCTTTTGGTCTTGTTTATGATTTCCTTTGCTGTGCAAAAGCTTTGAAGTTTCATTAGGTCCCATGTGTTTATTTTTGTCTTTATTTCCATTTCTCTAGGAGGTGGGTCAAAAAGGATCTTGCTGTGATTTATGTCATAGAGTGTTCTGCCTATGTTTTCCTCTAAGAGTTTGATAGTGTCTGGCCTTACATTTAGGTCTTTAATCCATTTTGAGCTTATTTTTGTGTATGGTGTTAGGGAGTGATCTAATCTCATACTTTTACATGTACCTGTCCAGTTTTCCCAACACCACTTATTGAAGAGACTGTCCTTTCTCCACTGTACATTCCTGCCTCCTTTATCAAAGATAAGGTGACCATATGTCCGTGGGTTTATCTCTGGGCTTTCTATCCTGTTCCATTGATCTATCTTTCTGTTTTTGTGCCAGTACCATACTGTCTTGATTACTGTAGCTTTGTAGTATAGTCTGAAGTCAGGGAGCCTGATTCCTCCAGCTCCATTTTTCGTTCTCAAGATTGCTTTGGCTATTCGGGGTCTTTTGTGTTTCCATACTAATTGTGAAATTTTTTGTTCTAGTTCTGTGAAAAATGCCAGTGGTAGTTTGATAGGGATTGCATTGAATCTGTAGATGGCTTTGGGTAGTAGAGTCATTTTCACAATGTTGATTCTTCCAATCCAAGAACATGGTACATCTCTCCATCTATTTGTATCATCTTTAATTTCTTTCATCAGTGTCTTATAATTTTCTGCATACAGGTCTTTTGTCTCCTTAGGTAGGTTTATTCCTAGATATTTTATTCTTTTTGTTGCAATGGTAAATGGGAGTGTTTCCTTCATTTCACTTTCAGATTTTTCATCATTAGTATATAGGAATGCCAGAGATTTCTGTGCATTAATTTTGTATCCTGCAACTTGACCAAATTCATTGATTAGCTCTAGTAGTTTTCTGGTAGCATCTTTAGGATTCTCTATGTATAGTATCATGTCATCTGCAAACAGTGACAGCTTTACTTCTTCTTTTCCGATTTGGATTCCTTTTATTTCCTTTTCTTCTCTGATTGCTGTGGCTAAAACTTCCAAAACTAGGTTGAATAAGAGTGGTGAGAGTGGGCAACCTTGTCTTGTTCCTGATCTTAGTGGAAATGGTTTCAGTTTTTCACCATTGAGGACGATGCTGGCTGTGGGTTTGTCATATATGGCCTTTATTATGTTGAGGAAAGTTCCCTCTATGCCTACTTTCTGCAGGGTTTTTATCATAAATGGGTGTTGAGTTTTGTCGAAAGCTTTCTCTGCATCTCTTGAGATGATCATATGGTTTTTCTCCTTCAATTTGTTAAAATGGTGTATCACGTTGATTGATTTGCGTATATTGAAGAATCCTTGCATTCCTGGAATAAACCCCACTTGATCATGGTGTATGATCCTTTTAATGTGCTGTTGGATTCTGTTTGCTAGTATTTTGTTGAGGATTTTTGCATCTATGTTCATCAGTGATATTGGCCTGTAGTTTTCTTTCTTTGTGACATCCTTACCTGGTTTTGGTATCAAGGTGATGGTGGCCTCGTAGAATGAGTTTGGGAGTGTTCCTCCCTCTGCTATATTTTGGAAGAGTTTGAGAAGGATAGGTGTTAGCTCTTCTCTTAATGCTTGATAGAATTCGCCTGTGAAGCCATCTGGTCCTGGGCTTTTGTTTGTTGGAAGATTTTTTATCACAGTTTCAATTTCAGTGCTTGTGATTGGTCTGTTCATATTTTCTATTTCTTCCTGATTCAGTCTTGGCAGGTTGTGCATTTCTAAGAATTTGTCCATTTCTTCCAGGTTGTCCATTTTATTGGCATAGAGTTGCTTATAGTAATCTCTCATGATCTTTTGTATTTCTGCAGTGTCAGTTGTTACTTCTCCTTTTTCATTTCTAATTCTATTGATTTGAGTCTTCTTCCTTTTTTTCTTGATGAGTCTGGCTAATGGTTTATCAATTTTGTTTATATTCTCAAAGAACCAGCTTTTAGTTTTATTGATCTGTGCTATCGTTTCCTTCATTTCTTTTTCATTTATTTCTGATCTGATTTTTATGATTTCTTTCCTTCTGCTAACTTTGGGATGTTTGTGTTCTTCTTTCTCTAATTGCTTTAGGTGCAAGGTTAGGTTGTTTATTCGAGATGTTTCCTGTTTCTTAAGGTGGGATTGTATTGCTATAAACTTCCCTCTTAGAACTGCTTTTGCTGCATCCCATAGGTTTTGGGTCGTCGTGTCTCCATTGTCATTTGTTTCTAGGTATTTTTTAATTTCCTCTTTGATTTCTTCAGTGATCACTTCGTTATTAAGTAGTGTATTGTTTAGCCTCCATGTGTTTGTATTTTTTACAGCTCTTTTCCTGTAATTGATATCTAGTCTCATAGCATTGTGGTCGGAAAAGATACTTGATACAATTTCAATTTTCTTACATTTACCAAGGCTTGATTTGTGACCCAAGATATGATCTATCCTGGAGAATGTTCCATGAGCACTTGAGAAAAATGTGTATTCTGTTGTTTTTGGATGGAATGTCCTATAAATATCAATTAAGTCCATCTTGTTTAATGTATCATTTAAAGCTTGTGTTTCCTTATTTATTTTCATTTTGGATGATCTGTCCATTGGTGAAAGTGGGGTGTTAAAGTCCCCTACTATGATTGTGTTACTGTCGATTTCTCCTTTTATGGCTGTTAGTATTTGCCTTATGTATTGAGGTGCTCCTATGTTGCGTGCATAAATATTTACAATTGTTATATCTTCTTCTTGGATCGATCCCTTGATCATTAGGTAGTGTCCTTCTTTGTCTCTTCTAGTAGTTTTTATTTTAAAGTCTATTTTGTCTGATATGAGAATTGCTACTCCAGCTTTCTTTTGGTTTCCATTTGCATGGAATATCTTTTTCCATCCCCTTACTTTCAGTCTGTATGTGTCTCTAGGTCTGAAGTGGGTCTCTTGTAGACAGCATATAGATGGGTCTTGTTTTTGTATCCATTCAGCCAATCTGTGTCTTTTGGTGGGAGCATTTAGTCCATTTACATTTAAGGTAATTATTGATATGTATGTTCCTGTTCCCATTTTCTTAATTGTTTTGGGTTCATTATTGTAGGTCTTTTACTTCTGTTGTGTTTCTTGCCTAGAGAAGTTCCTTTAGCATTTGTTGTAATGCTGGTTTGGTGGTGCTGAATTCTCTCAGCTTTTGCTTGTCTGTAAACGTTTTAATTTCTCCATCAAATCTGAATGAGATCCTTGCTGGGTAGAGTCATCTTGGTTGCAGGTTTTTCTCCTTCATCACTTTAATTATGTCCTGCCACTCCCTTCTGGCTTGTAGAGTTTCTGCTGAGAGATCAGCTGTTATCCTGATGGGGATTCCCTTGTGTGTTATTTGTTGTTTTTGCCTTGCTGCTTTTAATATGATTTCTTTGTGTTTAATTTTTGACAGTTTGATTAATGTGTGTCTTGGCGTATTTCTCCTTGGATTTATTCTGTATGGGACTCTCTGTGCCTCCTGGACTTGATTAACTATTTCCTTTCCCATATTAGGGAAGTTTTCAACTATAATCTCTTCAAATATTTTCTCAGTCCCTTTCTTTTTCTCTTCTTCTTCTGGAACCCCTATAATTCGAATGTTGGTGCGTTTAATGTTGTCCCAGAGGTCTCTGAGACTGTCCTCTGTTCGTTTCATTCTTTTTTCTTTATTTTGCTCTGCAGCAGTTATTTCCACTATTTTATCTTCCACCTCACTTATCCGTTCTTCTGCCTCAGTTATTCTACTATTGATCCCATCTAGAGTATTTTTTATTTCATGTATTGTGTTTTTAATCGATGCTTGATTCATCTTTAGTTCTTCTAGGTCCTTGTTAACTGTTTCTTGCATTTTGTCTATTCTATTTCCAAGATTTTGGATCTGGGAAATAGAATCTTGGATCATCTTTACCATCATTATTCTGAATTCTTTTTCAGGTAGACTGCCTATTACCTCTTCATTTGTTAGATCTGGTGGGTTTTTATCTTCCTCCTTCTCCTGCTGTGTGTTTTTCTGTCTTCTCATTTTGCTTATGTTACTGTGTTTGGGGTCTCCTTTTTGCAGGCTGCAGGTTCAAAGTTCCCGTTGTTTTTGGTGTCTGTCCCCAGTGGCTAAGGTTGGTTTAGTGGGTTGTGTAGGCTTCCTGGTGGAGGGGACTAGTGCCTGTGTTCTGGTGGATGAGGCTGGATCTTGTCTTTCTGGTGGGCAGGTCCACGTCTGGTGGTGTGTTTTGGGGTGTCTGCAGACTTTTTATGAGTTTAGGCCACCTCTCTGCTAATGGGTGGCGTTGTGTTCCTGTCTTGCTAGTTGTTTGGCTTAGGGTGTCCAGCACTGCAGCCTGCTGGTCGTTGAGTGAAGCTGGGTGCTGGTGTTGAGATGGAGATCTCTGGAAGATTTTTGCCGTTTGATATTATGTGGAGCTGGGACGTCTCTTGTGGACCAGTGTCCTGAAGTTGGCTCTCCCACCTCAGAGGCACAGCACTGACTCCGGGCTCCTCAATTTGGGATGATGTGTTGTCTATTCATGTATTCCACAGATGCAGGGTACATCAAGTTGACTGTGGAGCTTTAATCCACTGCTTCTGAGGCTGCTGGGAGAGGTTTCCCTTTCTCTTCTTTGTTCTCACAGCTCCTGGGTCTCAGCTTTGGATTTGGCCCCGCCTCTGCATGTAGGTCTCCGGAGGGCGTCTGTTCTTCGCTCAGGCAGGACAGGGTTAAAGGAGCAGCCTCTTCGGGGACTCTGGCTCACTCAGGCTGGGCGGGAGGGAGAGGCACGGAGTGCGGGGCGAGCCTGCGGCGGCAAAAGTCGGCGTTACGTTGCACCAGCCCGAGGCGCACCGTGCGTTCTCCCAGGGAAGCCGCCCCTGGATCCTGGGACCCCGGCAGTGGCGGGCTGCACAGGCTCCCAGAAGGGCGGTGTGGGCAGTAACCTGCGCTCGCACACAGGCTTCTTGGCGGCAGCAGCAGCAGCCCCAGCGTCCCACGCCCGTCTCTGGGCTCTGCGCTTTCAGTCGCGACTCGCGCCCGTCTGTGGAGCCCCTTTAAGCAGCGCTCTTAATCCCCTCTCCTCGCGCACCAGGAAAGCAAGAGGGAAGAAAAAGTCTCTTGCCTCTTCGGCAGCTCCAGAGTTTTCCCGGACTCCCTCCCGGCTAGCTGTGGCACATTAGCCCCCTTCAGGCTGAGTTCTCGCGGCCAGCCCCAGTCCTCTCCATGCGCTCTGACCGAAGCCCGAGCCTCAGCTTCCAGCGCTGCGCGCCCCGGCGGGCGAGCAGACAAGCCTCTCGGGCTGCTGAGTGCCGCTCGGCACTGATCCTCTGTGTGGGGATCTCTCCGCTTTGCCCTACCCAGGTATGTGGGGAGTTTCTTGCCTTTTGGGAGGTCTGGGGTCTTCTGCCAACGTTCAGTAAGTGTTCTGTAGGAGTTGTTCCACGTGTAGCTGTATTTCTGGTGTATCCGTGGGGAGGAAGGTGATCTCCGCGTCTTACACTTCCGCCATCTTACCCGGAAGTCTCTCTACTTTTTCAGTACCACAATTTTTTGAACCATTTTTATCTTTCCTGGGATACTTAAGGTGTACCCAAGTTGAGGTTCTTGTAAGCAGTGCAGCCCTAAATTTTGGGGTGGCTCTGTCTTATTGATTTTCAGTTTTCCCATGGTATATTCCCTAGACTGGAAGTGCCCTTGGCTCTGTAGCTCTGTTGTTTACTTGTTTTAGGGAACACAATGCACTCCTCCAGAGAGGCAGTTGGCAATTTACATCCCGGCCATCAGCATAACAAGGCTCCCTGTTTTCCAGGGCCTGTCTTGAATTTCTGGTTTTTACCCTTTTTGTGGATGTCCCTTTTGACCGATGGGAAGTGATACTTCTTTGTAGTGCACACTTACATTGTCCGTTTGCTTGCTTGGCCAAAATGGGCGTATGCGTTTTCTCCTGAACATACTCAGGAGAAAACGCATATGCCCTTTTTGGACAAGTGCATCATTGTCGAAGTTGTGCCCCTCTTCCTGTGCTTTAAAGGCGATTCCAACGTACCTCTTGAAATCTGTTTCCTGCTTTTCTGCCTCACATTCAAGTCCGCCTCGTTGCCTTCCGTCAACAGATTTTTGGATGATAGTTGTCCTTTATTACTCTGCCAGTTTTTGAATTGCTCTGCCCTATAGCTCCATTTTTTAATTCGTTTTTTGTGAGCTGAACGCAAGTACCATATTTTGGTTTAGGACCTATACTGGTTCCCGGTGGGTGGCTGAGACTTTGGTTAATTCTTCTTCCTCCCGGGAAATAAGAGTGACATATGCCCGTCCAAATGCCTAACAGCTACTCTCTCTTTGGTTCTCCCTCTTCCCTTTCATCCTTTGCCAAATTGGCAACCTGTGCGAACCAGGAGGTTAAAGGTGCTGTCTCTCCAAGTTGGGAGATTGATAGTAAATTAGTTAGAAAGTGAAACTCGAACACCAGGAGAGGGACTATTCGTTGAGATTTAGAAACCTTTCGTATTCACAGTGTGTCCCTTCTCTAGGTTTCCCATACATGTTATAGCTGTAGTAATATTCCCTACAACCTGGAGAGTTGGGACCCATGGAATGGGTGCCATGCATTATTGCTTTAAAGGGTCTGCATTTGCTCACGAATCTCACCAATCCTGTCAGTCCCATGTGTCCAGCCTTATGCCACCTCCAGCTGTCGTTCTAGATAGCGTCATTCCAAGTTTCATCAGAGACCCTGAGGAATTGTAATGAATTTCGCTATTTTTTTGTTTTGTTTTGGAATTCCTTTTTATAGTGGGTTTGAGCTGATTCTCGCTGCCATCTTTATGCCAGTCTACACACACTTGATTCCCTTACGGAGACATATCAATACATAGGTTTTAAGATTCTTACTAGTCAGATATATTCCTCTGTGGGAAATATGGGTTTTTGAGTCCCTTTCACTGAGGAAGGTGTAGGTCTTGTCTATTCCATATTTGGTTTTTGGAACGGTACCTGTGCTTATATCAACCTCTTGTTTTATGCATCACCCCACCTCTCCTTCCCCCTTAAGCAGGCATAAGAGTGTTTTCTAAATGTGAGACTCTCTTCTCTTTCCTAACTCAGTTCATGTGTAGCCATGTTTACAGGATCTTCATAAGTGATATCTTATGATAAGTTTCTTTTTCTGTGTGACTTATTTCACTTAGAATCATCGTACCTGAATCCACTCATTTTGCTGCTACTGGTCTTATGACATTGTTTTCATGGCTGAGGGATATTCCATCATACGTAAGTACCACAATTTTTTGAACCATTTTTATCTTTCCTGGGATACTTAAGTTGTACCCAAGTTGAGGTTCTTGTAAGCAGTGCAGCCCTAAATTTTGGGGTGGCTCTGTCTTATTGATTTTCAGTTTTCCCATGGTATATTCCCTAGACTGGAAGTGCCCTTGGCTATGTAGCTCTGTTGTTTACTTGTTTTAGGGAACACAATGCACTCCTCCAGAGAGGCAGTTGACAATTTACATCCCGGCCATCAGCATAACAAGGCTCCCTGTTCTCCAGGGCCTGTCTTGAATTTCTGGTTTTTACCCTTTTTGTGGATGTCCGTTTGGACTGGTGGGAAGTGATACTTCTTTGTAGTGCAGACTTTCATTGTCTGCTTGCTTGCTTGGCCAAAATGGGCGTATACGTTTTCTCCTGAATATACTCAGGAGAAAACGCATACGCCCTTTTTGGACAAGTGCATCATTGTCGAAGTTGTGCCCCTCTTCCTGTGTTTTAAAGGCGATTCCAACGTACCTCTTGAAATCTGTTTCCTGCTTTTCTCCCTCACATTCAAGTCTGCCTCGTTGCCTTCCCTCAACAGATTTTTGGATGATAGTTGTCCTTTATTACTCTGCCAGTTTGTGAATTGCTCTGCCCTATAGCTCCATTTTTAACTTGTTTTTGTGACCTGAACGCAGGTCCCATATTTTGGTTTAGGATCTATAATGGTTCCCGGTGGGTGGCTGAGTCTTTGGTTAATTCTTTTTCCTCCTGGGAAATAAGAGTGACATGTGCCCGTCCAAATGCCTAACAGCTACTCTCTCTTTGGTTCTCCCTCTTCCCTTTCATCCTTTGCCAAATTGGCAACCTGTGCGAACCAGGAGGTTAAAGGTGCTGTCTCTCCAAGTTGGGAGATTGATAGTAAAGCAGTTAGAAAGTGAAACTGGAGCACCAGGAGAGGGACTATTCGTTGAGATTTAGAAACATTTCGTATTCACAGTGTGTCCATTCTCTAGGTTTCCCATACATATTATAGCTGTAGTAATATTCCTTAAAACCTGGAGAGTTGGGACCCATGGAATGTGTGCCATGCATTATTGTTTCAAAGGGTCTGCATTTGCTCACGAATCTCACCAATCCTCTCAGTCCCATGTGTCCAGCCTTATGCCACCTCCAGCTGTCGTTCTAGATAGGGTCATTCCAAGTTTCATCAGAGACCCTGAAGGAATTGTAAAGAATTTCGCTGTTTTTTTGTTTTGTTTTTGTAATTCTTTATATAGTGGGTTTGAGCAGATTCTCGCTGCCATCTTTATGCAAGTCTACACACACTTGATTCCCTTACAGGGACATATCAATACATAGGTTTTAAAATTCTTACTAGTCAGATATATTCCTCTGTGGGAAATATGGGGTATTGAGTCCCTTTCACTGAGGAAGGTATAGGTCTTGTCTATTCCATAGTTGGTTTTTGGAAACGTACCTGTGTTTATGTCAACCTCTGGTTTTATGCATCACCCCACGTCTCCTTCCCCCTTAAGCAGGCATAAGAGTGTTTTCTAAATGTGAGACTCTCTTCTCTTTCCTAACTCAGTTCATGTGTAGCCATGTTTACAGGATCATCATAAGTGATATCTTATGATAAGTTTCTTTTTCTGTGTGACTTATTTCACTTAGAATCATCGTACCTGAATCCACTCTTTTTGCTGCTACTGGTCATATGATATTGATTTCATGGCTGAGGTTTATTCCCTCGTACGTTAGTACCACAACTTTTTCAACCATTTTTATATTTCCTGGGATATTAAGGTGTACCCAAGTTGAGGTTCTTGTAAGCAGTGCATTCCTAAATTTTGGGGTGGCTCTGTCTTATTGATTTTCAGTTTTCCCAAGGTATATTCCCTAGACTGGAAGCGCCCTTGGCTCTGTAGCTCTGTTGTTAACTTGTTTTAGGGAACACAATGCACTCCTCCAGAGAGGCAGTTGGCAATTTACATCCCGGCCATCAGCATAACAAGGCTCCCTGTCCTCCAGGGCCTGTCTTGAATTTCCGGTTTTTACCCTTTTTGTGGATGTCCCTTTTGACTGATGGGAAGTGATACTTCTTTGTAGTGCAGACTTACATTTTCCGCTTGCTTGCTTGGCGAAAATGGGCGTATGCGTTTTCTCCTGAATATACTCAGGAGAAAACGCATACGCCCTTTTTGGACAACTGCATCATTGTCGAAGTTGTGCCCCTCTTCCTGTGCTTTAAAGGCGATTCCAACATACCTCTTGAAATCTGTTTCCTGCTATTCTGCCTCACTTTCAAGTCCGCCTCGTTGCCTTCCCTCAACAGATTTTTGGATGATAGTTGTCCTTTATTACTCTGCCAGTTTTTGAATTGCTCCGCCCTATAGCTCCATTTTTTAACTCGTTTTTTGTGAGCTGAACGCAAGTACCATATTTTAGTTTAGGACCTATACTGGTTCCCCGTGGGTTGCTGAGACTTTGGTTAATTCTTCTTCCTCCCGGGAAATAAGAGTGACATGTGCCCGTCCAAATGCCTAACAGCTACTTTCTCTTTGGTTCTCCCTCTTCCCTTTCATCCTTTGCCAAATTGGCAACCTGTGCGAACCAGGAGGTTAAAGGTGCTGTTTCTCCAAGTTGGGAGATTGATAGTAAAGCAGTTAAAAGTGAAACTGGAGCACCAGGAGAGGGACTATTCGTTGCGATTTAGTAATCTTTCGTATTCACAGTGTGTCCATTCTCTAGGTTTCCCATACATGTTATAGCTGTAGTAATATTCCTTAAAACCTGGAGAGTTGGGACCCATGGAATGTGTGCCATGCATTATTGCTTTAAAGTGTCTGCATTTGCTCACGAATCTCACCAATCCTCTCAGTCCCATGTGTCCAGCCTTATGCCACCTCCAGCTGTCGTTCTAGATAGGGTCATTCCACGTTTCATCAGAGACCCTGAAGGAATTGTAAAGAATTTTGCTGTTTTTTTGTTTTGTTTTTGAAATTCCTTTATATAGTGGGTTTGAGCTGATTCTCGCTGCCATCTTTATGCCAGTCTACACACACTTGATTTCCTTACGGAGACATATCAATACATAGGTTTTAAGATTCTTACTAGTCAGATATATTCCTCTGCGGGAAATATGGGGTTTTGAGTCCCTTTTACTGAGGAAGGTGTAGGTCTTGTCTATTCCATATTTGGTTTTTGGAACGGTACCTGTGCTTATATCAACCTCTGGTTTTATGCATCTCCCCACCTCTCCTTCCCCCTTAAGCAGGCATAAGAGTGTTTTCTAAATGTGAGACTCTCTTCTCTTTCCTAACTCAGTTCATGTGTAGCCAAGTTTACACGGTCTTCATAAGTGATATTTTATGATAAGTTTCTTTTTCTGTGTGTCTTATGTCACTTACAATCATTGTACCTGAATCCACTCATTTTGCTGCTACTGGTCATATGATATTGATTTCATGGCTGAGGGATATTCCCTCGTACGTAAGTACCACAACTTTTTCAACCATTTTTATATTTCCTGGGATGTTAAGTTGTACCCAAGTTGAGGTTCTTGTAAGCAGTGCATTCCTAAATTTTGGGCTGGCTCTGTCTTATTGATTTTCAATTTTCCCAAGGTATATTCCCTAGACTGGAAGTGCCCTTGGCTGTGTAGCTCTGTTGTTTACTTGTTTTAGGGAACACAATGCACTCCTCCAGAGAGGCAGTTGGCAATTTACATCCCGCCCATCAGCATAACAAGGCTCCCTGTTCTCCAGGGCCTGTCTTGAATTTATGGTTTTTACCCTTTTTGTGGATGTCCCTTTGGACCGGTGGGAAGTGATACTTCTTTGTAGTGCAGACTTACATTGTCCGCTTCCTTGCTTGGCCAAAATGGGCGTATGCGTTTTCTCCTGAATATACTCAGGAAAAAATGCATATGCCCTTTTTGGACAAGTGCATCATTGTCGAAGTTGTGCCCCTCTTCCTGTGCTTTAAAGACGATTCCAACATACCTCTTGAAATCTGTTTCCTGCTATTCTGCCTCACTTTCAAGTCCGCCTCGTTGCCTTCCCTCAACAGATTTTTGGATGATAGTTGTCCTTTATTACTCTGCCAGTTTGTGAATTGCTCTGCCCTATAGCTCCATTTTTTAACTCGTTTTTGTGAGCTGAACGCAAGTCCCATATTTTGGTTTAGGACCTATACTGCTTCCCGGAGGGTGGCTGAGTCTTTGGTTAATTCTTCTTCCTCCTGGGAAATAAGAGTGACATGTGCCCGTCCAAATGCCTAACAGCTACTCTCTCTTTGGTTCTCCCTCTTCCCTTTCATCCTTTGCCAAATTGGCAACCTGTGCGAACCAGGAGGTTAAAGAAGCTGTCTCTCCAAGTTGGGAGATTGATAGTAAAGCAGTTAGAAAATGAAACTGGAGCACCAGGAGAGGGACTATTCGTTGAGATTTAGAAACATTTCGTATTCACAGTGTGTCCATTCTCTAGGATTCCCGTACATGTTATAGCTGTAGTAATATTCCCTACAACCTGGAGAGTTGGGACCCATGGAATGAGTGTCATGCATTATTGCTTTAAAGGGTCTGCATTTGCTCACGAATGTCACCAATCCTCTCAGTCCCATGTGTCCAGCCTTATGCCACCTCCAGCTCTCGTTCTAGATAGGGTCATTCCACGTTTCATCAGAGACCCTGAAGGAATTGTAAAGAATTTCGCTGTTTTTTTGTTTTGTTTTTGAAATTCCTTTTTATAGTGGGTTTGAGCTGATTCTCGCTGCCATCTTTATGCCAGTCTACACACACTTGATTCCCTTACAGAGACATGTCAATACATAGGTTTTAAGATTTTTACTAGTCAGATATATTCCTGTGCGGGAAATATGGGGTTTTGAGTCCCTTTCTCTGAGGAATGTGTAGGTCTTGTCTATACCATAGTTGGTTTTTGGATCCGTACCTGTGCTTATATCAACCTCTGGTTTTATGCATCACCCCACCTCTCCTTCCCCCTTAAGCAGGCATGAGAGTGTTTTCTAAATGTGAGACTCTCTTTTCTTTCCTAACTCAGTTCATGTGTAGCCATGTTTACAGGATCTTCATAAGTGATATCTTATGATAACTTTCTTTTTCTGTGTGACTTATTTCTCTTAAATCATCGTACCTGAATCCACTCATTTTGCTGCTACTGGTCATATGATATTGATTTCATGGCTGAGGGATATTCCCTCGTACGTAAGTACCACAACTTTTTCAACCATTTTTATATTTCCTGGGATATTAATGTGTACCCAAGTTGAGGTTCTTGTAAGCAGTGCATTCCTAAATTTTGTGGTGGCTCTGTCTTATTGATTTTCAGTTTTCCCAAGGTATATTCCTTAGACTGGAAGTGCCCTTGGCTCTGTAGCTCTGTTGTTTACTTGTTTTAGGGAACACAATGCACTCCTCCAGAGAGGCAGTTGGCAATTTACATCCCGCCCATCAGCATAACAAGGCTCCCTGTTCTCCAGGGCCTGTCTTGAATTTATGGTTTTTACCCTTTTTGTGGATGTCCCTTTTGACCGGTGGGAAGTGATACTTCTTTGTAGGGCAGACTTACATTGTCCGCTTGATTGCTTGGCCAAAATGGGCGTATGCGTTTTCTCCTGAATATACTCAGGAGATAATGCACACGCCCTTTTTGGCCAAGTGCATCATTGTCGAAGTTGTGCCCCTCCTCCTGTGCTTTAAAGGCGATTCCAACGTACCTCTTGAAATCTGTTTCCTGCTATTCTGCCTCGCATTCAAGTCCGCCTCGTTGCCTTCCCTCAACAGATTTTTGGATGATAGTTGTCCTTTATTACTCTGCCAGTTTGTGAATTGCTCTGCCCTATAGCTCCATTTTTTACCTCATTTTTTGTGAGCTGAACGCAAGTCCCATATTTTGGTTTAGGACCTATACTGGTTCCCGGTGGGTGGCTGAGACTTTGGTTAATTCTTCTTCCTCCCGGGAAAAAAGAGTGACATGTGCCCGTCCAAATGCCTAACAGCTACTCTCTCTTTGGTTCTCCCTCTTCCCTTTCATCCTTTGCCAAATTGGCAACCTGTGCGAACCAGGAGGTTAAAGGTGCTCTCTCTCCAAGTTGGGAGATTGATAGTAAAGCAGTTAGAAAGTGAAACTGGAGCACCAGCAGAGGGACTATTCGTTGAGATTTAGAAACCTTTCGTATTCACAGTGTGTCCATTCACTAGGTTTCCCATGCATATTATAGCTGTAGTAATATTCCCTACAACCTGGAGAGTTGGGACCCATGGAATGGGTGCCATGCATTATTGCATTAAAGGGTCTGCATTTGCTCACGAATCTCACCAATCCTCTCAGTCCCATGTGGCCAGCCTTATGCCACCTCCAGCTGTCGTTCTAGATAGCCTCATTCCAAGTTTCATCAGAGACCCTGAGGAATTGTAAAGAATTTCGCTGTTTTTTTGTTTTGTTTTTGAAATTCCTTTTTATAGTGGGTTTGAGCTGATTCTCGCTGCCATCTTTATGCCAGTCTACACACACTTGATTCTCTTATGGAGACATATCAATACACAGGTTTTAAGATTATTACTAGTCAGATATATTCCTCTGTGGGAAATATGGGTTTTTGAGTCCCTTTCACTGAGGAAGGTGTAGGTCTTGTCTATTCCATAGTTGGTTTTTGGAACGGTACCTGTGCTTATATCAACCTCTTGTTTTATGCATCACCCCACCTCTCCTTCCCCCTTACGCAGGCATAAGAGTGTTTTCTAAATGTGAGACTCTCTTCTCTTTCCTAACTCAGTTCATGTGTAGCCATGTTTACAGGATCTTCATAAGTGATATCTTATGATAAGTTTCTTTTTCTGTGTGACTTATTTCACTTAGAATCATCGTACCTGAATCCACTCATTTTGTTGCTTCTGGTCATATGATATTGATTTCAAGGCTGAGAGATATTCCCTCGTACTTAAGTACCACAACTTTTTCAACCATTTTTATATTTCCTGGGATATTAAGGTGTACCCAAGTTGAGGTTCTTGTAAGCAGTGCATTCCTAAATTTTGGGCTGGCTCTGTCTTATTGATATTCAATTTTCCCAAGGTATATTCCCTAGACTGGAAGTGCCCTTGGCTGTGTAGCTCTGTTGTTTACTTGTTTTAGGGAACACAATGCACTCCTCCAGAGAGGCAGTTGGCAATTTACATCCCGCCCATCAGCATAACAAGGCTCCCTGTTCTCCAGGGCCTGTCTTGAATTTATGGTTTTTACCCTTTTTGTGGATGTCCCTTTGGAACGGTGGGAAGTGATACTTCTTTGTAGTGCAGGCTTACATTGTCTGCCTGCTTGCTTGGCCAAAATGGGCGTATGCGTTTTCTCCTGAATATACTCAGGAGAAAACGCATACGCCCTTTTTGGACAAGTGCATCATTATCGAAGTTGTGCCCCTCTTCCTGTGCTTTAAAGGCGATTCCAACGTACCTCTTGAAATCTGTTTCCTGCTTTTCTGCCTCACATTCAAGTCTGCCTCATTGCCTTCCCTCAACAGATTTTTGGATGATAGTTGTCCTTTATTACTCTGCCATTTTGTGAATTGCTCTGCCCTATAGCTCCATTTTTTAACTTGTTTTTTTTGAGCTGAATGCAAGCCCCATATTTTAGTTTAGGACCTATACTGGTTGCCGGTGGGTGGCTGAGTCTTTGGTTAATTCTTCTTCCTCCTGGGAAATAAGAGTGACATGTGCCCGTCCAAATGCCTAACAGCTACTCTCTCTTTGGTTCTCCCTCTTCCCTTTCATCCTTTGCCAAATTGGCAACCTGTGCGAACCAGGAGGTTAAAGGTGCTGTCTCTCCAAGTTGGGAGATTGATAGTAAAGCAGTTAGAAAGTGAAACTGGAGCACCAGGAGAGGGACTATTCGTTGAGATTTAGAAACCTTTCGTATTCACAGTGTGTCCATTCTCTAGGTTTCCCATACATGTTATAGCTGTAGTAATATTCCTTAAAACCTGGAGAGTAGGGACCCATGGAATGTGTGCCATGCATTATTGCTTTAAACGGTCTGCATTTGCTCACGAATCTCACCAATCCTCTCAGTCCCATGTGTCCAGCCTTATGCCACCGCCAGCTGTCGTTCTAGATAGTGTCATTCCACGTTTCATCAGAGACCCTGAAGGAATTGTAAAGAATTTCGCTGTTTTTTTTGTTTTGTTTTTGAAATTCCTTTATATAGAGGGTTTGAGCTGATTCTCGCTGCCATTTTTATGCCAGTCTACACGCACTTGATTCCCTTACAGAGACATATCAATACATAGGTTTTAAGATTCTTACTAGTCAGATATATTCCTCTGCGGGAAATATGGGGTTTTGAGTCCCTTTCACTGAGGAAGGTATAGGTCTTGTCTATTCCATAGTTGGTTTTTGGAAACGTACCTGTGTTTATATCAACTTCTGGTTTTATGCATCACCCCACCTCTCCTTCCCCCTTAAGCAGGCATAAGAGTGTTTTCTAAATGTGAGTTTATCTTCTCTTTCCTAACTCAGTTCATGTGTAGCCATATTTACAGGATCTTCATAAGTGATATCTTATGATAAGTTTCTTTTCCTGTGTGACTTATTTCAGTTAGAATCATCGTACCTGAATCCACTCATTTTGCTGCTACTGGTCATATGATATTGATTTCATGGCTGAGGGATATTCCCTCGTACGTAAGTACCACAACTTTTTCAACCATTTTTATATTTCCTGGGATATTAATGTGTACCCAAGTTGAGGTTCTTGTAAGCAGTGCATTCCTAAATTTTGGGGTGGCTCTGTCTTATTGATTTTCAGTTTTCCCAAGGTATATTCCCTAGACTGGAAGTGCCCTTGGCTCTGTAGCTCTGTTGTTTACTTGTTTTAGGGAACACAATGCACTCCTCCAGAGAGGCAGTTCGCAATTTACATCCCGCCCATCAGCGTAACAAGGCTCCCTGTTCTCCAGGGCCTGTCTTGAATTTCTGGTTTTTACCCTTTTTGTGGATGTCCCTTTGGACCGGTGGGAAGTGATACTTCTTTGTAGTGCAGACTTACATTGTCCGCTTGATTGCTTGGCCAAAATGGGCGTATGCGTTTTCTCCTGAATATACTCAGGAGAAAATGCACACGCTCTTTTTGGCCAAGTGCATCAATGTTGAAGTTGTGCCCCTCTTCCTGTGCTTTAAAGGCGATTCCAACGTACCTCTAGAAATCTGTTTCCTGCTCTTCTGCCTCGCATTCAAGTCCGCCTCGTTGCCTTCCCTCAACAGATTTTTGGATGATAGTTGTCCTTTATTACTCTGCCAGTTTGTGAATTGCTCTGCCCTATAGCTCCATTTTTTAACTCATTTTTTGTGAGCTGAACACAAGTCCCATATTTTGGTTTAGGACCTATACTGGTTCCCGGGGGGTGGCTGAGACTTTGGTTAATTCTTCTTCCTCCCGGGAAAAAAGAGTGACATGTGCCCGTCCAAATGCCTAACAGCTACTCTCTCTTTGGTTCTCCATTTTCCCTTTCATCCTTTGCCAAATTGGCAACCTGTGCGAACCAGGAGGTTAAAGGTGCTGTCTCTCCAAGTTGGGAGATTGATAGTAAAGCAGTTAGAAAGTGAAACTGGAGCACCAGGAGAGGGACTATTCGTTGAGATTTAGAAACCTTTCGTATTCACAGTGTGTCCATTCACTAGGTTCCCCATACATGCTATAGCTGTAGTAATATACCCTACAACCTGGAGAGTTGGGACCCATGGAATGGGTGCCATGCATTATTGCTTTAAAGGGTCTGCATTTGCTCACGAATCTCACCAATCCTCTCAGTCCCATGTGGCCAGCCTTATGCCACCTCCAGCTGTCGTTCTAGATAGCGTCATTCCAAGTTTCATCAGAGACCCTGAGGAATTGTAAAGAATTTCGCTGTTTTTTTGTTTTGTTTTTGAAATTCATTTATATAGTGGGTTTGAGCTGATTCTCGCTGCCATCTTTGTGCCGGTCTACACACACTTGATTCCCTTACGGAGACATATCAATACATAGGTTTTAAGATTCTTACTAGTCAGATATATTCCTCTGTGGGAAATATGGGTTTTTGAGTCCCTTTCACTGAGGAAGGTGTAGGTCTTGTCTATTCCATAGTTGGTTTTTGGAACGGTACCTGTGCTTATATCAACCTCTTGTTTTATGCATCACCCCACCTCTCCTTCCCCCTTAAGCAGGCATAAGAGTGTTTTCTAAATGTGAGACTCTCTTCTCTTTCCTAACTCAGTTCATGTGTAGCCATGTTTACAGGATCTTCATAAGTGATATCTTATGATAAGTTTCTTTTTCTGTGTGACTTATTTCACTTAGAATCATCGTACCTGAATCCACTCATTTTGCTGCTACTGGTCTTATGACATTGTTTTCATGGCTGAGGGATATTCCATCATACGTAAGTACCACAATTTTTTGAACCATTTTTATCTTTCCTGGGATACTTAAGTTGTACCCAAGTTGAGGTTCTTGTAAGCAGTGCAGCCCTAAATTTTGGGGTGGCTCTGTCTTATTGATTTTCAGTTTTCCCATGGTATATTCCCTAGACTGGAAGTGCCCTTGGCTGTGTAGCTCTGTTGTTTACTTGTTTTAGGGAACACAATGCACTCCTCCAGAGAGGCAGTTGGCAATTTACATCCCGGCCATCGGCATAACAAGGCTCCCTGTTCTCCAGGGCCTGTCTTGAATTTCTGGTTTTTACCCTTTTTGTGGATGTCCCTTTGGACCGGTGGGAAGTGATACTTCTTTGTAGTGCAGACTTACATTGCCTGCTTGCTTGCTTGGCCAAAATGGGCGTATACGTTTTCTCCGGAATATACTCAGGAGAAAACGCATACGCCCTTTTTGGACAAGTGCATCATTGTCGAAGTTGTGCCCCTCTTCCTGTGCTTTAAAGGCGATTCCAACGTACCTCTTGAAATCTGTTTCCTGCTTTTCTCCCTCACATTCAAGTTTGCCTCGTTGCCTTCCCTCAACAGATTTTTGGATGATAGTTGTCCTTTATTACTCTGCCAGTTTGTGAATTGCTCTGCCCTATAGCTCCATTTTTAACTTGTTTTTGTGACCTGAACGCAGGTCCCATATTTAGGTTTAGGATCTATAATGGTTCCCGGTGGGTGGCTGAGTCTTTGGTTAATTCTTCTTCCTCCCGGGAAATAAGAGTGACATATGCCCATGCAGATGCCTAACAGCTACTCTCTCTTTGGTTCTCCCTCTTCCCTTTCATCCTTTGCCAAATTGGCAACCTGTGCGAACCAGGAGGTTAAAGGTGCTGTCTCTCCAAGTTGGGAGATTGATAGTAAAGCAGTTAGAAAGTGAAACTGGAGCACCAGGAGAGGGACTATTCGTTGAGATTTAGAAACATTTCGTATTCACAGTGTGTCCATTCTCTAGGTTTCCCATACATATTATAGCTGTAGTAATATTCCTTAAAACCTGTAGAGTTGGGACCCATGGAATGTGTGCCATGCATTATTGTTTTAAAGGGTCTGCATTTGCTCACGAATCTCACCAATCCTCTCAGTCCCATGTGTCCAGCCTTATGCCACCTCCAGCTGTCGTTCTAGATAGGGTCATTCCAAGTTTCATCAGAGACCCTGAAGGAATTGTAAAGAATTTCGCTGTTTTTTTGTTTTGTTTTTGTAATTCTTTATATAGTGGGTTTGAGCAGATTCTCGCTGCCATCTTTATGCCTGTCTACACACACTTGATTCCCTTACAGGGACATATCAATACATAGGTTTTAAAATTCTTACTAGTCAGATATATTCCTCTGTGGGAAATATGGGGTATTGAGTCCCTTTCACTGAGGAAGGTATAGGTCTTGTCTATTCCATAGTTGGTTTTTGGAAACGTACCTGTGTTTATGTCAACCTCTGGTTTTATGCATCACCCCACCTCTCCTTCCCCCTTAAGCAGGCATAAGAGTGTTTTCTAAATGTGAGACTCTCTTCTCTTTCCTAACTCAGTTCATGTGTAGCCATGTTTACAGGATCATCATAAGTGATATCTTATGATAAGTTTCTTTTTCTGTGTGACTTATTTCACTTAGAATCATCGTACCTGAATCCACTCTTTTTGCTGCTTCTGGTCATATGATATTGATTTCATGGCTGAGGTTTATTCCCTCGTACGTAAGTACCACAAATTTTTGAACCATTTTTATATTTCCTGGGATACTTAAGGTGTACCCAAGTTGAGGTTCTTGTAAGCAGTGCATTCCTAAATTTTGGGGTGGTTCTGCCTTATTGATTTTCAGTTTTCCCAAGGTATATTCCCAAGACTGGAAGTGCCCTTGGCTCTGTAGCTCTGTTGTTTACTTGTTTTAGGGAACACAATGCACTCCTCCAGAGTGGCAGTTGACAATTCACATACCGCCCATCAGCATAACAAGGCTCCCTGTTCTCCAGGGCCTGTCTTGCCTTTTTGGTTTTTACCCATGTTGTGGATGTCCCTTTTGACCGCTGGGAAGTGATACTCCTTTGTAGTGCATATTTACATTGCCTTCTTGCTTGCTTGGCCAAAAAGTGCGTATGTGTTTTCTCCTGAATATACTCAGGAGAAAACGCATACGCCCTCTTTGGCCAAGTGCATCATTGTCGAAGTTGTGCCCCTCTTCATGTGCTTTAAAGGCGATTCCAACATACCTCTTGAAATCTGTTTCCTGCTATTCTGCCTCACATTCAAATCTGCCTCGTTGCACTCCCTCAACAGATTTTTGGATGATAGTTGTCCTTTATTACTCTGCCAGTTTGTGAATTGCTCTGCCCTATAGCTCCATTTCTTAACTCGTTTTTTGTGAGCTGAAAGCAAGTCCCATATTTTGGTTCAGGACCTATACTAGTTCTAGGTGGGTGGCTGAGACTTTGGTTAATTCTTCTTCCTCCCGGGAAATAAGAGTGACATATGCCCATGCAGATGCCTAACAGCTACTCTCTCTTTGGTTCTCTCTCTTCCCTTTCATCCTTTGCCAAATTGGCAACCTGTGTGAACGTGGAGGTTAAAGGTGCTGTCTCTCCAAGTTGGGAGATTGATAGTAAAGCAGTTGGATAGTCAAACTTGAGCACCAGGAGAGCGATTATTCGTTGAGTTTTAGAAAGCTTTCGTATTCACAGTGTGTCCATTCTCTAGGTTTCCCATACCTGTTATAGCTGTAGTAATACTCCCTTCAACCTGGAGAGTTGTGACCCATGGAATGGGTGACATGCATTATTGCTTTACAGGGTCTGCATTTGCTCACCCAATCTCACCAATCCTCTCAGTCCCATGTGTCCAGCCTTATGCCACCTCCAGCTGTCATTGTAGATAGGGTCATTCCAAGGTTCATCAGAGAGCCTGAAGGAATTGTAAAGAATTTCCCTGTTTTTTTGTTTCGTTTTTGAAATTCCGTTTTATAGTGGGTTTGATGTGATTCTCGCTGCCATCTTTATGCCAGTCTACACACACTTGATTCCCTTACGGAGACATATCAACACATAGGTTTTAAGATGCTTACTTGTCAGATATATTCCTCTGCGGGAAATATGGGGTTTTGAGTCCCTTTCACTGAGGAAGGTGTAGGTGTTGTTTATTCCATAGTTGGTTTTTGGAAGGGTACCTGTGCTTATATCAAACTCTTGTTTTGTGCATCACCCCACCTCTCCTTCTTCCTTAAGCAGTCATAAGAGTGTTTTCTAAATGTTACACTCTGTTCTCTTTCCTAACTCAGTTCATGTGTAGCCATGTTTACAGGATTTTCATAAGTGATATCTTATGATAAGTTTTTTTTCTTCTGTGTGACTTAATTCACTTAGAATCATCGTACATGAATCCACTCATTTTGCTGCTACTGCTCTTATGACATTGATTTCATGGCTGAGGGATATTCCATCATACGTAAGTACCACAATTTTTTGAACCATTTTTACCTTTCCTGGGATACTTAAGGTGTACCCAAGTTGAGGTTCTTTTAAGCAGTGCAGCTCTAAATTTTGGGGTGGCTCTGTCTTATTCATTTTCAGTTTTCCCAAGGTATATTCCCTAGACTGGGAGTGTACTTGGCTCTGTAGCTCTGTTGTTTACTTGTTTTAGGGAACACAATGCACTACTCCAGAGAGGCAGTTGGCAATTTACATCCCGGCCATCAGCATAACAAGGTTCCCTGTTCTCCAGGGCCTGTCTTTCCTTTCTGGTTTTTACCCATTTTGTGGATGTCCCTTGTGACCGGTGGGAAGTGATACTTCTTTGTAGTGCAGACTTGCATTGCCCACTTAGTTGCTTGGCCAAAAGTGCTTATGCGTTTTCCCCTGAATATATTCAGGAGAAATCGCATACGGCCTTTTGGCCATGTGCATCATTGTCAAAGTTGTGTTCCTCTTCCTGTGCTTTAAAGGCAATTCCAACGTACCTCTTGAAATCTGTTTCCTGCTATTCTGCCTCGCTTTCAAGTCCGCCTAGTTGCCTTCCCTCAACAGATTGTTGGAAGATAGTTGCCCTTTATTACTCTGCCAGTTTGTGAATTGCTTTGCCCCTGAGCTCCATTTTTTAACTCGTTTTTTGTGAGCTGAACACAAGTCCAATATTTTGGTTTAGGACCTATACTGGTTTTCGGTGGGTGGCTGAGACTTTTGTTAATTTTTCTTCTGGCCGGAAAATTAGAGTGACATTTGGCAGTCCAAATGCTTAACAGCTACTCTCTCATTGGTTCTCCCTCTTCCCTTTCATCCTCTGCCAAATTGGCAACCTGTGAGAACCAGGAGGTTAAAGGGCCTGTCTCTCTAAGTTGGGAGATTGATAGTAAAGCAGTTGGAAAGTCAAACCGTAGCACCAGGAGAGGGACTATTTGTTGAGATTTAGAAACCTTTCGTATTCACAGTGTGTCCATTGTCTAGGTTTCCCGAACATGTTATAGCTGTTGTAATGTTCCCTTCAACCTGGAGAGTTGGGACCCATTGACTGGGTGCCACTCATTATTGCTTTACAGGGTCTGCATTTGCTCACCCAATCTCAACATTCCTCTCAGTCCAAAGTGTCCAGCCTTATGCCACATCCAGCTGTCATTGTAGATAGGGTCATTCCAGGTTTCATCAGAGACCCTGAAGGAATTGTAAGGAATTTCCCTGTTTTTTTGTTTTGTTTTTGAAATTCCTTTTTATAGTGGGTTTGAGCTGATTCTCACTGCCATGTTTATGCCAGTCTAGACACACTTGATTCCCTTATGGATACATATCAATACATAGGTTTTACGATTCTTACTAGTAAGATATATTACTCTGCATTGAATATGGGGTGTTGAGTCCCATTCAGTGAGGAACGTGTAGGTCTTGTCTATTCTGTATTTGGTTTTTGGAACTGTACCTGTACTAATATCAAACTCTAGTTTTATGCATCTCCCCACCTCTCCTTCCCCCTTAAGAAGGCATAAGGTTGTTTTCTAAATATGAGACTACCTTCTCTTTCCTATCTCAGTTCATGTGTAGACATGTTTACAGGATCTTCATAATTGATATCTTATGATAATTTTCTTTTTCTGTTTGACTTATTTCACTTAGAATTATCGTACCTGAATCCACTCATTTTGCTTCTACTGGCCTTATGACATTGATTTCATGGCTGAGGGATATTCTGTCATACGTAAGTACCACAATTTCTTGAACCATTTTTGTCTTTCCTGGGATATTTTAGGTGTACCCAAGTTGAGGTTTTTGTAAGCAGTGCAGCCCTGAATTTTGGTGTGGATCTGTCTTATTAATTTTCAGTTTTCCCAAGCTATATTACCTAGACTGGAAGTGCCATTGGCTCTGTAGCTCTGTTGTTTACTTGTTTTAGGGAATACAGTGCACTCCTCCAGAGAGGCAGTTGGCAATTTACATCCCGGCCATCAGCATAACAAGGCTCCCTGTTCTCCAGGGCCTGTCTTGAATTTCTGGTTTTTACCCTTTTTGTGGATGTCCCTTTGGACCGGTGGGAAGTGATACTTCTTTGAAGTGCAGACTTACATTTTCTGCTTGCTTGCTTGGCCAAAATGGGCGTATGCGTTTATACCTCTGCAGGTTAGTGAATTGCTGTGGCCCTGAGCTCCATTTTATAACTCGCGTTTTTGTGAGCTGACCGCAAATCCACAGTTTTGCTTCTGGACCTTTACTGGTTCTGGGGGGGGGCAGGATGAGTCTTTGGTTAATTCCTCTTCGTGACGGGTAATTAGAGTGAAATGTGGCCGTCCAAATGCCTACAGCTACTCTCTCATTGGTTCTCTCTCTTCCCTTATATCCTCTGCACAATTTGCCAACTGTGCGAACCAGGAGGTTATAGGGGCTGACTCTCCAAGTTGGGAGATTGATAGTAAAGCAGTTGGAATGTCAAACTGGAGCACAAGGAGAGAAAAAAACGTAGTAGAGTTTTAGAAACCTTTCACCATCAGATGGTTTCCATTCTCTAGGTTCCCATACATGTTAGAACTGTAGTGATATTCCCTTCTACTTGGAGAGTTGGGAACCATGGAAAGCGTGGCAGGCATAATTGCTTTAAAGGGTCTGCATTTTTTCACCCAATCTCACCAATCCTCTCAGTCCCAAGTGACCAGCGTTATGTCACATCCAGCTGTCATTGTAGATAGGGTCATTCCAGGTTTCATCAGAACCCCTGAAGGTATTGTGTAAGAATTTTACTATTTTTATGTTTTGTTTTGAAATTCATTTTTATAGTGGGTTTGAGCTTATTCTCACTGCCATGTTTATGTCGTTCTAGACACACTTGGTTCCCTTACGGAGACATATCAATACATAGGTTTTAAAATTCTTACTAGTCAGATATATTTCTCTGCGGGGAATAAGGATGTTGAGTTCCGTTTACTGAGGAAGGAGTAGGGCTTGTCTCTTCTCTTTTTGGATTATGGAACGGTACCTGTGCTAATATCAAACTTTTGTTTTGTGCATCTCCCCACCTGTCTTTCCCCTTAAGCAAGCATTAGAGTGTTTTCTAAATCTGAGACTCTGTTCTCTTCCCTAATTCAGTTCATATGTAGCCATGTTTACATTCCCTTCATAAGTGATATCTTATGTCAGAATGCACCATGGCATTGTCATAATAATGCTCCATGAACCCTGTCATCACAGTGCTCCATGCCCTGGTTATCACAAAGCTCCATGTCCCTTGTCATCACAATTCTCCACGTCCTTGTCATCACAATGCTACATGACACTTCTCATCAAAATATTACATGCTTTTGTCATCACAATTCTCCATGCATTTGAAATTACAATGCTCCATGCACTTGTCATCACAATGCTCCATGCACTTGTCATCACAATGCTCCATTCCCTTGTCATCACATTGCTCCATGACACCTGTCATCACAATGCTCCCTGACACCTGTCATCACAGTGCTTCATGCCCCTTTTCATTATAGTGCTCCATGATGCTCGACACCACAATTACCCAAGGTCTTCTCATCACAATGCTCCACGGTTTTGCCATCACCATGCTCCATGTCTAGTCATCACAAAGCTAAATGTCCCTTGTCCTCACAATTCTCCACGTCCTTGTCATTACAATGCTCCTGGCACTTCACATCAAAATTTTATATGCTCTTGTCATCACAATACTCCATGCACTTGTCATCGCAATGCTCCATGACCCCTGTTATAGGAAGCTCCATGCACTGTTCATCACAATGTTTCACGACCTGGACATTAAAATTATCAATGGCCCTTGATATCACAATGCTCCATGCCCTTGTCATCACAATGCTCCTTTACTTTGTCACAGCAAACCTCCATGACCCTTGGCATCACAGTGCTCCATGATATTGTCATCAAAGTGGAACATGACATATTTCATCACAATGCTCCCTGACACCTTTGTTCACAATAATCCATGACCTTGTCCTCACAGTGCTCCATGCCCTTGTCATTACAATGTGCCATGCCCAATCTTATCACAATAATCCATGAAACTTGTCAGACCAATGCTCCATGCCACTTTTCATCACAATGCTCCATGAACGCTGTCATCACAATGCACCATGCCCATCATCATAATGCTTCATGCTATTGTCATCACAATGAAATCAAAATGCTCCATGACCTCTGTCCTCACAATGCTGCAAACCCTTGTGACCACAATGTTACATAACATTTGTTATCACAATGCCCCATGACACTGGTCAGCAAAATTATCCATGGTCGTCTCATCACAATGCACCATGACTTTTGTCATCACAATGCTCAATACACTTGTCATCACAATGCTCTCTGACTATTGCCCTCAGTATGCACCTTGAACACTTTCATGACAAGGGTCCATGCCTATTTCATCACAATGATCCATGTCCTTTTCATCACAATGCTCAAAGACCCCTGTAATCAAAATGCTCCATGCCCTTGTCATCACAATGCTCCCAGATCCCTGTAATCACAATGCTCCATGACCCTTTTCAAATCAATGCTCCATGAACCCTGTCATCACAATGCATCATGCCCATCATCATAATGCTTCCGGCTATGGTCAGCACAATGAAATCAAAATTCTCCATGACCTCTGTCATCACGATGCTCCATGACCCCTGTCATCACAATACTCCATGAACATTTTCAGCCCAATGATCCATGACCCTTGTCATCACAATGATCCATGCCCTGGTCATCCCAATGCTCCATGACACCTGTATTCACAATGCTCCGTGACGCTTTTCATCACAGTGCTCCATGACACCTGTCATCACAATGCTCCATGACTTTGTCAGCAAAATGCTACATGACCTTGTCATTACAATGCTCTATGCGCTTGTCATCAAAATACTCCATTACCATTGTCATCACAATCCTCCATGAACCTTTGGATGACATTGCTTTATGCCCTTGTCATCACAATGCTCCATGCTCCTTGAAATCAAAATGATCCATGAACTCTCTCATCGCAATGCTCCAAAAACTTGTGATCACAATGTTCCATAACACTTGTCATCACAACGCTCCATGATGCCTGCCTTACAATACTCCATGCCCTTTTCATCACAATGCTCCATGGCCTTTGTCATCACAATTCTCAATACACTTGTCATCACAATGCTCCCTGACACTTGTCTTCAGAATGCTCCTTGAAACCTCTCACGAAAAGGCTCCATGACGTTTTTATCACAATGCCCCATGCCGTTTTCATCACAATGCTCCATGCCATTGTCATCACAATGGGCCATTACATATGTCATCACAAAGTTCTCTGACAACTATATTCACAATAATGCATGACCTGGTCATCACAATGTTCCATGCCCTTGGCATCACAATGCGACATTCCAACAGTCATCACAATACTCCATGAAACATATTAGACCAATGATACATGCCCTTTTCATCACAATGCTCCATGCCCTTTTTATCACAATGCTCCATGACCCCTGTCATCTCACTGCTCCGTGACTCCAGTCATCACAATGCTCCATGACATTTGTCATCACAGTGGTCCATGCCCTCATCATCAACAGTCTCTCTGAACTTTTTAACCACAAAGCTCCATGAACATTTCATCACAATGCTATTTGACCCATGTCATCACAATTCTCTATGCCTTTCTCAGCAAAATTCTCCATGTCCTTCTCATCACAATGCTCCATGACCCCTGTCATCACAATGCTCCGTGACTCCAGTCATCACAATTATTCATAACATTTGTCATCACAATGGTCGATGCCCACGTCATCGCAAGGCTCTGTTACCTTTGTAACCACAATGCTCCATGAACTTTTCATCACAATGCTCCGTGACACTTGTCATCACAATGCTCCATGCCTTTGTCAGAAAAATGCTCCATGACCCTTGTCATCACAATGTGCCAAGCGCTTCTCATCTCAATGGTCCAAAAATTGGTCATGACAATGCTCCATAAACCTTGTAATCACAATGCTCCATGCCCTTCTCATCACAATGCTCCATGCCATTGCCATCACAATGCACCATGTGCACTGTCATCACAATAGTCTATGAAACATGTCAGACAAATCCTCCATGCCCCTTTCATCACAATATTCCTTGCCCTTGTCATCACAATGCTCCATGACACATGTCATCGCAATGCTCCTTGACTCCAGTCATCACAATGCTTCATAACGTTTGTCATCACAATGGTCCATGCCCGCGTCATCACAAGGCTCTGTGACCTTTGTAACCACAGTGCTCCTTGAACATTTCATCACAATGCTCCGTGACACTTGTCATCACAATGCTCCATGCCTTTGTCAGAACAATGCTCAATGAAACTTGTCATCACACTGTGCCACGCGCTTTTCATTACAACGGTCCACAACCCTGTCATCGCTATGCTCCATAAATCTTGTAATCACAATGCTCCATGCACTTCTCATCAAAATGCTCTCTCACCAGAAATATCACAGTGTTCCATCACTAGTCATCACAATACTCCCTCACCCCTGTAATCACAATGTTCCATGACACCTGATATCACAATGTTCTATAACACCGGTCATCAAAATGCTCCATGACCCCTGGCATCACAATGTTCTATAACCCCTGTCATCAAAATGTTCCATGACACTTTTCATCAAATTGCTGCATGACCCTGTCATCAAAATGCTCCCTGCCCTTCTCATCACAATGCACCACACCCTTCTCATCAAAATGCTCCATGACCATTGTCATCACAAAGCTCAATGACCCTTGGCATCACAATGCTCCATGTCATTGTCATCACAATGCTCCATGAACCCTCTCATCACATTGCTCCATGCCCTTGTCATCACAAAGCTCCATGACACTTGTCATCACAATGCTCGATGCCCTTCTCATCACAATGATCCATGCCCTTGTCTTTAAAATCCTCCATGACCCATGTATCACAGTGTTCCGTGCTATTGTCATCACAATGCTCCATGCCCTCTCTCATCACAATAATTCATGAAATATTTCAGACCAGTGCTCAATGCCCTTCTCATCACAATGCTCCATTACCACTGTCATAACAATGCTCCATGAACCCTGCCATAACAATGAACCATGGCGTTGTCATCACAATGCTCCAAGACCCCTGTAATCACAATGCTCCATGCCCTTGTCATCACAAAGCTCCATGACGCATGTCATCAGAATGTTCCATGGCATTCTCATCACAATGCTCCATGCCCTTGTCATCAAAATGCTCCAAAACCACTGTAATCACAGTGCTCCATGACCCTTTTCATCTCAATGCTCCATGAACCCTGTCATCACAATGCACCATGCCCATCATCATAATCCTTCAGGCTATTGTCATCACAATGAAATCAGTAATCTCCATGACCTCTGTCATCATAATGCTCCAAAACCTTTTGATCACAATGTTCCATAACACTTATCATCACAACACACCATGACACTCATCATCACAATTATCCATGGTCTTCTCATCACAATGCTCCATGACATTTGTCATCACAATGCTCAATACACTTGTCATCACAATGCTCCCTGACACTTGTCGTCAGTATGCTCCTTGAACCCTGTCATGACAAGGCTCCATGCCTTTTTCATCACAATGATCCATGCCCTTTTCATCACCATGCTCCAAGACCCCTGTAATCACAATGCTCCATGCCCTTGTCATCACAAAGCTCCATGACGCATGTCATCAGAATGCTGCATGGCCGTCTCATGAAAATGCTCCATGCCCTTGTCATCACAATGCTCCAAGACCACTGTAATCACAATGATCCATGTCCCTTTTCATTAGAATGCTCCATGAAACTTGTCATCACAAGCCTCCATGGTCTTCTCATCACAATGCTACAGGACCTTGTCATCACCAAGCTCCATGACCCTTGTCATCACAATACTCAATGAATATTATCAGCACAATGCTCCATGACATTCTCATCACAATGCTCCATGACCAACTTCATCACAATGCACCATGACAACTCTCATCACAATACTCCATGAATATTATCAGCAAAATGCTCCATGACTTCTCATCACAATGCTCCATGTCCAATATCCTCACAATGCACCATGACAACTGTCATCACAACACTCCATGACACCTGACAACACAATGATCCGGGACTCTTGTCATCACTATGCTCCATTCCCTAGTCATAACAATTATCGATGACCCCTGTCATCACAATGCTCCGTGACACCTGTCATCACAATGCTTCATAACGTTTGTCATCACAATGGTCAATGCCCACGTTATCCCAAGTCTCTGTGACTTTTATAACCACAATTCTCAATGAACTTTTCATCACAATGCTCCATGTCCCTTGTCATCGGAATGCTCCATGACACATGTCATCAGAAAGCTCCATGGCTTTCTCATCACAAAGCTCCTTGCCCTTGCCATCACAATGCTACATTACCCCTGTCATAACAATGCTCCATGATCCCTGCCATCACGATGTTCCATGGCAATGTCATCACAAGGCTCCATGACCCTTCTCATCACAATGCTCCAAGAACACTGTAATCACAATGTTCCATGCCCCTTTTCATCTCAATGATCCATGAACCCTGTCATCACAATGCACCATGCCCGTCATCCTAATGCTTCATGATATTGTCATCACAATGAAATAAAAATTCTCCATGACCTCTGTCATAACAATGCTCCAAACCCTTGTGATCACAATATTCCATAACACTTGTCATCACAATGCCCCATGACGCTCGTCATCACAGTTATCTATGGTCTTCTCATCACAATGCTCCATGACATTTGTCATCACAATGCTCAGTACTCTTATCATCAAAATGCTCCCTGACACTTGTTGTCTGTACTCTCCTTGAACCCTGTCATAACAAGGTCCCATGACCTTTTCATCACAATGTTCCAAGACCCCTGTAATCACAATGGTCCATGAACCTTTTCATCAGTATGCTCCTTGAGATTTGTTATCACAAGGCTCCATGGTTTTCTCATCACAATGCTCCAGGACCTTGTCATCACAATGCTTCACGACCTTGTCATGAAAATTCTCAATGGCCCTTGTCATCATAATGCTCCAAGCTCTAGTCATCACAATGTTCCATTATATTTGTCATAACAATCCTCCATTACATTTGGCATCACAATGCTCCATGCCATTGTCATCGCAATGGACCATGACATAGGTCATCACAATGCTCCCTGAAACCTGTCTTCACAATACTCCATGACCTTCTCATCACAATGCTCCATGCCCTTTTCATCGCAATGCTCCGTGACTCCAGTCATCACAATGCTTCATGACATTTGTCATCCCAATGCTCCATGCCCTTGTCATTACAATCCTGCATGACTCATGCATCATAGTGTTCCGTACCCTTGTCATCACAATGCGCTATGCCCACTCTCATCACAATAATCCATGAAATATTTTAGACCAATGTTCCATGCCCTTCTCATCACAATGCTCCATTACCTCTGTCATAACAATACACCATGACCCCTGCCATCACAATGTTCCACGACATAGTCATCACAAGGTTCCATGAGACTTGTTATCACAATGCTGAAGACCCTTGTAATCACAATGCTCCATGCCCTTGTCATCACAAAGCTCCATGACGCATGTCATCAGAATGTCCCATGGCCTTCTCATCACAATGCTCCATGCCCTTGTCATCAGAATGTTCCAAGACCACTGTAATCACAGTGCTCCATGACCCTTTTCATCTCAATGCTCCATGACCCCTGTCATCACAATGCACCATGCCCATCATCATAATGCTTTAGGCTATTGTCATCACAATGAAATCAGTAATCTCCATGACCTCTGTCATTATAATGCTCCAAACCCTTGTGATCACCATGTTCCATAACACTTATCATCACAACACCCCATGACGCTCATCATAACAATTAACCATGGTCTTCTTATCACAATGCTCCATGATCTTTGTCATCACAATGCTCAATACACTTGTCATCACAATGCTCCCTGACACTAGTCATCAGTATGCTCCTTGAAGCCTTTCATGACAAGGCTCCATACCTTTTTCATAAAAATGATCCGTGCTGTTTTCATAACAGTGCTCCAAGATCCCTGTAATCACAATGCTCCATGCCCTTGTCATCACAAAACTCCATGACACATGTCATCAAAATGCTCCATGGCCTTCTCATCACAATGCTCCATGCCTTAGTAATCACAGTGCTCCAAGACCCCTGTAATCACAATGCTCCATGCCCCTTTTCATCAGAATACTCCATGAGACTTGTCATCACAAGTCTCCATGGTCTTCTCATCACAATGCTCCAGGACCTTGTCATCATCATGCTCCATTCCCTTCTCATCACAATGCTCCATGACCCGTATCATCACAATAATCCATGAACATATTCAGCCCAATGCTCCACGACCTACACATCACAGTGATCCATGGCCAATATCATTACAATGCTCCATGACCACTGTCATCACAACACTCCATTACTCCTGACAACACAATGATCCGCGACTCTTGTCATCACAATGCTCCATTCCATAGTCATCACAATGCTCCATGACACCTGTCATCACAACACTCCATGAACATTATGAGCCCAGTGCTCCATGACCCTTGTCATCACAATGCTCCATGCCCTAGTCATCACAGTGTTCCAAGACCCTTTTCATCAGTATGATCCATGAGACTTGTCATCACAAGGTTCCATGGTTTTGTCATCACAATGCTCAAGGAATTTGTCATCACAATGCTTCACGACATTGTCATGAAAATTCTCAATGGCCATTGTCATCATAATGCTCCAAGCCATAGTCATCACGATGCTCCATTATATTTGTCATCACAATTCTCAATTTCATTTGGCATCACTATAATCCCTGCCATTGTCATCGCAATGGACCATGACATATGTCATCACAATGCTCCCTGACACCTGTCTTCACAATACACCATGACCTTCTCTACACAATGATCCATGCCCTTGTCATCACAATGCACCATGTCCACTGTCATCACAGTAATCTATGAATCTTGTCAGACAAATGCTGCATGCCCCTGTCATCACAATGCTCCATGCCCTTGTCATCACAATGCTCCATGACTTGTCATCACAATCCTCCATGACCTATGACACATGTATCACAGTGTTCCATGCCCTAGTCCTCACAATGCTCCAAGACCCCTGTAATCACTATGCTCCATGCCCCTTTTCATCAGAATGCTCCATGAGACTTGTCATGACAAGTCTCCATGGTCTTCTCATCACAATGCTCCTGGACCTTGTCATCACCATGCTCCATTCCCTTCTCATCACAATGCTCCATGACCCCTGTCATCACAATAATCCATGAATATTTTCAGCCCAATGCTCCAAGACCTATTCATCACAATGCTCCATGGCCAATATCATCACAATGCTCCATGACCACTGTCATCACAACACTCCATGACACCCGACAACAAAATGATCCGCGACTCTTGTCATCACAATGCTCCATTCCATAGACATCACAATGCTCCATGACACCTGTCATCACAACACTCCATGAAGATTATCAGCCCAGTGCTCCATGACCCTTGTCATCACAATGATCCATGCCCTTGTCATCCAAATGCTCCATGACCCCTGTATTCACAATGCTCCGTGACGCTTGTCATCACAGTGCTCCATGACACATGTCATCACAATGCTCCATGCCTTTGTCAGCAAAATGCTACATGACCTTGTCATTACAATGCTCTATGCGCTTCTCATCACAATACTCCATTTCCATTGTCATCACAATCCTCCATGAACCTTTGGATCACATTGCTTCAAGCCCTCGTCCTCACAATGCTCCATGCTCCTTGAAATCAAAATGATCCATGACCTCTCTCATCACAATGCTCCAAACCCTTGTGATCACAATGTTCCATAACACTTGTCATCACAACGCTCCATGATGCCTGTCATCACAATACTCCATGCTCTTTTCATCACAATGCTCCATGACCTTTGTCATCACAATTCTCAATACACTTGTCATCACAAGGCTCTCTGACACTTGTCATCAGTATGCTCCTTGAACCCTCTCAGGAAAAGGCTCCATGCCTTTTTCATCACAATGCCCCATGCCGTTTTCATCACAATGTTCCATGTCATTGTCATCAAAATACTCCACAAGCTTGTCATCAGAATGCTCCATGACCCTTGTCATCACATTTCTCCATGCACTTGTCAGCACAATGCTCCCTGACCCTTGTCATCACAATGCTCCAAGCCATTGTCATCACAATGCTCCATTACATTTGCCATCAGAATCCTCCATGACACTTGGCATCCCAATGCTCCATGCCATTGTCATCAAAATGGGCCATTACATATGTCATCACAATGCTCCCTGACACCTGTCTTCACAATACTGCATGACCTGGCCATCACAATGCTCCATGCCCTTGTCATCACAATGCGCCATTCCAACTGTCATCGCAATAATCCATGAAACTTATTAGGCCAATGCTCCTTGTCCTGGTTATCATAATGCTCCTTGCCCTTGTTATCACAATGCTCCATGACGCATGCCATCACAATGCTCTGTGACTCCAGTCATCACAATGCTTCATGACCTTTGTCACCACAATGGGCCATGCCCTCGTCATCATCACACTCTGTGATCTTTTTAACCAAAATGATCCATGAACTTTTCATCACAATGCTCTTTGACCCTTGTCATCACAATGCTCTATGCCTTTCTCAGCACAATGCTCCATGACCCTTGTCATCACAATGCTCCATGTGCTTGTCAGCACAATGCTCCATGACACATGTCATCACAATGCTCCATGACCCCTGTCATCACAATGCACAGTGACTCCAGTCATCACAATGCTTCATAACGTTTGTCATCACAATAATCCATGCCCGTGTCATCACAAGGTTCTGTGACCTTTGTAACCACAATGCTCCATGAACATTTCATCACAATTCACAGTGACCCTTGTTATCACAATGCTCCATGTCTTTGTCAGAACAATGGCCCATGACCATTGTCTTCACAATGTGCCACGCGCATTTCATCACAGCGGTCCACAACCTTGTCATTGCAATGCTCCATAAAGCTTGTAATCACAATGGTCCATGCACTTCTCATCAAAATGCTCTCTCACCAGAGATATCACAGTGTTCCATTTCTAGTCATCACAATACACCCTAACCCCTGTAATCACAAAGTTCCATTACCCTGTCATCACAGTGCTACATCCTCTTATCATCACAATGTTCCAGGACCCCTGACATCACAATGTTCCATAACCCCTGTCATCAAAATGCTCCATGATCCTTTTCATCCCAAAGCTCCAAGACCACTGACATCACAATGTTCTATAACACCTGCCATCAAAATATTCCATTACACTTTTCATCAAATTGCTGCATGGCCCGGTCATCAAAATGCTCCCTGCACTTCTCATCACAATGCACCATGCCCTTGTCATCAAAATGCTCCATGACTTGTCATCACAAAGCTCAATGACCCTTGGCATCACAATGCTCCATGTCATTGTCATCACAATGCTCCATGAACCCTCTCATAACATTGCTCAATGCCCTTGTCATCACAAAGCTCCATGACACTTGTCATCACAATGCTCGATGCCCTTCTCATCGCAATGCTCCATGCCCTTGTCATTACTATCCTGCATGACCCATGTATCATAGTGTTCTGTACCCTTGTCATCACAATGCTCCATGCCCACTCTCATCACAATAATCCATGAAACATTTCAGACCAATGTTCCATGTCCTTCTCATCACAATGCTCCATTACTCCTGTCATAACAATGCACCATGACCCCTGACATCACAGTGTTCCACGGCCTAGTCATCACAAGGTTCCATGACACTTGTCATCACAATGCTGAATGCCCCTGTAATCACAATGCTCCTTGCCCTTGTCATCACAAAGCTCCATGACGCATGTCATCAGAAAGTTCCATGGCCTTCTCATCACAATGCTCCATGCCCTTGTCATCACAATGCTCCATGCCATTGTCATCAAAATACTCTACAGGCTTGTCTTCAGAATACTCCATGACCCTTGTCATCATAATTATCCATACACTTGTCAGCACAATGCTCCCTGACCCTTGTCTTCACAATGCTCCTAGCCATTGTCATCACAATGCTCCATTATCTTTGTCATCAGAATCCTCCATGACACTTGGCATCACAATGCTCCATGACATTGTCATCACAATGGGCCATTACATATGTCATCACAATGCTCCCTGACACCTCTCTTCACAATACTGCATGACCTGGTCATCACAATGCTCCATGCCCTTGTCATCACAATGCGCCATTCGAACTGTCATCACAATAATCCATGAAACGTATTAGACCAATGATCCATGCCCGTGTAATCACAATGCTCCATGCCCTTGTTATCACAATGCTCCATGAACCCTGTCATCACAATGCTCCATGACTCCAGTCATCACAATGCTCCATGACATTTGTCATCACAATTGTCCGTGCCCTCATCATCAACAGTCTCTGTGACCTTTTTAACCACAATGCTCCATGAACATTTCATCACAATGCTCTTTAACACTTGTCATCATAAAGCTCCTTGCCTTTCTCAGCACAATGCTCCATGCCCTTGTCATCAAAATGCTCCATGACCCCTGTCATCACAATGCTCCTTGACTCCAGTCATCACAATTCTTCATAACATTTGTCATCACAATGGTCGATGCCCGCATCATCACAAGGCTCTGTTACCTTTGTAACCACAGTGCTCCATGAACAATTCATCACAATGCTCCGTGACCCTTGTCATCACAGTGCTCCATGCCTTTGTCAGAAAAATGCTCCATGACACTTGTCATCACAATGTGCCACACGCTTTTCATCCCAACGGTCCACAAATTTGTCATCGCAATGCTCCCTAAACCTTGTAATCACAATGCTCCATTACCCATGTCATAACAATGCTCCATGACCCCTGCCATCACAATGTTCCAGGGCCTTGTCATCACAAGGCTCCATGACCCTTGTCATCACAATGCTCCAAGACCACATAATCACAATGCTCAATGCCCTTGTCATCACAATTCTCCATCACACATGTCATCAGAATGTTCCATGGCCTTCTCATCAAAATGCTCCATGCCCTTGTCATCACAATGCTACCACATCCCTGTAATCACAATGCTCCAGGCCCCTTTTCATTTCAATGCTCCATGAACCCTGTCATCAGAATGCATCATGCCCATCATCATAATGCTTCTGGCTATTGTCAGCACAATGAAATCAAAATTCTCTATGACCTCTGTAATCACAATGCTCCATGACCCCTGTCATCACAATACTCCATGAACATTTTCAGCCCAATTCTCCATGACACTTGTCATCACAATGATCCATGCCCTTTTCATCCCAATGCTCCATGACCCCTGTATTCACAATGCTCCTTGACACTTGTCTTCACAGAGCTCCATGACACCTGTCATCACAATGCTCCATGCCTTTGTCAGCAAAATGCTACATGACCCTGTCATTACAATGCTCTATGCGCTTGTCATCACAATACTCCATTACCATTGTCATCACAATCCTCCATGAAACTTGGGATCACATTGCTTCATGCCCTTGTCATCACAATGCTCCATGCTCCTTGAAATCAAAATGATCCATGACCTCTGTCATCCCAATACTCCAAACCATTGTGATAACAATGTTCCATAACACTTGCAATCACAACACTCCATGATGCCTGTCATCACAATACTCCATGCCCTTTTCATCACAATGCACCATGACCTTTGTCATCACAATTCGCAATACACTTGTCATCACAATGCTCCATGACACTTGTCGTCAGAATGCTCCTTGAACCATGTCACGAAAGTTTCCATGACTTTTTCATCACAATGCCCCATGCAGTTTTCATCACAATGTTCCAAGTCATTGTCATCAAAATACTCCAAAGCTTGTCATCAGAATGCTACATGACTCTTGTCATCATAATTCTCTATGCACTTGTCAGCAAAATGCTCCCTGACACTTGTCATCACAATGTTCCAAGCCATTGTCATCACAATGCTCCATTACATTTGTCATCAGAATCCTCCATGACACTTGGCATCACAATGCTCCATGCCATTGTCATCACAATGGGCCATTACATATGTCATCACAATGTGCCCTGACACCTCTCTTTACAATACTGCATGACCTGGTCATCACAATGCTCTATGCCCTTTTCATCACAAATCGCCATTCCAAATCTCATCGCAATAATTCATGAAACTTATGAGACCAATGCTCCATGCCCTTGTCATCACAATGCTCCATGCCCTAGTTATCACAGTGCTCCATGACCCGTGTCATCACAATGTTCAGTGATTCCAGTCATCACAATGTATCATGACCTTTGTCATCACAATGGTCCATGCCCTCATCATCAACAGTCTCTGTGACCTTCTTAAGCACAATGCTCCATGAACTTTTCATCACAATGCTCTTTGACCCTTTACATCGCAATACTCCTTGAAGGTTTTCACCCCAATGCTCCATGACCTTCTCATCACCATGCTCCCTGACCAATATCATCACAATGGTCCATGACCACTGTCGTCACAACACTCCATGACACCTGACAACACAATGATCTGGGACTTTTGTCATCACAATGCTCCATTCCCTAGCCATCACAATGCTCCATGACCCCTGTCATCAAAATACTCCATGAATATTTTCAGCCCAATGCTCCATGACCCTTGTCATCACAATGATCCATGAAATTTGGGATCACATTGATTCATGCCCTAGTCATCACAATGCTCCATGCTACTTGAAATCAAAATGATCCATGACCTCTGTCATCACAATGCTCCAAACACTTGTGATCACAATGTTCCATAACACTTGTCATCACAGTGCTCCATGATGCCTCTCATCACAATCCTCCATGCCCTTTTCATCACAATGCTCCATGACTTTGTCATCACAATTCTCAATACACTTGTCATCACAATGCTCCCTGACACTTGTCATTAGAATGCACCTTGAACCCTGTCACGAAACGTCTCCATGCCTTTTTCATCAAAAGGCCCCATGCCATTTTCATCACAATGCTCCATGCCATTGTCATCAAAATACGCCACAAGATTGTCATCAGAATGCTCCATGACCCTTGTCATCACAATTCTCCATGCACTTGTCAGCACGATGCTCCCTGACCCTTGTCATCACAATGCTCCAAGCCATTGTCATCACAAAACTCCATTACCTTTGTCATCAGAATCCTCCAGGACACTTGGCATCACAATGCTCCATGCCACTGTCATCACAATGGGCCATTACATATGTCATCACAATGCTCCCTGACATCTGTCTTTACCATATTCCATGACCTTCTCATCACAATGCTACATGACCAGTATCATCACAATGCTCCATGACCACTGTCATCACAATGCGCCATTCCAACTGTCATCACAATAATCCATGAAACTTATTATACCAATGCTCCGTGCCCTTGTCATCACAATGCTCCATGCCCTTGCTATCACAATGTTCCAAGACCCCTGTCATCAGAATGTTCCATGCCCCTTTTCATCAGTATGCTCCATGAGACCTGTCATCACAAGGCTCCATGGTTTTCTCATCACAATGCTCAAGGACCTTGTCATCACAATGCTTCACGACATTGTCATGAAAATTCTCAATGGCCCTTGTCATCATAATGCTCCAAGCCCTAGTCATCACAATGCTGCATCATATTTGTCATCACAATCCTCCATTACATTTGGCATCACAATGCACCATGCCATTGTCATCGAAATGGACCATGACATATGTCATCAAAATGCTCCCTGACACCTGTCTTCACAATACTCCATGACTTTGTCATCACAATGCTCCATGCCCTTGTCATCACAATGCTCCATGAACCCTGTCAACACAATGCTCCGTGACTCCAGTCATCACAATGCTTCATAACGTTTGTCATCACAACGGTCCATGCCTGCGTCATCACAAGTCTCTCTGACCTTTGTAACCACAATGCTCCATGAACATTTCAACACAGTGCTCCGTGACACTTGTCATCACAATGCTCCATGCCTTTGTCAGAAAAATGCTCCATGCCCTTGTCATCACAACGCTCCTTTATTTTGTCACAACACTCCTCCATAACAATTGGCATCACAATGCTCCATGATATTGTCATCAAACTGGAACATGACATATTTCATCACAATGCTCCCTGACAACTTTCTTCACAATAATCCATGACCTTGTCATCACAGTGCTCCATGACCTTGTCATCACAATGTGCCATGCCCATTTTTATCACAATAATCCAAGAAACTTGTCAGACCAATGCTCCATGACACTTTTCATCACAATGCTCCATGAACGCTGTCATCAAAGTGCACCATGCCCATCATCATAATGCTTCATGCTATTGTCATCACAATGAAATCAAAAAGCTCCATGACATCTGTCACCACAATGCTGCAAACCCTTGTGATCACAATGTCCCATAACACTTGTCATCACAATGCCCCATGACGCTGGTCACCACAGTTATCCATGGGCTTCTCATCACAATGCACCATGACTTTTGTCAACACAATGTTCAATACCCCTGTCAACACAATGCTCTCTGACTATTGACCTCAGTATGCACCGTGCACTCTTTCATGGCAAGGCTCCATGCCTATTTCATCACAATGATCCATGCCCTTTTCATCAAAATATTCCAAGACACCTGTGATCACAATGCTCCTTGCACTTGCCATCACAAAGCTCCATGACGAATGTCATCAGAATGCTCCATGGCCTTCTCATCATAATGTTCCATGCCCTTGTCATCACAATGCTCCAAGACCCCTGTAATCAAAATGATCCCTGCGCCTTTTCATCAGAATGCTCCATGAGACTTGTCATCACAAGGTTCCATGGTCTTCACATCACAGTGCTCCAGGACCTTGTCATCACAGTGTCCATTCCCTTGTCATCACAATTCTCCATGACCCCTGTCATCACAATAATCCATGAACATTTTCAGCCCAATGCTCTACGAAATTCTCATCATAATGCTCCATAGCCCATTTCACCACAATGCTCCATGACCACAGTCATCAAAACACTCCATGACACCTGACAACACAATGATCCGGGACACTTATTATCACAATGCTACATTCCCTTGTCATCACAATGCTCCATGACCCCTGTCATCACAAAACTCCATGAACATTTTCAGCCCAGTGCTCCATGACCCTTGTCATCACAATGATCCATGCACTTTTCATCCCAATGCTCCATGACCCCTGTATTCACAGTGATCAGTAACGCTTGTCATCACAGTGCTCCATGACACCTGTCATCACGATGCTCCATGCCTTTCTCAGCAAAATGCTACATGACCTTGTCATTACAATACTCTATGCACTTGTCATCACAATACTCCATTTCCATTGTCATCACAATCCTCCATGAACCTTGGGATCACATTGCTTCCTGCCATTGTCATCACAATGCTCCATGCTCCTTGAAATCAAAATGATCCATGACCTCTGTCATCACAAAGCTCCAAATCCTTGTGATCTCAATGTTCCATAACACTTGTCATCCCAACACTCCATGATGCCTGTCATCACAATAGTCCATGCCCTTTTCATCACAATGCTCCATGACCTTTGTCATCACAATTCTCAATACACTTGTCATCAAAATGCTCCCTGACACTTGTCATCAGAATGCTCCTTGAAACCTGTCACGAAAAGGCTCCATTCCGTTTTTATCACAATGCCCCATGCCGTTTTCATCACAATGGTCCATGCCCTTGTTATCACAATGCTCCATGACCCCTGTCATCACAATGCTCTGTGACTCCCGTCATCACAATGCTTCATGACCTTTGTCATCACAATGGTCCATGCCGTCGTCATCAACAGTCTCTGACAATTTTAACCACAATGCTCCATGAACTTTTCATCACAATGCTCTTTGACCCTTGTCATCACAATGCTCCATGCGCTTGTCAGCATAATGACTCATGACACGTCTTCACAGTGCACCATGCGCTTGTCATCAAAGTGCTCCACATTCTTGTCATCACAGTGGTCCTTAAAATTTGTCATCACAATGCTCCATGCACTTCTCATCAAAATGCTCTCTCACCACTGGTATCACAATGCTACATCACTATTTGTCACAATACTCCCTCACCCCTGTCATCACAATGTTCCATGACTCCTGTAATCCCCATGCTACATGCACTTATCATCACAGTGTTCGTTGACCCGTGACATCACAATGTTCCATAACACCTGTCATCAAAATGTTCCATGACACTTTTCATCAAATTGCTCCATGACCCTGTCATCAGAATGCTCCAAGCCCTTCTTATCACAATGCACAACGACCTTGCCATCAAAATGTTCCCTGACTTTTGTCATCACAAAGATCCATGACCCTTGGTATCACAATGCTCCATGTCATTGTCATCACAATGCCCAATGAACGCTCTCATCACATTGCTCCATGCCCTTGTCTTCAGAAAGCTCCATGACACATGTCATCAGAATGCTCCATGTCCTTCTCATCACAATGCTCCATGCCCTTGCCATCACAATGCTCAATTACCCCAGTCATCACAATGCTCCATGACCACTGCCATCACGATGTTCCATGGCCTTGTCATCACAAAGCTCCATGACACTTCTCATCACAATGCTCCATGAACCCTGTAATCACAATGCTGTATGCCCATTTTCATCTCAATTATCCATGAACACTGTCATCACAATGCACCATGCCAATCATCTTAATGCTTCATGCTATTGTTATCACAATGAAATCAAAATGCTCCATGACCTCTGTCATAAAAATGCTCCAAACCCTTGTGATCACAATAGTCCCTATCACTTGTCATCACAATGCCCCATGACACTCGGCATCACAATTATCAATGTTCTTCTCATCACAATGCTCAATACACTTGTCATCAAAATGCTCCCTGACACTTGTTGTCTGTATGCTCCTTGAACCCTCTCATGACAAGGCTCCATGCCTTTTACATCACAATGATCCATGCCCTTTTCATCACAATGCTCCAAAACCCATGTAATCACAATGCTCCATGCCCTTGTCATCACAAAGCTCAATGACGCATGCCATCAGAATGCTCCTTGGTCTTCTCCTCACAATGCTCCATGCCCTTGTCATCACAATGTGCCAAGACCCCTCTAATCACAATGCTCCATGCCCCTTTTCATCAGTATGCTCCATGAGACTTGTCATCACAAGGCTCCATGGTTTTGCCATCACAGTGCTCCAGGACCTTGTCATCACAATGCTTCTCGACCTTGTCATGAAAATTTTCAATGGCCCTTGAAATCATAATGCTCCAAGCCCTAATCATCAAAATGCTCCATTATATTTGTCATCACAATTCTCCATTACATTTTGCATCACAATGCTCCATGACATTGTAATCGCAATGAACCATGACATATGTCATCACAATGCTCCTTGACAACTGTCTTAACAATACTCCATGACGTTCTCATCAAAATGCTCCAGGCCCTAGTCATCACAATGCACCATGCCCAGTGTCATCACAATAATCTATGAAACTTGTCAGACCAATGTTCCATGCCCCTGTCATCACAATGCTCCATGCCCTTGTCATCACAAAGCTACATGACCCCTGTCTTCACAATGCTCCGTGACTCCAGTCATCAGAATGATTCATAACGTTTGTCATCACAGTGGTCCATGCGGGCGTCATCACAAGGCTCTGTGACCTTTGTAACCAAAATGCTCCCTGAAATTTTCATCACAATTCTCTGTGACCCTTGTCATCATAATGCTCCATGTCTTATTCAGAACAATTCTCCATGACCATTGCCATCAAAATGTGCCACGTGCATTTCACCACAATGGTCCACAACTTTGCCATTGCAATGCTCCCTAACCCTTGTAATCACAATGCTCCATGCACTTCTCATCAAACTGCTCTCTCACACGAGATATCACAATGTTCCATCACTAGTCATCACAATACTCCCTCACCGCTGTAATCACAATGTTCCATGAACCTGTCATCACAATGCTACATCCCCTTATCATCACAATGTTCCATGACCACTGACATCACAATGTTCCATAACCCCTGTCATCAAAATGCTCCATGACGCTTTTCATCCCAAAGCTCCAAGACCCCTGACATCACAATGTTCTATAACCCCTGCCATCAAAATGTTCCATTACAATTTTCATCAAATTGCTGCATGACCCGGTCATCAAAATGCTCCCTGCCCTTTTCATCACAATGCACCATGCCCTTTTCATCAAAATGCTCCATGACTTGACATCACAAAGCTCCATGACCCTTGGCATCACAATGCTCCATGTCATTGTCATCACAATGCTCCATGAACCCTCTTATCACATTGCTCCATGCCCTTGTCATCACAAAGATCCCTGATACTTGTCATCACAATGCTCGATGCCCTTCTCATCATAATGCTCCATGCCCTTGTCATTACCATCCTGAATGACCCATGTATCACAGTGCTCCGTGCCCTTGTCATCACAATGCTCCATGCCCACTCTCATCACAATAATCCATGAAATATTTCAGACCAATGTTCCATGCCCTTCTCATCACAATGCTCCATGCCCACTCTCATCACAATAATCCATGAAATATTTCAGACCAATGTTCCATGCCCTTCTCATCAAAATGCTCCATTAACCCTTTCATAACAATGCACCATGACCCTTGCCATCAAAATATTCCACGGCTCGTCATCACAAAGCTCCATGACAAGTCATCAGAAGTTTTCATGGCCTTTTCATAACAATGCTCCATGCCCTTGTCATCACAATGCTCCATGACCCTTGTAATCACAATGCTCCATGCCCCTTTTCATCTCAATGCTCCATGAACCCTGTCATCACAATGCACCATGCCATCATCATAATGTTTCAGGCTATTGTCATCACAATGAAATCAATATTCTCCATGACCTCTGTCATCATAATGCGCCAAACACTTGTGATCACAATGTTCCATAACACTTATCATCACAACACCCCATGACGATCATCATCACAGTTATCCATGGTCTTCTCATCACAATGCTCCATGATCTTTGTCATCACAATGCTCAATACACTTGTCGTCACAATGCACCCTGACACTTGTCGTCAGTATGCTCCTTGCACCCTGTCATGACAAGGTTCCATGCCTTTTTCATAACAATGATCCATGCATTTTTCATCACAATGCTCCAAGATCCCTGTAATCACAATGCTCCATGCACATCTCATCAAAATGCTCTCTCACCAGAGATATCACAATGTTCCATCACTAGTCATCACAATACTCCCTCACCCCTGTAATCACAATGTTCCATGACCCTGTCATCACAATGCTACATCCCCTTATCATCACAATGTTCCATGACCCCTGACATCACAATGTTCCATAACACCTGTCATCAAAATGCTCCATGACCCTTTGCTTCCCAAAGTTCCAAGACCCCAGACATCACAATGTTTTATAACCCCTGCCATCAAAATATTCCTTTACACTTTTCATCAAATTGCTGCATGACCCGGCCATCAAAATGCTCCCTCCCTTTCTCATCACAATGCACCATGCCCTTGTCATCAAAATGCTCCATGACTTTTCATCACAAACTCCATGACCCTTGGCATCACAATGCTCCATGTCATTGTCATCACAATGCTCCATGAACCCTCTTATCACATTGCTCCATGCCCTTGTCATCACAAAACTCCCTGATACTTGTCATCACAATGATCAATCCCCTTCTCATCACAATGCTCCATGCCTTTGTCATTACAATCCTGCATGTCCCATGTATCACAGTGCTCCGGGCCCTTGTCATCACAATGCTCCATGCCCACTCTCATCACAATAATCCATGAAATATTTCAGACCAATGTTCCATGCCCTTCTCATCAAAATGCTCCATTAACCCTGTCATAACAATGCACCATGACCCTTGCCATCAAAATGTTCCATGGCCTAGTCATCACATGGTTCCATGACACTTGTCATCACAATGCTTAAGACCCCTGAAATCACAATGCTCCATGACCTTGTCATCACAAAGCTCCATGACGCATGTCATCAGAAGGATTCATGGCCTTTTCATCACAATGCTCCATGACCTTGTCATCACAAAACTCCATGACGCATGTCATCAGAAGGTTTCATTGCCTTTTCATCACAATGCTCCATGACCCTTGTAATCACAATGCTCCATGCCCCTTTTCATCTCAATGTTCCATGAACCCTGTCATCACAATGCACAATGCCCATCATCATAATGCTTCAGGCTATTGTCATCACATTGAAATCAATATTCTCCATGACCTCTGTCATCATAATGCTCCAAACACTTGTGATCACAATGTTCCATAACACTTATCATCACAACACCCCATGACGCACATCATCACAATTATCCATGGTCTTCTCATCACAGTGCTCCATGATCTTTGTCATCACAATGCTCAATACACTTGTCGTCACAATGCTCCCTGACACTTGTCGTCAGTATGCTCCTTGAACCCTGTCATGACAAGGTTCCATGCCTTTTTCATAACAATGATCCATGCATTTTTCATCACAATGCTCCAAGATCCCTGTAATCACAATGCTCCATGCACATCTCATCAAAATGCTCTCTCACCAGAGATATCACAATGTTCCATCACTAGTCATCACAATACTCCCTCACCCCTGTAATCACAATGTTCCATGACCCTGTCATCACAATGCTACATCCGCTTATCATCACAATATTCCATGACCCCTGACATCACAATGTTCCATAACCCCTGTCATCAAAATGCTCCATGATCCTTTTCATCCGAAAGCTCCAAGACCCCTGACATCACAATGTTTAATAACCCCTGCCATCAAAATATTCCTTTACACTTTTCAACAAATTGCTGCATGAACTGGCCATCAAAATGCTCCCTGCTTTTCTCATCACAATGCACCATGCCCTTGTCATCAAAATGCTCCATGACTTGTCATCACAAACTCCATGACACTTGGCATCACAATGCTCCATGTCAGTGTCATCACAATGCTCCATGAACCCTCTTATCACATTGTTCCATGCCCTTGTCATCACAAAACTCCCTGATACTTGTCATCACAATGATCAATCCCCTTCTCATCACAATGCTCCATGCCTTTGTCATTACAATCCTGCATGACCCATGTATCACAGTGCTCCGGGCCTTTGTCATCACAATGCTCCATGCCCACTCACATCACAATAATCCATGAAATATTTCAGACCAAAGTTCCATGCCCTTCTCATCAAAATCTTGCATTACCCCTGTCATAAAAATGCACCATGACCTTTGCCATCAAAATGTTCCACGGACTAGTCATCACAAGGTTCCATGACACTTGTCATCACAATGTTTAAGACCACTGAAATCACAATGCTCCATGCCCTTGTCATCACAAAGCTCCATGACACATGTCATCAGAATGTTCCATGGCCTTTTCATCACAATGCTCCATGCCCTTGTCATCACAATGTTACAAGACCCTTGTAATCACAATGCTCCATGCCCCTTTTCATCTCAATGCTCCATGAAACCTGTCATCCCAGTTCACCATGCCCATCATCATAATGCTTCAGGCTATTGTAATCACAATGAAATCAATATTCTCCATGAACTCTGTCATCATAATGCTCCAAACCCTTGTGATCACAATGTTCCATAATACTTATCATCACAACACCCCATGATGCTCATCATCACAATTATCCATGGTCTTCTCATCACAATGCTCCATGATCTTTGTCATCACAATGCTCAATACAAATGTCATCACAATGCTCCCTGACGCTTGTCGTCAGTATGCTCCTTGAACCCTGTCATGACAAGGCTCCATGCATTTTTCATAACAATGATCCATGCCCTTTTTATCACAATGCTCCAAGAAGCCTGTAATCACAAGGCTCCATGCCGTTGTCATCACAAAACTCCATGACACATGTCATCAGAATGCTCCATGGCCTTCTCATCACAATGCTCCATGTCCTACTCATCACAATGCTCCATGGCCAATATCATCACAATGCTCCATGACCACTGTCATCACAACACTCCATGAAACCTGACAACACAATGATCTGGGACTCTTGTCATCACAATGCTCCATTCCCTAGTCATCACAATGCTTCATGACCCCTGTCATCACAACACTCCATGAACATTTTCAGCCCAGTGCTCCATGACCCTTGTCACCACAATGCTCCATGACCCCTGTATTCACAATGCTCCGTGACTCTTGTCATCACAGTGCTCCATGACACATGTCATCACAATGCTCCATGTCTTTGTCAGCAAAATGCTACATGACATTGTCATTACAATGCTCTATGCGCTTGTCATCACAATACTCCATTTCCACTGTCATCACAATCCTCCATGAACCTTGTGATCACATTGCTTCATACCCCTGTCATCAAAATGCTCCATGCTCCTTGAAATCAAAATGATCCATGACGTCTGTCATCACAATGCTCCAAACCCTTGTGATCACAATGTTCCATAACACTAGTCATCACAATGCTCCATGATGCCTGTCATCACAATACTCCATGCTCTTTTCATCCCAATGCTCCATGACCTTTGTCATCACAATTCTCAATACACTTGTCATCACAAAGCTCCCTGACACTTGTCGTCAGAATGCTCCTTGAACCCTGTCACGAAAAGGCTCCATGCCTCTTTCATCACAATGCCCCATCCCATTTTCATTTCAATGCTCCATGCCATTGTCATCAAAATACTCCACAAGCTTGTCATCAGAATGCTCCATGACTTTTGTCATCACAGTTCTACATGCACTTGTCAGCACAATGTTCCCTGACCCTTGTCATCACAATGCTCCAAGCCATTGTCATCACAATGCTCCATTACCTTTGTCATCAGAATCTTCCATGACACTTGGCATCCCAATGCTCCATGCCATTGTCATCACATTGGGCCATTACATATGTCATCACAATGCTCCCTGACACCTGTCTTCACAATATTGCATGACCTGGTCATCACAATGCTCCATGCCCTAGTCATCACAATGCGAAATTCCAACTGTCATCACAATAATCCATGAAACTTATTAGACCAATGTTCCATGCCCTTGTCATCACAATGCTCCATGCCCTTGTCATCACAAAACTCCATGACGCATGTCATCAGAATTCTCCATGGCCTTCTCATCACATTGCTCCATGCCCTAGTCATCATATTGCTCGAAGAACCCTGTAATCACAATGCTCCATGACCCTTTTAATCACAATGCTCCATGAGATTTGTCATCAAAAGTCTCCATGGTCTTCTCATCACAATGCTCCAGGACATTGTCATCACCATGCTCCTTTCCCTTGTCATCATAGTGCTCCATGACCACTGTCATCACAACACTCCATGACACCTGACAACACAATGATCCTTGACACTTGTCATCAAAATTCTCCATTCCCTAGTCATCACAATGCTGCATGACCCGTGTCATCACAACACTCCATGAATATTTTCAGCCCAGGTCTCCATGACCCTTGTCATCACAATATTCCATGCCCTTGTCATCGCAATGGTCCATGACCCCTATATTCACAAAGCTCCGTGACGCTTGTCATCACAGTGCTCCATGACACATGTCATCACAATGTTCCATGCCATTGTCAGCAAAATGCTACATGACATTGTCATTACAATGCTCTATGCGCTTGTCATCACAATACTCCATTTCCATTGTCATCACAATCCTCCATGAATACTGGGATCACATTGCTTCATGCCCTTGTCATTACAATGCTCCATGCTCCTTGAAATCAAAATGATCCATGACCTCTCTCATCACAATGCTCCAAACGCTTGTGATCACAGTGTTCCATAACACTTGTCATCAAAATGCTCCATGATGCGTGTCATCAAAATACACCATGCACTTTTCATCACTATGCTCCATGCCTTTGTCATCAAAATAATCCACAAGCTTGTCATCAGAATGCTCCATGACCCTTGTCATCACTATTCCCATGCACTTTTCAGCACAATGCTCCCTGTCCCTTGTCATCACAATGCTCCAAGCCATTGTCATCACAATGCTCCATTTCTTTGTTATCAGAATCCTCCATGACACTAGGCCTCACAATTCTCCATGCCATTGTCATCACAATGGGCCATTACATATTTCATCACAATGCTCCCTGACACCTCTCTTCACAATACTGCATGACCTGGTCATCACAATGCTTCATGCCCTTGTCATCACAATGCACCATTCCAACAGTCATCGCAATAATCCATGAAACATATTAGACCAATGATCCATGCCCTTGCCATCACAATGCTCCATTACCCCAGTCATAACAATGCTCCATGACCCCTGCCATCACGATGTTCCATGGCCTTGTCATCACAAAGCTCCATGACCCTTCTCATCACAATGCTCCAAGAACCCTGTAATCACAATGCTCTATGCCACTTTTCATCTCAATGATCCATGAACCCTGTCATCACAATGCACCATGCCCATCATCATAATGCTTCATGCTATTGTCATCACAATGAAATCAAAATGCTCCAGGACCTCTGTCATAACAATGCTCCAAACCCTTGTGATCACAGTATTCCATAACACTTGTCATCACAATGCCCCATGACGCTCGTCATCAGAATTATCAATGGTTTTCTCATCACAGTGCTCCATGACCTTTGCCATCACAATGCTCAATACACTTGTCATCAAAATGCTCCCTGACACTTGTTGTCTGTATGCTCCTTGAATCCTGTCATGACAAGGCTCCATGCCTTTTTCATCACAATGATCGATGTCCTTTTCTTCACAATGCTCCAAGACCCATGTAATCTCAATGCTCATTGCCCTTGTCATCAGAAAACTCAATGATATATGCCATCAGAATGCTCCTTGGTCTTCTCCTCACAATGCTCCATGCCCTTGTCATCACAATGTTCCAAGACACCTGTAATCACAATGTTCCATGCCCTTGTCATCAAAAAACTCCAGGACGCATGTCATCAGAATGCTCCATGGCATCTCATCACAATGCTCCATGCCCTAGTCATCACAGTGCTCCAAGACCCCTGTAATCACAATGCTCCATGCCCCCTTTTCATCGGAATTCTCCATGAGACTTGTATTCACAACTCTCCATGGTCTTTTCATCACAATGCTCCAGGACCTTGTCATCACCATGCTCCATTCCCTTGTCATCAATATGCTCCATGACCCCTGTCATCACAATAATCCATGAACAATTTCAGACCAATGCTCCAAGACCTACTCATCAGAATGCTCCATGGCCAATATCATCACAATGCTCCATGACCACTGTCATCAAAACACTCCATGAATATTTTCAGCCCAGTGCTCCATGACCCTTGTCATCACAATGATCCATGCCCTTGTCATCCCAATGCTCCATGACCCCTGTATTCACAATGCTCCGTGAAGCTTGTCATCACAGTGCTCCATGACACATGTCATCACAATGCTCCATGCCTTTGTCAGCAAAATGCTACATGACCGTATCATTACAATGCTCTATGTGCTTGTCATTACAATACTCCATTTCCATTGTTATCACAATCCTCCATGAACATTGGGATCACATTGCTTCATAACATTGTCATCACAATGCTCCATGCTCCTTGAAATCAAAATGATCCATGACCTCTGTCATCACAATGCTCCAAACCCTTGTGATCACAATGTTTCATAACACTTGTCATCACAACGCTCCATGATGCCTGTCATCACAATACTCCCTGCCCTACTCATCACAATGCTCCATGACATTTGTCATCACAATTCTAAATACACTTGTCATCACAATGCCACATGCCTTTTTCATCACAATGTTCCATGCCATTGTCATCAAAATACTCCACAAGCTTGTCATCAGAATACTTCATGACCGTTTTCATCACAATTCTCCCTGCACCTGTCAGTAAAATTCTCCCTGACCCTTGTCATCACAACGATCCAAGCCATTGTCATCACAGTGCTCCATTACTTTTGTCATCAGAATCCTCCATGACACTTGGCATCACAATGCTCCATGCCATTGTCATCACTATGAGCCATTACATATGTCATCACAATGCTCCCTGACACCTGTCTTCACAATACTGCATGACCTGGTCATCACAATGCGCCAGTACAACAGTCATCACAATAATCCATGAAACTTATTAGACCAATGCTCCATTCCCTTGTCATCACAATGCTCCATGTCCTTGTTATCACAATGCTCCATGATGCCTGTCATCACAATGCTCCATGCCTCCATTCATCACAATGATTCATGACCATTTTCATCACAATGGTCCATGCCCTCGTCATCAACAGTCTCTGTGACATATTTAACCACAATGGTCCAATAACTTTTCATCACAATGCTCTTTGACCCTTGTCATCACAAATTTCTATGCCTTTCTCAGCACAATGCTCCATGACCCTTGTCATCACAATGCTCCATGCGCTTGTCAGATCAATGCTCCATGAACCATGTCATCACAATGCACCCTGTGCTTCTCATCACAGTGCTCCACAATCTTGTCACCACGATGCTCCATAAAACTTGTCATCACAATTCTCCATGCACTTCTCATCAAAATGCTTTCTCACCAATGATATCACAATGTTACAGCACTATTCATCACAATACTCCCTCACCCCTGTCATCACAATGTTCCATGACTTTTGTCTTTGCAATGCTACATGCACATATCATCACAAAGTTCGGTGACCCCTGACATCACAATGTTCCATAACCCCAGTCATTATAATGCTCCATAACACTTTTCCTCAAAATGCTCAATGACCCCTGACATCACAATGTTCCATAACCCCTGTCATCATAATTCTCCATGATCCTTTTCATCAAAATGCTCCATGAACCCTGACATCACAATGTTCCATAACCCCTGTCATTAAAATATTCCATGACACTTTTCATCAAATTGCTCTATGACCCTGTCATCACAATGCTCCCTGCCCTTCTCATCACAATGTACCACGCCCTTGTCATCACAAAGCTCCATGACAATTGGCATTTCAATGCTCCATGCCATTGTCATCACAATGCTCCATGAACCCTCTAATCACAATGCTCCATGCCCCTTTGAATCTCAATGCTCCATGAACCCTGTCATCAAAATGCACCATGACCATCATCATAATGCTTCAGGCTATTGTCATAACAATGAAATCAAAATATTCGATGATCTATCTCATCACAATGCTCCAAACCCTTGTGATCACAATGTTCCATAACACTTATCATCACAACGCCCCATGAAGCTCATCATCACAGTTATCCATGGTTTTCTCATAACAGTGCTCCATGACCTTTGTCATCACAATGCTCTATACACATGTCATCACAATGCTCCCTGACACTTGTCATCAGTATGCTCCTGGAACCCTGTCATGACAAGGCTCCATATCATTTTCATAACAATGATCCATGCCAATTTCATCACAATGCTCCAAGACACCAGTAATCACAATGCTCCATGCCCTTGTCATCACAATGCTCCAAGACCCCTGTAATCACAATACTCCATGCCCCTTTTCATCAGAATGCTCCAGGAGACTTCTTATTACGAGGCTCCATGGTCTCCTCATCACAGTGCTCCAGGAACCTTTCATCACAGTGCTCCATTCCCTTGTCATCACAATGCTCCATGACCCCTGTCCTCACAATACTTCCTGAACATTTTCAGTCCAATTCTCCAGGAACTTCTCATCACAATGCTTCATGATCCCTATCATCACAATGCTCCATGACCACTGTCATCACAACGCTCCATGACCCCTGACAACACAGTGATCCGGGACTCTAGTCATCACAATGCTCCATTCCCTAGTCATCACAATGCTCCATTAATATTTTCCGCCCAATGCTCCATGACACTTGTCATCACAATGATCCATGACCTTGCCATCCCAATGCTCCATGACCCCTGTAATCACAATGATCCGTGATGCTTCTCATCAAAGTGCTCTATGACCCTTATCATCACAATGCTCCATGCCTGTGTCAGCAAAATGCTACATGACCTTGCCATTAAAATGCTCCATTTGCTTGTCATCACAATACACCCTTAGCATTGTCATCACAATCATCCATGAACCTTTGGATCACATTGCTTCATTTCCTTGTCATCACAATGCTCCATGCTCCTTGAAAACAAAATGATCCATGATTTCTATCATCACAATGCTCCAAACCCTTGTGATCACAATGTTCCATAACACTTGTCATCACAACGCTCCATGATGCCTGTCATCACAATACTCTATGCCCTTTTCGTCAAAATGATCCATGATCTTTTTCATCACAATTATCAATACACATGTCATCAAAATGTTCCCTGACACTTGTCATCAGAATGCTCCTTGAAACCTGTCATGAAATGGCTTCATGCCTTTTTCATCACAATGCTCCATGCCCTTTTCATCACAATGCTCCAAGCCACTGTCGTCACAATACTCCACAAGCTTGTCATCAGAATGCTCCATGACTCTTGTCATCACATTTCTCCATGGCCACTGTCATCACAATGCTCCATACCCCTTGTCATTACTGTGCTCCATGATGCGCGTCATCACAATTATCCATGGCCTTCTCATCAAAATGCTCGACACCATTGTCATCAAAATGCTCCATGACCCATGTAATCACAATGCTCCATGCCCTTGTCATCACAAAGCTCCATTTCTTTGTCAGAACAATGCTCAATGAACATAGTCATCACAATGTGCCACACGCATTTCATCACAACGGTCAACAACCTTCTCGTTGCTATGCTTCATAAACCTTGTAATCACAATGGTCCATGCACTTCTCATCAAAATGCTCTCTCACAGAAGATATCACAATGTTCCATCTCTAGTCATCACAATACTCCCTCATCCCAGTAATCACAATGTTCCAGGACCCTGTCATCACAATGCTACATCCCCTTATCATCACAATGTTCCATGACCCCTGACATCACAATGTTCCATAACACCTGTCATCAAAATGCTCCATGACCCTTTTCATCCCAAAGCTCCAAGACACCTGACATCACAATGTTCTATAACTCCTGCCATCAAAATGTTCCTTTACAATTTTTATCAAATTGCTGCATGACCTGGTCATCAAAATGCTCCCTGCATTTCTCAGCACAATGCACCATGCCCTTGTCATCAAAGTGCTCCATGACTTGTCATCAAAAAGCTGCATGACCCTTGGCATCACAATGCTCCATGTCATTGTCATCACAATGCTCCATGAACACTCTCATCACATTGCTCCATGCACTTGTCATCACAAAGCTCCATGACACTTGTCATCACAATGCACGATGCCCTTCTCATCACAGTGCTCCATGCCCTTGTCATTACAATCCTGCATGACCCATGTATCACAGTGTTCCGTGCCCTTGTCATCACAATGCTCCATGCCCACTCTCATCACAATAATCCATGAAACATTTCAGACCAAAGTTCCATGCTCTTCTCATCAAAATGCTCCATTACACCTGTCATAAAAATGCCCCATGACCCTTGCCATCAAAATGTTCCACGGCCTAGTCATCACAAGGTTCAAGGACACTTGTCATCACAATGCTCCAGACACCTGAAAACACAATGCTCCATGCCCTTGTCATCACAAAGCTCCATGACGCATGTCATCAGAAAGTTCCATGACCTTCTCATCACAGTGCTCCATGCCCTTGTCATCACAATGCTCCAAGACGCTTGTAATCACAATGCTCCATACCCTTTTCATCTCAATGCTCCATGAACCCTGTCATCACAATGCACCACTCCCATCATCATAATGCTTCAGGCTATTGTCATCACAATGAAATCAATATTCTCCATGACCTCTGTCATCATAATGTTCCAAACCCTTGTGATCACAAGGTTCCATAACAATTATCATCACAACACCCCATGACGCTCATCATCACAATTATCCATGGTCTTCTCATCACAATGCTCCATGATCTTTGTCATCACAATGCTCAATAGACTTGTCATCACAATGCTTCCTGACACTTGTCATCAGAATGCTCCATGAACCCTGTCATGACAAGGCTCCATGCCTTTTTCATAACAATGATCCATGCACTTTTCATCACAATGCTCCAAGATCCCTGTAATCACAAATGCTTCATGCTCTTGTCATCACAAAACTCCATGATGCATGTCATCAGAATGCTCCATGGCCATCTCATCACAATGCTCCATGCCCTAGACATCACAATGCTCCAAGACACCTGTAATCACAATGCTCCATGCTCCTTTTCATCAGAATGTTCCATGAGATTTCTCATCAGAAGTCTCCATGGTCTTCTCATCACAATGCCCCAGGACCTTGTCATCACCATGCTCCATTCCGTTGTCATCACAATGCTCCATGACACATGTCATCACAATGCTCCATGCCCTTGTCATCAAAAAGCTCCATGACACATGTCATCAGAATGCTTCATGGCCTTCTCATCACAATGCTCCATGCTCTTGTCATCAAAATGCTCCAAGACCCCTGTAATCACAATGGTCCATGCCCCTTTTCATCAGAATGCTCCATCAGACTTATCATCACAAGTCTCCATGGTCTTCTCATCACAATGCTCTAGGACCTTGTCATCACAATGCTCCATGACCCCTGTCTTCACAATAATCCATGAACATTTTCAGCCCAATGCTCCAAGACCTACTCATCACACTGCTCCATGGCCAATATCATCACAATGCTCCATGACCACTGTCATCACAACACTACATGACACCTGACAACACAATGATCCGGGACTCTTGTCATCACAATGTTCCATTCCCTAGTCATCAAAATGCTCCATGACCCCTGTCATCACAAAACTCCATGAACATTTTCAGCCCAGTGCTCCATGACACTTGTCATCACAATGATCCATGCCCTTGTCTTGCCAATGCTCCATGACCCCTGTATTCACAATGCTCCGTGACGCTTGTCATCACAGTGCTCCATGACACATGTCATCACAATGTTCCATGCCTTTGTCAGCAAAATGCTACATGACCTTGTCATCACAATGCTCTATGCGCTTGTCATCAAAATACTCCATTTCCATTGTCATCACAATCCTCCATGAAACTCAGGATCACATTGCTTCATGCCCTTGTCATCAGAATGCTCCATGCACCTTGAAATCAAAATGATCCATGACCTCTGTCATCACAATGCTCCAAATTCTTGTGATCACAGTGTTCCATAGCACTTGTCATCACAACGCTCCATGATGCTTGTCATCACAATACTCCATGCCCTTTTCATCACAATGCTCCATGACCTTTGTCATCACAATTCTCAATACACTGTCATCACAATGCTCCCTGACATTTGTCATCAGAATGCTCATTGAACCCTGTCACGAAAAGGCTCCATGCCTTTTTCATCACAAAGCCCCATGCGGTTTTCATCACAATGCTCCATGACATTGTCATCAAAATACTCCACAAGCTTGTCACCAGAATGCTCAATGACACTGTCATCACAATTCTCCATGCACTTGTCAGCACAATGCCCCCTGACCCTTGTCATCACAATGCTCCAAGCCATTGTCATCACAATGCTCCATTACCTTTGTCTTCAGAATCCTCCATGACACTTGGCATCACAATGCTCCATGCCATTGTCATCACAATGGGCCATTACATATGTCATCACAATGCTCCCTGACACCTGTCTTCACAATAATGCATGACCTGGTTATCACAATGCTCCATGCCCTTGTCATCAAAATGCTCCATGCCCTTGTTATCACAATGCTTAATGACCCCTGTCATCACAATGCTCCTTGACTCCAGTCATCACAATGCTTCATGACCTTTGTCATCACAATGGTCCATGCCCTCATCATCAACAGTCTCTGTGACCTTTATAACCACAATGCTCCATGAACTTTTCTTCACAATGCTCTTTATCCCCTGTAATCACAATGCTCTATGCCTTTCTCAGCACAATGCTGCATGACGAATGTCATTAGAATGCTCCATGGCCTTCTCCTCACAATGCTCCATGCCCTTGTCATCACAATGCTCCAAGACCCCTGTAATCACAATGCTCCATGCCCCTTTTCCTCAGAATGTTCCATGAGACTTGTCATCACAAGTCTCCATGTTCATCTCATCACAATGCTCCAGGACCTTGTCATCACAATGCTCCATGACACCTGTCATCACAATGCTCTGTGACTCCAGTCATCAAAATGCTTCATAATATTTGTCATCACAATGGTCCATGCCCGCATCATCACAAGGCTCTGTTACCTTTGTATCCACAATGCTCCATGAACATTTCATCACAATGCTCCGTGACCCTTGTCATCACAGTGCTCCATGCCTTTGTCAGTAAAATGCTCCATGACCATTGTCATCACAATGTGCCACGCGCTTTTCATCCCAACGGTCCAAAAATTAGTCATCACAATGCTCCATAAAAATTGTAATCACAATGCTGCATGTCCTTCTCTTCACAATGCTCCATTACCCCTGTTAACAATGCTCCATGACCCCTGCCATCACAATGTTCCACGGCCTTGTCATCACAAGGCTCCATGACACTTGTCATCACAATGCTCCAAGACCCCTTTAATAACAACGCTCCATGCCGTTCTCATCACCAAGCTCCATGACACATGTCATCAGATTGTTCCTTGGCCTTCTCATCAAAATGCTCCATGCCCTTGTCATCACAATGCGCCAAAACCCCTGTAAACACAGTGCTCCATGCCCCTTTTCATCTCAATGCTCCATGAACCCTGTCATCACAATGCATCATGCTGATCATCATAATGATTCAGGCTATTGTCATCACAATGAAATAAAATTTATCCATGACCTCTGTCATCACAATGTTCCATGACCCCTGTCATCACAACACTCCATGAACATTTTCAGCCCAATGCTCCATGACACTTGTCATCACAATGATCCATGTACTTGTCATCCCAATGCTTCATGACCCCTGTATTCACAATGCTCCATGACACTTGTCATCACAGTTCTCCATGACACCTGTCATCACAATGCTCCATGCCTTTGTCAGGAAAATTCTACATGAACTTGTCATTACAGTGCTCTGTGCGCTTGTCATCACAATGCTCCAAGACCCCTGTAATCACAGTGCTCCATGCCCCTTTTCATCTCAATGCCCGATGAACTCTGTCATCACAATGCACCTTGCCCATCATCATAATGCTTCAGGCTATTGTCATCACAATGAAATCAAAATTCTCCATGACCTCTGTCATCATAATGCTCCAAAACCTGGTGATCACAATGTTTCATAACACTTATAATCACAACACCCCATGACGATCATCATCACTATTATCCATGGCATTCTCATCACCATGCTCCATGAACTTTGTCATCACAATTCTCAATACACTTGTCATCACAATGCTCCCTGACACTTGTCGTCAGAATGCTCCTTGAACCCTGCCACGAAAAGGCTACATGCCTTTTTCATCACATTGCCCCATGCCGTTTTCATCACAATGCTCCATGCCTTTGTCATCAAAATACTCCACCAGCTTGTCATCAGAATGCTCCATGACCCTTGTCATCACAATTCTCCATTCACTTGTCAGCACAGTGCTCCCTGACCCTTGTCATCACAATGCTCCAAGCCATTGTCATCACAATGCTCCATTACCTTTGTCATCAGAATCTTCCATGAAACTTGGCATCCCAATGCTCCATGCCATTTTCATCACAATGGGCCATTACATATGTCATCACAATGCTCCCTGACACTTCTCTTCACAATAATGCATGACCTGGTCATCACAATGCTCCATGCCCTTGTCATCACAATGTGCCATACCAAATGTCATCGCAATAATCCATGAAACATATTAGACCAATGCTCCATGCCCTTGTCATCACAATGCTCCATGCCCTTGTTATCACAATGCTCCATGACCCCTGTCATCACCATGCTCCGTGACTCCACTCATCACAATGATTCATGACCTTTGTCATCACAATGGTCCATTCCCTCATCATCAACAGTCTCTGTGACCATTTTAACCACAATGCTCCATGAACTTTTCATCACAATGCTCTTTGACCCTTGACATCACAGTGATCTACGCCTTTCTCAGCACAATGCTCCATGCCCTTGTCATCACAATGCTCCATGACCCTGTCATCACAATGCTCCTTGACTCCAGTCATCACAATGCTTCATAACATTTGTCATAACAATGTTCCATTCCCGTGTCATCACAAGCCTTTGTGACATTTTTAACCACAATGATTCATGAACTTTTCATCACAATGCTCTGTGACACTTGTCATCACAGTGCTCCATGCCTTTGTCAGAAAAATGCTCCATGACCCTTGTCATCACAATGAGCCACGCAATTTTTATCCCAACGGTCAACAAATTAGTCATCGCAATGCTCCATAAAACTTGTAATCACAATGCTCCATGCCCTTCTCATCACAGTGCTCCATTACACCAGTCAAAACAATGCTCCTTGACCCCTGCAATCACAATGTTCCACGGCCTTGTCATCACAAGGCTCAATGACACTTGTCATCACAATGCTCCAAGACACCTGTAATCACAATGCTCCATGCCCTTGTCATCACAATGCTCCATGACAAATATCATCAGAATGCTCCATTGCCTTCTCCTCACAATGCTCTATGCCCTTGTCATCACAATGCTCCAAGACCCATGTAATCACAATGCTCCATGCCCCTTTTCATCAGAATGCTCCATGAGACTTGTCATCACAAGTCTCCATGGTCTTATCATCACAATGCTCCAGGACCTTGTCATCACCATGCTCCATTCCCTTGTCATCACAATGCTCCATGACCCCTGTCATCACAATACTCCATGAACATTTTCAGCCCAATGCTCCATGAAATTCTCATCAGAATGCTCCATGACCAATATCATCACAATGCTCCATGACAACTGTCATCACAACACTCCATGACACCTGACAACACAATGATCCGGGACTCTTGTCATCACAATGCTCCATTTCCTACTCATCACAATGCTACATGACTCCAGTCATCACAATACTCCATGAACATTTTCAGCCCAATTCTCCATGACTCTTGTCATCACAATGATCCATGCCCTTGTCATCCCAATGCTCCATGACCCCTGTATTCACAGTGTTCCATGAAACCTGTCATCACAATGCTCCTTGCCTTTGTCAGCAAAATGCTACATGACCTTTTCATTACAATGCTCTATGCGCTTGTCATCACAATACACCATTACCATTGTCATCACATTCCTCCATGAACCTTGGGATCACATTGCTTCATGCCCTTGGCATCACAGTGCTCCATGCTCCTTGAAATAAAATGATCCATGACCTCTGTCATCACAATGCTCCAAACACTTGTGATCACAATGTTCCATAACACTTGTCATCACAACGCTCCATGATGCCTGCCATGACAATAATCCATGCTCTTTTCATCACAATGCTCCATGACCTTTGTCATCACAATTCTCAATACACTTGTCATCAAAATGCTCCCTGACACTTGTCATCAGAATGCTCCTTGAACCCTGTTATGAAAAGGCTCCATGCAATTTTCATCACAAAGCCCCATGCCATTTTCATCACAATGCTCCATGCCATTGTCATCAAAATACTCCACAAGCTTGTCATCAGAATGCTCCATGACCCTTGTCATCACAATTCTCCATGCATTTGTCAGCACAATGCACCCTGACCTTTGTCATCACAATGCTCCATGCCCTTGTCATCACAATGCTCCATTACTTTTGTCATCAGAATCCTCCATGACACTTGGCATCACAATGCTCCATGCCATTGTCATCTCAATGGGCCATTACATATGTCATCACAATGCTCCCTGACAGCTCTCTTCACAATACTGCATGAGCTTGTCATCACAATGCTCCATGCCCTTGTCATCACAATGCGCCATTCCAAGTTTCATCACAATAATCCATGAAACTTATTAGACCAATGCTGCATGCCCTTGTCATCGCAATGCTCCATGCCCTAGTTATCACAATGTTCCAAAACCCCTGTAATCAAAATGCTCCATGCCCCTTTTCATCAGTATGCTCCATGAGATTTGTCATCACAAGTCTCCATGGTTTTCTCATCACAATGCTCCAGGACCTTGTCATCACAATGCTTCAAGACCTTTTCGTGAAAATCCTCAATGGCCCTTGTCATCATAATGCTCCAAGCCCTAGTCATCACAATGTTCCATTATATTTGTCTTCACAATCCTCCATTACATTTGGCATCACAATGCTCCATGCCATTGTCATCGCAATGGACCATGACATATGTCATCACAATGCTCCCTGACAGCAGTCTTCAAAATATTCCATGCCCTTGTCATCACAATGCTCCATGCCCTTGTAATCAAAATGCACCATGTCCACTGTCATCACAATAGTCTAGGAAACTTGTCAGACCAATGCTCCATGCCCCTGTCATCACAATGCTCCATGCCCTTGTCATCACAATGCTCCATGACACCTGTCATAACAAAGCTCCATGACCCTTGCCATCACAGTGTTCCACGGCCTTGTCATCACAAGGCTCCAAGACCCCTGTAATCACAATGCTCCATGCCCTTGTCATCATAAAGCTCCATGACACATGTCATCAGAATGTTCCATGGCCTTCAAATCAAAAGGCTCCATGCCCTTTTCATCACAATGCACCATGACCAATATCATCACAATAATCTATGAAACGTGTCAGACCAATGCTCCATGCCCCTGTCATAACAATGCTCCATGCCCTTGTCATCACAATGCTGCATGACCCTTGTCATCACAATGCTCCGTGACTCCAGTCATCACAATGCTTCATAACGTTTGTCATCACAACGGTCCATGCCCGCGTCATGACAAGGCTCTGTGACATTTGTAACCACAATGCTCCATGAACTTTTCATCACAATGCTGCGTGACCCTTGTCATTACAATGTTCCATGCCTTTGTCAGAACAATGCTCCATGACACTTGTCATCACAGTGTGCCATGCACTTTTCATCACAATGATCCACAACCTTGTCCTCGTTATGCTCCATAAACCTTGTAAGCACAATGCTCCATGCACTTCTCATCCAAATGCTCTCTCACATGAGATATCACAATGTTCTATCACTAGTCATCACAATACTCCCTCACCCCTCTTATCACAATGTTCCATGAACCCTGTCATCACAGTGCTACATCCCCTTATCAGCGCAATGTTCTATGACCCCTGATATCACAATGTTCCATAACCACTGTCATCAAAATGCTCCATGACAGTTTTCATCCCAAAGCTCCATGACCGCTGGCATCACAATGTTCTATAACCCCTGTCATCAAAATGTTCCATTACATTTTTCATCAAATTGCTGCATGACCCTGTCATCAAAATGCTCCCTGCCCTTCTCATCACAATGCACCACACCCTTGTCATCAAAATGCTCCATGACCTTTGTCATCACAAAGCTCCATGACCCTTGGCATCACAATGCTCCATGAAATTTTCATCACAATGTTCTATGAACCTTCACATAACATTGCTCCATGCCCTTGTCATCACAAAGCTCCATGACACTTGTCATCACAATGCTCAATGCCCTTCTCATCACAGTAATCCATGAAATATTTCAGACAAGTGCTCAATGCCCTTCTCATCACAATGATCCATTACCTATGTCATAACAATGCTCCATGACCCCTGCCATCACAATGTTCCATGGCCTTGTCATCACAAAGCTCCATGATCCTTGTCATCACAATGCTCCAAACCGCTGTAATCATAATGCTCCATGCCCTTGTCATCGCAGAGCTCCATGACCCATGCCATCAGAATGTTCCATGGCCTTCTCATCACAATGCTACATGCCCTTGTCATGACAGTGCTCCAAGACACCTGTAATCACAATGCTCCATTCTCCTTTTCATCTCAATGCTCCATGAAGCCTGTCATCAAATTGCACCATGCCCATCATCATAATGCTTCAGGCTATTGTCATCACAATGAAATCAAAATTATCCAAGACCACGGTCATCATAATGCTCCAAACCCTTGTGATCACAAAGTTCCATAACACTTATCATAACAACACCCTATGACGCTCATCATCACAATTATCCATGGTCTTCTCATCACAATGCTCCATGACCTTTGTCATCACAATTCTCAGTACACTTGTCATCACAATGCTCCCTGACACATGTCATCAGTATGCTCCTTGAACCCTGTCATGACAAGGCTCCATGACTCTTCATCACAATGATCCATGCCCTTTTCATCACAATGCTCCAAGACGCCTGTAATCAAAGTGCTCCATGCCCTTGTCATCACAAAGCACCATGACACATATCATCAGAATGCTCCAAGACCCCTGTAATCACAATGCTCCATGCCCCTTTTCATTAGAATGCTCCATGAAACTTGTCATCACAAATCTCCATGCTCTTATCATCACAGTGCTCCAGGACCTTGTCATCACCATGTTCCATTCCCTTGTCATCACAATGCTCCATGACCCCTGTCATCACAATACTCCATGAACATTTTCAGCCCAATGCTCCATGAAATTCTCATCACAGTGCTCCATGTCAAATATCATCAAAATGCTCCATGAACACTGTCGTCACACCACTCCATGACACCTGACAACACAATGATCCGTGACTCTTGTCATCACAATGCTCCATTCCCTAGTCATCACAATGCTCCATGAACATTTTCAGCCCAATGCTCCATGACCCTTTTCATCACAATCATCCATGCCCTTGTCATCCCAATGCTCCATGACCCCTGTATTCACAATGCTCCGTGACGCGTCATCACAATGCTCCATGACACCTGTCATCACAATGCTCCATGACTTTGTCAGCAAAATGCTACATGACCTTGTCATTACAATGCTCTATGGGCTTCTCATCACAGTACTCCATTACCATTGTCATCACAATCCTCCATGAACCTAGGATCACATTCCTTCATGCCCTTGTCATCCGGAAACTCCATGCTCCTTGAAATATAAATGATCCATGACCTCTGTCATCACAATGCTACAAACACTTGTGATCACAATGTTCCATAACAGTTGTCATCACAATGCTCCATGATGCCTGTCATCACAATAATCCATGCAATTTTCATCACAGTGCTTCATGACCTTCGTCATCACAATTCTCAATTCACTTGTCATCACAGTGTTCCCTGACACTTGTTGTCATAATGCTCCTTGAAACCTGTCACAAAAAGGCTCCATGCATTTTTCATCACAAAACCCCATGCCATTTTCATGACAATGCTCCATGCCATTGTCATTAAAATACTCCACAAGCTTGTCATCAGAATGCTCCATGACCATTGTCATCACAATTCTCCATGCACTTGTCCGAACAATGCTTCCTGACCCTTGTCATCACAATGCTTCAAGCCATTTTCATCACAAAGCTCCATTACCTTTGTCATCAGAATCCTCCATGACACTTGGCATCACAATGCTCCAAGACATTGTCATCACAATGAGCCATTACATATGTCATCACAATGCTCCATGACACCTCTCTTCACAATAATGCATAACCTGGTCATCACAATGCTCCATGCCCTTGTCATCAAAATGCACCATTCCAACTGTCATCACAATAATCCATGAAAATTATTAGACCAATGGTCCATGCCCTTGTCATCACAATGCTCCATGCCATAGTTATCATAATGTTACAAAACTCCTGTAATAAGAATGATCCATGCCCCTTTTCATCAGTATGCTCCATGAGATTTGTCATCACAAGGCTCCATGAATTTCTCATCACAGTCCTCCAGGACCTTATCATCACAATGCTTCACGACATTGTCATGAAAATTCTCAATGGCCCTTGTCAACATAATGCTCCAAGCCCTAGTCATCACAATGCTCCATTATATTTGTCATCACAATCCTCCATTACATTTGGCATCACAATGCTCCATGCCATTGTCATTGCAATGGACCATGACATATGTCATCACAATGCTCCCTGACACCTGTCTTCACAATACTCCATGCCCCTGTCATCACAATGCTCCATGCCCTTGTCATCACAATGAACCATGTCCACTGTCATCACAATAATCTAGGAAACTTGTCAGACCAATGTTCAATGACCCGGTCATCACAATGCTCCATGCCCTTGTCATCACAATGCTCCATGACCCCTGTCATAACAATGCTCTATGACCCCTGCCATCACAATCTTCCACGGCCTTGTCATCACAAGGCTCCATGACGCTTGTCATCACAATGCTCCAGGAGCCCTGTAATCAAAATGCTGCATGCCCCTGTCATCACAAAGCTCCATGACACATATCATCAGAATGTTCCATGGCCTTCTCATCAAAATGCTCCATGCCCTTGTCATCACAATGCACCATGTCCAATTTCATCACAATAATCTATGAAACTTGTCAGACCAATGCTCCATGCCCCTGTCATCACAATGCTCCATACCCTTGTTATCACAATGCTCCATGATCCCTGTCATCACAATGCTCCGTGACTCCAGTCATAACAATGCTTCATAACGATTGTCATCACAACGGTCCATGCGTGCGTCATCACAAGGCTCTGTGACCTTTGTAAACACAATGCTCCATGAACCTTTCATCACAATTCTCCGTGACCCTTGTCATCACAATTCTCCATGACCGTTGTCATCACAAAGTGCCATGCGCTTTTCATCACAATGATCCACAACCTTGTCATCGCTATGCTCCATAAACCTTGTAATCACAATGCTCCATGAACTTCTCATCCAAATGCTCTCTCACATGAGATATCACAATGTTCCATCACTAGTCATCACAATCCTCACTCACCCGTTATCACAATGTTCCATGACCCTTGTCATCACAATGCTACATCCACTTATCATCACAATGTTCCATGACCCATGACATCACAATGTTCCATAACCCCTGTCAGCAAAATGCTCCATGACCCTTTTCATCCCAAAGCTCCATGATCCCTGGCATCACAATGTTCTATAACCCCTGTCACCAAAATATTCCATTACACTTTTCATCAAATTGCTGCATGACCCTGTCATCAAAATGCTCCCTTCCTTTCTCATCACAATGCACCACACCCTTGTCATCAAAATGCTCAATGACTTTGTCATCACAATGCTCCATGACCCTTGGCATCACAATGCTACATGCCATTGTCATCACAATGCTCCATGAAACCTCTCATCACATTGCTCCATGCCCTTGTCATCACAAAGCACCACGACACTTGTCATCACAATGCTCGATGCCCTTCTCATCGCAATGCTCCATGTCCTGGTCATTACAATCCTCCATGAACCATGTATCACAGTGTTCTGTGCCCTTGTCATCACAGTGCTATATGCCCAATCTCATCACAAAAATCCATGAAATCTTTCAGACCAATGCTCAATACCCTTCTCATCACAATGCTCCATTACCTCTGTCATAACAATGCTCCATGACACCTGCACACACAATGTTCCACGGCCCTGTCATCACAAGGCTCCATGACCCTTGTCATCACAATGCTCCAAGACCCCTGTAATCACAATGCTTTATGCCCTTGTCATCACAAAGCCCCATGACGCATGCCATCAGAATGTTCCAGGGCCTTCTCATCACAATCCTCCATGCCCTTGTCATGACAATGCTCCAAGACCCCTGTATTCACAATTCTCCATACTACTTTTCATCTCAATGCTCCATGAAGCCTCTTATCAGAATGCTCCATGCCCATCATCAAAATGCTTCAGGCTATTGTCATCACAATGAAATCAAAATTATCCATGAACACTGTCATCATAATGCTCCTAACCCTTGTGATCACAATGTTCCATAACACTTAACATCACAACACCCTATGACGCTCATCATCACAATTATCCATGGTCTTCTCATCACAATGCTCCATGACCTTTGTCATCAGAATTCTCAATACACTTGTCATCACAATGCTCCCTGACACTTGTCGTCAGTATGCTCCTTCAAACCTGTCATGACAAGGCTCCATGCCTTTTCATCACAATGATCCATGCCTTTTCATCACAATGTTCCAAGACACCTGTAATCACAGTGCTGCATGCCCTTGTCATCTCAAAGCTCAATGACACATGTCATCAGAATGCTCCATGGCCTTCTCCTCACAATGCTCCAGGCCCTTGTCATCACAATGCTAGAAGACCCCTGTAATCACAATGCTCCATGCCCCTTTTCATCAGAATGCTCCATGAGACGTGTCATCACAAGTCTCCATGCTTTTATCATCACAACGCTACAGGACATTGTCATCACCATGCTGCATTCCCTTCTCATCACAATGCTCCATGACCCCTGTCATCACAATAGTCCACGAATATTTTCAGCCCAATGCTCCATGAAATTCTCATCACAATGCTCCATGAAAAATATCATAAAAATGCTCCATGACCACTGTCATCACAACACTCCATGACACCTGACAACACAATAATCCAGGACACTTGTCATCACAGTGCTCCATTCCCTACTCATCACAATGCTCCATGACCCCTGTCATCACAATACTCCATGAACATTTTCAGCCCAATGCTCCATGACACTTGGCATCACAATGCTCCATGCCTTTGTCAGCGAAATGCTACATGACATTGTCATTACAATGCTCTATGCGCTTGTCATCACAATACTCCATTACCATTGTCATCAAAAACCTCCATGAACCTTCGGATCACATTGCTTCATGCCCTTGTCATCACAATGCTCCATGCACTTTGAAATCAAAATGATCCATGACCCCTGTCATCACAATGCTCCAAACACTTGGAATCACAATGTTCCATAACACTTGTCATCACAACGCTCCATGATGCCTGCCATCACTATACTCCATGCCCTTTTCATCACAATGCTCCATGACCTTTGTCATCACAATTCTCAATACACTTGTCATCACAGTGCTCCCTGGCACTTGTCGTCAGAATGCTCCTTGAACCCTGTCACGAAAAGGCTCCATGCCTTTTTCATCACAAAGCCCCATGCCATTTTCTTCACAATGCTCCATGCCATTGTCATCAAAATACTCCACAAGCTTGTCATCAGAATGCTCCAAGACCCTTGTCATCACAATTCTCCATGCACTTGACAGCACAATGTTCCCTGACCCTTGTCATCACAAAGCTCCATAAACTTTGTCATCAGAATCCTCCATGAAACTTGGCATCACAATGCTCCAGGGCGTTGTTATCACAATGGGCCATTACATATGTCATCACAGTGCTCCCTCACACCTCTCTTCACAATACTGCAAGACCTGGTCATCACAGTGCTACATGCCCTTGTCATCACAATGCGCCATTCCAAGTGTCATCGCAATACTCCATGAAAATTATTAGACCAGTGCTCCATGCCCTTTTCATCACAATGCTCCATGCCCTTGTTATCACAATGTTCCATGACCCCTGTCATCACAATGCTCCGTGACTCCAGTCATCACGATGCTCCATGACTTTTGTCATCACAGTGGTCTATGCCCTCATCATCAACAGTCTCTGTGACTTTTTTAAGCACAATGCTCCATGAACATTTCATCACAATGCTCTTTGACACTTGTCATCACAATGCACTATGCCTTTCTTAGCACAATGCTCCATGCCCTTGTCATCACATTGCTCCATGACCCCTGTCATCACAATTCTTCATAACATTTGTCATCACAATGGTCAATGCTCGCGTCATCAAAAGGCTCTGTTACCTTTGTAAACACAATGTTCCATGAACTTTTCATCAAAATGCTCCGAGACCCTTGTCATCACAATACTCCATGCCTTTGTCAGAAAAATGCTCCATAACCCTTTTCATCACAATGGGCGACGCGATTTTCATCCCAACGGTCCACAAATTTGTCATCGCAATGCTCCATAAATCTTGTAATCACAATGCTCCATGCCCTTCACATCACAATGCTCCATTACCCCTGTCATAACAATGCTCCATGACCACTGCCATCACAATGTTCCACGGCCTTGTCATCACAAGGCTCCATGACACTTGTCATCACAGTGCTCCAAGACCACTGTAATCAAAATGCTCCATGCCCTTGTCATCACAAAGCTCCATGACACATGTCATCAGAATGTTCCATGGTCTTCTCATCAAAATGCTTCATGCCCATATCATCACAATGCTCCCAGACCCCTGTAATCACAATGCTCCATGCCCCTATTCAACTCAATGGTCCATGAAACCTGTCATCACAATGCATCATGCCCATCATCATAATGCTTCCAGCTATTGTCAGCACAATGAAATCAAAATACTCCATGACCTCTGTCATCACAATGCTCCATGACCCCTGTCATCACAATACTCCATGAACATTTTCAGACCACTGCTCCATGACAGTTGTCATCACAATGATCCATGCCCTTGTCATCCCAATGCTCCATGACCCCTGTATTCACAATGCTCCATGACGCTTGTAATCACAGTGCTCCATGACACATATCATCACAATGCTCCATGACTTTGTCAGCAAAATGCTACAAGACCTTGTCATTACAATGCTCTATGCACTTGTCATCACAATACTCCATTACCATTGTCATCAAAATCCTCCATTAACCTTGGGATCACATTGCTGCATGCCATTGTAATTACAATGTTCCATGCTCCTTGAAATCAAAATGATCCGTGACTTCTGTCATCACAATGCTCCAAACCCTTGTGATCAAAATGTTCCATAATACTTGTCACCACAACGCTCCATGATGCCTATCATCACAATACTCCATGCACTTTTCATCACAATGCTCCATGACCTTTGTCATCACAATTCTCAATACACTTGTCATCACAATGCTCCATGACACTTGTCGTCAGAATGCTCCTTGAACCCTGTCATGAAAAGGCTCCATGCCTTTTTCATCACAAAGCCCCATGCCGTTTTCATCACAATGCTCCATGCCATTGTCATCAAAATACTCTACAAGCTTGTCATCAGAACGCTCCAAGACCGTTGTCATCACAATTCTCCATGCACTTGTCAGCACAATTCTCCCTGACACTTGTCATCACAATGCTCCAAGCCATTGTCATCACAATGCTCCATTACCTTTGTCATCAGAATCCTCCATGACACTTGGCATCACAATGCTCCATGCCATTGTCATCACAATGGGCCATTACATATGTCATTAAGATGCACCCTGATACCTGTCTTCACAATACTGCAAGACCTGGTCATCACAATGCTCCATGCCCTTGTCATCACAATATGCCATTCCAACTGTCATCGCAATAATCCATGAAATATATTAGACCAATGCTCCAGGCCCTTGTCATCACAGTGCTCCATGCCCTTGTTATCACAATGCTCCATGACCCCTGTCATCACAATGCTCCGTGACTCCAGTCATCACAATGCTCCATGACCTTTGTCATCACAATGGTCCATGCCCTCATCATCAACCGTCTCTGTGACCTTTTTAACCACAATGCTCCATGATTATTTCATCACAATGCTCTTTGCCCCTTGTCCTCAAATTGCTATATGCCTTTCTCAGCACAATGCTCCTTGCCCTTTTCATCACAATACTCTATGACCCCTGTCATCACAATGCTCTTTGACTCCAGTCATCACAATTCTTCATAACATTTGTCATCACAATGGTCGATGTCCGCGTCATCACAGGGCTCTGTTACATTTGTAACCACAATGCTCCATGAAATTTTCATCACACTGCTCCGTGACGCTTGTCATCTCAATCCTCCATGCATTTCTCCGAAAAATACTCCATGTCGCTTATCATCACAATGTGCCACGCGCTTTTCACCCCGACGGTCCACAACTTTGTCATGGCTATGCTCCATAAACTTTGTAATCACAAAGTTCCATGCCCTTCTCATCAAAATGCTCCATTACCACTGTCATAGCAATGTTCCATGACCCCTGCCATCACAATGTTTCATGGCCTTGCCATCACAAGGCACCATGACCCTTGTGATCACAATGCTCCAAAACACCTGTAATCACAATGTTCCATGCCCTTGTCATCACAAAGATCCATGACACATGTCATCAGAATGTTCCATGGCCTTCTCATCAAAATGCTCCATTCCATTGTCATCACAATGCTCCCAGACCCCTGTAATCACAATGCTCCATGCCCCTTTTCATCTCAATGCTCCATGAACACTGTCATCACAATGCACCATGCCCATCATCATAATGCTTCCGGCTATTGTCAGCACAGTGAAATCAAAATTCTCCATGACCTCTGTCATCACAATGCTCCATGATCCCTGTCATCACAATGATCCATGCTCTTGTCATCCCAATGCTCCATGACCCCTGTATTCACAATGCTCCGTGACGCTTTTCATCACAGTCCTCCATGACACCTGTCATTACGATGCTCCATGCCTTTGTCAGCAAAATGCTACATAACATTTTCATTACAATGCTCTATGCGCTTGTCAACACAATACTCCATTACCATTGTCATCAAAATCCTCCATGAATCTTGGGATCACATTGCTTCATGCCCTTGTCATCACAATGCTCCATGCTCCTTGAAATCAAAATGATCCATGACCTCTGTCATCGCAATGATCGAAACCCTTGTGATCACAATGTTCCATAACACTTGTCATCACAACACTCCATGATGCCTGTCATCACAATACTGCATGCCCTTTTCATCACAATGCTCCATGACCTTTGTCATCACAGTTCTCAATACACTTGTCATCACAATGCTCCCTGACACTTGTCGTCAGAATGCTCCTTGAACCCTGTCACGAAAGGCTCCATGACTTTTTCATCACAATGTCCCATGCCGTTTTCATCACAATGCTACATGTCATTGTCATCAAAATACTCCACAAGCTTGTCATCAGAATGCTCCATGACCCTTGTCATCATAATTCTCCATGCAATTCTCAGCACAAAGCTACCTGACCCTTGTCATCACAATGCTCCAAGCCATTGTCATCACAATGCTCCATTACCTTTGTCATCAGAATCCTCCATGACACTTGGCATCACAATGTTTCATGCCATTGTCATCACAATGGGCCATTATATATGTCATCACAATGCTCCCTGACAACTGTCTTCACAATACTGCATGACGTGTTCATCACAATGCTCCATGCCCTTGTCATCAAAATGCGCCATTCCAACTCTCATCGCAATAATCCATGAAACTTATTAGACCAATGCTCCATGTTCTTGTCATCACAATGCTCCATTCCCTTGTTATTACAATGCTCCATGACCCCTGTCATCACAATGCTCTGTGACTCCATTCATCACAATGCTTCTTGACCTTTGTCATCACAATGGTCCATGCCCTCATCATCAACAGTCTCTGTGACGTTTTTAACCACAATGCTCCATGAACATTTCATCACAATGCTCTTTGACCCTTGTCATCAAAATGCTCTATGCCTTTCTCAGCACAATGCTCCATGATCCTTGTCATCACAATGCTCCATGCGCTTGTCAGCACGATGCTCCACGACACATGTCATCACAATGCACCATGCGCTTGTCATCACAGTGCTCCACAATCTTGTCATCACAATGCTCCATAAACCTTGTCATCACAATGCTCCATGCACTTCTTATCAAAATCCTCTCTCACCACTGATATCACAATGTTACATCACTATTCATCACAATACTCCCTCACCCCTGTTATCACAATGTTCCATGACCCCTGTCATCACAATGCTACATGCACTTATCATCACAATGTTCGATTACACCTGTAATCACAATGCTCCATAACAACTGTCATCAAAATGCTCCATGACCCTTTTCATCAAAATGCTCCATGAACCCTGACATCACAGTGTTCCATAACCCCTGGCTTCAAAATGTTCCATGACAATTTTCATCAAATTACTCCATGACCCTGTCATCACAATGCTCCCTGCCCTTCTCATCACAATGCACAACGCCCTTGTCATCAAAATCCTCCATGACCTTTGTCATCACAAAGATCCATGACCCTTGGCATCACAATGCTCCATGTCATTGTCATCACAATGCTCCATAAACACTCTCATCACATTGCTCCATGCCCTTGTCAGCACAAAGCTCCATGACACATGTCATCAGAATGCTCCATGGCCTTCTCATCACAATGCTCCATGTGCTTGCCATCACAATGCTCCATTACCCCTGTCATAAGAATTCTCCATGACAGCTGCCATCACGATGTTCCGTGGCCTTGTCATAACAAGGCTCCATGACCCTTCTTATCACAATGCTCCAAGACCCCTGTAATCTCAAAGCTATATGCCCATTTTCTTCTCAATGATCCATGAACAGTGTCATCAAAATGCACCATGCCCATCATCACAATGCTTCAGGCTATTGTCATCACAATGAAATCAATATGCTCCATGACCTCTGTCATAACAATGCTCCAAACCCTTCTGACCACAATATTCCATAACTCTTGTCATCACAGTGCCCCATGACACTCATCATCACAATTATCCATGGTCTTCTCATCAAAATGCTCCATGACCTTTGTCATCACAATGCTAATTACACTTGTCATCAAAATGCTCCCTGACACTTGTTGTCTGTATGCTCCTCGAACCCTGTCATGACAAGGCTCCATGCCTTTTTCATCACAATGATCCATGTCCTTCTCATCACAGTGCTCCATGACACTTGTCATCACAATTCTCCATGCACTTGTCAGCACAATGCTCCCTGACCCTTGTCATCTCAATGCTCCAAGCTATTGTCATCACAATGCACCATTACCTTTGTCATTAGAATCCTCCATGACACTTGGCATCACAATGCTCCATGCCATTGTCATCACAATGGGCGATTACGTAGGTCAACACAATGCCCCCTGACACCAGTCTTCACAATACTGCATGACCTGGTCATCACAATGCTCCATGCCCTTGTCTCCACAATGCACCATTCCAACAGTCATCGCAATAATCCATGAAGCTTATTAGACCAATGCTCCATGCCGTTGTCATCACAATGCTCCATGACCCGTGTCATCACAATGCTCCATGAACTTTTCATCACAATGCTCTTTGATCCTTGTCATCACAATTCTCTATGCCTTTCTCAGCACAATGCTCCATGACCCTTGTCATCACAATGCTCCATGTGCTTGTCAGCACGATGCTCCATGACACATGTCATCACAATGCACCATGCACTTGTCATCACAGTGCTCCACAATCTTGTCATCACAATGATCCATAAACCTTGTCATCACAATGCTCCATGCACTTCTCATCAAAATGCTCTCTCACCACAGATATCACAATGTTACATCACTATTTGTCACAATACTCCCTCACCCCTGTCATCACAATGATCCATGACTCCTGTCATCACAATTGTACATGCACATATCATCACAATGTTCGATGACCCCTGACATCACAATGTTCCATAACCCCTGTCATCAAAATGCTCCCAAAACTTTTTCATCAAAATGCTCCATGACCCCTGGCATCACAATGTTCAATAACCCCTGTCATCAAAATATTCCATGACACATTTCATCCAATTGATCCATGACCCTGTCATCACAATGCTTCCTGCCCTTCTCATCACAATGCACAACGTCCTTGTCATTAAAATCCTCCATGACCTTTGTCATCACAAAGATCCATGACCTTTGGCATCACAATGCTCCATGTCATTTTCATCACAATGCTCCATGATCGCATTCATCACATTGCTCTATGCCGTTGTCATCACAAAGCTCCATGACACATGTCATCAGAATGCTCCATGGCCTTCTCATCACCATCCTCCATGCCATTGCCATCACAATGTTCCATTACCCCTCTCATAACTATGAACCATGACCCCTGCCATCACGATGTTCCATGGCCTTGTCATCACAAGGCTCCATGACACTTCTCATCACAATGCTCCAAGACCCCTGTAATCACAATGTTCCATGACACCTCTCATCACAATGCTACATCCCCTTATCATCACAATGTTCCATGACACCTGACATCACAATGTTCCACAACCCCTGTCATCAAAATGCTCCATGACACTTTTTATCCCAAAGCTCCATGACCCCTGACATCCCAATGTTCTATAACCCCTGTCATCAAAATATTCCATTACAATTTTCATCAAATTGCTGCATGACCCTGTCATCAAATGCTCCCTGGCCTTCTCATCACAATGCACCACGCCCTTGTCGTCAAAATGCTCCGTGACTTTTGTCATCACAAATCTCCTTGACCCTTGACATCACAATGCTCCATGTCATTGTCATCACAATGCTCCATGAACATTCTCATCACATTTCTCCATGCCCTTGTCATCACAAAGCTCCATGACACATGTCATCACAATGCTCGATGCCTTCTCATCACTATGCTCCTTGCCCTTGTCATTACAATCCTCTTTGACCATTGTATCACAGTGTTCCGTGCTCTTGTCATCACAATGCTCCATGTCCACTCTCATCACAATAATCCATGAAACATTTCACACCAATGCTTCCTGTCCTTCTCATCACAATGCTCCATTACACCTGTCATAACAATGTTCCATGACCCCTGCCATCACAAAGTTCCACGGCCTTGTCATTCACAAGGCTCCATGACACTTGTCATCACAATGTTCCAAGACCCCTGTATTCAAAATGCTCCATGCCCTTGTCATCACAAAGCTCCATGACGCATGTCATTAGAATGTTCCATGGACTTCTCATCACAATGCTCCAAGACACTTTTTATCACAATGCTCCATGCCCCTTTTCATCTCAAAGCTCCATGAATCCTATCATCACAATGCACCATGCCCATTATCATAATGCTTCAGGCTATTTTCCTCACAATGAAATCAAAATGCTCCATGACCTCTGTCATCACAATGCTCCAAACCGTTGGGATCACAATGTTCCATAACACTTCTCATCACAACACCCCATGATGCTCATAATCACAATTATCCATGGTCTTCTCATCACTATGTTCCATAACCTTTGTCATCACAGTGCTCCCTGACACTTGTCGTCAGTATGCTCCTTGAACACTGTCATTACATTGCTCCATGCCTTTTTCATCACAATGATCTATGCCCTTTTAATCACAATGCTCAAAGACACCTGCAATCACAATACTCCATGCACTTGTCATCACAGTGCTCCATGGCCTTCTCTTCACAATGCTCCATGCCCTTGTCATTATAGCACTCCATGACGCTCGTCATCACAATTATCCATGGTCTTCTCATCACAGTGCTCCACGGTCTTGCCATCACAATGCTCCATGCCCTGGTCATCACAATGCTCTATGTTCCCTTTCATCACAATTCTCCACGTTCTTGGCATCACTATGTTCCATGACACTTCCCATCACAGTGTTAAAAGCTTTGTCATCACAATACTGCACAAGCTTGTCATCAGAATACTCCATGACCCTTGTCATCACAATGATCCATGACCCCGGTCATCACAATGCTCCATGAGACCTATAATCACAATGCTCCATGCCCCTTGTCATTACAGTGCTCCATGATGCTCGTCACCAGAATTATCCATGGTCTTCTCAGCACAGTGCTCCACGGTCTTGCCATAAAAATGCTCCATGCCCTGGTCATCACAATGATCCTTGTCCCTTGTCATCACAGTTCTCCAGGTCCTTGTCATCACAATGCTCCATGACAGTTCTCATCTCCATGTTACATGCCCTTGTCATCACAATTCTCCATGCACTTGTCATCGCAATGTCCCATGACCCCTGTCATAGTAAGCTCCAAGCCTTTGTCATCACAATGCTTCACTAACTTTTCATAAAAATTCTCAAAGGCCATTGACATCACAATGCTCCATGCCCTTGTCACCACACTGCTCCATGGCCCTTGTCATCACAATGCTCCAAGCCCTTGTCATCACAATGCTTCATTACCTTTGTCATCACAATCCTCCATAACACTCGGCATCACAATGCATCATGCCATTGTCATCACAATGGAACATGAAATATCCCATCACAATGCTCCCTGACACCTGTATTCACAATAATCCATGACCTTGTCATCACAATGTGCCATGACCACTGTCAACACAATTATCCATGAAACTTGTCAGACCAATGCTCCATGCTCCTGTCATCACAATGCTACATGACCACAGTCATCACAATGCTCCGTGTGTCCCGTCATCACAAGACTCCATGACCTCTGTCACCACAAAAGTCAATGCCCTCCTCATCACAAGGCTCTGTGAAATTTGTCACCACAATGCTCCATGAACTTTTCATCAAAATGCTCAATGTCATTGTCATCACAATGCTCCATGAACGCTCTCATCACATTGCTGGAAGCCCTTGTCATCACAATGCTCCATTACCTTTGTCATCACAATCCTCCATAACACTCGGCATCACAATGCTCCATGCCATTGTCATCACAATGGATCATGAAATATGCCATCACAATGCTCCCTGACACCTGTCTTCACAATAATCCATGACCTTGTAATCACAATGTTCCATGCCCTTGCCATCACAATTCCCCATTAACCCTGTCATAACAATGCTCCATGACCCCTGCCATCACGATGTTCCATGGTCTTGTCATCACAAGGCACCATGACCCTTCTAAACACCATGCTCCAATACCCCTGTAATCACAATGCTCCATGCCCCGTTTCATCTCAATGATCCATGAACCCGGTCATCACAATGCACCATGCCCATCATCAAAATGCTTCATGCTATTGTCATCACAATGAAATCAAAATTCTCCATGATCTCTGTCATCACAATGCTCCAAATCCGTGTGATCAAAATGTTCCATAACACTTATCATCACAACGTCCCATGACCCTCGTCATCACAATTATACATGGACTTCTCATCACAATGCTCCATGACCTTTTTCATCACAATGCTCAATACACTTGTCATCACAATGCTCCCTGACACTTGTCCTCAGTATGCTCCTTGAACAATGTCATGACAAGGCTCCATGCCTTTTTCATCACAATGCTCCATGCCCTTGTCATAACAAAGCTCCATGATGCATGTCATCAGAACGTTCCATGGCCATCTCATCCCAATGCTCCAAGCCCTTGTCATCACAATGCCCCAAGACCCCTGTAATCACAATGCACCATGCCCCTTTTCATCAGAATATTCCATGAGACATGTCATCACAAGTCTCCATGGTCTTCTCATCACAATGCTCCAGTACCTTGTCATCACAAGCCTCCATGGCCCCTGTCATCACAATACTCGATGAACGTTTTCAGCCCAATGCTCCTTGACCTTCTCATCACAATGCTCCATGACCAATATCATCACAATGCTCCATGACCACTGTCATCACAACACTCCATGACACCTGACAACACAATGATCCGGGACTCCTGTCATCACAAAGCTCCAAGACCCCTGTAATCACAATATTCCATGAACATTTTCAGCCCAATGCTCCATGACACCTGTCATCACAATGCTCCATGACTTTGTCAGCCAAATGCTTCATGACCTTGTCATTACAATGCTCTATGCGCTTGTCATCACAATACTCCACTACCATTGTCATCACAATCCTCCATGAACCTTGGGTTCACATTGCTTCATGCCCTTGTAATCACAATTCTCCATGCTCCTTTAAATCAAAATGATCCATGACCTCTGTCATCACAATGCTCCAAAAACTTGTGATCAAAATGTTCCATAACAGTTGTCATCACAACGCTCCATGATGCCTGTCATCACAATACTCCATGCACTTTTCATCACAATGCTCCATGACTGTTGTCATCAAAATTCTCAATACACTTGTCATCACAATGCTCCCTGACACTTGTCGTCAGAATGCTCCTTGAAACCTGTCACGAAAAGGCTCCATGCCTTTTTCATCAAAATGCCCCATGCCGTTTTCATCACAATGCTCCATGCCACTGTCATCAAAATACTCCACAAGCTTGTCATCACAATGCTCCATGACCATTGTCATCACAATTCTCCATTCACTTGTCAGCACAATGCTCCCTGACCATTGTCATCTCAATGCTCCAGGCCATTGTCTTCACAATGCACCATTACATTTGTCATCAGAATCCTCCATGACACTTGGCATCACAATGCTCCATGCCCTTGTCAACACAATGCACCATTCCAAGAGTCCTCACAATAATAAATGAAATTTATGGGACCAATGATCCATGCCCTTCTCATCACAATGCTCCATGCCCCTTGTCATCACAATGCTCCATGACCCCTGTCATCACAGTGCTCCGTGACTCCAGTCATCACAGTGCTTCATGACCTTTGTCATCACAATGGTCCATGCCCTCGTCATCAAGAGTCTCTGTGACCTTTTTAACCACAATGCTCCATGAACTTTTCATCACAATTCTCTTTGACCCTTGTCAACACAATGCTCTATGCCTTTCTCTGCACAATGCTCCATGACCCTTGTCATCACAATGCTCCATGCGCTTGTCAGCACAATGCTCCATGACACATGTCATCACAATGCACCATGCGCTTGTCATCACAGTGCTCCACAATCTTGTCATCACAATGCTCCATAAACATTGTCATCACAATGCTCCATGAACTTCTCATCAAAATGCTCTCTCACCACTGATATCACAATGTTACTTCACTATTCGCCACAATACTCCCTCACCCCTGTCATCACAATGTTCCATGACTCCTGTCATCACAGTGCTACATGCACTTATCATCACAATGTTCGATGACCCCTGACATCACAATTTTCCGTAACCCCCGTCATCAAAATGCTCCCTGACCCTTGTCATCTCAATGCTCCAAGCCATTGTCATCACAATGCACAATTAAATTTGTCATCAGAATCCTCCATGACCCTTGGCATCACATTGCTCCATGCCCTTGTCATCACTAAGCTCCATGTCACATGTCATCAGAATGCTCCATGGCCTTCTCATCACAATGCCCCATGACCTTTGTCATCACAATGCTCAATACACTTGTCATCAATATGCTCCTTGACACTTGTTGTCTGTATGCTCCTTGAACCCTGTCATGACAAGGCTCCATGCATTTTTCATCACAATGTTCCATGCCCTTTTCATCACACTGCTACAAGACCCCTGTAATCAAAATGCTCCATGTGCTGGTCATCACAAAGCTCAATGACGCATGTCCTCAGAATGCTCCTTGGCCTTCTCTTCACAATGCTCCATGCCATTGTCATCACAATGTTCCAAGACACCTGTAATCACAGTGGTCCATGCCCCTTTTCATCAGTATGCTATATGAGACTTGTCATCACAAGGCTCCATGGATTTCTCATCACAATGCTCCAGGACCTTGTTATCACAATGCTTCACAACATTGTGAAGAAGATACTCAATAGCCCTTGTCCTCATATTGCTCCAAGCCCTAGTCATCACAATGCTCCATTTTATTTGTCATCACAATCCTCCATTACATTTAGCATCACAATGCTCCATGCCATTATCATCGCAATGGACCATGACATATGTCATCACAATGCTCCCTGACACCTGTCTTCACAATACTCCATGACCTTCTCATCACCATGATCCATACACTTGTCATTAAAATGCACCATGTCCACTGTCATCACAATAATCTATGAAACTTGTCAGACCAATGCTCCATGCCCCTGTCACCACAATGCTCCATGCCCTTGTCCTCACAATTCTCCATGACCCCTATCATCACAATGCTCCATGAATCCAGTCATAACAATGCTTCATAACGTTTGTCACCAAAATGGTCCATGCCCGTGTCATCACAAGGCTCTGTGACCTTTGTAACCACAATGCTCCTTGAACTTTTCATCACAACGCTCCGTGACCCTTGTCATCACAATGCTCCATGCATTTGTCAGAACAATGCTCCATGACCCTTGTCATCACAATATGCCACGTGCTTTTCATCACATCGGTCCACAACATTGTAATCACTATGCTCCATAAACCTTGTAATCACAATGCTCCATGCACTTCTCATCCAAATGCTCTCTCACCAGAGATATCACAATGTTCCATCACTAGTCATCACAATACCCATCACCCCTGTAATCATAATGTTCCATGACCCCTGTCATCACAGTGCTACATACCATTATCATCACAATATTCCATGACCCCTGACATCACAATGTTCCATAAACCCTGTCATCAAAATGTACCATGACCCTTTTCATCCCAAAGCTCCATGACCCCTGACATCACAATGTTCTAAACCACCTGCCCTCAAAATATTCCATTACATTTTCATCAAATTGCTGCATGACCCTGTCATCAAAATGTTCCCTTCCCTTCTCATCACAATGCACCACACCATTGTCATCGAAATGCTCCCTGTTATTTGTCATCACAAATCTCCATGACCATTGGCATCACAATGCTCCATGTCATTGTCATCACAATGCTCCATGAACACTCTCATCACATTGCTCCATGCCCTTGTCATCACAAAGCTCCATGACACTTGTCATCACAATGCTCGATGCCCTTCTCATCACAATGCCCCATGCCCTTGTCATTACAATCCTCCATGAAACATGCATCACAGTGTTCCGTGCCCTTGTCATCCCAATGCTCCATGCCCACTCTCATCACAATAATCCATGAAACATTTTAGACCAAATCTCAATGCCCTTCTCATCACAATGCTCCATTACCTCTGTCATAACAATGCTCCATGACACATGCCATCACATTGTTCAACGGCATGTCATCACAAGGCTCCATGACCCTTGTCATCACAATGCTCCAAGACACCTGTAATCACAATGCTCCATGCCCTTGTCATCACAGTGCTCCATGACGCATGTCATCAGAATGTTCCATGGCCTTCTCATCACAATGCTCCGTGCCCTTGTAATCACAAAGCTCCAAGACCCCGGTAATCACAATGCTCCATGCCCCTTTTCATCTCAATGCTCTATGAACACTGTTATCACAATGCACCATGCCCATCATCATAATGTTTCAGGCTATTGTCATCACAATGAAATCTAAATTCTCCATGACCTCTGTCATCATAATGCTCCAAACCTTTGTGATCACAATGTTCCATAAGACTTATCATCACAACACCCCATGACGCTCATCATCACAATTATCCATGGTCTTCTCATCACAATGCTCCATGACCTTTGTCATCAAATGCTCAATACACTTGTCATCACAATGCTCCCTGACACTTGTCGTCAGTATGCTTCTTGAACCCTGTCATGACAAGGCTCATTGCCTTTTTCATCACAATGATATATGCCCATTACATCACAATGCATCAAGACACCTGTAATCACAATGCTCCACAACCTTCTCATCACAATGCTCCATGGCCAATATCATCACAGTGCTCCAAGACCACAGTCATCACAACACTCCATGACACCTGACCACACAATGATCCGCAACTCTTGTCATCAAAATGCTCCATTCCCTAGTCATCACAATGCTCCATGACCCCTGTCATCACAATACTCCATGAATATTTTCAGCCCAATGCTCCATGACCCTTTTCATCACATTGAACCATGCCCTTGTCATCCCAATGCTCCATGACCCCTGTATTCACAAAGCTCTGTGACGCTTCTCATCACAGTGCTCCATGACAACTGTCATCACAATGCTCCATGCCTTTGTCAGCAAATGCTACATGACCTTGTCATTACAATGCTCTATGAGCTTGTCATCAGAGTACTGCATTACCATTGTCATCACAATCCTCCATGAACCTTGGGATCACATTGCTTCATGCCCTTGTCATCACAGTGCTCCATGCTCCTTGAAATCAATATGATCCATGACCTCTCTCATCACAATGCTCCAAACCCTTGTAATCACAATGTTCCATAAAACTTGTCATCACAACGCTCCATGATGCCTGTCATTACAATACTCCATGGCCTTTTCATCACAATGCTCCATGACCATTGTCATCACAATTCTAAATACACTTGTCTTTACAAAGCTTCCTGAATCTTGTCGTCAGAATGCTCCTTGAAACCTGTCACGAAAAGGCTCCATGCCTTTTTCATCACAATGCCCCATGCCGTTTTCATCACAATGCTCCATGCCATTGCCATCAAAATACTCCACAAGCTTGTCATCAGAATGCTCCATGACCCTTGTCATCACAATTCTCCATGCACTTGTCAGCACAATGCTCCCTGACCCTTGTCATCACAATGCTCCAAGCCATTGTCATCACAATGCTCCATTACCTTTGTCATCAGAATCCTCCATGACACTTGGCATCACAATGCGCTATGCGATTGTCATCACAATGGGCCATTACATATCTCATCACAATGCTCCCTGACACCTGTCTTCACAATACTGCATGACGTGGTCCTCACAATGCTCCATGGCCTTGTCATCACACTGCGCCATTCCAACTGTCATCGCAATAATCCATGAAACATATTAGACCAATGCTCCATGCCCTTGTCATCACAATGCTCCACGACTCCATTCATCACAATGCTTCACGACCTTGTGATGAAAATTCTCAATAGCCCTTGTCATCATATTGCTGCAAGCCCTAGTCATCACAATGCTCCAATTTATTTGTCATCAAAATCCTCCATTACATTTAGCATCACAATGCTCCATGCCATTATCATCGCAATGGACCATTACATATGTCATCACAATGCTCCCTGACACCTGTCTTCACAATACTCCATGACCTTCTCATCACCATGATCCATACACTTGTCATTACAATGCACCATGTCCACTGCCATCACATTAATCTATGAAACTTGTCAGACCAATGCTCCATGCACCGGTCACCACAATGCTCCATGCCCTTGTCATCACAATGCTCCATGACCCCTATCATCACAATGCTCCGTGACTCCATTCATCACAATGCTTCATAACGTTTGTCATCAAAAGGGTCCTTGCCTGTGTCATCACAAGGCTCTGAGACCTTTGTAACCACAATGCTCCATGAACTTTTCATCACAACACTCCGTGACCTTTGTCATCACAATGCTCCATGCCTTTGTCAGAACAATGCTCCATGACACTTGTCATCACAATGTGCCACGTGCTTTTCATCACATCGGTCCACAACCTTGTAATCGCTATGTTCCATAAACCTTGTAATCACAATGCTCCATGCAATTCTCATCCAAATGCTCTCTCACATGAGATATCACAATGTTCCATCACTAGTCATCACAATACCCCTCAGCCCTGTAATCATAATGTTCCATGACCCCTGTCATCACAGTGCTACAAACCCTTATCATCACAATGTTCCATGACCCAAGACATCACAATGTTCCATAACCCCTGTCATCAAAATGCACCATGACCCTTTTCATCCCAAAGCTAAATGATCCCTGGCAGCACAATGTTCTATAACCACTGCCCTCAAAATATTCCATTACATTTTCATCAAATTGCTGCATGACCCTGTCATCAAAATTCTCCCTGCCCTTCTCATCACAATGCACCACATCATTGTCATCGAAATGCTCCCTGTTATTTGTTATCACAAATCTCCATGATCATTGCCATCACAATGCTCCATGTCATTGTCATCCCAAAGCTCCATGAACACTCTCATCTCATTGCTCCATGCCCTTGTCATCACAAAGCTCCATGACACTTGTCATCACAATGCTCGATGCCCTTCTCATCACAATGCCCCATGCCCTTGTCATTACAATCCTCTATGAACCATGTATCACAGTGTTCCGTGCCCTTGTCATTCCAATGCTCCATGCACACTCTCATCACAATAATCCATGAAACATTTTAGACCAAAGCTCAATGCCCTTCTCATCACAATGCTCCATTACCTCTGTCATAACAATGCTCCATGACACGTGCCATCACATTGCTCAACGGCATGTCATCACAAGGCTCCATGACCCTTGTCATCACAATGCTCCAAGACCCCTGTAATCACAATGCTCCATGCCCTTGTCATCACAGTGCTCCATGACGCATGTCATCAGAATGTTCCATGGACTTCCCCTCACAATGCTCCATGCCCTTGTCATCACAATGCTCCAAGACCACTGTAATCACAATGCTCCATACCCCTTTTCATCTCAATGCTCCATGAACCCTGTCATCACAATGCACCATGCCCATCATCATAATGTTTCAGTCTATTGTCATCACAATGAAATCTAAATTCTCCATGACCTCTGTCATCATAATGCTCCAAAACCTTGTGATCACAACGTTCCATAAGACTTATCATCACAACACCCCATGACGCTCATCATCACAATTATCCATGGACTTCTCATCACAATGCTCCATGACCTTTGTCATCAAATGCTCAATACACTTGTCATCACAATGCTCCCTTACACTTGTCGTCAGTATGCTTCTTGAACCCTGTCATGACAAGGCTTAATGCCCATTTCATCACAATGCATCAAGACACCTGTAATCACAATGCTCCACAACCTTCTCATCACAATGCTCCATTCCCAATATCATCACAGTGCTCCATGACCACTGTCATCACAACACTCCGTGACAGCTGATAACACAATGATCCGGAAATCTTGTCATCAAAATGCTCCATTCCCTAGTCATCACAATGCTCCATAACCCCTGTCATCACAATACTCCATGAACATTTTCAGCCCAATGCTCCATGACACTTGTCATCACATTGAACCATGCCCTTGTGATCCCAATGCTCCATGACCCCTGTATTCACAATGCTCCGTGACGCTTGTCATCACAGTGCTCCATGACACCTGTCATCACAATGCTCCATGCCTTTGTCAGCAAATGCTACATGACCTTGTCATTACAATGCTCTATGCGCTTGTCATCATGGTACTCCATTACCATTGTCATCACAATCCTCCATAAACCTTGGGATCACATTGCTTCATGCCCTTGTCATCACAGTGCTCCATGCTCCTTGAAATCAAAATGATCCTTGACCTCTGTCATCACAATGCTCCAAACCCTTGTAATCACAATGTTCCATAACACTTGTCATCACAACGCTCCATGATGCCTGTCATCACAATACTCCATGGCCTTTTCATCACAATGCTCCATGACCATTGTCATCACAATTCTAAATACACTTGTCATTACAATGCTTCCTGAATCTTGTCATCAGAATACTCCTTGAAACCTGTCACGAAAAGGCTCCATGCCTTTTTCATCACAATGCCCCATGCCATTTTCATCACAATGCTCCATGCCATTGTCATCAAAATACTCAACAATCTTGTCATCAGAATGTTCCATGACCCTTGTCATCACAATTCTCCATGCAATTGTGAGCACAATGCTCCCTGACCCTTTTCATCACAATGCTCCAAGCCATTGTCATCACAAAGCTCCATTACCTTTGTCATCAGAATCCTCCATGACACTTGGCATCACAATGCTCCATGCCCTTGTCATCACAATGCGCCATTCCAACTGTCATCACAATAATCCATGAAACATTTCAGACCAATGCTCAATGCCCTTCTCATCACAATGCTCCATTATCTCTGTCATAACAATGCTCCATGACCCCTGCCATCACAATGTTCCACGGCCTTGTCATCACAAGGCTCCATGACCCTTGTCATCACAATGCACCAAAACCCCTGTAATCACAATGCTCCATGCCCTTGTCATCACAAAGCTCCATGACGCATGTCATCAGAATGTTCCATGGCATTCTCCTCACAATGCTCCATGCCCTTGTCATCACAAGGCTCCAAGACCCCTGTAATCACAATGCACCAAAACCCCTGTAATCACAATGCTCCATGCCCTTGTCATCACAAAGCTCCATGACACGTCATCAGAATGTTCCATGTACTTCTCATCAAAATGCTCAATGCCCTTGTCATCACAATGTTCCAAGACCCCTGTAATCACAATGCTCCGTGCCCCTCTTCATCTCAATGCTTCATGAACCCTGTCATCACAATGCATCATGCCAATCATCATAATGCTTCCGGCTATTGTCAGCACAATGAAATCAAAATTCTACATGACCCCTGTCATCAGAGTACTCCATGAACATTTTCAGCCCAAGGCTCCATGACCCTTGTCATCACAATTATCCATGCCCTTGTCATCCCAATGCTCTATGACCCCTGTATTCACAATGCTCCATGACACTTGTCATCACAGTGCTCCATGAAACTTGTCATCACAATGCTCCATGCCTTTGTCAGCAAAATGCTACATGCCCTTTTCATCACAATGCTCCATGACCCCTGTCATCACAATGCTCCGTGACTCCAGTCATCACAATTCTTCATAACATTTGTCATCACAATGGTCGATACCCATGTCATCACAAGGCTCTGTGTCTTTTGTAAACACAATGCTCCATGAACTTTTCATCACAATGCTCCGTGACACTTGTCATCACAATGCTCTATGCCTTTGTCAGAAAAATGCTCCATGACCCTTGTCATCACAATGTGCGACACGCTTTTCATCCCAACGGTCCACAAATTTGTCATCGCAATGCTCCATAAAACTTGAAATCACAATGCTCCATTCCCTTCTCATCACAATACTCCATTACCCCGGTCATAACAATGCTCCAATACCACTGCCATCACAATGTTCCAAGGCCTTGTCTTCACAAGGCTCCATGACAGTTGTCATCACAATGCTCCAAGACTCCTGTAAGCACAATGCTCCATGCCCTTGTCATCACAAAGCTCCATGACACATGTCATCACAATGTTCCATGTCCTTCTCCACACAATGCTCCATGCCCTTGTCATCAAAATGCTCCAAGACCCCTGTAATCACAATGCTCCATGCCCCTTTTCATCTCAATGCTCCATGAACCCTCTCATCACAATTCTCCTTGCACTTGTCAGCACAATACTCCCTGACCCTTGTCATCACAATGCTCCAAGCCATTGTCATCACAATGCTCCATTACCTTTGTCATCAGAATCCTCCATGACACTTGGCATCACAATGCTCCATGCCATTGTCATCACAATGGGCCATGACATATGTCATCACAATGCTCCCTGACACCTGTCTTCCCAATACTGCATGACCTGGTCATCACAATGCTCCTTGCCCTTGTCATCACAATGCGCCATTCCAACTGTCATCGCAATAATCCATGAAACTTATTAGACCAATATTCCATGCCCTTGTCAACACAATACTCCATGCCCTTGTTATCACAATGCTCCATGACCCCTGTCATCACAATGCTCCGTGACTCCAGTTATCACAATGCTTCATGACCTTTGTCATCACAATGGTCCATGACCTAGTCATCAACAGTCTCTGTGACCTTTTTAACCACAATGCTCCATGAACTTTTCATCACAATGCTCTTTGACCTTTGTCATCAGAATGCTCTATGCCTTTCTCAGCACAATGCTCTATGACCCTTGTCATCACAATGCTCCTTGCGCTTGTCAGCACAATGCTCCATGACACATGTCATCCCAATGCACCATGCGCTTGTCATCACAGTGCTCCCCAATCTTGACATCACAATGCTCCATGAACCTTTTCATCACAACGCTCCATGGACTTCTCACCAAAATGCTCTCTCACCACTGATGTCACAATGTTACATCAATATTCGTCACAATATTCCCTCACCCCTGTCATCAAAATTTGCCATGACTCCTGTCATCACAATGCTACATGCACTTATCATCACAATGTTCGATGACCCCTGGCATCACAATGTTTCATAACCACTGTCATCAAAATGTTCCTTGACACTTTTCATCAAATTGCTCCATGACCCTGTCATCACAATGCTCCCTATCCTTCTCATCACAATGCACAACGCCCTTGTCATCAAAATGCTCCATGACCTTTGTCATCACAAAGATCCATAACCCTTGTCATCACAATGCTCCATGTCATTGTCATCACAATGCTCCATTAAGGTTCTCATCACAGTGCTTCATATCCTTGTCATCACAAACCTCCATGACACATATCATCAGAATGCTCCATGGCCATCTCATCACAATGCTCCTTGCCCTGCCCTCACAATGCTCCATTATCCCTGTCATACCCATGATCCATGACCCCTGCCAATACGATGTTCCATGTCCTTGTCATCACAAGGCTCCATGACCCTTCTCATCACAATGCTCCAAGAACCCTGTAACCACAATGATCCATGCCCATTTTCATCTCAATGTTTCATGCACCCTGTCATCAAAATGCACCATGACCATCATCATAATGCTTCATGCTATTGTCATCACAATGTAATCAAAATGCTCCATGATCTCTGTCATAACAATGCTCCAAACGCTTGTGATCACAATATTCCAAAACACTTGTCATCACAATGCACCATGACGCTCATCATCACAGTTATCAATGGTCTTCTCATCACAATGCTCCATGACCTTTGTCATCACAATGCTCAATACACTTGTCATCAAAATGCTCCCTGACACTTGTTGTCTGTATGCTCCTTGAACCCAGTCATGACAAGGCCCCATGCTTTTTCATCACAATGCTCCAAGACCCATGTAATCACAATGCTCCATGCCCTTGTCATCACAAAGCTAAAGGACGCATGTCTTCAGAATGCTCTTGGCCTTCTCCTCACAATGCTCCATGCACATGTCATCACAATGTTCCAAGACGCCTGTAATCACAATGGTCCATGTCCATTTTCATCAGTATGCTCCATGAGATTTGTCATCACAAGGCTCCATGTTTTTCTCATCACAATGCTCCAGGACTTTGTCATCACAATGCTTCACGACCTTGTCCTGAAAATTCTCAATGGCCCTTGTCATCATCATGCTCCAAGCCATAGTCATTGCAGTGCTCCATTATATTTGTCAACACAATCCTCCATTACATTTGGCATCACAATGCTCCCTGCCATTGTCATTGCAATGGACCATGACATATGTCATCACAATGCTCCCTGACAACTGTCTTCACAATACTCCATGACTTTCTCATCACAATGATCCATGCCCTTGTCATCACAATGCACCATGTCCACTGTCCTCACAATAATCTATGAAAGTTGTCAGACGAATGCTCCATGCCCCTGTCATCACAATGCTCCATGCGCTTGTCATCACAATGCACCATGACCCCAGTCATCACAATGCTTCGTGACTCCAGTCATCACAATGCTTCATAACATTTGTCATCACAATGCTCCATGCCCGCGTCATCACAAGGCTCTGTGTCGTTTGTAACCACAATGCTCCATGAACATTTCATTGCAATACTCCGTGATACTTGTCATCACAATGCTCCATGCCTTTATCAAAAAAATGCTCCATGACCCCTTTCATCACAATTTGCCACACACTTTTCATCACAACGGTCCACAATTTTTTCATTGCAATGCTCCATAAAACTTGTAATCACAATGCTCCATGCCCATGTCATCACAAAGCACCATGACACATGTCATCAGAATGTTCCATGGCTTTCTCATTAAATGCTCCATGCCCTTGTCATCACAGTGCTCCGAGACACCTGTAATCACAATGCTCCATGCCCCTTTTCATCTCCATGCTCCATGAACCCTGTAATCACAATGCATCATGCCCATTATCATATTGCTTCCGGCTATTGTCAGCACAATGAAATCAAAATTCTCCTTGGGGCCTCCCTGGTGGCGCAGTGGTTGAGAGTCCGCCTGCCGATGCAGGGGATACGGGTTCGTGCCCCGGTCTGGGAGGATCCCATATGCCGCGGAGCGGCTGGGCCCGTGAGCCATGGCTGCTGAGCCTGTGCGTCCGGAGCCTGTGCTCCGCAACGGGAGAGGCCACAACAAGTGAGAGGCCCGCGTACAGCAAAAAAAAAAAAAAAAAAAAAAAAAAAAAAAAAAAAAAAAAAAAAAAAAAAAAAAAAATTCTCCTTGACCTCTGTCATCACAATGCTCCATGCCCCCTGTCATCACAATACTCCATGAACATTTTCAGCCCACTGCTCCATGACCCTTGTCATCACAATGATCCATGCCCTTGTCATCCCAATGCTCCATGACCCCTGTATTCACAATGCTCCGTGACGCTTGTCATCACAGTGCTCAATGACACCTGTCATCACAATGCTCCATGCCTTTGTCAGCAAAATGCTACATGACATTGTCATTACAATTCTCTATGTGCTTGTCATCAAAATACTCCATTTCCATTGTCATCACAATCCGCCATGAACCTTGGGATCACATTTCTTCATGCCCTTGTCATCACAATGCTCCATGCTCCTTGAAATCAAAATGATCCATGACCTCTCTCATCACAATGCTCCAAACCATTGTGATCCCAAAGTTCCATAACACTTGTCATCACAATGCTCCATGATGACTGTCATCACAAAATTTCATGCCCTTTTCTTCACAATGCTCCATGACCTTTGTCATCACAATGCTCAGTACACTTGTCATAAAAATGCTCCCTGACACTTGTCATCAAAATGATCCTTGAAACCTGTCACGAAAAGGCTCCATGCCATTTTCATCACAATGCCCCATGCCGTTTTCATCACAATGCTCCGTGACCATTGTCATCAAAATGCTCCATGCCTTTGTTTGAAAAATGTTCCATGACCCTTCTCATCACAATGTGCCATTCGCTTTTCATCACAACGGTCCAGAAACTTGTCATTGCCATGCTCCATAAACCTTGTATTCACAATGCTCCATACACTTCTCATCAAAATGCTCTCTCACCAGAGATATCACAGTGTTTCATCACTAGTCGTCACAATACTCCCTCACCCCAGTAATCACAATGTCCCATGACCCCTGTCATCACAATGCTACATCCCCTTATCATCACAATGTTCCATGACCCCTGACATCACAATGTTGTATAACCCCTGTCATCAAAATATTCCAATACACTTTTCATCAAAATGCTGCATGACCCTGGCATCAAAATACTCCCTGCCATTCTCATCACAATGCACCATGCACTTGTCATCAAAATGCTCCATGACCTTTGTCATCACAAAGCTCCATGACCCCTGGCATCACAATGCTCGATGTCATTGTCATCACAATGCTCCATGAACCCTCTCATCACATTTCTCCATGCCCTTGTCATCACAAAGCTCCATTACACTTGTAATCATAATGCTCGATGCCCTTCTCATCACAATGCCCCATGCCCTTGTCATTAGAATCCTCCATGACCCATGTATCACAGTGTTCCACGTCCTTATCATCACAATGCTCTATGCACACTCTCATCACAATAATCCATGAAACATTTCAGACCAATGCTCCATGACCTTCTCATCACAATGCTCCTTTACCTCTGTCATAACTATGCTCCATGACACCTGCCATCACAATGTTCCACGGCCTTGTCATCACAAGGCTCCATGACACTTGTCATCACAATGCTCCACGACCCATCTAATCAAAATGCTCCATGCCATTGTCATCAAAAAGCTACATGACGCATGTCATCAGAATGTTCCTTGGCCCTGTCATCAAAATTCTCCATGCCCTTGTCATCACAATTCTCCAAGACCCTTTTAATCAAAATGCTCCATGCGTCTTTTCATCTCAATGCACCATGAACCCTGTCATCACAATGGACGATGCCCATCATCATAATGCTTCAGGCTATTGTCATCACAATGAAATCAAAATGCTCCATGACCTCTGTCATCACAATGCTCCAAACCCTGGTGATCACAATGTTCCATAACACTTATCATCACAACACCCCTTGACGCTCATCATCACAATTATCCATGGTCTTCTCATCACAATGCTCCATGACCTTTGTCATCACAATGCTTATTACACTTGTTATCACAATGCTCCCTGACACTTGTCATCAGTATGCTCCATTAACCCTGTCATGACACGTCTCCATGCCTTTTTCATCACAATGATCCATGCCATTTTAATCACAATGCTCCAAGACCCCTGTAATCACAATGCTCCATGCCCTTGTCATCATAAAGCTCAATGATGCATGTCATCAGAATGCTCCATGGCCTTCTCATCACAATGCTCCATGCCCTTGTCATCACAATGTTCCAAGACCCCTGTAATCACAATGCTCCATGTCCATTTCATCAAAATGCTCCATGAGACTGGTCATCACAAGTCTCCATTGTCTTCTCATCAAAGTGCTCCAGGAACTTGACATCAAAATGCTCCATGACCCCTGTCATCACAATACTCCATGAACATTTTCAGCCCAATGCTCCATGACACTTGTCATCACAATCACCCATGCCCTTGTCATCCCAATGATCCATGAACCCTGTATTCACAATGTTCCGTGAAGCTTGTCATCACAGGGCCCCATGACACCTGTCATCACAATGCTCCATGCCTTTTTCAGCAAAATACTACCTGACATGGTCATTGCAATGCTCTATGCGCTTGTCATTACAATACTCCATTCCCATTGTCATCACAGTCCTCCATGAACCTTGGGATCACATTGCTTCATGCCCTTGTCATCACAATGCTCCATGCTCCTTGAAATCTAAATGATCCATGACCTCTGTCATCATAGTGCTCCAAAATCTTGTGATCACAATGTTCCATAGCACTTGTCATCAGAACGCTCTAAGATGCCTGTCATCACATTACTCCATGCCTTTTTCATCACAATGCTCCATGAACATTGTCATCACAATTCTCAATACACTTGTCATCACAATGCTCCCTGACACTTGTCGTCAGCATGCTCCTTGAAACCTTTCACGAAAATGCTCCATGCCTTTCTCATCACAATGCCCATGCCGTTTTCATCACAATGATCCATGCCATTGTCATCAAAATACTCCACAAGCTTGTCATCAGAATGCTCCATGACGCTTGTCATCACAATTCTCCATGCACTTGTCAGCACAATGCTCCCTGACCCTTGTCATCACAATGCTCCAAGCCATTGTCATCACAATGCTCCATTTCCATTGTCATCAGAATCCTCCATGACACTTGGCATCACAATGCTCCATGCAATTGTCATCACAATGGGCCATTACATATGTCATCACAATGCTCCCTGACACCTCTCTTCACAATAATGCATGACCTGGTCCTCACAATGCTCCATGCCCTTGTCATCACAATGCGCCATTCCCACTGTCATCACAATAATCCCTGAAACTTATTAGAGCAAAGCCCCATGCGCTTATCATCACAATGCCCCATGACCCCTGTCATAACAATGCTCCGTGACTCTAGTCACCACAATGTTTCATAACGTTTGTCATCAGAACGGTCCATGCCCGCGTCAACACAAGGCTCTGTGACATTTGTAACCACAATGCGCCATGAACATTTCATCACAATGCTCCGTGAACCTTGTCATCACAATGCTCCATGTCTTTGTCAGAACAGTGCTCCATGACCCTTGTCATCACAATGTGCCATGTCCTTTTCATCACAATGATCCACAACCTTGTCATCGCTATGCTCCATAAACCTTGTAATCACAATGCTCCATGCACTTCTTATTCAAGTGCTCTCTCACAGGTGGTATCACAATGTTCCATCACTAGTCATCACAATCCTCCCACACACCAGTTATCACAATGTTCCATGATGCCTGTCATCACAATGCTACATACCCTTATCTGCAAAATGTTCCATGACCCCTGACATCACAATGTTCCATAAACCCTGTCATCAATATGCTCCATCACCCTTTTCTTCGCAAAGCTCCATGACCCATGGCATCACAATGTTCTATAACCCCTGTCATCAAAATGTTCCATTACAATTTTCATCAAATTGCTGCATGACCATGTCATCAAAATGCTCCCTGCCCTTCTCAACACAATGCACAACACCCTTGTCATCAAAATGCTCCATGACCTTTGTCATCACAAAACTTCATAACCCTTGGCATCACAATGCTACATGATATTGTCATCACAATGCTCGATGAACCCTCTCATCACATTGCTCCATGACCTTGTCATCACAAAGATCCATGACACTTGTCATCACAATGCTCGATGCCCTTCTCATCACAATGCTCCATGCCCTTGTCATTGCAATCCCCCATGACCTATGTATCACAGTGTACCGTGCCCTTCTCATCAAAATACTCCATGCCCACTCTCATCACAATAATCCATGAAACATTTCAGACCAATGTTCAATGTCCTTCTCATCACAATGCTCCATTACCTCTGTCATAAAAATGCTCCATGAACCCTGCCATCACAATGCTCCACGGCCTTGTAATCACAAGGCTCCATGACCCTTGTCATCACAATGCTCCAAGACCCCTGTAATCACAATGCTCCATGCCTCTTTTCATCAGAATGCTCTATGAGACTTGTCATCATAAGTCTCCATGGTCATCTCATCACAATGCTCCAGTACCTTGTCATCACCATGCTCCATTCCCTTGTCATCACAATGCTCCATGACACCTGTCATCACAATAATCCATGAACATTTTCAGCCAAATGCTCCATGACCTTCTAATCACAATGCTCCATGGCAAATATCATCAAAATGCTCCATGACCACTGTCATCACAACAGTCCATGACACCTGACAACACAATGATCCGGGACTCTTGTCATCACAATGCTCGAAGACCCCTGTAATCACAATGCTCCATGACCCCTGTCATCAGAATACTCCATGACCATTTTCAGCCCAATTCTCCATGACCCTTGTCATCACAATGATCCATGCCCTTGTCATCCCTATGCTCCATGACACCTGTATTCACAATGCTCCGTGACACTTGTCATCACAGTGCTCCATGACACCTGTTATCACAATGCTCCATGTCTTTGTCAGCAAAATGATACATGACCTTGTCATTACAATGCTCTATGCGCTTGTCATCACAATCCTCCATGAACCTTGGGATCCCATTTCTTCATGCCCTAGTCATCACAATTCTCCATGCTCCTTGAAATCAAAAGTATCCATGACCTCTGTCATCGCAATGCTCCAAACCCTTGTGATCACAATGTTCCATAACACTTGTCATCACAACGCTCCATGATGACTGTCATCACAATACTCCATGCCATTTTCATCACAATGCTCCATGACCCATGGCATCACAATGTTTTATAACCCATGTCATCAAAATGTTCCATTACACTTTTCATCAAATTACTGCATGAACCTGTCATCAAAATGCTCCCTGCCCTGCTCATCACAATGCACCACACACTTGTCATCAAAATGCTCCATGACTTTTGTCATCACAAAGCTCCATGACCCTTGGCATCACAATGCTCCATGTCATTGTCATCACAATGCTCCATGAACCCTCTCATCACATTGCTTAATGCCCTTGTCATCACAAAGCTCCATGACACTTGTCATCACAGAGCTCGATGCCCTTCTCATCACAATGCTCCATGCCCTTGTCATTACAATCCCCCATGACCCATGTATCACAGTGTACGTGCCCTTGTCATCACAATGCTCCATGCCCACTCTCATCACAATAATCCATGAAACATTTCAGACCAATGCTCAATGCCCTACTCATCACAATGCTCCATTACAACTGTCATAACAATGCTCCATGACCCCTGCCATCACAATTTTCCATGGCCTTGTCATCACAAGGCTCCATGACCCTTGTCATCACAATGCTCCAAGACCTCTGTAATCACAATGCTCCATGCCCTTGTCATCACAAAGCTCCATGACGCATGTTATCAGAATGTTCCATGGCCTTCTCCTCACAGTGCTCCATGCCCTTGTCATCACAATGCTCCAAGACCCCTGTAATCACAATGCTCCATGCCCCTTTTCATCAGAATGCTCCTAGAGACTTGTCATCACAAGTCTCCATGGTCATCTCGTCACAATGCTCCAGTATCTTGTCATCACCATGCTCCATTCCCGTGTCATCACAATGCTCCATGACCCCTGTCATCACAATACTCTATGAATATTTTCAGCCCTATGCTCCATGACCTTCTCATCACAATGCTCCATGACCAATATCATCACAATGCTCCATGACCACTGTCATCACAGCACTCCATGACACCTGACAACACAATGATCCGGGACTCTTGTCATCACAATGCTCCATGACCCCTGTCATCACAATACTCCATGAACATTTTCAGCCCAAGGCTCCATGACAATTATCATCACAATGATCCATGCCCTTGTCATCCCTATGCTCCATAACCCCTGTATTAACAATGCTCCGTTATGCTTGTCATCACAGTTCTCCATGACACCTGTCATCAAAAAGCTCCATGCCTTTGTCAGCAAAATGCTACATGACCTTGTCATTACAATGCTCTATGCGCTTGTCATCACAATACTCCATTACCATTGTCATCACAGTCCTCCAAGAACCTTGGGATCGCATTGCTTCATGCCCTAGTCCTCACAATGCTCCATGCTCCTTGAAATCAAAATGATCCATGACCTCTGTCATCGCAATGCTCCAAAACCTTGTGATCACAATGTTCCATAACACTTGTCATCACAACGCTCCATGATGCCTGTCATCACAGTACTCCATGCCTTGTCATCACAATGCTCCATGCCCTTGTTATCACAAGGTTCCAAGACCCCTGTAATCAGAATGCTCAATGCCCCTTTTCATCAGTATGCTCCATGAGACCTGTCATCACAAGGCTCCATGGTTTTCTCATCACAATTCTCCAGGACAATGTCATCACAATGCTTCACGACATTGTCATGAAAATTCTCAATGGCCCTTGTCATCATAATGCTCCAAGCCCTAGTCATCACAATGCTCCATTATATTTGTCATCACAATCCTCCATTACATTCGGCATCACAATGCTCCATGCCACTGTCATCGCAATGGACCATGACATATGTCATCACAATGCTCCCTGACACCTGTCTTCACAATAATCCATGCCCTTGTCTTCACAATGCTCCATGCCCTTGTCATCACAATGCACCATGTCCACTGTCATCACAATAATCTATGAAACTTGTCAGACCAATGCTCCATGCCCCTGTCATCACAATGCTCCATGCCCCTGTCATCACAATGCTCCATTACCTCTGTAATCTCAATGCTCCGTGACTCCAGTCATCACAATGCTTCATAACGTTTGTCATCACAACGGTCCATGCCCGCGTCATCACAAGGCTCTGTGACCTTTGTAACCACAATGCTCCATGAACTTTACATCACAATGCTCCTTGACCCTTGTCATCACAATGCTCCATGTTTTTGTCACAACAATGCTCCATGACACTTGTCATCACAACGTGCCATGCGTTTTTCATCACAGTGATCCACAACCTTGTCATCGCTATGCTCCATAAACCTTCTAATCACAATGCTCCATGCACTTCTCATCCAAATGCTCTCTCAAATGAGATATCACAATGTTCCATTACTAGTCATCAAAATCCTCCCTCACCCCAGTTATCATAATGTTCCATGACCCCTGTCATCAAAATGCTACATCCCCTTATCAGCACAATGTTCCATGACTTCTGACATCACAGTGTTCCATAAGGCCTGTCATCAAAATGCTCCATGACCCCTTTCATCCCAAAGCACCATGACCCCTGTCATCACAATAATCCGTGACTCCAGTAATCACAATGCTTCATAACGTTTGTCATCACAACGGTTCATGCCCGCGTCATCACAAGACTCTGTGACCTTTGTAACCACAATGCTCCATGAACTTTTCATCACAATGCTCCGTGACACTTGTCATCCCAATGCTCCATGTCTTTGTCACAACAATCCTACATGACCCTTGTCATCACAATGTGCCATGCGTTTTTCAACACAATGATCCACAACTTTGTCATCGCTATGCTCCATAAACCTTGTAATCACAATGATCCATGCAATTCTCATCCAAATGCTCTCTCACATGGGATATCACAATGTACCATCACTTGTCATCATAATCCTCCCTCACCCCTGTTATCACAATTTTCCATGACCCCTGTCATCACAATGCTACATCCCCTTATCAGCACAATGTTCCATGATCCCTGACATCACAATATTCAATAACCCCTGTCATCAAAATGCTCCATGACACTTTTCATCCCAAAGATCCATGACACCTTGCATCACAATGTTCTATAACCACTGTCATCAAAATATTCCATTACACTTTTCATCAAATTACTGTATGACCCTGTCATCAAAATGCTCCCTGCCCTACTCATCAAATGCAACACACACTTGTCACCAAATGCTCCATGACATTTGTCATCACAAAGCTCCATGACACTTGGCATCACAATTATCCATGTCATTGTCATCATAGGGCTCCATGAACCCTCTCATCACATTGCTCAATGCCCTTGTCATCACAAAGCTCCATGACACTTGTCATCACAGTGCTCGATGCCCTACTCATCACAATGCTCCATGCCCTTGTCATTACAATCCCCCATGACCCATGTATCACAGTGTACGTGCCCTTGTCATCACAATGCTCCATGCCCACTCTCATCACAATAATCCATGAAATATTTCAGACCAATTCCCAATGCCCTACTCATCACAATGCTCCATTACAACTCTTATAACAATGCTCCATGACCCCTGCCATCACAATTTTCCATGGCCTTGTCATCACAAGGCTCCATGACCCTTGTCATCACAATGCTCCAAGACCCCTGTAATCACAATGCTCCATTCCCCTTTTCATCAGAATGCTCCTAGAGACTTGTCATCACAAGTCTCCATGGTCATCTCATCACAATGCTCCAGGAACTTGTCATCACCCTGCTCCATTCCCGTGTCATCACAATGCTCCATGACCCCTGTCATCACAATACTCTATGAATATTTTCAGCCCTATGCTCCATGACCTTCTCATCACAATGCTCCATGACCAATATCATCACAATGCTCCATGACCACTGTCATCACAGCACTCCATGACACCTGACAACACAATGATCCGGGACTCTTGTCATCACAATGCTCCATGACCCCTGTCATCACATTACTCCTTGAACATTTTCAGCCCAATGGTCCATGACACTTGTCATCACAATGATCCATGCCCTTGTCATCCCTATGCTCCATGACCCCTGTATTCACAATGCTCCGTGATGCTTGTCATCATAGTGCACCATGACACCTGTCATCACAAAGCTCCATGCCTTTGTCAGCAAAATGCTACATGACCTTGTCATTACAATGCTCTATGCGCTTGTCATCACAATACTCCATTACCATTGTCATCACAATCCTCCATGGACCTTGGGATCGCATTGCTTCATGCCCTAGTCATCACAATGCTCCATGCCCACTCTCATCACAATAATCCATGAAACATTTCAGACCAATGCTCAATGACCTACTCATCACAATGCTGCATTACAACGGTCATAACAATGCTCCATGACCCCTGCCATCACAATGTTCCATGGCCTTTTCATCACAAGGCTGCATGACCCTTGTCATCACAATGCTCCAAGAACCCTGTAATCACAATGCTCCATGCCCTTGTCATCACAAAGCTCCCTGACGCAAGTTATCAGAATATTCCATGGCCTTCTCCTCACAGTGCTCCATGCCCTTGTCATCACAATGCTCCAAGACCCCTGTAATCACAATGCTCCATGCCCCTTTTCATCAGAATGCTCCATGAGACTTGTCATCACAAGTCACCATGGTCATCTCATCACAATGCTCCAGGACCTTGTCATCACCACGCTCCATTCCCTTGTCATCACAATGCTCCATGACACCTGTCATCACAATATTCCATGAACATTTTCACCCCAATGCTCCATGACCTTCTCATCACAATGTGCCATGACCAATATCTTCACAATGCTCCATGACCACTGTCATCACAACACTCCATGAAACCTGACAACACAATGATCCGGGACTCTTGTCATCACAATGCTCCAAGACCCCTGTAATCACAATGCTCGATGCCACTTTTCATCAGAATGCTCCTTGAGACTTGTCATCACAAGTCTCCATGGTCATCTCATCACAATGCTCCAGGACCTTGTCATCACCGTGCTTCATTCCCTTGTCATCACAATGCTCCATGACCCCTGTCATCACAATACTCCATGAACATTTTCAGCCCAGTGCTCCATGACAGTTGTCATCACAATGATCCATGCCCTTGTCATCCCTATGCTCCATGACCCCTGTATTCACAATGCTCCGTGACGCTTGTCATCACAGTGCTCCATGACACCTGTCATCACAAAGCTCCATGCCTTTGTCAGCAAAATGCTATATGATCATGTCATTAAAATGCTCTATGTGCTTGTCATCACAATACTCCATTACCATTGTCATCACAATCCTCCAAGAACATTGGGATCGCATTGCTTCATGCCCTAGTCATCACAATGCTCCATGCTCCCTGAAATCAAAATGATCCATGACCTCTGTCATCGCAATGCTCCAAACACTTGTGATCACATTGTTCCATAACACTTGTCATCACAACGCTCCATGATTCCTGTCATCAAAATACTCCATGCCCTTGTCATCACAATTCTCCAAGACCCCTGTAATCACAGTGCTCCATGCCACTTTTCATCAGAATGCTCCATGAGCCTTGTCATCACAAGTCTCCATGGTCTTCTCATCACAATGTTCCAGGACCTTGTCATCACAATGCTCCAGGACCCCTGTCATCACAATATTCAATGAACATTTCAGCCCAATGCTCCATGACCTTCTCATCCCAATACTGCATGACTGCTGTATTCACAATGCTCCGTGACGCTTGTCCTCACAGTGCTCCATGACACCTGTCATCACAATGCCCCATGAAGCTCGTCATCACAATTATCAATGGTCTTCTCATCACAATGCTCCATGACCTTTGTCATCACAATGCTCAATACACTTGTCATCAAAATGCTCCCTGACACTTGTTGTCTGTATGCTCCTTGAACCCTGTCATGACAAGGCTCCATGCCTTTTTCATCACAATGATCCATGCCCTTTTCATCACAAAGCTCCAAGACCCATGTAATCACAATGCTCCATGCTCTTGTCATCACAAAGCTAAATGACGCATGCCATCAGAATGCTCCTTGGTCTTCTCCTCACAATGTTCCATGCCCTTGTCATCACAATGTTCCATGACCCCTGTAACCACAATGCTCCATGCCCCTTTTCATCAGTATGCTCCATGAGACTTGTCATCACAAGGCTCCACAGTTTTGTCATCACAATGCTCCAGGACCTTGTCAGCACTATGCTTCACGAGTTTGTCATGAAAATTCTCAATGGCCCTTGTCATCATAATGCTCCAAGCCCTAATAATCACAATGCTCCATTATATTTGTCATCACTATCCTCCATTACATATGGCATCACAATGCTCCATGCCATTGTCATTGCAATGGACCATGACATATGTCATCACAATGCTCCCTGACATCTGTCTTCACAATATTCCATGACCTTCTCATCACAACGCTCCATGCCCTTGTCATAACAATGCTGCATGACCCTTGTCATCACAATGCTCCGTGACTCCAGTCATCACAATGCTTTATAACGTTTGTCATCACAATGGTCCATGCCCGCGTCATCACAAGGCTCTGTGACATTTGTAACCACAATGCTCAATGAACTTTTCATCACCATTCACTGTGACCATTGTCATCACAATGCTCCATTTCTTTGTTAGAACAATGCTCCATGACCATTGTCGTCACAATGTGCCACGCACATTTCTTCACAACGGTCCACAACCTTATCATTGCAATGCTCCATAAACTTTGTAATCACAATGGTCCATGCACATCTCATCAAAATGCTCTCTCACCAGAGACATCACAATGTTCCATCACTAGTCATCACAATACTCCCTCACCCCTGTAATCACAATGTTCCATGACCCTGTCATCACAATGCTACATCCCCTTATAATCACAATGTTCCATGACCCCTGACATAACAATGTTCCATAACCCCTGTCATCAAAATGCTCCATGACCCGTTTCATCCCAAAGTTCCAAGAACCCTGACATAACAATGTTCTATAACCCCTGCCATTAAAATGTTCCATTTCACTTTTCATCAAATTGCTGCATGATCCGGTCATCAAAATGCGCCCTGCACTTCTCATCACAATGCACCATTCCCTTGTCATCAAAATGCTCCTTGATTTGTCATCACAAAACTCCATGACCCTTGGCATCACAATGCTCCATGTCATTGTCATCACAATGCTCCATGAACCCTCTCATCACATTGCTCCATGCCCTTGTCATCACAAAGCTCCATGACACTTGTCATCACAATGCTCGATGCCCTTCTCATCACAATGCTCCATGCCCTAGTCATTAAAATCCTGCATGACCCATGTATCACAGTGTTCCGTGCCCTTGTCATCACAATGCTCCATGCCCAGTCTCATCACAATAATCCATAAAATATTTCAGACCAATATTCCATGCCCTTCTCATCACAATGCTCCATTACCACTGTCATAACAATGCTCCATGACCCCTGTCATCACAGTGTTCCACGGCTTAGTCATCACAAGGCTCCGTGACACTTGCCATCACAGTGCTCCAAGACCCCTGTAATCACAATGCTCCATGCCCTTGTCATCACAAAGCTCCATGACACATGTCATCAGAATGTTCCATGGTCTTCTCATCAAAATACTCCATGCACTTTTCATTACAGTGCTCCAAGACCCCTGTAATCACAATGCTCCATGCCCCTTTTCATCAGTATGCTCCATGAGACTTGTCATCACAAAGCTCTTTGATCCTTGTCATCACAATGCTCTATGCCTTTCTCAGCACAATGCTCCATGACGCTTGTCATCACAATGCTCCATGCGCTTCTCAGCATGATGCTCCATGACACATGTCATCACAATGCACCATGCGCTTGTCATCACAGTGCTCCACAATCTTGTCATCACAATGCTCCATAAACCTTGTATTCACAATGCTCCATGCACTTCTCATCAAAATGCTCTCTCACCACAGATATCCCAAAGTTACATCACTATTCGTCACAATACACCCTCACCCTTGTTATCACAATGTTCCATGACTCCTGTCATCACGATGCTACATGCACTTATCATCAAAATGATCGATGACCCCTGACATCACAATGCTCCATAACCCCTTTCTTCAAAATGCTCCATGACCCTTTTCATCATAATGCTCCATGACCCCTGTCATCACAATGTTCCATAACCCCTGTCATCATAATTTTCCATGAAACTTTTCATCAAATTGCTCCATGACCCTGTCATCACAATGCTCCCTGCCCTTCTCATCACAATGCACAACACCCTTGTCATCAAAATGCTCCATGACCTTTGTCATCACAAAGGTCCATTACCCTTGGCATCACAATGCTCCATGTCATTGTCATCACAATGCTCCATGAACACTCTCATCACATTGCTCCATGCCATTGTCATCACAAAGATCCATGACACATGTCATCATAATCCTCCATGGCCTTCTCATCACAATGCTCCATGCCCTTGCTGTCACAGTGCTCCATTCCCCCTGTGATAACAATGCTCCATGACCCCTGCCATCATGATGTTCCGTGGACTTTTCATCACAAGGCTCCATGACCCTTCTCATCACAATGCTCCAAGACCCCTGTCATCACAATGCACCTTGCCCATCATCATAAAGCTTCATGTAACTGTCATCACAATGAAATCAAAATGCTCCAAGACATCAGTCATAACAATGCTCCAAACCCTTGTGATCACAATGTTCCATAACACTTGTCCTCACAGTGCCCCATGACGCTCGTCATCACAATTATCCATGGTCTTCTCATGACAATGCTCCATGACCTTTGTCATCACAATGCTCAATACACTTGTCATCAAAATGCTCCTTGACACTTGTTGTCTGTATGCTCATTGTACCCTGCCATGACAGGGCTCCATGGCTTTTTCATCAAAATGATCCATCCCCTTTTCATCACAATGCACCAAGACCCCTTTAAACACAATGTTCCATGCCCTTGTCATCACAAAGCTCAATGAATCATGTCTTCAGAAAGCTCCTTGGCCTTCTCCTCACAATGCTCCATGCCAATGTCATCACAATGTTCCAAGACCCCTGTAATCACAATGCTCTATGCCCCTTTTCATCACTATGCTCCATGAGATTTGTCATAACAACTCTCTATGGATTTCTCATCACAGTGCTCTAGGACATTTTCATAACAATGCTTCACGACCTTGTTTTGAAAATTCTCAACGGCCCTTGTCATCATAAAGCTCCAAGCCCTAGTCATCACAATGCTCCATTATATTTGTCATCAAAATCCTCCATTATTTTTGGCATCACAATGCTCCCTGCCATTGTCATTGCAATGGACCATGACATATGTCATTACAATGCTCCCTGACACCTGTCTTCACAATACTCCATGAACTTCTCATCACAATAATCCATGCCCATGTCATCACAATGCACCATGTCCACTGTCATCACAATAATCTATGAAACTTGTCAGAACAATGCTCCATGCCCCTGTCACCACAATGCTGCATGCCCTTGTCATCACAATGCTCCATGACCCCTGTCATCACAATGCTCCTTGACTCCAGTCATCACAATGCTTCATAACATTTGTCATCACAATGGTCCTTGCCCGCGTCAGCACAAGGCTCTGTGACCTTTATAACCACAATGCTCCATGACCCTTGTCATCAAAATGCTCCATGCCTTTGTCAGAAAAATGCTCCATGAAACTGGTCATCACAATGTGCTATGGGCTTTTCATAACAACGGTCCACAAATTTGTCATGGTATTGCTCCATAAACCTTGTAATCACAATGCTCCATGCCCTTCTCATCACAATGCTCCATTACCCCTGTCATAACAATGCTCAATGACCCCTTCCATCACGATGTTCCATGGCCTTGTCATCACAAGGCTCCATGACACTTGTCATCACAATGCTCCAAGACCCCTGTAATCACAATGCTCTATTCCCTTGTCATCACAAAGCTCCATGACACATGTCATCAGAATGTTCCATGGCCTTCTCATCAAAATGCTCCATGTCCTTGTCATCACAGTGCTCCAAGACCTGTGTAATCACAATGCTCCATGCCCCTTTTCAACTCCATGCTCCATGAACCCTGTCATCACAATGCATCATGCCAATCATCATAATGCTTCTTGATAGTGTCAGCAAAATGAAATCAAAATTCTTCATTACCTCTGTCATCACAATGCTCCATGACCCCTGTCATCACAATACTCCATGATCATATTCAGCCCAATTCTCCATGACCCTTGTCATCACAATGATCCATGCCCTTGTCATCCCAATGCTCCATGACCCCTGTATTCACAATGTTCTGTGACGCTTGTCATCACAGTGCTCCATGACACCTGTCATCACAAGGCTCCATGACTTTGTCAGCAAAATGCTACATGACCTTGTCATTACAATGCTCTATGCGCCTGTCATCACAATACTCCATTTCTATTGTCATCAAAATCCTCCATGAACCTTGGGATCACATTGCTTCATGTGCTTGTCATCATAATGCTCCATGCTCCTTGAAATCAAAATGATCCATGACCACTGTCATCACAATGCTCCAAACACTTGTGATCCCAATTTTCCATAACACTTGTCATCACAATGCTCCATGATGCTTGTCATCACAAAATTCCACGCCCTTTTCATCACAATGCTCCATGACCTTTGTTATCACAATTCTCAGTACGCTTGTCATCACAATGCTCCCTGACACTTGTCATCAGAATGCTCCTTGAAACCTGTCATGAAAAGGCTCCATGCCTTTTTCATCACAATGCCCCATTCCATTTTCATGACAATGCTCCGTCACCATTGTCATCACAATGCTCCATGCCTTTGTCTGAAAAATATTCCATGACCCTTATCATCACAATGTGCCATTCACTTTTCATCACAACGGTCCAGAAAATTTTCATTGCAATGCTCCATAAACCTTGTAATCACAATGCTCCATACAATCCTCATCAAAATGCTCTCTCACCAGAGATATCACAGTGTTCCATCACTAGTCGTCACAATACTCCCTCACCCCTGTAATCACAATGTCCCATAACCCCTGTCATCACAATGCTACATCCCTTTATCATCACAATGTTCCATGACCCCTGACATCACAATATTCTATAACCCCTGTCATCAAAATGTTCCAATACACTTTTCATCATATTGCTGCATGACCCTGTCATCAAAATACTCCCTTCCCTTCTCATCACATTGCACCATGCACTTATCATCAAAATGCTCCATGACCTTTGTCATCACAAAGCGCCATGACACTTGGCATCACAATGCTCCATGTCATTGTCATCAAAATGCTCCATGAACCCTCTCATAACTTTGCTCAGTGCCCTTGTCATCACAAAGCTCCATTACACTTCTCATCACAATGCTCGATGCCCTTCTCATCACAATGCCCCATGAACTTGTCATTACAATCCTCCATAACCCATGTATCACAGTGTTCCATGCCCTTATCATCACAATGCTCTATGCCCACTCTCATCACAATAATCCATTAAACATTTCAGACCAATGCTCCATGCCCTTCTCATCACAATGCTCCTTTACCTCTGTCATAACAATGCTCCATGACACCTGCCATCACAATGTTCCCCGGCCTTGTCATCACAAGGCTCCATGACACTTGTCATCACAATGCTCCACGACCCCTCTAATCAAAATGCTCCATACCCTTTTCATCAAAAAGCTACATGACACATGTCATCAGAATGTTCCATGGCCCTGTCACCACAATGCTCCATGCCCTATTCATCACAATGCTCCAAGACCCTTTTAATCAAAATGCTCCATGAGACTTTTCATCTCAATGCTCCATGAACCCTGTCATCACAATGGACCATGCCCATCATCATAATGCTTCAGGCTATTTTCATCACAATGAAATCAATATGCTCCATGACCTCTGTCATCACAATGCTCCAATCCCTTGTGATCACAATGTTCCATAACACTTATCATCACAACACCCTATGACGGTCATCATCACAATTATCCATGGTCCTGTCATCACAATGCTCCATGACTTTTGTCATCACAATGCTCAGTACACTTGTTATCACAATGCTCCCTGACACTTGTCATCAGTCTGCTCCATTAACTCTGTCATGACACGTCTCAATGCCTTTTTCATCACAATGATTCATGCCCTTTTTTTTTTCTTTTTGCTGTATGCGGGCCTCTCACTGTTGTGGCCTCTCCCGTTGCGGAGCACAGGCTCCGGATGCGCAGGCCCAGCGGCCATGGCTCACGGGCCCAGCCGCTCCGCGGCATATGGGGTCCTCCCAGACCGGGGCACGAACCCGTATCCCCTGCATCGGCAGGCGGAATCTCAACAACTGCACCACCAGGGAGGCCCAATCCATGCCCTTTTAATCACAATGCTCCAAGACCCCTGTAATCACAATGCTCCATGCTCTTGTCATCACAAAACTCAATGACGCATGTCATCAGAATGCTCCATGGCCTTCTCCTCACAATGCTCCTTGCCCTTGTCATCACAAAGCTCCAAGACTCCTGTAATCACAATGATCCATGTCCCTTTTCATCAGAATGCTCCATGAGACTTGTCATCACAAGTCTCCATTGTATTCTCATAAAAGTGCTCCAGGAACTTGTCATCATAATGCTCCATGATCCCTGTCATCACGATACTCCATGAACATTATCAGCCCAATGCTCTTTGACCTTCTCATCAAAATGCTCCATGACCCCTGTCATCACAGTACTCCATGAACATATTCAGCCCAATGCTCCATGCCCTTGTCATCCCAATGCTCCATGACCCCTGTATTCACAATGCTCCGTGATGGTTGTCATCATAGTGCTCCATGACACCTGTCATCACAATGCTCCATGCCCTTGTTATCACATTGTTCCATGACCCCTGTCATTACTATGCTCCGTGAATTCATTCATCACAATGCTTCATGACCTTTGTCATCTCAATGGTCCATGCCCTCGTCATCAACAGTCTCTGTGACCATTTTAACCACAATGCTCCATGAACTTTTCATCACAATTCTCTTTGACCCTTGTCATCACAATCCTCTCTGACTTTCTCAGCACAATGCTCCATGACACTTCTCATCACAATGCTCCATGCGCTTGTCAGCACAATGTTCCATGACACATGTCATCAAAATGCACCATGCGCTTGTCATCACAGTGCTCCACAATCTTGTCATCACAATGCTCCGTAAAACTTGTCATCACAATGCTCCATGCACTTCTCATCAAAATGCTCTCTCACCACTGATATCACAATGTTACATCACTATTCGTCACAATACTCCCTCACCCTTGTCATCACAATGATCCATGACTCCTGTCATCACAATTGTACATGCACATATCATCACAATGTTCGATGACCCCTGACATCACAATGTTCCATAACCACTGTCATCAAAATGCTCCCAAAACCTTTTCATCAAAATGCTCCATGACCCCTGGCATCACAATGTTCAATAACCCCTGTCATCAAAATGTTCCATGACACATTTCATCCAATTGATCCATGACCGTGTCATCACAATGCTCCCTGCCCTTCTCATCACATTGCACAACGCCCTTGTCATCAAAATCCTCCATGACCTTTGTCATCACAAAGATCCATGACCCTTGGCATCACAATGCTCCATGTCATTTTCATCACAATGCTCCATGATCGCATTCATCACATTGCTCCATGCCGTTGTCATCACAAAGCTCCATGACACATGTCATCAGAATGCTCCATGGCCTTCTCATCACAATCCTCCATGCCATTGCCATCACAATGTTCCATTACCCCTGTCATAACAATGCTCCATGACCCCTGCCATCACGATGTTCCATGGCTTTGTCATCACAAGGCTCCATGACCATTCTCATCACAATGCTCCAAGACCCGGTAATCACAATGTTCCATGACCCCTGTCATCACAATGCTACATCCCCTTATCATCACAATGTTCCATGACACCTGACATCACAATGTTCCACAACCCCTGTCATCAAAATGCTCCATGACACTTTTTATCCCAAAGATCCATGACCCCTGACATCACAATGTTCTATAACCACTGTCATCAAAATATTCCATTACAATTTTCATCAAATTACTGCATCAAACTGTCATCAAAATGCTCCCTGGCATTCTCATCACAATGCACCACGCCCTTGTCATCAAAATGCTCCGTGACTTTTGTCATCACAAATCTCCTTGACCCTTGACATCACAATGCTCCATGTCATTGTCATCACAATGCTCCATGAACATTCTCATCACATTTCTCCATGCCCTTGTCATCACAAAGCTCCATGACACATGTCATCACAATGCTCGATGCCCTTCTCATTACTATGCTCCATGCCCTTGTCATTACAATCCTCTATGACCATTGTATCACAGTGTTCCGTGCTCTTGTCATCACAATGCTCCATGTCCACTCTCATCACAATAATCCATGAAACATTTCACACCAATGCTTCCTGTCCTTCTCATCACAATGCTCCATTACACCTGTCATAACAATGTTCCATCACCCCTGACATCACAAAGTTCCACGGCCTTGTCATTCACAAGGCTCCGTGACACATGTCATCACAATGTTCCAAGACCCCTGTAATCACAATGCTCCATGCCCTTGTCATTACAAAGCTCCATGACACATGTCATTAGAATGTTCCATGGACTTCTCATCACAATGCTCGAAGACAATTTTTATCACAGTGCTCCATGCCCCTTTTCATCTCAAAGCTCCATGAATCCTATCATCACAATGCACCATGCCCATTATCATAATGCTTCAGGCTATTTTCCTCACAATGAAATCAAAATGCTCCATGACCTCTGTCATCACAATGCTCCAAACCGTTGGGATCACAATGTTCCATAACACTTCTCATCACAACACCCCATGATGCTCATAATCACAATTATCCATGGTCTTCTCATCACTGTGCTCCATAACATTTGTCATCACAATGCTCCCTGACACTTGTCATCAGTATGCTCCTTGAACACTGTCATGACAGGGCTCCATGCCTTTTTCATCACAATGATCCATGCCCTTTTCATCACAATGCTCAAAGACACCTGTAATCACAATGCTCCATGCACTTGTCATCACAGTGCTCCATGACGCATTCATCAGAATGCTTCATGGCCTTCTCTTCACAATGCTCCATGCCCTTGTCATCACAATGCTCCAAGACCCCTGTAAACACAATGCTCCATGCCGCTTGTCATTATAGCCCTCCATGACGCTCGTCATCACAATTATCCATGGTCTTCTCATCACAGTGCTCCACGGTCTTGCCATCACAATGCTCCATGCCCTGGTCATCACAATGCTCTATGTTCCCTTTCATCACAATTCTCCACGTTCTTGGCATCTCTATGTTCCATGACACTTCCCATCACAGTGTTAAAAGCTTTGTCATCACAATACTGCACAAGCTTGTCATCAGAATACTCCATGACCCTTGTCATCACAATGATCCATGACCCCTGTCATCACAATGCTCCATGAGACCTATCATCACAATGCTCCATGCCCCTTGTCATTACAGTGCTCCATGATGCTCGTCACCAGAATTTTCCATGGTCTTCTCATCACAGTGCTCCACGGTCTTGCCATAACAATGCTCCATGCCCTGGTCATCACAATGCTCCATGTCCCTTGTCATCACAATTCTCCAGGTCCTTGTCATCACAATGCTCCATGGCATTTCTCATCCCCATGTTACATGCTCTTGTCATCACAATTCTCCATGCACTTGTCATCGCAATGTCCCATGACCCCTGTCATAGCAAGCTCCATGCCATTGTCATCACAATGCTTCACGACCTTTTCATCAAAATTCTCAAAGGCCGTTGTCATCACAATGTTCCATGCCCTTGTCATCACAATGCTCCATGGCCCTTGTCATCACAATGCTCCAAGCCCTTGTCATCACAATGCTCCATTACATTTTTCATCACAATCCTCCATAACACTCGGCATCACAATGCTCCATGCCATTGTCATCAAAATGGAACATCAAATATGCCATCACAATGCTCCCTGACACCTGTCTTCACAATAATCCATGACCTTGTCATCACAATGCTCCATTCCCTGGTCATCACAATGTGCCATGCCCTCTGTCAACACAATTATCCATGAAACTTGTCAGACCAATGCTCCATGCTCCTGTCATCACAATGCTACATGACCCCAGTCATCACAATTCTCCGTGTGTCCCGTCATCACAAGACTCCATGACCTGTGTCACCACAAAAGTCAATGCCCTCATCATCACAAGGCTTTGTGAAATTTGTCCCCACAATGCTCCATGAACTTTTCATCAAAATGCTCAATGTCATTGTCATCACAATGCTCCATGAACGCTCTCATCACATTGCTCCATGAACTTGTCATCACAAAGCTCCATGACACATGTCATCAGAATGCTCCATGGCCTTCTCATCACAATGTTCCATGCCCTTGCCATCACAATTCTCCATTTACCCTGTCATAACAATGCTCCATGACCCCTGCCATCACGATGTTCCATGGCCTTGTCATCACAAGGCTCCATGACCCTTCTAATCACAATGCTCCAAGATCCCTGTAATCACAATGCTCCATGCCCCTTTTCATCTCAATGATCCATGAACCCGGTCATCACAATGCACCATGCCCATCATCAAAATGCTTCATGCTATTGTCATCACAATGAAATCAAAATTCTCCATGATCTCTGTCATCACAATGCTCCAAATCCTTGTGATCAAAATGTTCCATAACACTCATCATCACAACGTCCCATGATGCTCGTCATCACAATTATACATGGGCTTCTCATCACAATGCTCCATGACCTTTTTCATCACAATGCTCAATACACTTGTCATCACAATGCTCCCTGACACTTGTCCTCAGTATGCTCCTTGAACCATGTCATGACAAGTCTCCATGCCTTTTTCATCACAATGCTCCATGCCCTTGTCATCACAAAGCTCCATGATGCATGTCATCAGAACGTTCCATGGCCATCTCATCCCAATGCTCCAAGCCCTTGTCATCACAATGACCCAAGACCCCTGTAATCACAATGCTCCATGCCCCTTTTCATCAGAATATTCCATGAGACTTGTCATCACAAGTCTCCATGGTCTTCTCATCACAATGCTCCAGTACCTTGTCATCACAAGCCTCCTTGGCCCCTGTCATCACAATACTCGATGAACGTTTTCAGCCCAATGCTCCTTGACCTTCTCATCACAATGCTCCATGACCCCTGTCATCACAATGCTCCATGACTCCTGTCATCACAACGATCCATGAACCCTGACAACACAATGATTCGGGACTCTTGTCATGAAAATGATCCATGCCCATGTCATCCCAATGCTTCATGACCCCTGTAATCACAATGCTCCGTGACGCTTGTCATCACAGTGCTCCATGAACCTTGTCCTCACAATGCTCCATGCCTTTGTCAGCAATATGCTACATAATCTTGTCATCACAATGCTCCATGCGCTTGTCATCACAATCCTTCATGACACTTTGGATCATATTGCTTCATGCCCTTGTCATCTCCCTCTTGCCTTTCTGGTTTTTACAGATTTTCGGATGTCCCTTTTGAGCCGTGGGAAGTGACAGTTCTTTGTAGTGTGGATTTGCATTGCGTGCTTGCTTGATTGTCCAAAAAGGTCGTATGCGTTCTCTCCTGAATATATTCAGGAGAAAACGCATACGCCCTTTTTGGCCAAGTGCATCATTGTCGAAGTTGTGATGCTTTTCCTGTGCTTTAAAGGTGATTCCAATTTACCTCTTGAAATATGTTTTGTGCAATTCTGCCTCATTTTCAAGTCAGCTTCGTTGCCTTCCCTCAACAGATTTTTGGAAGACAGTAGTCCTTTATAACTGTAGGTTTGTGAATGGCTGTGCCCGTGAGCTCCAAATTTCAAATCCCATTTTTGGGAGCTGACTGCAAATCCACAATTTTGCTTCAGGAACTATACTTGTTCCAGGGGTGGCTATACTCTTCCCTGCAGGTGTCTGAGGCTTTGGTTAATTCTTCTTCCTGACGGGAATTTACAGTGACATGTGCCCGTCCAAATGCCTACATCTACTCTCTGATTGGTTCTCCCTCTTCCCTTTCATCCTCGGCACAATTAGCAAACTGTGCGAACCAGGAGGTTATAGGGGCTGGCTCTCCTAAGTTGGGAGATTGATAGTAAAGCAGTTGGAATGCCAAACTGGAGCACAAGGAGAGGAAAAATTAGGAGACTTTTAGAAACCTTTCACCATCACAGGGTGTCCATTCTCTAGGTTTCCCATACATGTTATAACTGTAGTGATATTCCCTATTACCTGGAGATTTGGTATCCATGGAATCGTGGCATGCATTACTACTTTAAAGGGTCTGCATTTTCTCTCCCAATCTCACCAGTCCTCTCAGTCCCAAGTGTCCAGCCTTATGTCTCATCCAGCTGTCTTTGCAGATAGGGTCAGTCCCGGTTTCATCAGAACCCCTGAAGGAATTGTGTAAGAATTTCGCTGTTTTTTTTGTTTGTTTTTGAAATTCATTTTTATAATGGGGTTGAGCTGATTTTCACTGACGTGTTTATGCCAGTCTAGACACACTTGATTCCCTTATGGAGACAAATCAATACATAGGTTTTAAGATTCTCACTATTCAGATATATTCCTCTGTGGGGAATAGGGGGTTTGAGTCCCGTTCACTGAGGAAGGGGTAGGTCTCGTCTGTTCTCTATTTGGTTTATGGAATGGTACCTGTGCTAATATCAAACTCTGGTTTTATGCATCACCCCACCTCTCCTTTCCCATTAAACAGGCATAAGAGTGTTTTCTAAATGTGAGACTCTGTTCTCTTTCTTAATTCATTACATGTGTTGTGATGTTGACATTCCCTCTGTAAGTGATATCTTATGATAAGATTCTTTTTCTGTGTGACTAATTTCACTTAGAATCATCATACCTAAATCCACTCTTTATGCTGCTACTGGCCTTATGACATTGATTTCACGTCTGAGTGATATTCCGTTGTACAAAATTACCACAAGTAATTTATGCATTTCTCTTTCTCCTGGGATATTTTAGGTGTACCGAAGTTGAGGTTCTTGTATGCAGAGCAGCCCTAAACTTTGGGGTGCCTGTGTGTTGTCGATATTTAGTCTTCCCAAGTTATATGTCTATGAGTTGAAGTCCCCTTTGCTCGGGGGCTTTGTATTTAAATGTTTTAGGAAACAGCATACACTTCTTCAGAGTGGCTCTTGGATATTTATACCCCACCCATCAGCGTGACTAGGCTCCCTGTTCTCCATGGCCTCTCCAGCATTTCTGGTTTGTACACATTTTTTGGATGGCCTTTCTGAGCAGTGGAAATTGAGACTTCTTTGTTGTGCGGATTTGCATTTCCCGCTTGCTTGGTTGGCCAAAAACTCTGTATGTGTTTTTTTCCTGAAGATATTCATGAAAAAAAAGGCATACACCCTTTTGCCCAACTGCATCATTTTAGAAATTCTGCTGGTTTTCATATGCTTTAAATGTGAGTACAATCTACCTTTTGAAATCTGTTTCCTGCAATTCTGCCTCTCATTCAGATCCCCTTCGTTGCCTTACCTGAATATATTTTTGGACGTTGGTTATCATTTATATCTTTGCAGGTCTTTGAATTGTCTGCTCCTGAGCTCCATTTTGCAACTCGCTTTTATTGTGAGCTCGCCGCCAAACCATTGGATTGCTTCTGGCCCTATTCTGGTTCTGAGGAGACAGCCTGAGCCTTTGGTTAATTCTTGTTCCTAATGGGAAATTAGAGTGACATGTGCCTGTCAAAACTCCTACCGCTAATCTCTCATTGGTTCCCCCTCTTCTCATTTATCCTCTGCACAAATTGCAAACTGTGTGAAACAGGAGGTTAAAGGTGCTGATTCTCCAAGAAGGGATATTGTTAATAATGTGGCTGGAATGGCGAACCCCAGCACCAGGAGATCAAAAATGAGGTGCATTTTAGACACCTTTCCTGAGCACATGGTGTACATTCATCTCGGTTTCGCAGGCATGTTTTCGCTGTCAGAAGATTCCCTTGAACCTGCCGATTTGGGACCCATGGAATGGGTACCAGGCAGTATTACTTTAAAAGGTCTGCATTTCCTCACCCAGCCTCTCTAACATCTCTTAGCGTGCATAGCTTCCAGCCTTATATATCATCCTGCTGTGGGTCTACATGTGTTCAATCCATGTTACATCGTAGCCCTTCAACAAAAGTTGTAAGGATTTTTGTCTGTCTCACCGTTTTTATAAATATTTTTAAATTTATTTTTATATTTGTTACAGCTGATTTTCAAAGCTCTGTTTTTTGCTGCTGTACATCCACTTGATTCATGTACTGTGAGACAAAAATAAATTATTTTTCAGATGCTTACGAGTCATATGTATTATTGTCCAGTGACTTGAGTGGGCTGAGTGCAGTTCTTTGAGGTACCGTGTAGGCCTTATCAGTTATTCAATTTGGTACTTGGAATGGTATATTTGCTAATTTCAACCTCCTGGATAATACCTCACCATTCCCCACCTTTCCCATTTAGCAGCCTTATGTCTATTTTCTACATATTTGACTATGTTTCTGTTTTGTAGTTTATTTCATGTGTAGCCATGTTTGATTCCACCTTTAAGTGACATCTTATGATATGTGTATTTTTCTTTCTGACATATGTCACTTAGAATGATCGTATGTAACTCCTCCAGAGTTGTTCCAACTGGCCTTATTTCATTGATTTGGGATGAGTAATATTCCACTCTACATAAGTACCCCATCTCTTTTATCCATTTTATCCTTCCAGGGACATTTAGGTTATATCCAAGTGGAGGCCCTTTTTAACAGAGAGGTGGTAAACGTTGGGGTGCCTGTTTTCTGTCCATTTTTTGTTTTTCCCAAGGTATACGCCCATGAGTGCAAGTGCACTATGCTCTGTAGCTCATCTTTTAGATGTCTTAGCAAACACAATACACTTCTCCAGAGTGGCCATTGGCAAATTACATTTCCACTATCGGCCTCACAGGGCTCCCTTTTCTCCTCGCCCTGTCCTGCATTTCTGGTGTTTACACTTTATGTGGATGGCCCTTCTGACTGATGTGAAGTGATACATTTTGTAGTATTGATTTCCAGTGCCCACCTGTTTGGTTGGATAAAAAGTGTGTATGGCCTTTACTTGAATATATTCAGAAAAAATGCATACGCCCTTTTGGGCCAACTGCATCATTGGCGATGTTCAGCCCCTTTTCTTGTGCTTTAATGGGGAGTCCTTTCTACCTCTTCAAATCTCTTTACTGCCACTCTCCCTTGCTTACAACTCCTTTTCTGTGACTTACCTCAAGACATTTTTCGACGATAGATATTTTCAACTCTGCAGTTTCATGAATTTTAGTGCCCCTGAGTTCCATTTTTCAACTTGTGTTTTTGGAAACTGGACACAAAACAGCGGGATTTCCTCTAGCCCTATTCTGTTTCCGTGGGCAATTCTAGCCTTTGATGAATTTGTCTTCCAGATTGGAAATTAGAGTGGCATGTGCCTGTCAAAACAACTAAGACTTGTCTCTAAAATTTTCTCATCCTTCCGCTTCATCCTCTGGACAAATTCCAAACTGTGTGCAACAGGATGTTAACGGTGCTGATATCCCCAAGTGAGGAGATTGTTAGAAAATATGCTGGAGGGGTGAACCCGAGCACCAGGCGATGAGGAGATGAGGTGCCTTTTCCAAACTCTTTCCGATCAAACGGTGTACCATCCTCTAGGTGTGACAGGCATGTTTTAGCTGTAGGAAGGGTCCCGTGCATGGAAGGAGAACACCAGGGATTTTTCCAAATCAGTGCCTCCCCGTACCCCAAACTGGTGAATTTTTAAGCTACAGCTACACGTATGTTCATTAAAGGCCTTGGGAAATAGGCAGAGCCCAAATTTTAGATGATTGAAATCTTCAGGGTCAGAAGCGTTCACCATGGGCCTTGCTTAGGTTACATTTTATCTGTCATTGATAGATGATGTCAATAAAAATATCTATTATTTTTCAGATTATTTCCCCTTATAGGTTATTGCAAAATATTCAGTGTAGTTCCCTGTGCTATACAGTAGTTCCTTGTTGATGATCTATTTTATACATAGCAGTGTGTATGTGTTAATCCCAAACTGTTAATTTATCCCTTCTCCTACCTTTCCCCTTTGGTAATAATAAATTATAAGATTTTATACTTCTCAGAAATGGGGGAGCTGAAAGAGAGGTATCCTTTTCAATGTAAAAGCATTCAAAACAAGATTGAAGCTTCAGCCAAGAGTATTCGATGTACATCCATGGAAATAAATCACTTCATTTCTCTAATGTTGACCTGACAAATAAGACAGACGTCTTCACTGAACTTGCTTATAGTAAAGTGATGGAAATATCAAATATAAGTCTTAGAAACATCTTATTTTACCCGAGCATTACACACTGCTCTATGTTAACTACAGTTTGGCTCACACATCTGTTCATTGAAGTTACAATGTTCTCAATTTCTGTTACTGATCCTCCAGAGTGGACCCCAACAGGAGTCCCCGTGCCCAGTGTCATTGGAGCCAAGAGATCAAGACTGAGTTTGCTTCAGAAGCAAAGGAAACATTATTTTGAAAACCGAATGGAGAGGTGAGAGCGTGCAGTCCCCCACGGGCTGTGGGCTAGTCTGCTGTGTAGGGATCCCAGCAGCTTCAGTGGGAGGGAGGGGATGGAGCTCTCGAGGACTGGTTTGGCTGCAGCTCAGGATCTATGCCGTGGAGTCTGCATTTGACCCCGCTAGCTGAGGTGTCGACCCAGCCATTCTGCACTAGGAAATCGGGTCTGAAGTGCCGGGTGTGGGACCTCTGCATGCGGAACCCTAGGAGCACGTGAAATTAGACAAAGCACAAAGGAAAAGCAGGTTAGACTTTATTTTATTGCCCAGATTCTCTTTTTATCTCACAGGAATTTTTAATGAATGTTGCCGGAGACGAACCCCTCCTCTGCTTTTTGTTCCGTTCCCCATTCTTGGGGTGTTGAGGGTGCAGACCCCTCTTTTGTAACTGCTTCATGCTGTGGTGGGTGCCCTGATACCTGAGGGGAGGGGCAAAACGTCTCCCCACCAGCCTCCAGGTGAGGTTGATTGTCCCAAGGCCTCCTGCCTCACTTCTCGTCTGCATGAGCACCAGCATTGGAAGTGTTATAGATTCTAATGACCTCTAAGGGTCCAGGAAAGAGATGCACAGAGATGCTGAGGTGGCAGGTTTCACCCCACCCCACATTTGTTTGGCGACCTTAGGCTGACGGTTTTTGCCAGCCTAGATGCTCTGACCAGTAGTCTGTGCTTTCTTTAATTAGGTCCCTGAATTAATGTACAAACAGCACCATGTGTCAGAACCCTGCCCGCGCAACTCCCAGACAGTCCAGGGTCAGTGGTGATCCAGGACCATGACGTCCACTGAGTCAACGGCCTTTAGAAGTAGCCAGCAGTCCTGCCGGTCATATTCGCCACCATCACCGCGTTGTCTGTAGGGTTTTCTATGGTGAAAGCGTGATATACGTTTCCCCCGCCAAGCTTATTAGCTCCCCTCTGGGTGCAGTAAGTCCTGGAAGCAGTAGTCTGCTCTTTCGGGACACAGTCTTGTTGTTTTCTGAGAGAAACTCCAGGTCAAGTGATGGTCACACGAGTCATCTTGGGGGACCGTTGCCCCCATTTGTCTCTCTGGAGGTTGGAGTTGGAGGGCCTCCTCACTCGAAGTCAGTGTGTCCACAGAGCGACCCCTGCAACTTCAGGACATGATGGGTGGTTAGGATCACCACGTGGGGTCCTTTTCCCTTAGGAGGGAGCTGGCCTTGTGGGCTGCTGATTTCTTGTTTTTTAGATACCCCAGTATCCTGGCCTGATGAGTCAGTGGGCAAAGCCCTTGGTGACCATAGTTTATCATACCTGAAGGGCATTCTTGTGTTGCTCCATTTCAAGAGGTCCTAGTTTTTGCACTAAGGCTCCAAGGGCAATTAACCGTTGACCGGGTATGTAAAGGTCAAAGGGTTTAGCTAAATTAGGGAGTTCCTGGGCAAGGATCTGAATTGACTGCTCTTTCCATTCTTGAAAGGTTGCTTCTGGATTCTATAGAAAAGGATCATCATCTTTTCGTGTCAGTGTTTCATGTAGAGGCCCAGCTATTAGACTGTAGTTAGGGATCCAGATGCAGAAAACCTTGGACTCCCCAGGAACCCTTAAGCTGTCTTCTAGTTTTAGAAGAGGTAAGGCTGCAAATGGCTTCTTCCCTATCCTGGGATGCGTTTCTCTGAATATCTGTGAGAATGAAGCCCAGGCATGTCACCTGAGCCTGTGATATTTGAGCCTTTATCTTGTACACCTTCTATCCTTTCTTGGCTAGGTAGTTCAGAGGCGTCTTTAGTAGGCCTGGCGATCAGAATGTCATCTGCATATTGAAGGAGGGTTCCCTTTTACAGAGGTAGAACGTTTAGGTCTTTAGAGGTCATTTCCCCAATGATGGTGTGGGGATTTTTGTACCGTTGTGGCAGGACGGCCCAGCATTATTGGTTTTGTTGCATGTTGTGTCCTGCCACTCAGAAGCCAAAAATTCTTGTGACTCTGAGATGAATGGAATACAGAAGAAGGCATCATTGAAGTATAATACAGAATGCCATGGCCTGGTGGATGGTAGAATCAGCAGCAGGGTGTAGGAAATAGGAGCTACTGGATGTATATCCTCTGTGGCTTCACTGACTGTCCTGATATCCTTTACCAGGTCTCCAGCAGCCCATGGGGCTGTCGTGGTCAGGCCAATCCCAAGATATGGAGCTCACCTGGGCTGCGCCACCCATCCCCACAGCCCACGGGGCTCTCGTGTTCAAGTCCCTCCCTGGGTATGGAGCTCCCCTGTGCAGCTACCCAGCAGCCCATGGGGCTCTCATAGTCAGGCCCTTCCCAGGATACAGAGCTCCCCTGGGCAGGTACCCAAGCAAGGCTGGACACACAGGAACTGTGCACATAGCCCACCTTGCAGAGAACCCCCAGATCACCTGTCGCTCACAGCTGACACAGAACACCTCAGAGCAGGACTTGAACTAACAAACAGCAGCTCTGACAGGTCTGTGACCCTGGCTATCACTCTGTGCAGTCTCTCTCTGCCTGGTCTTCCAGACACTTCCACTGCAGCCAGGGCACCAGGCCTCTGTCTCCACCCACCATCACTCCTCTCCCTGACCTCAGGGTTCCTCTCATTAGGATAGGGTCTTCTTGAAGTTGTTTTCCACTCATGGACCAGATAAAATGATAAGAAAAGAAGCGGCAGCTGCAGCCCCTTGTCTAGCCTGACTCTGAATGGCCCACACCTGTTCCTTGGGCCTGGCCCGTTTAGCAAGGTTCATTTTCTGCTACTGTGAGCCCCTGAGGGGTGAGGATTGGCTGATTTGGGCAGCCTGACACTGCCTGCCTGCCCTCCCCAGGTGTGCCTGGGTTGAGGTCAATATAAACACCTCTCCAGTCAGCAAGAGCCCCTGTAGCTGTGCCTGACGCCATATTCTCTGCCCCGTCAGCAGTGTCGGGGCTGGGGTGGTGGGAGGGAGTGAGGGGCCGTGGCTTTGTGGGTGGCCCAGTGTGAGTGGGGCTCTGCTGGACTTTCCACAGGAGTTGCTAGGCTGCCACCTGCTAAAGAAGAGGATGTGTCATCCATACCTGCCTCTTGAATTTCTCCCCAGGCAGAGGTGAGGAAGTAAAAAAGCAGTGGGTGCCGTGGCAGGATGGGTATCTCAGGCAGGGAAATGGAAAGCTTCCAGAAGAGCATCTGGGGCCAGGACCATCCTGACTGGCCTGCAGGCACCAAGTCGGCCTGCGTGCTGTCACTGGTGTGGTTCCACAGCCCTTCCTCTAGGCTTGCAAGTGCTTGTACATATTCAGGTGTTTTACCTGGAAAGGGTGGGAAGAGTTCAGCTGCAGCAGGACTGGGGCTCAGCTCACATTTACTTACAGACGCCTCGACACAGTCCCCCAGCTTTGCAATGAGGATGCTCCTTGTGGGGGAGAGCGCTGCTGACTGCATGGGAGACGATTTCCCACCTCTGACCAACTTAAGAATATTTTACCACTGGAGCAAGTGCCCTGATAAGATTTTCCTCTGTATAACTGGTGGGTTCTGTTTTTTTTTTTTTTTTTTTTTTTTTTTCTTTTTGGTTCAAGGTAGATTTTATTTATTCCTCTTTTTTTTAATTTGCAGATATAAACATGTAAATAATGCATTAATATAAAGACGTCTATGTGAAGGGAAATACTTTTTTTCTGTTTTCTTTTATTAAATGCTATTTATTTTTATTTTTTTAAATTTATTTCTTTTATACAGCAGGTTCTTATTGGATATCTATTTTATACATATAAGTGGGCACATGTGAATCCCAGTCACCCAATTCATCCCACCACCACCCTCGCATGGCATTTCCCCCTTGGTGTCCATATGTTTGTTCTCTACATCTGTGTCTCTATCTCTGCCCTGCAAACCGGTTCATCTGTACCATTTTTCTTGGTTCCACATATATGCATTAATATACAATATTTGTTTTTCTCTTTCTGACTTACTTGACTCCGTATGACAGTCTCTAGATCCATTAAGGTCTCTACAAATGACCCAATTTCATTCCTATGTATGGCTGAGTAATATTCCATTGTATATATGTACCACATCTTTATCCATTCGTCTGTCTGTGGGCACATAGGTTGCTTTCATTACCTGTCTATTGTAAATAGTGCTGCAGTGAGCATTGTGGTGAATGTGTCTTTTTGATTTATGGTTTTCTCTGGGTATATGCCCAGTAGTGGGATTGCTGGATTATATGGTAATTCTATTTTTACTTTTTTAAGGAACCTCCATACTGTTCCCCATAGAGACTGTATCAATTTACATTCCCAACAATAGTGGAAGAAGGTTCCTTTCCTCCATACCCTCTCCAGCATTTGTTGTTTGTAGATTCTCTGTTGATGCCCATTCTAACAGGTGTGACATGACACCTCATTGTAGTTTCCATTTCCATTTCTCTAATAATTAGTGATATTGAGCAGATTTTCATGTGCGTACTGGCCACCTCTATGTCTTCTTGGAAGAAATGTCTATTTATATCTTCTTCCATTTTTGTATTGGGTTGTTTGTTTTATTAATATTGAGCTGCATGAGCTGTCTATATATATTGGAGATTAATCATTTGTCCATTGATTCGTCTGCAAATATTTTCTTCCATTCTGAGGGTTGTCTTTTCGTCTTGTTTGTAGTTTCCTTTGCTTTGCCAAAGCTTTTACGTCCCATTAGGTCCCATCTGTTTAGTTTTCTTTTTTATTTCATTACTATAGGAGGTGGATCAAAAAAGATCTTGCTGTGATTTACGTCAGAGTATCCTTCGTAAGTTTTCCTCTCAGAGTTTTATACTATCCGGTCTTACATTAAGGTCTCTAATCCATTTTGAATATATTGTTATGTATGGTGTTGGGGAGTGTTCTAATTTCATTCTTTTACATGTAGCTGTCCATATTTCCCAGCACCAATGATTGAAGAGACTGTCTTATCTCCATTGTATAGTCTTGCCTCCTTTGTCATAGATTAGGTGACCATAGATGTGTAGGTTTATCCCTGTGCTTTCTTTTTTTTTCCTTTTACACGTTTATTGGAGTGTAATTGATTTATAATGGAGTGTTCGTTTCTGCTGTATAAAAAAATGAATGAGCTATACGTATACAAATATCACCAGATACCCTCCCTCTTGCATCTCCCTCTCACACCCCATATCCCACCCCTTTATGTGGTCACAAAGCACCGAGCTGATCTCCCTGTTCTATGTGGCTGCTTCCCAGTACCTATCGGTGTTACATTTGGTAATGTATTTATATCCATGCCAATCTCTCTCTTCATCCCAGCTTACCCATCCCCCTTCCGGTGTCCTCAAGTCCTTTCTCTATGTCTGTGTCCTTAATCCTGTCCTGCCACTAGGTTCTTCAAAATCTTTTTTTTTTCTTCATTAGATTCCGTATATCTCTGTTAACATACAGTATTTGTTTTTCCCTTTCTGACTTCACTCTGTAGGACAGATTCTAAGTCCATCCACCTCAGAACAAATAACTCAGTTTTGCTTCTTTTTATGGCTGAGTAATACTCCATTGTATATATGTGCCAGATCTTCTTTAAACATTCATCTGTCGATGGACACTTAGGTTGCTTCCATGTCCTGGCTAATGCAAATAGAGCTGCAATGAACATTTTTCTACGTAACTCTTTTTGAATTATGGTTTTCACAAGGCAAATGCCCAGTAATTGGATTGTTGTGTCATATGGTACTTCTATTGTTAGTTATTTAAAGGAACCTCCGTACTGTTCTCCCTAGTGCCCATATCAATTTACATTCCCACCCACAGTGCAAGTGTGTTCCCTTTTCTCCAATAAAGACCTCTCCAGCATTTATTGTTTTGTAGATTTTTTTGATGATTGCCACTCTGACTGCTGTGAGGTGATACCTCAGGGTAGTTTTGATTTAGATTTCTCTAATGATTAGTAATGTTCAACATCCTTTCATGTGTTTCTTGGTAATCTGTATATCTTCTTTGGATAAATGTCTATTTAGGTCTTCTGCCAGTTTTTGGATTGGGTTGTTTGTTTTTGTGATATTGAGCTACATGAGGTGCTTGTAAGTTAGGAGATTAATCCTTTGTCAATTGCTTCATTTGAAAATATTTTCTCCCATTCTGAGGGTTGTTTTTGCATCTTGTTTATGTTTTCCTGTACTGTGTAAAAGCTTTTAAGTTTCATTAGGTCCCTTTTGTTGATTTCTGTTTTTATTTCCATTTCTCTAGGAGGCGGGTCAAAAAGGATCTTGCTGTGATTTATGTCATAAGAGTGTTCTGCCTATGGTTTCCTCTAAGTGTTTTATAGTGTCTGGTCTTATATTTAGATCTCTAATCAATTTAGAGTTTATTTTTGTGTATGGTGTTATGGAGTGTTCTAATTTCATTCTTTTATGTGTAGGGGTCCAGTTTTCCCAGCACCAATTACTGAAGAGACTGTCTTTTCTCCATTGTATATCCTTAGCTCCTTTGTCATAGATGAGATAGCCATAGGTATGTAGGTTTATCTCTGGGCTTTCTGTCCTGTTCCATTGATCTGTGTTTATGCCAATCTACATACACTTGATTCCATTATGCAGATATATAAATACATAGGTTTCAAGGTTATTACCAGTCAGATATATTCCTCTTCAGTGAATAGGGGGTTTTGTGTCCAGTTCATTGAGAAAGGAGTAGGTCTTGTCTATTACATATTTGGTATATGGAATGGGATCTGTGCTAATTTCAAACTCTGCTTTTACACATCACCCCACGTCACCTTTCCCCTTAAGGAGGAATAAGTGTGTTTTCTAAATGTGTAACTCTGTTCACATTTGAAGTTCAGTTCATGTGTAGCCATGTTTACATTCCCTCTATAAGTGATATATTACAATATTTTTTTTTCTTGGTGGCTCATTTCACTTAGCATCATCATGCCTAAAGCCACTCATTATGCTGCTATTGGCCTTATGACATTGATTATATGTCTGAGTGACATTCCATTGTATATAAGTACCACAACATCTATATCCATTTTTTTCCCTTTCCTGGGATATTTAAAGTGTACCGAAGTCGAGGTTCGTGTAAACAGAGCAGCCCTAAAGTTTGGGCTGGCTGTGTGTGGTGGATTTTTAGTTTTCCCAAAATACACGCCCATGAGTGGAAGTGTGCTATGCTCTGTAGCTCTGTTTTAGAAAACAACATACAGTTCTCCAGAGAGGCTGTTGGCAATTTACATCCTGACCATCAGCGTAACCAGGCTCCCTTTTCTCCATGGCCTGTCCTGCATTTGTGGCTTTTACACTATTTGTGGATGGCCCTTTTGACTGGAGGTAAGGGACACTTCTATGTAGTGTGGATTTGCAATGCCTGATGGCTTGCTTGGCCAAAAAGGGCATATGCATTTTTTCCCGAATATATTCAAGAAAATACACATACTCCCTTTTCGGCCAAGGGCAACATTGTCGAAGTTCTGTCGCTTTTCATGTGCTTTAAAGACAACTCCAATCTACCTCTTGAAATCTGTTTCCTTCAATTCTGCCTTGCATTCAAATCCTCTTCACTGCCTTACCTCAATATATTTCTGGATGATAGTTGTCCTTTATAACTCTGCAAGTTTGTGAATTGCTGTGCCCCTGATTTCCATTTTTCAACTCGCCTCTTTGTGAGCTGGCAATACCGCAGCATGGCTGTAGGCCCTAGTCTGTTTCCGGGGTGTCAGGCTGAGCCTTTGATTAATTTTTCATCCTGATGGGAAACTAGAGTGACATGTGCCCATCCAAACACCTACAGCTAATCTCTCATTTGTTTCCCCTCTTCCTGTTCATCCTCTGCACAATTTTCAAACTGTGCATAACAGGAGGGTAAAGGCGCTGACACTCCAAGTGGGGAGATTTTTAGTAATGCAGATGGAATGGCGAAGCCGAGCACGACAAAAGGAAAAATGAGGTACCTTTTAGAAAACTTTCCCAATTACACAGTGTACCATCCACTGGGTTTCCCATGCATGCTTTAACTGTAGGAAGATTCCCTTAAACTTGGAGAGTTGGGACCACTAGAATGGGTAGTACACAGTATTGCTCAAAGTGGTGTTCTTTTGCTCACACAACCTCAACAATCTTGTCAGCCCCAAGTGTCCAGTTTTATGTCTCATCCAGCTGTGGGTGTAAAGGTGGACAATCCAGGTTGCATCACAGGCCCTGAACGTAATTCTTAAGGCTTTCCCACTGTTTCGCTGTTTTTGCATTTTGCTTTTGAAATTTATTTTTATAAGGGTGTTTAGCTGAATTTCAGTGCTGTGTTCATGCCATTATACACACACATGACTCCTTTATGGAGACATGATAATACATATGTTTTAAAATTCTTGGAGTAGGATATATTCCTCTGCAATGAATAGGGGGTGTTGAGTCGAGATCATTGTGCGGGGAGTAGGTCATGTCTATTACATACTTGGTTTATGTAACGGTATCTGTGCTAATTTAAAACTGTGGTTTTATGCATCAACCCACCTCGCCTTTCACCTTAAGCAGGGAGAATATTGTTTTCTAAGTGTTTGACTCTGTTGTGATTGTAATTCAGATCATTCATAGCCACGTGTACATTCCCACTATAAGTGATATCTTATGATAAGATTCAGTACTCTGTTATCTTTCCTAACTCAGTTCATATGTAGCCATGTTTACAAGATCTTCATAAGTGATATCTTATGATAAGTTTCTTTTTCTGTGTGACTTATTTCACTTAGAATCTTCGTACCTGAATCTACTCATTTTGCTGCTACTGGTTTTATGACATTGATTTCATGGCTGAGGGATATTCCATCTTATGTAAGTAACACAATTTTTTGAACCATTTTAATCTTTCTTGGGATAATTAAGGTGTACCCAAGTTGAGGTTCTTGTACGCAGTGCAGCCCTAAATTTTGGGGTGGCTCTGTCTTATTGATTTTCAGTTTTCCAAGGTATATTCCCAAGACTGGAAGTGCCCTTGGCTCTGTAGCTCGGTTGTTTACTTGTTTATGGAACACAATGCACTCCTCCAGTGAGGCAGTTGGCAATTTTCATCCCGCCCATCAGCATAACAAGGCTCCCTGTTCTCCAGGGCCTGTCTTGCCTTTCTGGTTTTTATCCATTTTGGGGATATGCATTTTGACTGGTGAGAAGTGATACTTCTTTGGAGTGCAGATTAGCAGTGCCCGCTTGCTTGCTTGACCAAAAAGGGCGTATGCGTTTTCTCCTGGATATATCCAGGAGAAAACGCATACGCCCTTTTTGGCCAAGTGCATCATTGTCGAAGTTGTGCCCCTCTTCCTGTGCTTTAAAGGCGATTCCAACGTACCTATTGAAATCTGTTTCCTGCTATTCTGCTTCGCTGTCAACTCCACCTCGTCGCCTTCCCTCAACAGATTTTTGGACGATAGTTGTCCTTTATTACTCTGCCAGTTTGTGAAGTGCTGTGCCCCTGAGCTCCATTTTTTAACTCGTTTTTTGTGAGCTGAACACAAGTGCAGAATTTTGGTTCAGGACCTATACTGGTTCCCGGTGGGTGGCTGAGACTTTGGTTAATTCTTCTTCCTCCCCGTATATAAGAGTGACATGTGCCCGTCCAAATGCCTAACAGCTTCTCTCTCATTTGTTCTCCCTCTTCCCTTTCATCCTCTGCCAAATTGGCAACTTGTGTTATTCAGGAGGTTAAAGGGGCTGTCTCTCCAAGTTGGGAGATTGATAGTAAAGCAGTTGGAAAATCAAACTGGAGCACCAGGAGAGGGACAATTAGTTGAGTTTTAGAAACCATTCGTATACACAGTGTGTCCATTCTCTAGGTTTCCCGTACATGTTATAGCTGTAGTAATATTCCCTTCAACCTGGAGAGTTTGGAACCATGGAATGGAGGCCACGCATTATTGCTTTAAGCGGTCTGTGTTTGCTTACCCAGTCTCACCAATCCTCTCAGTCCCAAGTATCCAGCCTTATGCCAAATCAAGCTGTAGTTGTAGACAGGGTCATTCCAGGTTTCATCAGAGACCCTGAAGGAATTGTAAAGAATTTCCCTGTTTTGTTGTTTTTTTTTTTTTTGAAATTCCTTTTTATAGTGGGTTTGAGCTGATTCTCACTGCCGTGTTTATCCCAGTCTAGACACACTTGATTCCCTTATGGAGACATATCAATACATAGGTTTTAAGATTCTTACTAGTCAGATATATTCCTCTGCGGAAAATATGCGGTTTTGAGTCCCTTTCCCCGAGGAAGGTATAGATCTTGTCTATTCCATAGTTTGTTTTTGGAACGGAACCTGTGCTTATATGAAACTCTGGTTTTATGCATCACCCCACCACTCCTTCCCCCTTAAGCAGGCATAAGAGTGTTTTCTAAATGTGAGACTGTGTTCTCTTCCCTCACTCAGTTCATGTGTAGCCATGTTTACAGGATCTTCTTAAGTGATATCTTATGATAAGCTTCTTTCTCTGTGTGACTTATTTCACTTAGAATCCTCATACCTGAATCCACTCATTTTGCTGCTACTGGTCTTATGACATTGATTTCATGGCTGAGGGATATTCCATCGTACGTAAGTACCACAATTTTTTGTAATTTTTTTAACTTTCCTGGGATAATTAAGGTGTACCCAAGTTGAGGTTCTTGTAAGCAGTGCAGCCCTAAATTTTGGGGTGGCTCTGTCTTATTGATTTTCAGTTTTCCCAAGGTATATTCCCTAGACTGGAAGTGCCCTTGGCTCTGTAGCTTTGTTGTTTGCTTCTTTTAGGGAACACAGTGCACTCCTCCAGAGAGGCAGTTGCCAACTTATATCCCGCCCATCAGCATAGCAAGGCTCCCTGTTCTCCAGGTCCTCTCTTGCCTTTCTGGTTTTTACAAATTTTGCCGATGTCCCTTTTGACCAGTGGGAAAAGATACTTCTTTGTACTGCAGATTTGCATTGCCCGCTTGCTTGCTTGGCCAAAAACGGCGTATGCATTTTCTCCTGCATATATTCAGGAGAAAACGCATATGCCCATTTTGGCCTAGTGCATCATTGTCGAAGTTGTGCCCCTCTTCCTGTGCTTTAAAGGCCATTCCAACGTACCTATTGAAATCTGTTTCCTGCTATTCTGCCTCGCTTTCAAGTCTGCCTCTTTGCCTTCCCTCAACAGATTTTTGGACGATAGTTATCCTTTATTACTCTGCCAGTTTGTGAAGTGCTGTGCCCCTGAACTCCATTTTTTAACTCGTTTTTTGTGAGCTGAACGCAAGTACAAAATTTTTGTTCAGGACCTATACTGGTTCCCGGTGGGTGGCTGAGACTTTGGTTAATTCTTCTTGGTGCCAGGCAATTAGAGTGACATGTGCCTGTCCAAATGCCTAACAGGTACTCTCTCATTGGTTCTCCCTCTTCCCTTTCATCCTCTGCCAAATTGGCAACCTGTGTTTTCTAGGAGGAGAAAGGGGCTGTCTCTCCAAATTGGGAGATTGATAGTAAAGCAGTTGGAAAGTCAAAGTGGAGCACCAGGAGAGGGACAATTAGTTGTGTTTTAGAGAACTTTTCTATACACAGTGTTTCCATTCTCTAGGTCTCCCGTACCTGTTTTAGCTGTAGTAATATTCCCTTCAACCTTGAGAGTTTGGAACCATGGAATGGAGACCAAGCATTATTGCATTAAACGGTCTGTGTTTGCTCACCCAATCTCACCAATCCTCTCAGTCCCAAGTATCAAGCCTTATGCCACATCAAGCTGTAGTTGTAGATAGGTTCATTCCAGGTTTCATCAGAGACCCTGAAGGAATTGTAAAGAATTTCCCTGTTTTTTTGTTTTGTTTTTGAAATTCCTTTTTATAGTCGGTTTGAGATGATTCTCGCTGCCATGTTTTTTTTTTTTTTTTTTTTTTTAATTTATTTTATTTTATTTTTTTGCTTTATAACAAATTTAATCAGTTATACATATACATATGTTTCCATATCCCCTCCCTTTTGCGTCTCCCTCCCACCCTCCCTATCCCACCCCTCCAGGCGGTCACAAAGTACCGAGCTGATCTCCCTGTGCTATACGGCTGCTTCCCACTAGCTATCTACCTCACGTTTGGTAGTGTATATATGTCCATGCCGCTCTTTCACTTTGTCACAGCTTACCCTTCCCCCTCCCCATATCCTCAAGTCCATTCTCTAGTAGGTCTGTGTCTTTATTCCTGTCTTACCCCTATGTTCTTCATGACATTTTTTTTTTCTTAAATTCCATATATATGTGTTAGCATACAGTATTTGTCTTTCCCTTTCTGACTTACTTCACTCTGTATGACAGAATCTAGGTCTATCCACCTCATTACAAATAGCTCAATTTCATTTCTTTTTATGGCTGAGTAATATTCCATTGTATATATGTGCCACATCTTCTTTATCCATTCATCCGATGATGGACACTTAGGTTGTTTCCATCTCCGGGCTATTGTAAATAGGGCTGCTATGAACATTTTGGTACATGTCTCTTTTTGAATTATGGTTTTCTCAGGGTATATGCCCAGTAGTGGGATTGCTGGGTCATATGGTAGTTCTATTTGTAGTTTTTTAAGGAACCTCCATACCGTTCTCCATAGCGGCTGTACCAATTCACATTCCCACCAGCAGTGCAAGAGTGTTCCCTTTTTTCCACACCCTCTCCAGCATTTATTGTTTCTAGATTTTTTGATGATGGCCATTCTGACTGGTGTGAGATGATATCTCATTGTAGTTTTGATTTGCATTTCTCTAATGAGTAAAGATGTTGAGCATCCTTTCATGTGTTTGTTGGCAGTCTGTATATCTTCTGTGGAGAAATGTCTATTTAGGTCTTCTGCCCATTTTTGGATTGGGTTCTTTGTTTTTTTGTTATTGAGCTGCATGAGCTGCTTATAAATTTTGGAGATTAATCCTTTGTCAGTTGCTTCATTTGCAAATATTTTCTCCCATTCTGAGGGTTGTCTTTTGGTCTTGTTTATGGTTTCCTTTGCTGTGCAAAAGCTTTGAAGTTTCATTAGGTCCCATGTGTTTATTTTTGTCTTTATTTCCATTTCTCTAGGAGGTGGGTCAAAAAGGATCTTGCTGTGATTTATGTCATAGAGTGTTCTGCCTATGTTTTCCTCTAAGAGTTTGAGAGTGTCTGGCCTTACATTTAGGTCTTTAATCCATTTTGAGCTTATTTTTGTGTATGGTGTTAGGGAGTGATCTAATCTCATACTTTTACATGTCCCTATCCAGTTTTCCCAGCACCACTTATTGAAGAGACTGTCCTTTCTCCACTGTACATTCCTGCCTCCTTTATCAAAGATAAGGTGACCATATGTCCGTGGGTTTAACTCTGGGCTTTCTATCCTGTTCCATTGATCTATCTTTCTGTTTTTGTGCCAGTACCATACTGTCTTGATTACTGTAGCTTTGTAGTATAGTCTGAAGTCAGGGAGCCTGATTCCTCCAGCTCCATTTTTCGTTCTCAAGATTGCTTTGGCTATTCGGGGTCTTTTGTGTTTCCATACAAATTGTGAAATTTTTTGTTCTAGTTCTGTGAAAAATGCCAGTGGTAGTTTGATAGGGATTGCATTGAACCTGTAGATTGCTTTGGGTAGTAGAGTCATTTTCACAATGTTGATTCTTCCAATCCAAGAACATGGTACATCTCTCCATCTATTTGTATCATCTTTAATTTCTTTCATCAGTGTCTTATAATTTTCTGCATACAGGTCTTTTGTCTCCTTAGGTAGGTTTATTCCTAGATATTTTATTCTTTTTGTTGCAATGGTAAATGGGAGTGTTTCCTTGATTTCACTTTCAGATTTTTCATCATCAGTATATAGGAATGCCAGAGATTTCTGTGCATTAATTTTGTATCCTGCAACTTGACCAAATTCATTGATTAACTCTAGTAGTTTTCTGGTAGCATCTTTAGGATTCTCTATGTATAGTATCATGTCATCTGCAAACAGTGACAGCTTTACTTCTTCTTTTCCAATTTGGATTCCTTTTATTTCCTTTTCTTCTCTGATTGCTGTGGCTAAAACTTCCAAAACTAGGTTGAATAAGAGTGGTGAAAGTGGGCAACCTTGTCTAGTTCCTGATCTTAGTGGAAATGGTTTCAGTTTTTCACCATTGAGGACGATGCTGGCTGTGGGTTTGTCATATATGGCCTTTATTATGTTGAGGAAAGTTCCCTCTATGCCTACTTTCTGCAGGGTTTTTATCATAAATGGGTGTTGAATTTTGTCGAAAGCTTTCTCTGCATCTATTGAGATGATCATATGGTTTTTCTCCTTCAATTTGTTAATATGGTGTATCACATTGATTGATTTGCGTATATTGAAGAATCCTTGCATTCCTGGAATAAACCCCACTTGATCATGGTGTATGATCCTTTTAATGTGCTGTTGGATTCTGTTTGCTAGTATTTTGTTGAGGATTTTTGCATCTATGTTCATCAGTGATATTGGCCTGTAGTTTTCTTTCTTTGTGACATCCTTGCCTGGTTTTGGTATCAAGGTGATGGTGGCCTCGTAGAATGAGTTTGGGAGTGTTCCTCCCTCTGCTATATTTTGGAAGAGTTTCAGAAGGATAGGTGTTAGCTCTTCTCTAAATGCTTGATAGAATTCGCCTGTGAAGCCATCTGGTCCTGGGCTTTTGTTTGTTGGAAGACTTTTTATCACAGTTTCAATTTCAGTGCTTGTGATTGGTCTGTTCATATTTTCTATTTCTTCCTGATTCAGTCTTGGCAGGTTGTGCATTTCTAAGAATTTGTCCATTTCTTCCAGGTTGTCCATTTTATTGGCATAGAGTTGCTTATAGTAATCTCTCATGATCTTTTGTATTTCTGTAGTGTCAGTTGTTACTTCTCCTTTTTCATTTCTAATTCTATTGATTTGAGTCTTCTCCCTTTTTTTCTTGATGAGTCTGGCTAATGGTTTATCAATTTTGTTTATCTTCTCAAAGAACCAGCTTTTAGTTTTATTGATCTTTGCTATCGTTTCCTTCATTTCTTTTTCATTTATTTCTGATCTGATTTTTATGATTTCTTTCCTTCTGCTAACTTTGGGATGTTTGTGTTCTTCTTTCTCTAATTGCTTTAGGTGCAAGGTTAGGTTGTTTATTCGAGATGTTTCCTGTTTCTTAAGGTGGGATTGTATTGCTATAAACTTCCCTCTTAGAACTGCTTTTGCTGCATCCCATAGGTTTTGGGTCGTCGTGTCTCCATTGTCATTTGTTTCTAGGTATTTTTTAATTTCCTCTTTGATTTCTTCAGTGATCACTTCGTTATTAAGTAGTGTATTGTTTAGCCTCCATGTGTTTGTATTTTTTACAGCTCTTTTCCTGTAATTGATATCTAGTCTCATAGCATTGTGGTCGGAAAAGATACTTGATACAATTTCAATTTTCTTACATTTACCAAGGCTTGATTTGTGACCCAAGATATGATCTATCCTGGAGAATGTTCCATGAGCACTTGAGAAAAATGTGTATTCTGTTGTTTTTGGATGGAATGTCCTATAAATATCAATTAAGTCCATCTTGTTTAATGTATCATTTAAAGCTTGTGTTTCCTTATTTATTTTCATTTTGGATGATCTGTCCATTGGTGAAAGTGGGGTGTTAAAGTCCCCTACTATGATTGTGTTACTGTCGATTTCTCCTTTTATGGCTGTTAGTATTTGCCTTATGTATTGAGGTGCTCCTATGTTTGGTGCATAAATATTTACAATTGTTATATCTTCTTCTTGGATCGATCCCTTGATCATTATGTAGTGTCCTTCTTTGTCTCTTCTAGTAGTCCTTATTTTAAAGTCTATTTTGTCTGATATGAGAATTGCTACTCCAGCTTTCTTTTGGTTTCCATTTGCATGGAATATCTTTTTCCATCCCCTTACTTTCAGTCTGTATGTGTCTCTAGGTCTGAAGTGGGTCTCTTGTAGACAGCATATAGATGGGTCTTGTTTTTGTATCCATTCAGCCACTCTGTGTCTTTTGGTGGGAGCATTTAGTCCATTTACATTTAAGGTAATTATCGATATGTATGTTCCTATTCCCATTTTCTTAATTGTTTTGGGTTCATTATTGTAGGTCTTTTACTTCTGTTGTGTTTCTTGCCTAGAGAAGTTCCTTTAGCATTTGTTGTAAAGCTGGTTTGGTGGTGCTGAACTCTCTCAGCTTTTGCTTGTCTGTAAACTTTTTAATTTCTCCATCAAATCTGAATGAGATCCTTGCCGGGTAGAGTAATCTTGGTTGCAGGTTTTTCTCCTTCATCACTTTAAGTATGTCCTGCCACTCCCTTCTGGCTTGTAGAGTTTCTGCTGAGAGATCAGCTGTTATCCTGATGGGGATTCCCTTGTGTGTTATTTGTTGTTTTTGCCTTGCTGCTTTTAATATGATTTCTTTGTGTTTAATTTTTGACAGTTTGATTAATGTGTGTCTTGGCGTATTTCTCCTTGGATTTATTCTGTATGGGACTCTCTGTGCCTCCTGGACTTGATTAACTATTTCCTTTCCCATATTAGGGAAGTTTTCAACTATAATCTCTTCAAATATTTTCTCAGTCCCTTTCTTTTTCTCTTCTTCTTCTGGAACCCCTATAATTCGAATGTTGGTGCGTTTAATGTTGTCCCAGAGGTCTCTGAGACTGTCCTCTGTTCTTTTCATTCTTTTTTCTTTATTTTGCTCTGCAGCACTTATTTCCACTATTTTATCTTCCACCTCACTTATCCGTTCTTCTCCCTCAGTTATTCTGCTATTGATCCCATCTAGAGTATTTTTTATTTCATGTATTGTGTTTTTAATCGATGCTTGATTCATCTTTAGTTCTTCTAGGTCCTTGTTAACTGTTTCTTGCATTTTGTCTATTCTATTTCCAAGATTTTGGATCTGGGAAATAGAATCTTGGATCATCTTTACCATCATTATTCTGAATTCTTTTTCAGGTAGACTGCCTATTACCTCTTCATTTGTTAGGTCTGGTGAGTTTTTATCTTGCTCCTTCTCCTGCTGTGTGTTTTTCTGTCTTCTCATTTTGCTTATGTTACTGTGTTTGGGGTCTCCTTTTTGCAGGCTGCAGGTTCGTAGTTCCCGTTGTTTTTGGTGTCTGTCCCCAGTGGCTAAGGTTGGTTTAGTGGGTTGTGTAGGCTTCCTGGTGGAGGGGACTAGTGCCTGTGTTCTGGTGGATGAGGCTGGATCTTGTCTTTCTGGTGGGCAGGTCCACGTCTGGTGGTGTGTTTTGGGGTGTCTGTGGACTTTTTATGATTTTAGGCCACCTCTCTGCTAATGGGTGGCGTTGTGTTCCTGTCTTGCTAGTTGTTTGGCTCAGGGTGTCCAGCACTGTAGCCTGCTGGTCGTTGAGTGAAGCTGTGTGCTGGTGTTGAGATGGAGATCTCTGGAAGATTTTCGCCGTTTGATATTATGTGGAGCTGGGAGGTCTCTTGTGGACCAGTGTCCTGAAGTTGGCTCTCCCACCTCAGAGGCACAGCACTGACTCCGGGCTCCTCAATTTGGGATGATGTGTTGTCTATTCATGTATTCCGCAGATGCAGGGTACATCAAGTTGATTGTGGAGCTTTAATCCGCTGCTTCTGAGGCTGCTGGGAGAGGTTTCCCTTTCTCTTCTTTGTTCTCACAGCTCCTGGGTCTCAGCTTTGGATTTGGCCCCGCCTCTGCGTGTAGGTCGCGGGAGGGCGTCTGTTCTTCGCTCAGATAGGACAAGGTTAAAGGAGCAGCCTCTTCGGGGACTCTGGCTCACTCAGGCCGGGAGGGAGGGAGGGGCGCGGAGTGCGGGGCAAGCCTGCAGCAGCAGAGGTCGGCGTGACGTTGCACCAGCCCGAGGCGCGCCGTGCGTTCTCCCAGGGAAGCCGCCCCTGGATCCCGGGACCCCGGCAGTGGCGGGCTGCACAGGCTCCCGGAAGGGCGGTGTGGGCAGTGACCTGCGCTCGCACACAGGCTTCTTGGCGGCGGCAGCAGGAGGCCCAGCGTCCCACGCCTGTCACTGGGCTCCACGCTTTCAGTCGCGCCTCGCGCCCGTCCGTGGAGCCCCTTTAAGCAGCGCTCTTAATCCCCTCTCCTCGCGCACCAGGAAACCAAGAGGGAAGAAAAAGTCTCTTGCCTCTTCGGCAGCTCCAGAGTTTTCTCGGACTCCCTCCCGGCTAGCTGTGGCACATTAGCCCCCTTCAGGCTGAGTTCTCGCCGCCAGCCCCAGTCCTCTCCCTGCGCTCTGACCGAAGCCCGAGCCTCAGCTTCCAGCGCTGCACGCCCCGGCGGGCGAGCAGACAAGCCTTTCGGGCTGGTGAGTGCCGCTCGGCACCGATCCTCTGTGTGCGGATCTCTCCGTTTTGCCCTACCCAGGTATGTGGGGAGTTTCTTGCCTTTTGGGAGGTCTGGGGTCTTCTGCCAGCGTTCAGTAGGTGTTCTGTAGGAGTTGTTCCACGTGTAGCTGTATTTCTGGTGTATCCGTGGGGAGGAAGGTGATCTCCGCGTCTTACTCTTCCGCCATCTTACCCGGAAGTCCTCGCTGCCATGTTTATGCCAGTCTAGACACACTTGAATCCCTTATGGAGACATATCAATACATACGTTTTAAGATTCTTACTAGTCAGATATGTTCCTCTGTGGGAAATATGGGGTTTTTGATTCCCTTTCACTGAGGAAGGTGTAGGTCTTGTCTATTCCATAGTTGGTTTTTGGATCGGTACCTGTGCTTATATCAAACTCTGGTTTTATGCATCACCCCACCTCTCCTTCCCCCATAAGCAGGCATAAGAGTGTTTTCTAAATGTGAGACTCTGTTCTCTTTCCTAACTCAGTTCATGTGTAGCCATGTTTACAGGATCTTCATAAGTGATATCTTATGATAAGCTTCTTTTTCTGTGTGACTTATTTCACTTGAACTCATCGTACCTGAATCCACTCATTTTGCTGCTACTGGTCTTATGACATTGATTTCATGGCTGAGGGATATTCCATCGTACGTAAGTACCACAATTTTTTGAACCATTTTTATCTTTCCTGGGATATTTCAGGTGTACCCAGTTGAGGTGCTTGTAAGCACTGCAGCCCTAAATTTGAAGGTGGCTCTGTCTTATTGATTTTCAGTTTTCCCAAGGTAGATTCCCTAGACTGGAAGTGCCCTTGGCTCTGTAGCTCTGTTGTTTACTTGTTTTAGGGAACACAATGCACTCCTCCAGAGAGGCAGTTGGCAATTTACATCCTGCCCATCAGCATAACAAGGCTCCCTGTTCTCCAGGGCCTGTCTTGCCTTTCTGGTTATTACACATTTTGTGGATGTCCCTTTTGACTGGTGGGAAGTGACACTTCTGTGTGGTGCAGATTTGCTTTGCCCGCTTGCTTGCTTGGCCAAAAAGGGGCGTATGCGTTTTCTCCTGCATATATTCAGGAGAAAATGCATACACCCTTTTTGGCCAAGTGCATCATTGTCGAAGTTGTAACCCTCTTCCTGTGCTTTACAGGTGATTCCAACGTACCTCTTGAAATCTGTTTCCTGCTATTCTGCCTCGCTTTCAAGTCCACCTCGTTGCCTTCCCTGAACAGATTTTGGGCTGATAGTTGTCCTTTATTACTCTGCCAGTTTGTGAATTGCTGTGCCCTTGAGCTCCATTTTTCAAGTCATTTTTTGTGAGCTGAACCCATATCCAAAATTTTGGTTCAGTACCTATACTGGTTCATGTTGGGTGGCTGAGACATTGGTTAATTCTTCTTCCTGCCGGGAAATTAGAGTGACATATGCCCGTCCAAATGCCTAACAGCTACTCTCTCATTGGTTCTCCCTCTTCCCTTTCATCCTTTGCCAAATTGGCAACCTGTGAGAACCAGGAGGTTAAAGGGGCTGTCTCTCCAAGTTGGGAGATTGATAGTAAATCAGTTGGAAAGTCAAGCCGGAGCACCAGGAGAGGGACTATTCGGTGAGTTTTAGAGACCTTTCGTATTCACAGTGTGTCCATTATCTAGGTTTCCCGTACATGTTATAGCTGTAGTAATATTCCCTTCAACCTGGAGAGTTGGGACCCATGGAATGGGTGCCATGCATTATTGCTTTAAAGGGTCTGCATTTGCTCACCCAATCTCACCAATCCTCTCAGTCCCAAGTGTCCATCCTTATGCCACATCCAGCTGTCATTGTAGACAGGGTCATTCCACGTTTCATCAGAGACCCTAAAGGAATTGTAAAGAAATTCCCTGTTTTTTTGTTTTGATTTTGAAATTCCTTTTTATAGTGGGTTTGAGCTGATTCTCGCTGCCATGTTTATGCGTGTCTAGACACACTTGATTCCCTTATGGAGACATATCAATACATAGGTTTTTAGATTCTTACTAGTCAGATATATTCCTCTGCGGGAAATATGGGATTTTGAGTCCCTTTCACTGAGGAAGGTATAGGTAGGTCTTGTCTATTACATAATTGGTTTTTGGAACGGTACCTGTGCTTATATCAAACTCTGGTTTTATGCATCACCCCACCTCTCCTTCCCCCTTAAGCAGGCATAAGAGTGTTTTCTAAATGTGAGACTCTGTTTTCTTTCCTAACTCAGTTCATGTGTAGCCATGTTTACAGGATCTTCATAAGTGATATCTTATAATAAGCTTCTTTGTCTGTGTGATTATTTCACTTAGAATCATCGAACCTGAATCCACTCATTTTGCTGCTACTGGTCTTATGACATTGATTTCATGGCTGACGGATATTCCATCATACGTAAGTACCACAATTTTTTGAACCATATTTATATTTCCTTGGATATTTAAGGTGTACCCAAGTTGAGGTTCTTGTAAGCAGTGCAGACCTAAATTTGAGGGTAGCTCTGTCTTATTGATTTTCAGTTTTCCGAGGGTATATTCCCTAGACTGGAAGTGCCCTTGGCTCTGTAGCTCTGTTGTTTACTTGTTTTAGGGAACACAATGCACTCCTCCAGAGAGGCAGTTGGCAATTTACATCCCGCCCATCAGCATAACAAGGTTCCCTGTTCTCCAGGGCCTGTCTTGCCTTTCTGATATTTACACATTTTGTGGATGTCTCTTTTGACCGGTGGGAAGGGATACTTCTGTGTAGTGCAGATTTGCATTGCCTGCTTGCTTGCTTGGCCAAAGAGGGCGTATGCGTTTTCTCTTGCATATATTCAGGAGAAAATGCATACGCCCTTTTTGGCCAAGTGCATCATTGTCGAAGTTGTGCCCCTCTTCCTGTGCTTTACAGGTGATTCCAACCTACCTCTTGAAATCTGTTTCTTGCTATTCTGCCTCGCTTTCAAGTCTGCCTCGTTGCCTTCCCTCAACAGATTTTTGGATGATAGTTGTCCTTTATTACTCTGCCAGTTTGGGAATTGTAGTGCCCTTGAGCTCCATTTTTCAACTCGTTTTTTGTGAGCTGAACGCATGTCCAATATTTTGGTTCAGGACCTATACTGGTTCCCAGTGGGTGGCTGAGACTTTGGTTAATTCTTCTTCCTGCCGGGAAATTAGAGTGACATATGCCCGTCCAAATGCCTAACAGCTACTCTCTCATTGGTTCTCCCTCTTTCCTTACATCCTCTGCCAAATTGGCAACCTGTGAGAACCAGGAGGTTAAAGGGGCTGTCTCTCCAATTTGGGAGATTGATAGTAAATCAGTTGGAAAGTCAAACCGGAGAACCAGGAGAGGGGCTATTCGTTGAGTTTTAGAGACCATTCGTATTCACAGTGTGTCCATTCTCTAGGTTTCCCGTACATGTTATAGCTGTAGTAACATTCCCTTCAACATGGAGAGTTGGGACCCATGGACTGGGTGCCATGCATTATTGCTTTAAAGGGTCTGCATTTGCTCACCCAATCTCACCAATCCTCTCAGTCCCAAGTGTCCAGCCTTATGCCACATCCGGCTGTCATTGTAGACAGGGACATTCCACGTTTCATCAGAGACCCTGAAGGAATTGTAAAGAATTTCACAGTTTTTTTGTTTTGTTTTTTAAATTCATTTTTATAGTCGGTTTGAGCTGATTCTCGCTGCGATGTTTATGCCAGGCTAGACACACTTGATTCCCTTACGGAGACATATCAATACATAGCTTTTAATATTCTTACTAGTCAGATATATTCCTCTGCAAGAAATATGGGGTTTTGAGTCCCTTTCACTGAGGAAGGTTTAGGTAGGTCTTGTCTATTCCATAGTTGGTTTTTGGAACGGTACCTGTGCTTATATCAAACTCTGGTTTTATGTATCACCCCAGCTCTCCTTCCCCTTTAAGCAGGCATAAGAGTGTTTTCTAAATGTGAGACTCTGTTCTCTTTCCTAACTCAGTTCATGTGTAGCCATGTTTACAGGATCTTCATAAGTGATATCTTATGATAAGCTTCTTTTTCTGTGTCACTTATTTCACTTAGAATGATCGTACCTGAATCCACTCATTTTGCTGCTACTGGTCTTATGACATTGATTTCATGGCTGATTGATATTCCATCGTACGTAAGTACAACAATTTTTTGAACCATTTTTTATCTTTCTTGGGATATTTCAGGTGTACCCAGTTGAGGTTCTTGTAAGCAGTGCAGCCCTAAATTTGAGGGTGGCTCTGTCTTATTGATTTTCAGTTTTCCCAAGATATATTCCCTAGACTGGAAGTGCCCTTGGCTCTGTAGCTCTGTTGTTTACTTGTTTTAGGGAACACAATGCACTCCTGCAGAGAGACAGTTGGCAGTTTACATCCCGCCCATCAGCATAACAAGGCTCCCTGTTCTCCAGGGCCTGTCTTGCCTTTCAGATATTTACACATTTTGTGGATGTCTCTTTTGACCGGTGGGAAGTGATACTTCTTTGTAGTGCAGATTTGCATTGCCAGCTTGCTTGCTTGGCCAAAAAGGGGCGTATGCGTTTTCTCCTGCATATATTCAGGAGAAAATGCATACGACCTTTTTGGCCAAGTGCATCATTGTCGAAGTTGTGACCCTCTTCCTGTGCTTTACAGGTGATTCCAACGTACCTCTTGAAATCTGTTTCCTGCTATTCTGCCTCGCTTTCAAGTCCACCTCGTTTCCTTCCCTCAACATATTTTGGGATGATAGTTGTCCTTTATTACTCTGCCAATTTGTGAATTACTGTGCCCTTGAGCTCCATTTTTCAACTCGTTTTTTGTGAGCTGAACGCATGTCCAAAATTTTGGTTCAGGATCTATACTGGTTCACGGTGGGTGGCTGAGACTTTGGTTAATTCTTCTTCCTGCCGGGAAATTAGAGTGATATATGCCCGTCCAAATGCCTAACAGCTACTCTCTCATTGGTTCTCCCTCTTCCCTTTCATCCTCTGCCAAAATGACAACCTGTGAGAACCAGGAGGTTAAAGGGGCTGTCTCTCCAAGTTGGGAGATTGATAGTAAATCAGTTGGAAAGTCAAACCGGAACACCAGGAGAGGGAGTATTCAGTGAGTTTTAGAGACCTTTCCTATTCACAGTGTGTCCATTCTCTAGGTTTCCCGTACATGTTATAGCTGTAGTAATATTCCCTTCAACCTGGAGAGTTGGGACCCATGGAATGGGTGCCATGCATTATTGCTTTAAAGGGTCTGCATCTGCTCACCCAATCTCACCAATCCTCTCAGTCCCAAGTGTCCAGCCTTATGCCACATCCAGCTGTCATTGTAGACAGGGTTATTCCATGTTTCAACAGAGACCCTGAAGGAATTGTAAAGAATTTCCCTGTTTTTTTTTTGTTTTTGAAATTCCTTTTTATAGTGGGTTTGAACTGATTCTCGCTGCCATGTTTATGCCAGTCTAGACACACTTGATTCCCTTACAGAGACATATCAATACATAGGTTTTAATATTCTTACTAGTCAGATATATTCCTCTTCAAGAAATATGGGGTTTTGAGTCCCTTTCACTGAGGAAGGTATAGGTAGGTCTTGTCTATTCCATAGTTGGTTTTTGGATCGGTACCTGTGCTTATATCAAACTCTGGTTTTATGCATCACCCCAGCTCTCCTTCCCCTTTAAGCAGGCATAAGAGAGTTTTCTAAATGTGAGACTCTGCTCTCTTTCCTAACTCAGTTCATGTGTAGCCATGTTTACAGGATCTTCATAAGTGATATCTTATGATAAGCTTCTTTTTCTGTGTCACTTATTTCACTTAGAATGATCGTACCTGAATCCACTCATTTTGCTGCTACTGGTCTTATGACATTGATTTCATGGCTGATTGATATTCCATCGTACGTAAGTACAACAATTTTTTGAACCATTTTTTATCTTTCTTGGGATATTTCAGGTGTACCCAGTTGAGTTTCTTGTAAGCAGTGCAGCCCTAAATTTGAGGGCGGCTCTGTCTTATTGATTTTCAGTTTTCCCAAGGTAGATTCCCTAGACTGGAAGTGCCCTTGGCTCTGTAGCTCTGTTGTTTACTTGTTTTAGGGAACACAATGCACTCCTCCAGTGAGGCAGTTGGCAGTTTACATCCCGCCCATCAGCATAACAAGGCTCCATGTTCTCCAGGGCCTCTCTAGGATTTCTGTTTTTTACACATTTTGTGAATGTCCCTTTTGACCGGTGGGAAGTGATACTACTTTGCTGTGCAGATTTGCTTTGCCCACTTGCTTGCTTGGCCAAAAATGGCGTATGCGTTTTCTCCTGAATATATTCAGGACAAAACGAATACGCCCTTTTTCGCCAAGTGCATCACTGTCAAAGTTGTGCCCATCTTCCTGGGCTTTAAACGTGATTCCAACGAACTACTTGAAATCACCTTCCTGCTATTCTGACTCGCTTTGAAGGCTGCCTCGTTTCTTTTACTTAACAGATTTTTTGGATGATAGTTGTCCTTTATTACTCTGCCAGTTTGTGAATTGCTGTGCCCCTGAGCTCCATTTTTCATCTCGTTTTTCTGTGAGCTGACCGCAAGTCCAAAATTTTGGTTCAGGACCTATACTGGTTCACGGCGGTGTCTGAGACTTTGGTTAATTATTCTTCCTGCCGGGCAATTAGAGTGACATGTGCCCGTCCAAATGCCTAACACCTACTCTTTCATTGGTTCCCCCTTTTCCCTTTCATCCTCTTCCAAATTGGAAACCTGTGCGAACCAGGAGGTTAAAGGGGCTGTATCTCCAAGATGGGAGATTGATGGTAAAGCAGTTGGAAAGTCAAACCGGAGCACCAGGAGAGGGACAATTAGTTGGGTTTTAGAAACCTTTTGTATTCACTGTGTGTACATTCTCTTGGTTTCCTGTACATATTATAGCTGTACTAATATTCCCTTCAACCTGGAGGGTTGGGAACCATGGAATGGGTGCCACACATTATTGCTTTAAAGGGTCTGCATTTGCTCACCCAAATTCACAAACCCTCTCAGTCCCAAGAGTCCAGCCTTATGCCACATCCAGGTGTCGTTGTACACAGGGTCGTTCCAGGTTTCATCAGAGACCCTGAAGGAATTTTAAAGAATTTCCCTGTTGTTTTGTTTTTGAAATTCCTTTTTATAGAGGGTTTGAGCTGATTCTCACTGCCGTGTTTATGCCAGTCTAGACACAATTGATTCCCTTATGGAGACATATCAATACATAGGTTTTAAGATTCTTACTAGTCAGATATATTGCTCTGCAGAAAATATTCGGTTTTGAGTCCCTTTCCCCGAGGAATGTGTAGGTCTTTTCTATTCCATAGATTGTTTTGGGAACGGTACCTGTGCTTATATCAAACTCTGGTTTTATGCATCTCCCCACCTCTCCTTCCCCCTTAAGCAGGCATAAGAGTGTTTTCTAAATGTGAGGCTCTGTTCTCTTTCCTCACTCACTTCATGTGTAGCCATGTTTACAGGATCTTCTTAAGTGATATCTTATGATAAGATTCTTTTTCTGCGTGACTTATTTCACTTAGAATCATAATACCTGAATCCACTAATTTTGCTGCTACTGGTCTCATGCCATTGATTTCATGGCTGAGGGATATTCCATCGTATGTAAATACCACAATTTTTTGAACTATTTTTAAATTTCCTGGGATATTTTAGGTGTACCCAAGTTGAGGTTCTTGTAAGCAGTGCATCCCTCAATTTTGGGGTGGCTCTGTGTTATTGATTTTCAATTTTCCCAAGGTATATTCACTAGACTGGAAGTGCCCTTGGGTATGGAGCTCTGTTGTTTACCTTTTTTAGTGAACACAGTGCACTCCTCCAGAGAGGCAGTTGCCAACTTACATCCCGCCCTTTAGCATAACAAGGCTTCCAGTTCTCCAGGTCCTCTCTTGCCTTTCTGGTTTTTACACATTTTGCCGATGTCCCTTTTGACCGGTGGCAAGGGATACTACTTTGTACTGAAGATGTGCATTGCCCGCTTGCTTGCTTGGCCAAAAAGGGCGTATGCGTTTTCTCCTGAATATATTCAGGAGAAAACGAATACCCCCTTTTTGGCCAAGTGCATCATTGTCGAAGTTGTGCCCCTCTTCCTGTGCTTTACAGGTGATTCCAACGTACCTCTTGAAATCTGTTTCCTGCTATTCTGCCTCGCTTTCAAGTCCGCCTCGTTGCCTTCCTTCAAAATATATTTGGAAGATAGTTGTCCTTTATGACTCTGCCAGTTTGTGAATTGCTGTGCCCCTGAGCTCCATTTTTCAAATCGTTTTTTGTGAGCTGACCGCAATTCCAAAATATCGCTTCAGGACCTATACTGGTTCCCGGCAGGGGAATGAGTCTTTGGTTAATTCCTCTTCCTGCCGGGCAATTAGAGTGACATGTGCCCGTCCAAATGCCTAACAGCTACTCTCTCATTGGTTCTCCCTGTTCCCTTTCATCCTCTGCCAAATTAGCAACCTGTGTTATCCAGGAGGTTAAATGGGCTGTCTCTCCAAGTTGGGAGATTGATAGTATAACAGTTGGAAAGTCAAACTGAAGCACCAGGCGAGGGACAATTTGTTGAGTTTTAGAAAACTTCCGTATACAGTGTGTCCATTCTCTAGGTTTCCCGTACATGTTATAGCTGTAGTAATATTCCCTTCAACCTGGAGAGTTTGGAACCGTGGAATGGAGGCCACGCATTATTGCTTTAAACGGCCTGTGTTTGCTCATCCAATCTCACCAATCCTCTCACTCCCAAGTGTCCAACCTTATGCCACATCAAGCTGTAGTTGTAGATAGGTTCATTCCAGGTTTCATCAGAGACCCTGAAGGAATTGTAAAGAATTTCCCTGTTTTGTTGTTCTGTTTTTGAAATTCTTTTTATAGTGAGTTTGAGCTGATTCTCACTGCCGTGTTTATGCCAGTCTAGATACACTTGATTCCCTTATGGAGACATATCAATACTTAGGTTTTACGATTCTTACTAGTCAGATATACTCCTCTGTGCAAAATATGGGGTTTTGAGTCCCTTTCCCCGAGGAAGGTGTAGGTCTTGTCTATTCCATAGTTGGTTTTTGGAACAGTACCTGTTCTTATATGAAACTCTGGTTTTATGCATCACCCCAACACTCCTTCCCCCTTAAGCAGGCATAAGAGTGTTTTCTCAATGTGAGACTCTGTTCTCTTTCCTCACTCAGTTCATGTGTAGCTATGTTTACAGGATCTTCATAAGTGATATCTTATGATAAGTTTATTTTACTATGTGACGTATTTCACTTAGAATAATCGTACCTGAATCCACTCATTTTGCTGCTACTGGTCTTATGACATTGATTTCATGGCTGACGGATATTCCGTCGTACGTAAGTACCACAATTTTTTGAACCATTTTTAACTTTCTTGGGATATTTAAGGTGTACCCAAGTTGAGGTTCTTGTAAGCAGTTCATCCCTCAATTTTGGTGTGGCTCTATCTTATTGATTTTCAGTTTTCCTAAGGTATATTCCCTAGACAGGAAGTGCCCTTGGCTATGTAGCTCTGTTGTTTACTTGTTTTAGGGAACACAATGCACTCCTCCAGAGAGGCAGTTGGCAACTTACATACAGCCCATCAGCATAACAATGCTCCCTGTTCTCCAGGTCCTCTCTTGTCTTTCTGGTTTTTACACATTTTGCCATTGTCCCTTTTGACCAGTGGGAAGGGATACTTCTTTGTACTGCAGATTTACATTGCCTGCTTCCTGGCTTGGCCCAAAAGGACGTATGCGTTTTCCCCTGAATATATTCAGGAGAAAACCCATACAGCATTTTTGGCCAAGTGCATCATTGTCGAAGTTTTGCCCCTCTTCCTGTGCTTTACAGGTGATTCCAAGGTACCGCTTGAAATCTGTTTCGTGCTATTCTGCCTCGCTTTCAAGTCCGCCTCGTTGCCTTCCTTCAAAAGATTTTAGGACGATAGTTGTCCTTTATGACTCTGCCAGTTTGTGAATTGCTGTGCCCCTGAGCTCCATTTATCAAACAGTTTTTTGTGAGCTGTCCGCAAGTCCAAAATTTCGGTTCAGGACCTATACTGGTTCCCGGCAGGGGGATGAGTCTTTGGTTAATTCTTCTTCGTGCCCGGCATTTAGAGTGACATGTGCCCGTCCAAAAGCCTAACAGCTACTCTCTCATTGTTTCTCCCTGTTCCCTTTCATCCTCTGCCAAATTGGCAACCTGTGTTATCCAGGAGTTTATAGGGGCTGTCTCTCCAACTTGGGAGATTGATAGTAAAGCAGTTGGAAAGTCAAACTGGAGCACCAGGAGAGGGACAATTAGTTAAGTTTTAGAAACCTTTCATATACACAGTGTTTCCATTCTCTAGGTTTCCCGTACATGTTATAGCTGTAGTAATATTCCCTTCAACCTGGAGAGTTTGGAACCATGGAATGGAGGCCACGCATTATTTCTTTAAACGGTCTGTGTTTCCTCACCCAGTCTCACCCATCCTCTCAGTCCCAAGTATCCAGCCTTATGCCACATCAAGCTGTAGTTGTAGATAGGTTAATTCCAGGTATCATCAGACACACTGAAGGAATTGAAAGAATTTCCCTGTTTTTTTGTTTTGTTTTCGAAATTCCTTTTTATAGTGGGTTTGAGCTGATTCTCGCTGCCATGATTATGCCAGTCTAGAAACACTTGATTCCCTTACAGTGACATATAAATACATAGGTTTTAAGATTCTTACTAGTCAGATATATTCCTCTGCGCGAAATATGGGGTTTTGAGTCCCTTTCACTGAGGAAGGTGTAGGTCTTGTCTATTCCAAAGTTGGTTTTTGGAACGGTACCTGTGCTTATATCAAACTCTGGATTTATGCATCACCCCACCCCTCCTTCCCCCATAAGCAGGCATAAGAGTGTTTTCTAAATGTGAGACTCTGTTCTCTTTCCTAACTCAGTTCATGTGTAGCCATGTTTACAGGATCTTCATAAGTGATATCTTATGATAAGTTTCTTTTTCTGTGTGACTTATTTCACACAGAATCATCGTACCTGAATCCACTCATTTTGCTGCTACTGGTCTTATGACATTGATTTCATGGCTGAGGGATATTCCATCGTCCGTAAGTACCCCAATTTTTTGAACGATTTTTATCTTCCCTTGGATATTTAAGGTGTACCCAAGTTGAGGTTCTTGTAAGCAGTGCAGCCCTAAATTTTGGGGTGGCTCTGTCTTATTGATTTTCAGTTTTCCCAAGGTATATTCCCTATACTGGAAGTGCCCTTGGCTCTGTAGCTCTGTTGTTTACTTCTTTTAGGGAACACAATGCACTCCTCCAGAGAGGCAGTTGGCAATTTACATGCCGCCCATCAGCATAAAAAGGCTCCCTGTTCTCCACGCCCTGTCTTGCCTTTCTGGTTTTTACCCATTTTGTGGATGTCCCTTTTGAACTGTGGGAAGTCATACATCTTTGTAGTGCAGATTTGAATTGCCCGCTTGCTTGCTTGGTCAAAAAGGGTGTATGCGTTTTCTCCTGAATATATTCAGGAGAAAACGCATATGCCCTTTTTGGCCAAGTGCATCATTGTCGAAGTCGTGCCCGTTTTCCTGTGCTTTAAAAATTAAGATTCTTAATAGTCAGATATATTCCTCTGCGGGAAATATGGCGTTTTGAGTCCCTTTCACTGAGGAAGGTGTAGGTCTTGTCTATTCCATAGTTTCTTTTTGGAACGGTACCTGTGCTTATATCAAAGTCTGGTTTTATGCATCACCCCACCTCTCCTTCCCCCTTAAGCAGGCATAAGAGTGTTTTCTCAATGTGAGGTTCTGTTCTCTTTCTTAACTCAGTTCATGTGTAACCATGTTTAAAGGATCTTCATAAGTGATATCTTATGATAAGTTTCTTTTTCTGTGGGACTTATTTCACTTAGAATCATCGTACCTGAATCCACTCATTTTGCTGCTACTGCTCTTATGACATTGATTTCATGGCTGAGGGATATTCCCTCGTACGTAAGTACCACATGTTTTTCAACCATTTTTATACTTCCTGGGATATTTAAGGTGTACCCAAGTTGAGGTTCTTGTAAGCAGTGCAGCCCAAATTTTGGGGTGGCTCTGTCTTATTGATTTTCATTTTTCCCAATGTATATTCCCTAGACTGGAAGTGCCCTTGGCTCTGTAGCTCTGTTGTTTACTTGTTTTAGGGAACACAATGCACTCCTCCAGAGAGGCAGTTGGCAATTTACATCCTGCCCATCAGCATAACAAGGCTCCCTGTTCTCCAGGGCCTGTCTTGCCTCTGGTTTTTACCCATTTTGTGGATGTCCCTTTTGACTGTTGGGAAGTGCTACTTCTTTTTAGTGCCGATTTGCATTGCCCGCTTGCTTGCTTGGCCAAAAAGTCGTATGTGTTTTCTCCTGAATATATTCAGGAGAAAACGTATACGCCATTTTTGGCCAAGTGCATCATTGTCGAAGTTGTACCCCTCTTCCTGTGCTTTAAAGGCGATTCCAACGTATCTGTTGAAATGTGTTTCCTTCTATTCTGCCTCGCATTCAATTCTGCCTCGTTGCCTTCCCTCAACATATTTTTGTACGATAGTTGTCCTTTATTACTCTACCAGTTTGTGAATTGCTGTGCCCCTGAGGTCCATAATTTAACTCATTTTTTGTGAGCTGAATGCAAGTCCAATATTTTGGTTCAGGACCTATACTGGATCGCGGTGGGTGGCTGAGACTTTGGTTAATTCTTCTCCCTCCCGGGAAATAAGAGTGACATGTGCCAGTCCAAATGCCTAACAGCTACTCTCTCATTGGTTTTCCCACTTCCCTTTCATCCTCTGCCAAATTGGCAACCTGTGAGAACCAGGAGGTTAAAGGGGCTCTCTCTGAAAGTTGGGAGATTGATAGTAAAGCAGTTGGAAAGTCAAACCGGAGCACCAGAAGAGGGACTATTCGTTGAGTTTTAGAGACCTTTCGTGTTCACAGTGTGTCCATTCTCTAGGTTTCCCGTACATTTTATAGCTGTAGTAATATTCCCTTCAACCTGGAGAGTTGGGACCCATGGAATGGGTGCCATGCATTATTGCTTTATAGGGTCTGCATTTTTTCACCCAATCTCACCAATCCTCTCAGTCCCATGTGTCCTGCCTTATGCCACATCCAGCTGTCGTTGTAGATAGGGTCATGCCAGGTTTCATCAGAGACCCTGAAGGAATTGTAAAGAATTTCCCGGTTTTTTTGTTTTGTTTTTGAAATTCCTTTTTATAGTGGGTTTGAGATGATTCTCGATGCCATGTTTATGCCAGTCCAGAAAATTTGATTCCCTAAAAGAGACATATCAATACATAGGTTTTAAGATTTTTAGTAGTCCGATATATTCCTCTGTGGGAAATATGGGGTTTTGAATCCCTTTCACTGAGGAAGGTGTAAGTCTTGTCTATTCCATAGTTGGTTTTTGAATGATACCTGTGCTTATATTAAACTCTGGTTTTATGTATCACCCCACCTCTCCTTCCCCCTTAAGCAGGCATAAGAGTGTTTTCTAAATGTGAGACTCTGTTCTCTTTCCTAACTCAGTTCATGTGTAGCCATGTTTACAGGATCTTCATAAGTGATATCTTATGATAACTTTCTTTTTCTGTGTGACTTATTTCACTTAGAATCATCGTACCTGAATCCACTCATTTAACTGCTACTGGTCTTATGACATTGATTTCATGGCTGTGGGATATTCCACCGTACATAAGTACCACAATTTTTTGAACCATTTTTATATTTCCTGGGATATTTAAAGTTTACCCAAGTTGAGGTTCTTGTAAGCAGTGCAGCCCTAAATTTTGGGGTGGCTCTGTCTTTATGATTTTCAGTTTTCCAAAGGTATATTCCCTAGACTAGAAGTGCCCTTGGCTCTGTAGCTATGTTGTTTACTTGTTTTAGGGAACACAATGCACTCCTCCAGGGAGGCAGTTGGTAATTTAAATGCCACCCATCAGCATAACAAGGCTCCCTGTTCTCCAGGGCCTGCCTTTACTTTCTGGTTTTTACCCATTTTGTGGATGTCCCTTTTGACTGGTGGGAAGTGATTCTTCTTTTTAGTGCAGATTTGCATTGCCCGCTTGCTTGCTTGGACAAAAATGGCGTATGCGTTTTCTCCTGAATATATTCAGGAGAAAACGCATACGCCATTTTTGGCCAAGTGCATCATTGTCGAAGTTCTGCCCCTCTTCCTGGCCTTTAAAGGCGATTCCAACGTTGCTCTTGAAATTTGTTTCCTGCTATTCTGCCTCCCTTTCAAGTCCGCCTCGTTGACTTCCCTCAACAGATTTTTGGACGATAGTTGCCCTTTATTACTCTGCCAGTTTGTGAATTGCTGTGCCCTGAGCTCCAATTTTTAACTCGTTTTTTCTGAGCTACGCAAGTCCAATATTTTGGTTCAGGACCTATACTGGTTTTCGCTGGGTGGCTGAGACTTTGGTTAATTCTTCTTCCTGCCGGGAAAGAAGAAAGAAATATGCCCGTCCAAATGTCTAACAGCTACTCTCTCATTGGTTCTCCCTCTTCCCTTTCATCCTTTGCCAAATTGGCAACCTGTGCGAACCAGGAGGTTAAAGGTGCTGTCTCTCCAAGTTGGGAGATTGATAGTAAAGCATTTGGAAAGTCTCACCAGAGCACCAGTAGTGGGACTATTCGTTGAGTTTTAGAGAACTTTCGTATTCACAGTGTGTCCATTCTCTTGGTTTCCCGTACATGTTATAGCTTTAGTAATATTCCCTTCAACCTGGAGAGTTGTGAACCATGGAATGGGTGCCATGCATTATTGCTTTAAAGTGTCTGCATTGGCTCACCCAATCTCACCAATCCTCTCAGTCCCATGTAAACAGCCTTATGCCACATCCAGCTTTCGTTGTAGATAGGGTCATTCCAGGTTTCATCAAAGACGCTGAAGGAATTGTAAAAAATTTCCCTGGTTTTTTTGATTTGTTTTTGAAATTACGTTTATAGTGGGTTTGAGCTGATTCTCGCTGCTATGTTTATGCCAGTCTAGACACACTCGATTCCTTTAAAGTGACATATCAATACATAGGTTTTAAGATTCTTACTAGTTAGATATATTCCTCTGTGGGAAATATGGGGTTTTGAGTCCCTTTCACTGAGGAAGGTGTAAGTCTTGTCTATTCCATAGTTGGTTTTTGGAACGGTACCTGTGCTTATATCAAACTCTGGTTTTATGCATCACCCCACCTCTCCTTCCCCCTTAAGCAGGCATAAGAGTTTTTCCAAATGTGAGACTCTGTTCTCTTTCCTAACTCAGTTCATGTGTAGCCATGTTTACAGGATCTTCATAAGTGATATCTTATGATACGTTTCTTTTTCTGTGTGACTTATTTCACTTAGAATCATCATACCTGAATCCACTCATGTTTCTGCTACTGGTCTTATGACATTGATTTCATGGCTGAGGGATATTCCATCGTACGACAGTACCACAATTTTTTGAACCATTTTATCTTTCCTGGGATACTTAATGTGTACCCAAGTTGAGGTTCTTGTAAGCAGTGCAGCCCTAAATTTTGGGGTGGCTCTGTCTTATTGATTTTCAGTTTTCCCAAGGTATATTCCCTAGACTGAAAGTGTCCTTGGCTCTTTACCTCTGTTGTTTACTTATTTTAGGGAACACAACGCACTCCTCCAGAGAGGCAGTTGGCAATTTACATCTCGGCCATCAGCATAAGAAGGCTCTCTGTTCTCCAGGGCCTGTCTTGCCTTTCGGGATTTTACGCATTTTGTGGATGTCCCTTTTGACCAGTGGGAAGTGATACTTCTTTGTAGTGCCGACTTGCATTGTCCACTTGCTTGCTTCGCCAAAAGTGCCATATGTGTTTTCTCCTGAATATATTCAGTACAAAACGCATACGGCCTTTTTTACCAAGTTCATCATTGTTGACGTTGTTCTCCTCTTCCTGTGCTTTAAATGTGATTCCAACGTACCACTTGAAATCTATTTCCTGCTATTCTGCCTCGCTTTCAAGTCCGCCTCGTTGCCTTCCCTCCACAGATTGTTGGAAGATAGTTGCCCTTTATTACTCTGGCATTTGGTGAATTGCTGTGCCTCTGATCTACATTTTTTAACTGGTTTTTTTTGAGCTGAATGTAAGTCCAATATTTTGGTTCAGGACCTATACTGGTTTTCGGTGGGTGGCTGAGACTTCGTTTAAGTCTTCTTCCTCCCGGGAAATAAGAGTGACATGTGCCCGTCCAAATGCCTAACAGCTACTCTCTCATTGGTTCTCCCTCTTCCCTTTCATCCTTTGCCAAATTGGCAACTTGTGAGAAGCAGGAGGTTAAAGGGGCTGTCTCTCTACGTTGGGAGATTGATAGTAAAGCAGTTGGAAAGTCAAACCGGAGCACCAGGAGAGGGACTATTCGTTGAGTTTTAGAGAACTTTTGTATTCACAGTGTGTCCATTCTCTAGGTTTCCCATACATGTTATAGCTGTAGTAATATTCCCTTCAACCTGGAGAGTTGGGATCCATAGAATGGGTGCCATGCATTATTGCTTTAAAGGGTCTGCATTTGCTCACGAATCACACCAATCCTCTCAGTCCCATGTGTCCAGCCTTATGCCACCTCTAGCTGTTGTTGTAGATAGGGTCATTCCAAGATTCATCAGAGACCCTGAAGGAATTTTAAAGAATTTCACTGTTTTTTTGTTTTGTTTTTGAAATTCCGTTTTATAGTGGGTTTGAGCTGATTCTTGCTGCCATGATTATGCCTGTCTAGAAACACTTCATTCCCTTACGGAGACATATCAATACATAGGTTTTAAGTTTCTTACTAGTCAGATATATTCCTCTGCGGGAAATATGGGATTTTGAATCCCTTTCACTGAGGAAGGTGTAGGTCTTGTCTATTCCATAGTTTCTTTTTGGAACGGTACCTGTGCTTATATCAAACTCTGGTTTTATGCATCACCCCACCTCTCCTTCCCCCTTAAGCAGGTATAAGCGTTTTTTCTAAATATGAGACACTTTTCTCTTTCCTAACTCAGTTCATGTGTAGCCATGTTTACAGGATCTTCATAAGTGATATCTTATGATACGGTTCTTTTTCTGTGTGACTTATTTCACTTAGAATCATCGTACCTGAATAAACTCATTTTGCTGCTACTGGTCTTATGACATTGATTTCTTGGCTGAGGGATATTCCACCATACGTAAGTACCACAATTTTTTGAACCATTTTTATATTTCCTGAGATGTTTAAGGTGTACCCAAGTTGAGGTTCTTGTAAGCAGTGCAGCCGTACATTTTGGGGTGGCTCTGTCTTATTGATTTTCGGTTTTCCCAAGGTATATTCCCCAGACTGGAGTGCCCTTGGCTCTGTAGCTCTGTTGTTTACTTGTTTTAGGGAACACAATGCACACCTCCAGAGAGGCAGTTGGCAATTTACATCCCGCCCATCAGCATAACAAGGCTCCCTGTTCTCCAGGGCCTGTCTTGCCTTTCTGGCTTTTACACATTTTGTGGATTTCCCTTTTGACCGGGAGAAAGTGATACTTCTTTGTAGTGCAGATTTGCATTGTCCTCTTGCTTGCTTGGCCAAAAAGGGCGTAGGCATTTTCCCCTGAATATATTCAGGGGAAAACGCATACGCCCTTTTTGGCCAAGTGCATCATTGTCGAAGTTGTGCCCCTCTTCCTGTGCTTAAAAGGCGATTCCAATGTACCTCTGGAAATCTGTTTCCTGCTCTTCTGCCTCACTTTAAGTCTGCCACGTTGCCTTCCCTCAACAGATTGTTGGAAGATACTTGCCCTTTATTACTCTGCCAGTTTGTGAATTGCTGTGCCCCTGAGCTCCATTTAGTAACTCGTTTTTTGTGAGCTGAACTCAAGTCCAGTATTGTGGTCCAGAACCTATACTGGTTTGCGGTGGGAGGCTAAGGATTAGTTTAATTCTTCTTCCTCCTGGGAAATAAGAGTGACATATGCCCGTCCAAATGCCTAACAGCTACTCTCTCATTAGTTCTCCCTCTTCCCTTTCATCTTCTGCCAAGTTGGCAACCTGTGCGAACCAGGAGGTTAAAGGTGCTGTCTCTACAGGTTGGGAGATTGATTGTAAAGCAGTTGGAAAGTCAAACCGGAGCACCAGCAGATGGAGTATTCGTTGAGTTTTAGAGACCTTTCGTATTCACAGTGTGTCCATTCTGTAGGTTTCCCGTACATGTTATAGCTGTAGTAATATTCCCTTCAACCTTGAGATTTGGGACCCATGGAATGGTTGCCATGCATTATTGCTTTAAAGCGTCTGCATTTGCTCACCCAGTCTCACCAGTCCTCTCAGTCCCATGTGTACAGCCTTATGCCACATCCAGCTGTCATTGTAGATAGGGTCATTCCTGGTTTCACCAGAGACCAGGAAAGATTTGTAAAAAATTTCCCTTTTTTTTGTTATTCAAATTCCTTTTTATAGTGGCTTTGAGCTGATTCTTGCTGCCATGATTATGCCAGTCTAGACACTCTTGATTGCCTTACGGAGACATGTCAATACATAGGTGTTAAGATTCTTACTAGTCAGATATATTCCTCTGTGGGAAACATGGGGTTTTGAGTCCCTTTCTCTGAGGAACGTGTAGGTCTTGTCTATTCCATAGTTGGTTTTTGGAACGTTATATGTGCTTATATCAAAGTCTGGACTTATGCATCACCCCACCTCTCTTTCCTCCTTAAGCAGGTATAAGAGTTTTTTCTAAATGTGAGACTCGGTTCTCTTTCCTCTCTCAGTTCATGTGTAGCCTTGTTACAGGATCTTCATAAGTGATATCTTATGATACGTTTCTTTTTCTGTGTGACTTATTTCACTTAGAATCATCGTACCTTAATCCATTCATTTTGAGGCTACTGCTCTTATGACATTGATTTCATGGCTGAGGCATATTCCATCGTACGTAAGTACCACAATTTTTTGAACCATTTCTATATTTCCTGGGATATTTATGGTGTACCCAAGTTGAGGTTGTTGTAAGCAGTGCAGCCCTAAATTTTGGGGTGCTCTGTCTTATTGATTTTCAGTTTTCCAAAGGTATATTCACTAGACTGGAAGTGCCCTTGGCTCTGTAGCTCTGTTGTTTACTTGTTTTAGGGAACACAATGCACACCTCCAGAGAGGCAGTTGATAATTTACATCCCGCCCATCAGCATAACAAGGCTCCCTGTTCTCCAGGGCCTGTCTTGCCTTTCTGGTTTTTACCCATTTTGTGTATGTCCCTTTGGACCGGTTGGAAGTGATACTTCTTTGTAGTGCAGATTTGCATTGCCTACTTGCTTGCTTGGCCAAAAAGGGCGTATGCGTTTTCTCCTGAATATATTCAGGAGAAAACGCATACGCCCTTTTTGGCCAAGTTCATCATTGTCGAAGTTGTGCCCCTCTTCCTGTGCTTTAAATGTGGTTCCAACGTACCTCTTGAAATGTGTTTCCTGCTATTCTGCCTCCCGTTCACGTTCGCCTCGTTGCCTTCCCTCAACAGATTTTTGGACGATAGTTGCCCTTTATTACTCTGCCAGTTTGTGAATTGCTGTGCCCCTGAGCTCCATTTTTTAACTCGTTATTTGTGAGCTGAACGCAAGTCCAATATTTTGTTTCAGGACCTATACTGGTTCCCGGTGGTTGGCTGAGACTTTGGTCAATTCTTCTTCGTCCCGGGAAATAAGAGTGAGATATGCCCGTCCAAATGCCTAACAGCTCCTTTCTCATTGGTTCTCCCTCTTCACATTCATCCTCTGCGAAATTTGCAACCTGTGCGAAACAGGAGGTTATAGGTGCTGTCTCTCCAGGTTGGGAGATTGATAGTAAAGCAGTTGGAAAGTCAAACCGGAGCACGAGGAGAGGGACTATTCATTGAGTTTTAGAGACCTTTCGTATTCACAGTGTTTCCATTCCCTTGGTTTACCGTACATGTTATAGCTGTAGTAATATTCCCTTCAACCTGGAGAGTTGGGAACCATGGAATGGGTGCCTTGCATTATGCTTTAAAGGGTCTGCATTTACTCACCCAATCTCAACAATCCTCTCAGTCTCATGTGTCCAGCCTTATGCCACCTCCAGCTGTGGTTGTAGATAGGGTCATTCAAGGTTTCATCAGAGACCCTGAAGGAATTGTAAAGAATTTCTCTGTTTTTTTGTTTTGTTTTTGAAATTCAGTTTTATAGTGGGTTTGAGATGATTCTCGCTGCCATCTTTATGCCTGTCTAGACACACTTGATTCCTTTACAGAGACATATCAATACATAGGTTTTAAGATTCTTACTAGTCAGATATATTCCTCTGCGGGAAATATGGGGTTTTGAGTCCCTTTCACTGAGGAAGGTGTAGGTCTTGTCTATTCCATAGTTGGTTTTTGGAACGGTACCTGTGCTTATATCAAACTCTGGTTTTATGCATCACCCCACCTCTCCTTCCCCCTTAAGCAGGCATAAGAGTCTTTTCTAAATGTGAGACTCTGTTCTCTTTCCTAACTCAGTTCATGTGTAGCCATGTTTACAGGATCTTCATAAGTGATATCTTATGATACGTTTCTTTTTCTGTGTGACTTATTTCACTTGGAATCATCGTACCTGAATCCACTCATTTTGCTGCTACTGGTCTTATGACATTTATTTCATGGCTGAGGGATATTCCATCATACATAAGTACTACAATTTTTTAAACACTTTATATCTTTCCTGGGATACTTAAGGTGTACCCAAGTTGAGGTACTTGTATGCAGTGCAGCCCTAAATATTGGGGTGGCTCTGTCTTACTGATTTTCAGTTTTACCAAGGTATATTCCCTAGACTGGAGGTGTCCTTGGCTCTGTAGCTCTGTTGTTTACTTGTTTTAGGGAACACGGTTCACTCCTCCAGAGAGGCAGTTGGCAATTTACATCCTGCCCATCAGCATAATAAGGCTCCCTGATCTCCCGGGCCTGTCTTGCCTTTCTGGATTTTACCCATTTTGTGGATGTCCCTTTTGACCGGTGGGAAGTGATACTTCATTGTAGTGCAGATTTGCATTGCCTACTTGCTTGCTTGGCCAAAATGGGCGTATGCGTTTTCTCCTGTATATATTCAGGAGAAAACGCATACGCCCTTTTTGGCCAAGTGCATCATTTTTGAAGTTTTGCCCGTCTTCCTGTGCTTTAAAGGCAATTCCAACGTACCTCTTGAAATCTGTTTCCTGCTATTCTGCCTCGCTTTAAAGTCCGCCTCGTTGCCTTCCCTCAACAGATTTTTGGATGATAGTTGTCCTTTATTACCTTGCCAGTTTGTGAAATGCTGTGCCCTTGAGCTCCATTTTTCAACTCGTTTTTTTTGAGCTGAAAACATGTCCAACATTTTGGTTCAGGACCTATAATGGTTCCCGTTGGGTGGTTGCAACTTTGGTAAATTCTTCTTCCTGCCGGTAAATTAGAGTGACATATGCCCGTCCAAATGCCTAACAGCTACTCTCTCATTGGTTCTCCCTCTTCCCTTTCATCCTCTGCCAAATTGGCCACTTGTGAGAACCAGGAGGTTAAAGGGGCTGTCTCTCCAAGTTGGGAGATTGATAGTAAAGCATTTGGAAAGTCAAACTGGAGCACAAGCAGAGCGACTATTCATTGAGTTTTAGAAACCTTTCGTATTCACAGTGTGTCCATTCTCTAGGTTTCCCGGATATGTTATAGCTGTACTAATATTCCCTTCAACCTGGAGAGTTGGGACCCATGGAATGGGTGCCATGCATTATTGCTTTAAAGGGTCTGCATTTGCTCACACAATCTCACCAATCCTCTCAGTCCCAAGTGTCCAGCCTTATGCCACATCCAGCTGTCATTGTAGACAGGGTCATTCCAGGTTTCATCAGAGACCGTGAAGGAATTGTAAAGAATTTCCCTGTTTTTTTATTTTGTTTTTGAATTTCCTTTTTATAGTAGGTTTGAGCTGATTCTCGCTGCCCTGTCTATGCCAATCTAGATACACTTGATTCTCTTACGGAGACATATCAATACATAGGTTTTTAGTTTCTTACTAGTCAGATATATTCTTCTACGGGAAATATGAAGTTTTGAGTCCCTTTCACTGAGGAAGGTGTATGTCTTGTCTATTCCATAGGTGGTTTCTGGAACGGGACCTGTGCTTATATCAAACTCAGGTTTTATGCATCACCCCTCCTCTCCTTCCCCCTTAAGCAGGCATAGGAGAGTTTTCTAAATATGAGACTCTGTTCCTTTACCTAACTCAGTTTATGTGTAGCAATATTTACAGGATCTTCAAAAGTGATATCTTATGCTAAGCTTCTTTTTCTGTGTGACTTATTTCACTTAGAATCATCGTACCTGAATCCACTCATTTTACTGCTACTGGTCTTATGACATTGATTTCTTGGCTGAGGGATATTCCATCGTACGTAAGTACCACAATTTTTTGAACCATTTTTATATTTCCTGGGATATTTAAGTTGAACCCAAGTTGACGTTCTTGTAAGCAGTGCAGCCCTAAATTTGGGGGTGGCTCTGTCTTATTGATTTTCAGTTTTCCCAAGGTATATTCCCTAGACTGGAAGTGCCCTTGGCTCTGTAGCTCTGTTGTTTACTTTTTTTAGGGAACACAATGCACTCTTCCAGAGAGGCAGTTTGCAATTTACATCCCGCCCATCAGCATAACAAGGCTCCCTGTTCTCTAGGGCCTGTCTTGCCTTTCTGGTTTTTACACATTTTGTGGATGTCCCTTTTGACCGGTGGGGAGTGATACTTCTTTGTAGTGCAGATTTGCATTGCCTGCTTGCTTGCTTGGCCAAAAAGGGTGTATGCGTTTTATCCTGCATATATTCAGGAGAAAATGCATACGCCCTTTTTGGCCAAGTGCATCATTGTCGAAGTCCTGCCCCTCTTGCTGTGCTTTAGAGACGATTCCAACGTACCTCTTGAAATCTGTTTCCTGCTATTCGGCCTCAATTTCAAGTCCGCTTCCTTGCCTTCCCTCAACAGATTTCTTGAGGACAGTTGGCCTTTATTACTCTGACAGGTTGTGAATTGCTCTGCCCCTGAGCTCCATTTTTCAACTCGTTTTATGTTAACTGAATACAAGTCCAAAGTTTTGTTTCAGGACCTATACTGTGCCCTGGTGGGAGTCTGAGACTTTGGTTAATTCTTATTACTGCTGGGCAATTAGAGTCACATGTGCCCGTCCAAATGCCTAACAGCTACTATCTCATTGGTTCTCCCTCTTCCCTTTCATCCTCTGCCATATTGGCAACCTGTGCGAATCAGGAGGTTAAAGGGGCAGTCTCTCGAGGTTGGGAGATAGATAGTAAAGCAGTTGGAAGTCAGATCGGAGAAACAGGAGAGGGACTATTAGTTGAGTTTTAGAAACCTTTCGTATTCACAGTGTGTCCATTCTCTAGGTTTCCCGTACATGTTATAGCTGTAGTAATATTCCCTTCCACCTGGAGATTTGGGACGCATGGAATGGGTGCCATGCATTATTGCTTCAAAGGGTCTGCATTTGCTCACCCAATTTCACCAATCCTCTGAGTCCCCAGTGTCCAGCCTTATGCCACATCCAGCTGTCATTGTAGACATGGTCATGCCAGGTTTCATCAGAGACCCTGAAGGAATTGTAAAGAATTTCCCTGTTTTTATGTTCTGTTTTTAAAATTATTTTCTATAGTGGTTTTGGGCTGATTCTTGTTGACAAGTTTATGCCATTCCAGACACAATTGATTCCCTTACGGAGACATATCAATACATAGGTTTTAAGATTCTTACTAGTCAGATATATTCCTCTGCGGGAAATATGGGGTTGTGAGTCCCTTTCACTGAGGAAGGTGTAGGTCTTGTCTATTCCATACTTGGTTTTTGGAATGGTACAACTGCTTATATCAAACTCTGGTTTTATGCATCACCCGAACTCTCCTTTCCCCTTAAGCAGGCATAATAGTGTTTTCTATATGTGAGACTCTGTTCTCTTTCCTAACTCAGTTCATGTGTAGCCATTTTTACAGGATCTTCATAAGTGATATCTTATGATACGCTTCAGTTTCTGTGTGACTTATTTCACTTAGAATCAACGTACCTGAATCCACTCATTTTGCTGCTACTGGTCTTATGACAATGATTTCATGGCTGAGGGATATTCCATCGTACGTAAGTACCACAATTTTTGAACCATTTTTATATATCCTGGGATATTTAAGGTGTATCCAAGTTGAAGTTCTTGTAAGTAGTGCTGCCCTAAATTTGGTGGTGGCTCTGTCTTATTGATTTTCAGTTTTCCCAAGGTATATTCCCTAGACTGGAAGTGCCCTTGGGTCTGTTGATCAGTTGCTTACTTGTTTTAGGGAACACAATGCACTCCTCCAGAGAGGCAGTTGGCAATTTACATCACACCCATCAGCATAACAAAGCTCCCTGCTCTCCAGGGCCTGTCCTGCCTTTCTTGTTTTTACCCATTTTGTGGATGTGCCTTTTCACTGATGGGAAGTGATACTTCTTTGTAGTGCAGATTTGCATTGCCCGCTTGCTTGTTTGGCCAAAAGGGCGTATGTGTTTTCTGCTGAATATATTCAGGAGAAAACGCATACGCCCTTTTTGGCCTAGTGCATCATTGTCGAAGTTGTGCCCCTCTTCCTGTGCTTTAAAGGAGATTCCAACGTACCTCTTGAAATCTGTTTCCTGCTATTCTGCCTCGCATTCAAGTCCGCCTCATTGCCTTTCCTCAACAGATTTTTGGACGATAGTTTTCCTTTATTACTCTGCCTGTTTGTGAATTGCTGTGCCCCTGAGCTCCTTTATTTAACCTGTTTTTGTGAGCTGAACGGAAGTCCAATATTTTGGTTCAGGATCTATTCTGGTACGCATTGGGTGGCTGAGACTGTGGTTAATTCTTCTTTCTCCCGGGAAATAAGAGTGACATGTGCCCCTCCAAATCCCTAACAGCTACTCTCTCATTGGTTCTCCCTCTTCCCTTCCATCCTCTGCCAAATTGTTAACCTGTGCGAACCAGGAGGTTAAAGGGGCAGTCTCTCCAAGTTGGGAGATTGATAGTAAAGCAGTTGGAAAGTCAAACCGGAGCTCCAGGAGAGGGACTATTCTTTGAGGTTTAGAAACCTTTCGTATTCACAATGTGTCCATTCTCTAGGTTTCCCGTACATGTTATAGATGTAGTAAGATTCCCTTCAAAATGGAGAGTTGGCACATATGGAATGGGTGCCATGCATTATTGCTTTAAAGGGTCTGCATTTGCTCACCCAATCTCACAAATCCTCTATGTCGCAAGTGTCCATCCTTATGCAACATCCAGCTGTCATTTTAGACAGGGTCATTCCAGGTTTCATGAGAGATGCTGAAGGAATTGGAAAGAATTTCCCTGTTTTTTTGTATTGTTTTTGAAATTCCTTTTTATAGTGGGTTTGAGCTGATTCTCGCTGCCATGTTTATGCCAGTCTAGACACACTTGATTGCCTTACAGAGTCATATCAATAAATAGGTTTTAAGAGTCTTACTAGACAGATATATTCCTCTGCGGGAAATATGGTGTTTGAGTCCCTTTCACTGAGGAAGGGATAGGTAGGTCTTGTCTATTCCATAGTTGGTTTTTGGAATGGTACCTGTGCTTATATCAAACTCTGGTTTTATGCATCACCCCACCTCTCCTTCCCCCTTAAGCCGGCATAAGAGTGTTTTCTAAATGTGAGACTCTCTTCTATTTCCTAACTCCGTTCATGTGTACCCATGTTTACAGGATCTTCATAAGAGATATCTTATGATAAGCTTCTTTTTCTGTGTGACTTATTTCACTTAGAATCATCATACCTGAATCCACTCATTTTGCTGCTACTGGTCTTATGACTTTGATTTCATGGCTGAGGGATATTCCATCGTACGTAAATACCACAATTTTTTGAACCATTTTTATATTTCCTGGGATATTTAAGGTGTACCTAAGTTGAGGTTGTTGTAAGCAGTTCAGCCATAAATTTGGGGGTGGCTCTGTCGTATTGATTTTCATTTTGCCCAAGGTATATTCGCTAGACTGGAAGTGCCCTTGGCACTGTAGCTCTGTTGTTTACTTGTTTTAGGGAACACAATGCACTCCTCCAGTGAGGCAGTTGGCAATTTACATCCCGCCCATCAGCATAACAAGGCTGCCTGTTCTCCTGGGCCTGTCTTGCCTTTCTGGTTTTTACACATTTTGTGGATGTCCCTTTTGACTGGTGGGAAGTGATACTTCATTGTAGTGCAGATTTGCATTGCCCTCTTGCTTGCTTGGCCAAAATGGGCGTATGCGTTTTCTCCTGAATATATTCAGGAGAAAACGCATACGCCCTTTTTGGCAAAGTGCGTCATTGTTTAAGTTGTGCCCCTCTTCCTGTTCTTTACGGGCGATTCCAATGTACCGCTTGAAATCTGTTTCCTGCTATTCTGTCTCGCTTTCAAGTCCGCCTCGTTGCCTTCCCTCAACAGATTTTTGGACGATAGTTTTCCTTTATTACTCTGCCTGTTTGTGAATTGCTGTGCACCAGAGCTCCATTATTTAACTCGTTTCTTGTTTGCTGAACGCAAGTCCAATATTTTGCTTCAGGACCTATACTGGTACCCGGTGGGTGGCTTAGACTTTGGTTAATTCTTTTTCCTCCCGGGAAATAAAAGTGACATGTGCCCGTCCAAATGCCTAACAGCTACTCTCTCATTGGTTCTCCCTCTTCCGTTTCATCCTCTGCCAAACTGGCAACCTGTGTGAAACTGGAGGTTAAAGGGGCTGTCTCTCCAGGTTGGGAGTTTGATAGTAAAGCAGTTGGAATGTCAAACCGGAGCACCAGGAGAGGGACTATTTGTTGAGTTTTAGAGACCTTTCGTATTCACAGTGTGTCCATTCTCTAAGTTTCCCGTACATATTATAGCTGTAGTAATATTCCCTTCCCCCTGGAGAGTTGGGACTCATGGAATGGGTGCCATGCATTTTTGCTTTAAAGGGTCTGCATTTGCTCACCCAATCTCACCAATCCTCTCAGTCCCATGTGTCCAGGCTTATGCCACATCCAGCTGTCATTGTAGATAGGGTCATTCCAGGTTTCATCAGAGACCCTGAGGATTTGTAAAGAATTTCCCTGTTTTTTTGTTTTGTTTATGAAATTCCATTTTATACTGGGTTTGAGCTGATTCTCACTGCCATGTTTATGCCAGTCTAGACACACTTGATTCCATTACGGGGACATATCAATACATCGGTCTTAAGATTATTACTAGTAAGATATATCCCTCTGCATGGGATATGGGGAGTTGAGTCCCTTTCCCTGAGGAAGGTGTAGGTCTTTTCTATTCCTTAGTTGATTTTTGGAACGGTACCTGAACTAATTTCAAAATCTGCTTTAATACATCACCCCACCTCTCTTTCCCCCTTAAGCAGGCATAAGAATGTTTTCTAAATGTGAAACTCTCTTCTCTTTCCTAACTCAGTTCATGTGTAGCCATGTTTACAGGACCTTCATAAGTGATATCTTATGATAAGTTTCTTTTTCTATGTGACTTATTTCACGTAGAATCATCGTACCTGAATCCACTCATTTTTCTGCTACTGGTCTTATGACATTGATTTCATGGCTGAGGGATATTCCATCGTACGTAAGTACCACAATTTTTTTAACCACTTTTATCTTTCCAGGGATATTTAAGGTGTAGACAAGTTGAGGTTCTTGTAAGGAGTGCAGCCCTAAACTTTGGGCTGGCCCTCTCTTATTTATTTTCAGTTTGTCCATGGTATATTCCCTAGACTGAAAGTGCTCTTGGCTCTGTAGCACTGTTGTTTACTTGTTTTAGGGAACACAATGCACTCCTCCAGAGAGGCAGTAGGCAACTTACATCCCACCCATCAACATAACAAGGCTCCCTGTTCTCCAAAGCCTGTCTTGCCTTTCTGGTTTTTACACATTTTGTGGATGTCCCTTTTGACCGGTGGGAAATGATACTTCTTGTAGTGCAGATTTGCATTGCCTGCTTGCTTGCTTTGACAAAATGGACATATGTGTTTTCTCCTGCATATATTCAGGAGAAAATGCTTATGCCCTTTTTGTCCAAGGGCATCATTTTCGAAGTTGTGCCCCTCTTCCTGTGCTTTAAAGGCTATTCACACGAATCTCTTGAAATCTGTCTCCTGCTATTCTGCCTTGCTTTCAAGTATGTCTCTTTGTCTTCCCTCAACAGATTTTTGGAGGATAGTTGTCCTTTACTACACTGCCAGTTTTTGAGTTGCTGTGCCCCTGAGCTCCGTTTTTCAACTCGTTTTTTGTGAGCTGAATGGAAGTCCAAAATTTTGGTTCAGGACCTATACTGGTTCGCGGTTGGTAGCTGAGACTTTGGTTAATTCTTCTTCCTGCCGGGAAATTAGAGTGACATGTGCCCGTCTAAATGCCTAACAGCTAGTCTCTCATTGGTTTTCCCTCTTCCCATTCATCCTCTGCCAAATTGGCAACCTGTGTACCAGGAGGTTAAAGGGGCTGTCTCTCCAAGTTGGGAGATTTATAGTAAAGCAGTTGAAAAGTCAAGGAGGAGCACCAGCAGAGGGACTATTCTTTGAGTTTTAGAAACCTTTCATATTCACAGTGTGTCCATTCTCTAGGATTACCGTACATGTTATAGCTGTAGTAATATTCCCTTGAACATGGAGAGTTTGGACCCATGGAATGGGTGCCATGCATTATTGCTTTAACGGTTCGGCATTTGCTCACCCAATCTCCCCGATCCTCTCAGTCCCATGTGTCCAGCCTTAGGCCACATCCAGCTGTCGTTGTAGATAGGGTCATTCCAGGTTTCATCAGAGACCCTGAAGGAATTGTAAAGAATTTCCCTGTTTTTTTGGTTTGTTTTGAAATTCCTTTTTATAGTGGGTTTGAGCTGATTCTCACTGCCATGTATATGCCAGTCTAGACACACTTGATTCCCTTACGGAGACATATCAATACATAGGTTTTAAGATTCTTACTAGTTAGATATATTCCTCTGCGGGAAATATGGGTTTTGAGTCCCTTTCACTGAGGAAGGTGTAGGTCTTGTCTATTCCATAGGTGGTTTATGAAAAGGTACCTGTGCTTATATCAAACTCTGGTTTTATGCATCACCCCACCTCTCCTTCCCCCTTAAGCAGGCATAAGAGTGTTTTCTAAATGTGAGACTCTGTTCTCTTTCCTAACTCAGTTCATGTGTAGCCATGTTTACAGGATCTTCATAAGTGATATCTTATGATAAGCTTCTTTTTCTTTGTGACTTATTCCACTTAGAATCATCATACCTGAGTCCACTCATTTTGCTGCTACTGGCCTTATGACATTGATTTCATGACTGAGCGATATTCCATCGTATGTAATTACGAGCATTTCTTGAAACATTTTTGTCTTTCCTGGGATATTTAAGGTGTAGCCAAGTTGTGGTTCTTGTAAGCAGTGCAGGCCTAAATTTGGGGGTGGCTCTGTCTTATAGATTTTCAGTTTTCCCAAGGTATATACCCTAGACTTGAAGTGCCCTTGGCTCTGTAGCTCTGTTGTTTACTTGTTTTAGGGAACACAATGCACTCCTCCAGAGAGGCAGTTGGCAATTTATATCCCGCCCATCAGCATAACAAGGCTCCCTGTTCCCCAGGGCCTCTCTAGCCTTTCTGGTTTTTATACATTTTGTGGATGTCCCTTTTGACCGGCCGGAAGTGATACTTCTTTGTAGTGCCGATTTGCATGGCATGCTTGCTTCATTGGCGAAAAAGGGCGTATGCGTTTTCTCCTGAATATATTCAGGAGAAAATGCATACGCCCTTTTTGTTCAAGTGCATCATTGTAGAAGATGTGCCCCTCTTCCTGTGCTTTACAGGTGATTCCAACGTACCTCTTGAAATCTGTTTCCTGTTATTCTGCCTCGCTTTGAAGGCCACCTCGTTTCCTTCCTTCAACAGATTTTTGGACGATAGTTGTCCTTTATTTTTCTGCCAGTTTGTGAATTGCTGTGCCCCTGAGCAAGATTTATGAAGTAGTTTTTGCTGAGCTGACCGCAAGTCCAAAATTTTGGTACAGGACCTATACTGGTTCCCGGCACATCACTGAGACTTTTGTAAATTCTTCTTCATGCCGGGAAATTAGAGTGACATTTTCTCATCCAAATGCCTAACAGATACTCTCTCATTGGTTCTCCCTCTTCCCTTTCATCCTCTGTCAACTTGGCAACATGTGCGAACCAGGATGTTAAAGGGGCTGTCTCTCCAAGTTGGGAGATTGATAGTAAAGCAGTTGGAAAGTCTTACAGGAGAACCAGGAGAGGGACTCTTCATTGAGTTTTAGGAACATTTCATATTCACAGTGTGTCCATTCGCTACATTTCCCGTACATGTTATAGCTGTAGTAATATTCCCTTCAACCAGGAGAGTTGGGACCCATGGAAAGTGTTCCACGTATTATTGCTTTAAAGGGTCTCCTTTGCTCACCCAATCTCAAAAATCCTCTGTGTCCCAAGTATCCAGCCTTATGTCACATCCAGCTATCATTGTAGATAGGGTCATTTCAGGTTTCATCAGAGACCCTGAAGAAATTGTAAAGAATTTCCCTGTTTTGTTGTTTTGTTTTTGAAATTCCATTTTATGGTGGGTTTGAACTGATTCTCACTGCCATGTTTATGCCTGTCTAGACACCCTTGATTCCCTAACGGAGACATATCAATGCATAGGTTTTAAGATTCTTACTAGTCAGGTATATTCCTCTGCGAGAAATATGGGGTTTTGAGTCCCTTTCACTGAGGAAGGTGTAGGTCTTGTCTATTCCGTAGTTGGTTTTTGGAACGGTACCTCTGCTTATATCAAACTCTGGTTTTATGCATCACCCCACCACTCTTTCCACCTTAAGCAGGCATAAGAGTGTTTTCTAAATGTGAGACTCTGTTCTATTTCCTAACTCAGCTCATGTGTAGCCATGTTTACAGGATCTTCTTAAGTGATATCTTATGATAAGTTTCTTTTTCTGTGTAACTTATTTCACTTAGAATCATCATACCTGAATCCACTCATTTTGCTGCTACTGGTCTTATGACTTTGATTCCATGGCTGAGGGATATTCCATCGTACGTAATTACCAATGTTTTTTGAACCATTTTTATTTTTCCTGGGATATTTAAGGTGTACCCAAATTGAGGTTCTTTTAAGCAGTGCAGCTCTAAATTTTGGGGTGGCTCTGTCTTATTGATTTTCAGTTTTCCCAAGGTATATTCTCTAGACTGGAAGTGCCCTTGCCTGTGTAGCTCTGTTGTTTACTTGTTTTAGGGAACACGATGCACTCCTCCAGAGAGGCATTTGGCAATTTACATCCTGCCCATCAGCATAACAAGGCTCCCTGTACTCCAGCGCCTGTCTTGCTTTTCTGGATTTTACCCATTTTGTGGATGTCCCTTTTGACCGGTGGGAAGTGATACTACGTTGTTGTGCAGATTTGCATTGCCTGCTTGCTAGCTTGGCCAAAAATGGCGTATGCGTTTTCTCCTGAATATATTGTGGAGAAAATGCATACGCCCTTTTTGGCCAAGTGCCTCATTGTCGAAGTTGTGCCCCTCTTCCTGTTCTTTAAATGTGATTCCAACATATGTCTTGAAATCTGTTTCCTGCTATGCTGCTTCGCTTTCAATTCCGCCTGGTTGCCTTCCCTCAACAGATTTTTGGACGATAGTTGTCCTTTATTACTCTGCCAGTTTGTGAATTGCTGTGCCCCTAAGCTCCATTTATCAACTCGTTTTTTGTGAGCTGACCGCAAGTCCAAAATTTTGGTTCAGGACCTGTACTGGTTCCCGGCGTGTGGCTGAGACTTTGGATAATTCTCCTTCCTGATGGGAAATTAGAGTAACATGTGCACGTCTAAATGCCTAACAGCTACTGTCTCATTAGTTCTCCCTCTTCCCTTCCATCCTCTGCCAAATTGGTAACCTGTGTGAACCTGGAAGTTAAAGGGGCTGTCTCTCCAAGTTGGCAGATTGATAGTAAAGCAGATGGAAATTCAAACCGGAGCACCAAGAGAGAGACTATTAGTTGAGTTTCAGAAACCTTTCGTATTCACAGTGTGTCCATTCTCTAGGTTTCCCGTACATATTATAGCTGTAGTAATATTCCTTTCAACCTGGAGGGTTGGGACCCATTGAATGGGTGCAATGCATTATTGGTTTTAAGGGTCTGCATTTGCTCACCCAATCTCACCAATCCTCTCAGTCCCAAGTTTCCAGCCTTATGCCACATCCAGCTTTCGTTGTAGATAGGGTCATTCGAGGTTTCATCAGAGATCCGGAAGGAATTGTAAAGAATTTCCCTGTTTTTTTGTTTTGTTTTTGAAATTATTTTTATAGTGGGTTTGAGCTGATTCTCGCTGCCATATTTATGCCAGTCGAGACACACTTGATTCCCTTACGGAGACATATGAATACATAGGTTTTAAGATTCTTACTAGTCATATTTATTCCTCTGCATGGAATATGGGGTGTTGCGTCCCTTTTATTGAGGAAGGTGTACGTGTTGTCTATTCTGTATTTGGTTTTTGGAATGTTATATGTACTAATATCAGACTCTGGTTTTATGCATCACTCCACCTCTCCTTCCCCCTTAAGCAGGCATAAGGTTGTTTTCTAAATATGAGACTCTCTTCCCTTTCCTAACTCAGTTCATGTGTAGCCATGTTTACAGGATCTCCATAAGTGATATCTTATGATAAGTTTCTTTTTCTGTTTGACTTATTTCACTTAGAATTATCGTACTTGAATCCACTCCTTTTGCTGCTACTGGCCTTATGACACTGATTTCGTGGCTGAGGGATATTCCAACATTCGTAAGTACCACAATTTCTTGAACCATTTTTGTCTTTCCTCGGATATTTAAGGTATACCCAAGTTGAGGTTCTTGTAAGCAGTGCAGCCCTGAATTTTGGTGTGGATCTGTCTTATTGATTTTCAGTTTTCCCAAGGTATATTCCCCAGACTGGAAGTGCCCTTGGCTCTGTAGCTCTGTTGTTTACTTGGTTTAGGGAACACAATGCACTCCTCCAGAGAGGCAGTTGGCAATTTATATCCCGCCCATCAGCATAACAAGGCTCCCTGTTCTCCAGGGCCTGTCTTGCCTTTCTGGTTTTTACTCATTTTGCGGATGTCCCTTTTGACTTGTGTGAAATGATACTTCTTTGTACTGCAGATTTGCATTGCCGGCTTGCTTGCTTGGCCGAAAATGGCATATGCGTTTTCTCCTGAATATATTCACGTGAAAACCCATACGCCCTTTATGGCCATTTCCATAATTTTCGATGTTGTGATGCCTTTCCTGTGTTTAAAGGCGATTCCACTGTACCTCTTGAAATCTGTTTCATGCCATTCTTCCTCATTTTCAATTCCACCTCGTGGCTTTCCCTCAACAGATTTTTGGAAGAGAGTAGTCCTATATAACCCTGCAGGTTAGTGAATTGCTGTGGCCCTGAGCTCCATTTTTCAACTCGCGTTTTTGTGAGCTGACCGCATATTCACAATTTTGCTTCAGGACCTATATTTGTTCTGGGCGGCAGGCTGAGACTTTGGTTAATTCCTCTTCATGACGGGAAATTAGGGTGACATGTGGACGTCCTAATGCCTACAGCTATTCTCTCATTGGTTCTCTCTCTTCCCTTATATCCTCTGCACAATTTGCCAACTGTGTGAACCAGGAGGTTATAGGGGCTGACTCTCCAAGTTGGGAGATTGATAGTAAAGCAGTTGGAATGTCAAACTGGAGCACAAGGAGAGAAAAAAGCAGTAGAGTTTTACAAACCTTTAACCATCAGATGGTTTCCATTCTCTGGGTTCCCATACATGTTATAACTGTAGTGATATTCCCTTTTACCTGGAGAGTTGGGAACCATGGAATGGGTGGCAGGCATTATTGCTTTAAAGGGTCTGCATTTTTTTACCCAATCTCACCAATCCTCTCAGACCCAAGTGACCAGCCTTATGCCACATCCAGCTGTTATTGTAGATAGGGTCATTCCAAGTTTCATCAGAACCCCTGAAGGTATTGTGTAAGAATTTTACTGTTTTTATGTTTTGTTTTGAAATTCATTTTTATAGTGGGTTTGAGCTGATTCTCACTGCCATGTTTTTGTTGTTCTAGACACACTTGGTTCCCTTATGGAGACATATCATTACATAGGTTTTAAAATTCTTACTAGTCAGATATATTTCCCTGCAGGGAATAGGGATATTGAGTTCCGTTCACTGAGGAAGGAGTAGGGCTTGTCTCTTCTGTTTTTGGATTATGGAACGGTACCTGTGCTAATATCAAACTTTTGTTTTGTGCATCTCCCGACCTGTCTTTCCCCTTATGCAAGTGTTAGAGTGATTTCTAAATCTGAGATCTGTTCTCTTCCCTAATTCATTTCATATGTTGCCATGTTTACATTCCCTTCATAAGTGATATCTTATGTCAGAATGCACCATGGCCCTTGTCATAATAATGCTCCATGACCCCTGTCATCACAATGCTCCATGCCCTGGTTATCACAGTGCTCCATGTCCCTTGTCATCACAATTCTCCACGTGCTTGTCATCACAATGCTACATGACACTTCTCATCAAAATGTTACATGCTGTTATCAGCATAATTGTCCGTGCATTTTTCATTGCAATGCTCCATGCACTTGTCATCACAATGCTCCATGCCCTTGTTATCACAATGCTCCATGACCCCGTCATCACAATGCTCCCTGACACATGTCATCACAATGCTTTATGCCCCTTGTCATTACAGTGCTCCATGATGCTCGACATCACGTTTACACTAGGTCTTCTCATCACAATGCTCCACGGTTTTGCCATCACCATGCTCCATGCCTTGTCATCTCAAAGCTCAATGTCCCTTGACCTCACAATTCTCCACGTCCTTGTCATTAAAATGCTCCATGGCACTTCACATCACAATGTTATATGCACTTGTCATCACAGTACTCCATGCACTTGTCATCGCAATGCTCCATGACCACTGTCATAGGAAGCTCCATGCGCTTGTGATCACAATCTTTCATGACTTGGACATTAAAATTATCAATGGCCCTTGATATCACAATGCTCCATGCCCTTGTCTTCAAAATGCTCCTTTACTTTGTCACAACAGTCCTCCATGACACTTGGCATCACAATGTTCCATGATATTGTCATGAAACTGGAAAATGACATATTTCATCACAATGCTCCCTGACACCTTTCTTCACAATAATCCATGACCTTGTCATCACAGTGCTCCATGCCCTTGTCATCACAATGTGCCATGCTCACTCTTATCACAATAATCCATGAAACTTGTCAGACCAATGCTCCATGCCAATTTTCATCACAATGCTCGATGAACGCTGTCATCACAATGTACCATGCCCATCATCATAATGCTTCATGCTATTGTCTTCAAAATGAAATCAAAATGCTCCATGACCTCTGTCATCACAATGCTCCAAACCCTTGTGATCACAATGTTCCATAAAACTTGTCACCACAATGCACCATGACGGTGGTCAGCACAATTATCCATGGTCTTCTCATCACAATGAACCATGACTTTTGTCATCACAATGCTCCCTGACTATTGCCCTCAGTATGCAGCTGGAACTCTTTCATGACAAGGCTTAATGCCTTTTTCATCAAAATGATCCATGCCCTTTTCATAACAATGCTCCAAGATCCCTGTAATCACAATGTTCCTTGCACTTGTCATCACAAAGCTCCAAGACACATGTCATCAGTATGCTCCATGGCCTTCTCATCATAATGTTCCATGCCCTTGTCAGCACAATGCTCCAAGACCCCTGGAATCACAATGTTCCCTGCACCTTTTCATCAGAATGCTCCATGAGACTTGTCATCACAAGGTTCCATGATCATCACATCACAGTGCACCAGGACTTTTTCATCACAGTGCTCCATTCCCTTGTCATCACAATGCTCCATGACCCCTGGCATCACAATACTCCATGAACATTTTCAGCCAAATGTACCATGACGCTTCTCATCACAATGATGCATGCCCTTGTCATTCCAATGCTCCATGACCCCTGTATTCACAATGCTCCGTGACGCTTGCAATCACAGTGCTCCATGACACCTGTCATCACAATGCTCCATGCCTTTGTCAGCAAAATGCTACATGCCCTTGTCATTACGATGCTCTATGCACTTGTCATCACAATACTCCATTACCAATGCCATCACAATCCTCCATGAACCTTGGGATCACATTGCTTCATGCCCTTGTCATCAAAATGCTCCATGCTCCTTGAAATCATAATGAGCCATGACCTCATTCATCACAATGCTCCAAACACTTGTGATCACAATGTTCCATAACACTTGTCATTACAACGCTCCATGATGCGTGTCATCACAATAATCCATGCCCTTTTCATCACAATGCTCCATGACCTTTGTCATCACAATTCTCAATACACTTGTCATCACAATGCTCCCTGACACATGTCGCCAGAATGCTCCTTGAAATCTATCACTAAAAGGCTCCATGAATTTTTCATCACAAAGCCCCATGCTGTTTTCATCAAAATGCTCCATGCCATTGTCATCAAAATACTCCATAAGCTTGTCATCAGAATGCTCCATGACACTTGTCATGACAATTCTCCATGCACTTGTCAGCACAATGCTCCCTGACCCTTGTCATCACAATGCTCCAAACCATAGTCATCACAATGCTCCATTACATTTGTCATCAGAATCCTCCATGACACTTGGCATCACAATGCTCCATGCCATTGTCATCACAATGGGCCATGACATATGTCATCACAATGCTCCCTGACACCTCTCTTCACAATACTGCATAACCTGGTCATCAAAATGTTTCATGCCCTTGTCATCACAATGTGCCATTCCAACTGTCATCGCAATAATTCATGAAACTTATTAGACCAATGTTCCATGCCCTTGTCATCACAATGCTCCATTCCCTTGTTATCACAATGCTCCATGACCCCTGTCATCACAATGCTCC